>NC_140431.1:2502500-3127500 GCF_965140295.1 Lepidochelys olivacea | reverse complement strand
AAGACTATTCTGATCAGGGATATTCAGTGACAGAAATGCTGGGTTTGTCACGGATGTGTTTAAAACCGTACTGATTAGTTCACGGTTGGGAAGGATGGGGAGGGTAAACAGCAGATCTTACCCAGCAGGTACTGTACAGATGTGTGCATGGTACTAACAGGTTGGGGCGTGAGGTGGTGGGAATCTCTACTTAAAATCCTACAGGCAGAGATGTGTGAGTTGACCTAGTCTGCAGCTATAGTGATTAGAAAGTTCAGCATTGCCCTATAGCTCACCTTCTAAAAATAGTGAATATAAGCAGCTTTAGTATTAATTGGCATACATGTCTGCCTTGGAATATTTAATCTTTAGGGGAATTTTAGTCCTTTAGATTTTAAACCTTCCCTCCCCAGAAAATTAAAAATAAAAAAAAAGGTATCCGAAAATTGTACTGCTGTCATCTGGATTTATTGTTGATCCAAACTGACTGTCAGAGGCAGGAGGGGACATAAGTCCAGGGAGGGGGGGGGGGGCTGACTGGTCAAAAACTGCACTGGGTGTGTGGAGGGCAGGTACATGCCCAGTGGCTGGAATTAAAGAAAGGTCCCCTTCACCTCCCCCACAGGAGGGGGTGGCACGCAAGGAGGTAACCAAGGCCAACATAAGATACATTCTGCTGCAATAAGAACAGGACGACTTGTGGCACCTTAGACACTAACCAATTTATCTGAGCATGAGCTTTCCTGAGCTACAGCTCACTTCATCGGGTGCAATGATGCTCAGACTGAGACACCAGAGCTGCAAGTGGCTCTTGAATGTGTCTCCTGCAGCTCCTGATATAAAAACAATGAGGGATTAATTACCGGAGCAGGATGCTTTCCCTAGGGTATTAACCAATTGTAGAATACTTGCCCAGTCGTTCTGCTGGGAGATGCACAGTAATGAAACAAGGAATTCACACGCTTGTGTCTCTCTTTTGGGGACTGTTGCTTGCAATTTGGCCCCTGAACCGCTCAGGTCTATCGCTGCTCTCGTCTGTTTAGCAAATGACCAGCAAAGCCCTGCCAATGCCCGCAGGTGAAGAGACTCACCCAGCCCCAGCCTGCGTTGTTGAACAGACTGATGCAGGGGACAGGCCGTTTTTGAGGTCCTCGTTTCTCCCCACACAAATCAACCCCTGTCCCCTCCTTTTCCCGGCGGTCCCTTACCAGCTCCTGCTTCAGACGCCGCAGGTAATGATCCATGCTTTTCTTCTCCATCCTCCCAGGTTCAAGTCCGCGTGTGGACACCTCCAGAAGCCAGCGGCGCACCAGGCAGCTCGCCGAGGGCGGAATTCTCCCCGCGCAGCCCCGGGGGTGCCGGAGGCTTCCCGCCAGCGTTTCCAGCGCAACCCTCCCACGCCTCAAAGTTTCTCCCTCTCCCGGGGCTGCGGGGGGCAGCAAACGCAGCCCGGGCTCCTTGCTGGAGCACACGCGCTGCGGGAGTTCGCAAAGGCAAAAGCTCCCGGGGAAGAGGCTCCCCCTCGCCCGGCCGCTCAGGGCGCTTCAGCGAGCCCAGGCTCGCGCGGCTGCGTCCGGGCAGCCCCGGGCGGCACCTCCCGCGGCCGGCGCCGTGTGTGCGGCAGGCAGCCCGTGCGCCGCTCGCCCGCCCCGCTGATTGCAACCAGACACCCTCCGCACGCCGCAGCCGCTGCAGCTGCGGGCACATGGCAGTGACCTGGGATCCCCCATCCCAAGCTGCTGCAGCGCTGCCGGGGGCGGGGGGGGGGGCGGGAAATCTGCCGGAGGGGGAGGTCTTAGCAGAGCCGGGAGGCAGCAGCCAGTGGGGCAGAGGATGGGCTCCGTTATGGGGGCGCTGCGCACCAGGACCGCTCCTCCCGCTCAGCCAAGCGCTGGGTGTTTGCACGTCCTGCCCCAAAGCCACCTGAGAGCAAAACCATGCTTGGCCTGGAAGAGGGAGTTTCAAAATGCCAACCGTGCGGCGGTGGGTCCCTTGGAGACAGGACCCCATTGGCAATATTGCCCGCCCCAGCCCTTCTGATCTGCCCAGGCAGGGCCCCCATCCCAAACCCTGAGAGAGAAATTGGGTGGTTTTTATTTGCCTCCTGGTATGGGCTTGCCGGAGTCACATTTCAAGTTTTGCTCTACAAGTAGAAGGGCTAGAAACGTAGTTTTTTAAAAACGCAGAAGAAGAAGAGAGGAAGCCGAGAGTCTCTGGGAATCACCTGGCTTCAAGCTGTGATTTTAAGAAACACCGCAAACACTGAGATACTCGTGGTAAAATCGGAAAGTTAGCAACACTGATAAGTGGGCTAATTTTTACACCAACTTATCCTGTCCTCGCAAAGAGCTCTGATGTTTGAGGGTTTGTTTTTAACTATGGCCCTGGTCCTGCAAATTGCTCTCCAAGAGTGAAGCCCTGACGGCACAGAACAAGGGACCCAATCCACACCCAAATCACAACATAGTGTGAAACTCTCCAATTTTGGATGGTTCACATTTGCTTTAACTCTTGCAGCGCAGTTTAAATTTTTCCACACTGGACCTTGGCCTGAGTGGGTTCAAGACCCTTATTATCGGATCACAAGTAAACACAGGGAGAAACTGCACCCTACTGCTCTGCTCTGCTCCCCTCTGCTGTGAGTGTCACCGGGTGAAGAAGTGACAGTATCAAAGCGTTAATAACTTACAACTGGGGTTCTCCTTGTCCTGAGTGGGAGATGTGCCAACCTATGTACGACTCTTGCCTCAAATGTAAGCCAACAAGAACTGGCCTAGCTACAAACTTTCCCTTGAAATCTATTTCTCTTGGCTAGCTGTAGCTGGACTCTTCACGTGGACCTGTTCAGAGCAGGGTATGTGTTTCCCTTGGCAGCCAAGCTCTCAGGTTGGAAGGGACGCTCAGTGATAGAAGACAGAAAAGGTGGTGACATATTGCGACTGAGCTGAAAAGCCTGCCTCTATTAATGGCACCTGGGATGGCCTAACTTTCCTGTGCTTTTTCTGTGCCTCATACAAGGACCTCCTTGCAGGGAGAACTGCAGGACTCTCAGATTCTGGTTTTCCACGGATGATTTTGGATCAATTTTTTCTCCCTCCTTTCTGTTGCCAGTTTTATAACTACAGTGTGTTACTTCTCCTTTACCAATGATGTTAAGTGTGCCGATAGCGTCCCTCCTTCCTGCTCTTTGGGAACTGTACAATAACTCTTAAATAAAAAATTATTATTATTATTATTTATTATTTATTTTATTATTCTATTGCATGCATTCACTGCTATGGTGTCCATATCCCCTGTAACTATACATCCCCCATTAGCAAGGAACAGGGAACTTATTTGCCAGCTCCAAACCAGACTGTTGTTTCTTAACAAACTGTTTATCTCAAGTGATCCTAACGTTTATAGTAAGTTTAACTATATGAGAAACATTCGCATGAAGTTTACCTGTATGAGAAAAGTGCACTGGTATAACTTGAATAGGCTTCTAAACCAATATGGTTAAACCAATGCAAGCATCTGGGTGAAAGCTCCTGTTTGGTACAGGCTTGGTTTAGCATAAGCCTCTGACTTAAGATAAATGAAAATAAAGCACTAATTCAAGTATGCACAAATTCACACAAATTATACCTGTGCAACTTTCTCACTGAGACAAGCCTTTAGTCTTTCTGCATCTTGCAGACTAAAAGTACCTCCTGCAAAAGGTTGGCAACTTTGCTGAGACACAATTTCAAAGGCGGCTCTTGATTTTGGTGCCTTTGTTCTTGGATGCCCACCTTGACGCCTTTGGCCTGATTGTCAGAGGTACTGAGCTCCCATTGTGTCAAGTATCAGGGGGTAGCCATGTTAGTCTGTATCCACAAAAACAATGAGGAGTCCGGTGGCACCTTAAAGACGAACAGATTTATTTGGGCATAAGCTTTTGTGGGTAAAAACCCACTTCTTCAGATACGAAAGCTTATGCCCAAATAAATCTGTTCGTCTTTAAGATGCCACCAGACTTCTTGTTGTTTTTGAGCTCCCATTGACTCCAGCTGAGACTGACCAGGGTTGTAATTTGAACAAAACTTTTTGGAAAATATATGCAGTTTCAGGGGTCTTATTAAATAAGGCATGGAATGGACTGAGACAGGCATCAAGGGGGATTGAATTCTCTCTTTACGCTGCCACCGCCAGGCCCAACAACCAGAGCCTATTGCTCTACGACATGCCTTAGGAATCCCGAAAGATTGTGTGGGGCCTGAGCAGATTCTTCTTAGGACCAGGTCTCAGAGAAGCTAGTGCCTCCTCTGAAATACTAAACTCTCTGAGAAATGTAGGGAATGTTGTTCTAAGTGTTTTAAAAATTCAAATACCTAAAAGGTAAACATGGCTGTTCCAAGCACTAAAATCTGGGTAAAACCATTTTAAATTGCCCAGTGTGAATAGTACGCAAGGGCAGGAGTTCATATTTGCATGGCGTTTAGGCAAGAGCTGTGTTCTGAAGAGCTCATAAGAAATTTGGCGAGCACAGCAACTGTGTCTGACAACATGCGCGCAGTGAAAAATGTTTAACCTTTGTTTTGATTCTGTTTGTTGCAATTAGTTTGGGTCAAAGATTTTGATCTCACGTTTAGAGCCAGAATTTTCTCTGATTCTACCCAACCCTTAGGGACTGCTCGTTCCCAGTGAGACTGCTCAGGGAGTTAAATTTCCACAGGAGTATGGGTGAGGGTGGGGGATCAAAATCCAGCGCTTAATATCCACGTGCAGGAACTCTCACTAGAGGATGGAGGTTCTGGGCCTCTTTCTTCAGAGATTTCCTCTACTGTGCATAAGTCTGTTACACTCTGTAACGAAGCCACATCACCACTTGGGCCTATGTTCTCCACTGCCTTGCACCTTGCACCCAGTCTGCTGTGGCTGCACTCTGCACTTACTTTGCACGAGCACAACTAGTGCAAAGTACTATTTTACTAGTACAGGACAATGGAAAATTAGGCTCTTGGTCTCAAGGAAAAGACGGCGGGGAGGGACGGGGTGGGGGGAGAAAGCTTAAGATCAAGATCTTTAGGGGAGAAAATAGAACATGTCTTTGTGTGGTGCATTCATTTTTCATCAAAAAGTCCTCAGTTCTTCCCCTCTGAAAAACATCCCTCCCTCTGCAGCTGAAGGTTTCTTTATCTGCATTTGTTGTCTTCCAGGTAATTGATCTGGTTTCTCAGTGCTTTTTCTTGGCTGTTCTTTGTTGAACTACCATCAGGGGTTATCTCTGAATCTTTACTCATTTTCTTTCCTTTCCGGCACTCCTAAGCAAAATCTTTCAAAACGTTTTATCAATCAGGGTTTCAGTGTGGCCTGAATTGCAATTGTAAGAGATTGTGTTTGTTTGTAGTATGGAACTACCTCCCCAAATTTCCCCCTGTAGCTGCAACTGGATATGAAATTTTTCATACATGTCCAATTTTTTTTAAAGTTTTTGTGTGCTGTTCTGTTTAAGAGACAACTTGGGTTTTGGTGATGTGAACCCTGTACACGTAGGCTGAAAAGCAGCTCGGGAGACTCCAATATAAAAGCTTCTATAGAAGCGTAAGAGATTGTGTTTGAGGAACAAAGTATCACCAACAACTATGTTATACAGGGCTATAAAACTGGTCAATTTTATGGCAAGTGAGCACATCTTAACTGTGTTAACATCAGTCTCATGATGTCGATGTCTCAGTATCTCTTCCTCCCTCATCACTGTTCACTGTCTAGCTTTCATGTCCCTGCAACCTTTTATTAGTCAAATTAAAATGCACTTTATACCATATTTTACTAAAATGTAAGTAAAAGTTTAAATTTTGATTTAAAACTAGAGAAGGTTTAACAGTCCTTATTTCATTTCCAGCTTTGGCTGATATCAAAGAAGTGGCTTATTGATCCTAAAACTGGCTTACCTGGGTGAACTTTCTTTTTAAATAAACACCGAGCCACTAAAATGGGTTGTACATACATCTATACATCCATTCATCTGTGTGTAGTATTAATATTTTATTATTACCTGGCATCCAAAAGTGTGTTTGGCAGCAAGCAATAAAGGTAAATAGTGCAAGGGCCTTGCCCTGAAATAGCTTACAATTTAATTTCACATATGATGTACTGAAGATGGCGACAAAAGAGTGGGGCTGCGATGAGAGAGGAAACACAGAGGCACAGCAGGCATGCCTACGAGGCATGGTCCTTAAATATCCTATGGCACTATTAATTCTGGTGTTTTGGCCAAATTTTGCCTACCTAAAATTCCTCTGGCTGTACAATATTCTTTGCTTTCCATATTATTGTATAGTGTTCCCATGAGCTTTTAAGCAGTATATCTGAAGTGATCCCTATGTATCATTTATGTTTCAGCTGAAACTTGTAAAGCTCTTTGGGATCGTTCAGGATGATAGGCCCAGCTATGGACCCAGTGCAGTCAGCAGAAGGGCACTGGCTTGAGCCTTTTAAGACTCTATTTATTATTATTTATAGCCGCTCCATTCACTCGTTCTGTTGGCGGAAAAGGCAAGACTTTGCCGGTTATTTAAAGCAACGGAGCTGTAACTGCTGCTCCAAAGTCTTGTTACTTATTGGTAAATTGCCATTCGTCTTTTTCATAAAGAAAATGAATGCACAGGATGCTCAGAAGCACGATGTTCGATCATGGATATGAAGTCAGTGTGTGTGCTGCTATCAATGGCCCTTTTCATTTTAAAGTGCTTTGATTTATAGAGAACAAAAATAGTCACCATGGCAATATAAACACGTGTAAATACCACAACTCTGAGAGTGAGTCAGACATGCTGAAGAGGACTGAGCAGTCTCAATGTCTTTCTGCTAACACATCTGGGGTGGGAGGATAAGATTATCTCACTTTAAAAATATATCAAAGAAACCAAGATTTGTTCTGAATAATTCTGTGTCCTCCCAGACACTGAGGGCAAATCCTTCAAAGCTAAACATGCCAGTCTGATAACAAGCGAGAAAAGGAATGAGAAATAGCAACAAAGGAGCAGGGGCAGGTTTAGCTGGAACAACTTTTAAATCTTAAAAAAAAAAAAAATTTAAAACCCACAAACCCTGGTTGGGGAAAGCTGTGCAATTTTACTGGGAGTGGCTTATCCCATTATTTCAAAGGGACCACAAATTTTGTTCAGGTGTCATGAATGTAATACAGGTTGAACCTCTCTAATCTGGCACTCCCTGATCCGGTAACATCCATGGTCCAGCATAGGCGCCGACTCCATGGTTCTCCAAGGGCTGGAGCACCCATGGGGAAAAATTAGTGGGTGCAGAGCATCCACTGGAGCCAAGCTCCCTCCTCTGTCCCCTTTCCCCCCCATGCCTCTCACACACCGGTGACCCCACACTTACCAACTCCTCCTCCCTTCTGCAAACAGCTGATTCGTGGCGGAGAACCTGGGCACCCCTACTTCCCACGCCTATGGAGACCCGCTGAGCATTAACCTCCCATGGTCAGCACCAGTCAGGTCCCGAGGGTGCCGGATTAGAGAGGTTCAACCTGTATAAATATATGGTGAGAGGAGGACGGATAGTGGCTTGGGAGACGCTGGAAATCTCGGTTTGGATCTCAGCACTGCATAGGGGCTAAAGCAGGGCCAGAAGCATACAAGACACCACAAACCATGCCCCTGGCCCTAAGCAATCTGGCTCCATCATTAATGGCTGTGCAAAAACCTGCTTGTGGGTTTAGGGGAGATCCCAAATGAGCCCCCCACAAAGTCAGAGAAATGCTCCCCTTACTGCTTGGAGTTTTATGGCAGGTGTTTATGCTCAGCACCACCCAGAATTTGACCTTTGGAGCCCAAATAGTCTGTACACAGAGCAGCTTATTGTAGATTCTTAGTTGATATTTTACAAGGTTAAGGGGGAGGAGAACAAGAGAGAGCCCAGCCGGAGGGATCATATAGTATACGTGTGTAAAGAACAAAATATCACTGTAGCAGAGAAAATCACATCAGTTCTGCTTGGGCTAGAACCTCTGAATGGCTACGTCCTTTCACATGGCAGCTCTGTGAAAGTCGCCCAGTTTGGAACATGATTTACTTAAAAATGATTATATGAGGGTTTAAAACAGATTAAACATTGTATTAGCAAAGCAAAGGTCATAGGGGAGTGTATAAAATGTCACAGCATGCACATCACAGTTGTTTGTAAGATTACTTCTCTTTATATAAGGCCACTATATATATGGAAGGAAAATTAATCTTGTGCAGAATTAAAACAGTGTATGTCATTTGTGTTTAACAACAGCATAGGAAAGCCTGGCTTTGGCAAAGGTTCCATCAGTTATTCCCTGCTCTGGGATTCTCTCTCTTGTTCACGTTATAAGCTCTCTGGGCGAGGGTCTGTCCTCACTGTGTATCTTGTTACAGTGCTGAGCATGTTCTCAGCGCTTAACAACTAAAAATAATAAGTTAAAATTATGTTACAGCTCATAGGAATTGCTAGACTGAATCAGGCTTGAGATTCTTGTGGTTCACTATCCTGTCTGGACTAAGAAAATACTCTGTCACATCATGTGTAGTTAGACTGTAGAACTCATTGCCACAGGAAGTCGTTGAGGCCAAGAACTTAGTGAGATTTAAAAAGGGATTGGAGATGTATATGGGTATTCAGAGTTACCATAATTAAACAAAATAGGATGTGATCTAATGTGGGAGGCAGATTAGCCAGGTGACCATTACAGATGGTAGCTACACTGCTGTCTTGGGGATTCTCTGAGTACACCCCCCACAAAGGTGTCAGGCATCAGGCTTTTACCTTGCTTGGGGTGCAATTCTGCAATTCACCCACTGTCAGACCAGGACCTGGGTTACAGGTATCAACTGTGACTAATTTAGCTGGTCCAACTTTGGACCCTACTGAGGTTTCTCTTTGAGATTCCGAGAGACAGCATATGGTTGCAGTATACAGAAAGAGCATTTTCAAAACAAAACATGATTTATTTTGTCCTAAATAGGGTACGGAGTGCTTAAAAAACTAGATTTAAAATAACTAAGAGGCCTACTTGCATGTTGCCTTACCAATGCTTAGCTTTTCTAGCCATAACTTAGGCAGCTCTGGTTTTTTCCCATCTCTAAGTTGGGAGAAGCAGCCTACACTGCTTGCAGTCTTTGGTCCCCTGTCTCTGAGAGCTTTAGTCAGACTGCCAGCCTTTTCCACTAGAACCACACTGCAAATAGCCCTTTCACTGACACATCCTGGTCAGCCTTTCTGACTGCCTGCCCCCTCCCAGCACTGTGGCTGAGAAGTCTTTCTTCATGGCTATGAAGGTGGCTATTGTTTGAGGGAATGCTCCTTGTCTAGGACATGGTCTTACCTTTCCTGGGTTCTTTAACAACCTCCCTTTTACAGCCTCCTTTAACTTTGTGCATTCAGGCAGGTAATAACACCAAATTAAATAGGGAAACTGAGTTACACGATATTCATAAAAAGTAAGACAGGCATTTTCCCAGCTCGTCACGTCATACATCTTCATGCTGCAGGATTGTTATACCTTCCTATGAAGCATCTAGTACCGGCCACTGATATAGACAGGACATTGGGCTAGATGGTCCTTGGGTCTGATTCAGTCTGGCAATGCCTGTGTTTCATTGTCTCCAGAAGTGGTCAATACCAGCCGCTTCAGAGGAATAAAATCTGCACTAGGCAGCTGTGAGATAACCTGCCCCCAGAGAAAGCTGTCTCTTAGGCCCTGATAGTTGGGTTCATGCCACAAAGCTTCATGTTTTATATTCTTTCCCTTGTTTATGGTTGTAATGACTACTTCTGCTAATGATCTAACCTCCTTCCCCAGGACCCGTTCTGGCCCCCAAATCATGAAGTTTAACTAGATAATTCCTAGAGGCTATTTTGAAGGGTCAGAACTAGAACACACTTCCCTGTGATTTTGTTGCAGACAAATTATCTAGAGAGAAGCAAAGTGGGACTGTACAGATCTCTCATGACTGGACTAACTACATGTAACCACCTGAAACATGGAATTCAGTGCTCCAGAATCTGAGGTAAGAAGGGCCCCCAGAGGGTGAAGTCCAGTATAGGCTGATTCCTAAAGAGTATGTGGGGACACTGCAGGCTTCCCTCTCTGTGCATCATCCCTAACCTGCATGCTGATGAATCGGAATGGGGCTATTGAGGCCCTGCCAGCCAGGCCATCCTTTTCATCACATGGGATCCTCCTGTCAACAGCTAGTACACCTGGGATAGGGAATGGGTGCTGCTGTTAATGGGAACACAGGCCAGTGTGAAATGTTACACTGCATGCAGATTCCAGTTTGCATCTCCACCGGCACAGAGAAAGGACCTGACTTGTTTTAATATAGGGGACAATTAGAGAGAGATTAGCGTCCACACGTGTAACTGAGGCTCAGTGGACTCTGGGGCTCCAAACCATGGGCCAAATTTATCTTCTCTGCAACTGTTATTCTAGAACAGGTGCACATATACGCTTCCAAACAGCAGCATTACTCTATACCCAGTTCAGACTGGCAATGCCTGCACTTCCTCCTGCTAGGTGTAGGAATGACCTGTGCAGGGAGGGCTGTGTATGTGTGTAGCTGTGTGTGCCCAAAACAGTGGGATTCCCCCCTGGACTGTTAGGATTCTGTCATGGGGGAACCTGCAGAGCACCTTCTCTGCTGGTTTTAGGGGAAGAGAGGATTGGGACAGCAAACCTTCCCCACTGCCCACAGGTTTTTTTGCATGTACCAAATCAAACTCCTGGTGGCTAGAATTTGGTCCTATTTCTAATGCAGCATAAGAGCAATATGCCCATGTTATGACCAGAGATCCTGCAAGCTGCATCCATGTAGGCAGTACCTTGTGCCCATGCAGAGCACTGTTCACTTGGATGGAACTCTCTGCTGCTGTAAGCCTACAAACATGGAAGAGCTTGCAGGATTGGGGCCCTAGTCAGTAAAGGATGAATAATAAGCTCCAGCACAGTCTTTTGCACCGTTGCACTGAGAAACCCAAAGTAACTCCTGGATTTTATCCCCATGATTTTCCCCCTTCTCTCCCCACTTTGATAAATCCCTCTTCTACACTGCTGCAGCCTTAAAACAGCCAGGAACTCTGAGAATGGCACATCCCAGAAAACGCAGCTTTTACATGTAATTTCATCAAATTGAGTTTTTAATTTTAGGGGGAGAAATGGTGAAAAATCCAGGAGATTTGGGGAAGGGAAAATGTGGTTTTGAAATGTAAAGATTAGAAAGCACATAAAGAAACATGCTCATAAGCCCCCAGGGGACCGGTTGGAGGAGAATAATGAAGAGATGGATATAGCCACAGGGAGGGAGGAAGGAAGGAAAGAGCATAATGGCTTAGTATAATGGATACACATTTCCTTTCAGATGAGTCTCTCTTGCGGAAGGTCTGTCCTAATATAAGATCCCTGCAATGCTAGTGGCTATATTTCTTGGCAAAGGTGCAATTTAAGAGAATAAACTAGGTGGACAGAAATATTCCATTTCATAGAAGGCAATGAACTCTCTTTCAAGCCACTCTGCAGACTGTGGGTCATTTGCGAAGCTAGCAGCATTTGTAAAGCAATTGGATTCAGCTGAAATGGAAGTATGCCTGCTCATTGTCATATTTTGTGACGCGCCTTTGGACATTGTCTAAATGCTAATTTCCAGAGTCACCTGCGCTACAGGTGATCGGGGGCAGAATGCGTGTGTGCTAGTTGATTTATGGCCCAGGGGTGTTTCTACAACTGATAGGGATGCTAAAACAATTATGCAGTGCTCCTGTAGGCAAAACACCGAGCTGTCAGTCACAAAGGTAACGATGCAGGTTGCAGTCTTTGGACTGTGAGGCCCCAGTCCTGTGTGGGGACATCAGTGGTCTCTGCACTGCAGTGGTAGTGGATCCCAGCAGAGACTCAGGGACAAAGTTTGGGAAGTGCCATTTATCAAACATTGCCCATTCTAAGCATTCAAAAATCTTGAGTCACGCCCCAAAGCTCATGAAATTGGCTTTAAAATATGAGATTTTTAAAATGATAAATATTGGGTTTATAAAGAGCTTATAATCATGTGCTCTGATCCTTTAACTGCCTACACGTGGAAAGCACCAGGAGTGGGACCTAAATTCTTTGGCTCTACAGGGAGAGCGTCAGTGGAACAATAAAGCTTCCAGTTATGTCACGTGGTTACTCAGCATACAGCCATTGGGCTGATTCTAATAACCCTTCCTCCACCGCAGAGCCTAGTATAGAGCCAGAAACATTTAAATAAATAAAAAATAGCAGTGCCCCTCTGAATTAAGGTTCTGTGTCTGAAGAATACTCTAACAATATATCACAAAGAGAAATGATTCTTTATATTTAAATTATCTAAGATGCGTTACAAGATGTCTTCTACTAAGGGTAAGAAAAATTACTGCTCAGAACATATAAATCTGATCAACTGCTGTTTTATCACCTCTGCCCTGCTCCTCCCCCAAGAGCAAATGCTTCCTGCTGCCTTTCATTGTCTGTTTAGATCACATCAATTTAATTTAAAAGGGTTACAAGGGATTTTATTTAATCAAACCATTTGCCACGTCCATATTTCTAAAAGGCTCCTTGCCTCTCTCAGGACCCAGATTATACAGTGATAATAATCTCTTGGTTAGATATTTACTTCCCGTTAGGAGCCAGCATGGAATAATAATAAAAAGCCCTGCTGACTAAAAATGGACTAGGGAATGTATTTTTTTTTTAAATCAGTACAAACACCTAACAAAACCTCACCTGAAAAATAAAACATGGAACTAATTTATGTGCGCAGTGTTACAGCCATGTTGGTCCCAGACCATTCAGCTCACCCCTGAAACCAGTGTCGACCCCAGTCACTTCAACCAGTCCAGGATTTGACTTTTATTGTAGTGAATGCTCTCTTAAAAGCTTTTCTCTCTCATTCACCTCTGGTTCCCAGCTTCACTACTATCATACCCAGGCCTCAGAAGGGCTGCGGTTTTGTAAAACAGGGCCTATCCAAGAAGCTAAAAGGTTCAGAAGACAACATTTACGCTTTCAGAGTAGCAGCCGTGTTAGTCCATATCTGCAAAAAGAACAGGAGTACTTGTGGCACCTTAGAGACTAACAAATTTATTTGAGCATAAGCTTTCGTGAGCTACAGCTCACTTCATCAGATGCATACATTTATGCTCTGGTTCATGGCAGCAATGATGATTGATGGTGTCTGTTCTCTTTCCTGACTAACACACTTATTGGTGCTTTAGTTTAAGGGCATCTAGTAGGAAGAAGGTTGTTGACACTACTTCGGAAACATGATCAGGTTCAAACTTCCCATGGTTCCACATGACTCAGCCCCCACAGATACCTTTCCCCTCATTTCCTCCTCCCCACTTTGCCCTCCTACACTCTTCTCATTCCTCTCTCCTTTCGAGCCCTCCTCCCACTCCTGGCCTTGTGTCTTCTTTCACACTGCACTCGGCACAGCCTCCCACTAGCCCTGTGCCAAGCGTCCTCCCAGCCCACTTCTCTCCTGAAATTTGTGTTGGGCTTGCTGAGGAGATCTCCACATCTGCTTGTGTTTTAATCTCCTGCAATGCAGAGGCCTTGCAAATCTATGTGTCTAGTTAAGGTGCTATCCCTAAAACAAACACCAGTTGCATGTGAACGGCTGCATGGGTTCTGAGGGACAACTGGCTGCACATTAAGGATCACTTTCTCACAGATGCTTTTATCTGTGTACGTACGTATGTCATGCACAGTGGGAAAGTAGCAATACTGGGAACTGCTGCAACTGCAACCTCATCACTTCAGCTGGGAGGAAATAATTGCCGGGAGCTCCAAAGAAATTAGTCGGAAGGAATTGGGGTTGCTGTTCATCCTGAGATGCAGCCAGTTTCTTCTTGGGATCCCATTTTCAAAAAGAAATCGGCTCCTTTAACAGTCTTGGCTAGGCAGCTTGCAGCCGTGCCAGGCTGGTTCCAAAGACACCTCGAAGAATATCACATCTACCAAAACTGCAGTAGCTCATGTGAGCCATGGTGGTTCTGTTTTCTCCTGCTCCCATTGCAAGTTTCCATCTGTGTGTGATTATTTCCTCTGCAGCTGGGTGCAGAGACAAATTTTCATACAGACATCTATATTGGGACTCCTTTTCCCAGAGGCAGTGATTCTGCCAAGAGCTCTGCTGCATCGGGTACTGAATCAATGGGGTTCGTCTCAGCTCCTATCGTTCCAAACTGAATTTCCCTTTTTCTTCAGTGCCAAATATCTATATTCATTTATTATGCTGTCTGCATAAAGTACCAAACTGGAACCTGCTGCAGAAACAGAAACATAGGAACCTAGGACTTGCCAGACAGGATCAGACCTGGGATCTGTCAATCCAGTATCTGTCTCTGACAGTGACGAACACCCAATGCTTCAGAAGAAGGGGCAAGAAACCTTGCAGTGGGCAGATGTGGGATAATCTGCCTTCTGTCCTAATCCCTAATAGTTCGAGATGGTTTTGCAAGCATACAGTGATCACCCAGATAGTACTCATTTATACTTGTCTAAGATATCTAACTATGGAAGAACTGCAGAGTTCATAGAGAACTCAGCTACACATTTTGTAGGTGGTAAAACCTATCTGTGGTATTTGGAGTATGCCCATCACTGTAGTACATAAATGCTATGAATGGACTAGAAGACCTAAAAGCTCTTTTGCGTATTAGGTGAGCTACGTGTACAAATACAAAGAACACGCTTGCATCTGGGACTTAAGATGTGTGAAGAAAGTTGGTACAAAGTTCTGTACACATAAAGGAGCTCAGAGTTTCTTTGTAAAGAAAGCTCTGAAATGCAGAGCAGGCAGGAAGGTCTAAAGTTATCACACAGCCACATGCTAAAGCAAAGTTATGATTTTGTTTTGTTTAAAAAAAAAAAAAGCCCTGGTAAGCAGAATCAGATACTAAGGTACCCGAGGGAGATGGAAGATGGAGAAAATGCGTTAATGAAGGAAAAGAGAGTGCTGGAACATCAGCTGGGAGAGAGAGGAGAAGGAGGAAGGAGTGAATGTTATCAGATGTACTACAACTTCAAAGATATCTAGGGGAAGGAATCTTCAATCTTGCATCAGTTATGAGATTAAAATAGTAGATGGGGATGTGAAAAGTCACTTTCAAAGATCCAAGAGGCAATAATAGTCTCAGAGAACCAGAATGAATGTATCCCACACAGACACATGCACCCCAGGAACCACCACTCTATCCCCCTTCCTTCCTTCCTTCCCCTGTGTTCAGTCTGTAGGTGAAATCCTGGCTCCATTGAAATCAATGTGATTTTTTCCCCCCATTGATTTCAGTGGGGCCAGGACTTTACCTGTAGGTTTATATATTGAAAACTCCAAGTCATTTAAAATTAAATAAAAACCAGAACTGCTGGATGTCCAGTCTGACATGTCTACCAATGGAGAACAATGGGAATTGCTGCAATAGTTGATAACATTGGATGTGGCACATTGCTACAGACAATCACTATCAATTAAATTCCACCTACTTGCCTTTAAAGCTACTGCACAGTTCCCCACCTAATAAATCACACAGTTGAAGTTATGGTTGCCTTGCATATCAGTCTACAGTAAACCGCATGCCAAACAGGGCAAGTTATTTATTACCCAGCCGTGGACAATAATGAATAGACCCAGTTTTTATAAAGAGCAAAACAAACCCAACCCTCACCCTTGAAGGATCATGCCACATTACTAAATTGTATAATTAATCACGTCAGTTGCACGGCCACATTGAGTTTTTTCAGTTTGTGGAATTTCAGTTGTGGAGAGTTACTTTTTATGCTCAAACCTACGCGGCTGCAATTTCTGAGCAGCAAATGTGAGATAAATGGTGTGAGTGTTTGGTTTACTGAAGGCGTCTTTTTATCATATGGAACAAAATGTAATGGGATTCTGTTTGAGCTCTATAATCTGCTCCGTACAAAGGATGCTACTAAATCATATCGCTGAGCTAGATGCTAAAAGCTAACAAACATAAATGAATAAATAAAGGTCTGTTAGCAAGGAATTCATATTTCCTGGTGTTTCTAGAAAAGTAGAAGTTGAGGCACTTACTGAGTGGAAGGAGGGTTTTGTGGTTAAGGTATCAGACTGGGACTCAGGGAGATCTGGGTTCAGTATGTAACTTTATCATGAACTTTTTGGATGATGTTGGACAAATCACTTAATTTGTCTGTCTTTTTTGTCTATAAACTGAGGATATTAATACTTTCTCTCTTGTTTAATTAGATTGGAAGCTCCTTGGAACGGGGACTGCCTGTTACTAAGTGTATGTACATCACCTAGCACAATTTCAGTTGGGATCCCTAGGTGTACTGTAATACAAATTAAGAGTAGTAATATACTGGCATGCTAAATTTCTGATGCTTTGTTACTCGAAGTTCAAATGCTGAGGCTTCTTAAGGTTAACCTCAATAGATTATTAGACCTGATTAGTCTGTATATGTCCATTCAGTAAGTTCCACTTGCACAAATTTAATATAAATCAGCCCCAAACCAAGTCTGTAGATCTGAGGTAGTGACAATTTGCAGCAAGAGCAAATTTCCCCCTCATCTCCCATGGGAAAATCGATGTGCACCATTCCATCCTGTCACACACACACAGACTTGATTAAGCTACACCTTTATGTCAAAATCAATAAAGGAAGCACAATATGTGCAGTGACAGCACCCTCTGCTGACAAGAAACCATCTATGAAGTGAGCTGTAGCTTACAAAAGCTCATGCTCAAATAAATGGGTTAGTCTCTAAGGTGCCACAAGTCCTCCTTTTCTTTTTGCGAATACAGACTAACACGGCTGTTACTCTGAAACCACCTACACGTTATGCAGGTACTGCCCAGTTGGATCTTCCGCTGGACAAATTAAGAACATTGTTGGATGCAGGGTTGCTGTAGCTAGGTCGGTCCCAGGATATTAGAGGGACAAGGTGGGTGAGGTCGTATCATTTATTGGACCAACTTCTATGGGTGAGAGGGAGAGAAGCTTTCAAGCTATCCAGAGCTATCGCACCCACGTTGGCGCTCTACATTAAAATCCTAGGGGTTAGCGGTAGACAGTAACAAGTGCCCGTCAAGCATCCCCCCCTACAAGTGCAGAGAACAGTGCCCGAAGAGATGGGCATACCCCTTCATCCGGCTCCTGGGGGTGCATTAAGGCCGCTGAATGTGTCCTACCCCATGCTAAGTGTGGCGCCAAGAGTTGTGGGGGGTGGGGGGGTGCTCATGAAGGAAAGCAACTGGCTGGGCAAGTTGGGGGGTGCCCTGTGGGGTGGGGGGGCAAGTTGGGGGGTGCCCCCACCTCTCAGAGCCCCAATGCTCCCCCCCCAGTCTCCTGCTCCCTTTGGTGTCCCCTCATAGAAGCCCCCCGGTGCCCCCCCTTCTCACTCTCCAATTGCCTCCCCCCCAGCTCCCTGCCTCCCCGCTTTCAGTCCCCAGGAGTCTATCACCAAATCACCCCAATGGTTCCTTCCGCCCCCTCCCCCCCTCAACACACAATGGTTCCTTCCGCCCGTGGCCGTGTCCGCGCGGCGGGGCTGCTGATAAAGTTTTCCCCCAGAAGGCCTCGCGGCGCTTTGCGGCTTCTCGCGAGAGCTGCCAATCTCGCCCGCTTCCCATGATGGCGGCTGCTGCCGGGGCTCCGGCCGAGACCCGGCCTCGCACGCGGGACGTGCTGATCCCCGGAGGCCCGGCGGACTTCGGGTCGCTGCTGCTGTCGGCCCCGGTGCTGGCGGGGCTGGAGGCCGCCGGGTTCCTGAGGCCTTCGCCGGTGCAGCTGAAGGCCATTCCGCTGGGGCGCTGCGGCCTGGGTGAGTGGGCGCGGGGGGCTGCCGGCGGTGCACGGCGCGGGGCGGGTTCGGGAGCTGCCCCCCCCTCCCCGGGGTCGGGTTCGGGAGCTGGGGGGGGCCGAGGGGTCGGGTTCGGGAGCTGCCCCCCCCTCGTCGGGGTCGGGAGCTGGGGGGGGGGCGAGGGGTCGGGAGCGGGTGGGGGGCCCCCCCGAGGGGTGGGGAGCTGGGGGGGGCCGAGGGGTCGGGTTCGGGAGCTGCCCCCCCCTCGTCGGGGTCGGGAGCTGGGGGGGGCCGAGGGGTCGGGTTCGGGAGCGGGTGGGGGCCCCCCCGAGGGGTGGGGAGCTGGGGGGGGCCGAGGGGTCGGGTTCGGGAGCTGCCCCCCCCTCCCCGGGGTCGGGAGCTGGGGGGGGCCGAGGGGTCGGGTTCGGGAGCTGCCCCCCCCTCCCCGGGGTCGGGGTCGGGAGCTGGGGGGGGCCGAGGGGTCGGGGTCGGGAGCTGCCCCCCCCTCGTCGGGGTCGGGAGCTGGGGGGGGGGCCGAGGGGTCGGGTTCGGGAGCGGGTGGGGGGCCCCCCCGAGGGGTGGGGAGCTGGGGCCTGTGGTTTGCTTCCCAAGGGAAGGAGCGATTGGTAGAGACTCGGCCCCTGTTCGTGCACAGGGAGTCCGTGAAGCCCCTAATAACACTGCATCACCTGGGTGACACTCTTCTGGCTGCTGCCTGACTTGGGCTCTTCAAACCCTTTCAGATCTCATTGTGCAGGCAAAATCTGGCACTGGCAAAACCTGTGTGTTCTCGACCATTGCCCTCGATTCCCTCATACTGGAAAACCCGGCAACCCAGGTGAGAGCCCTGAAGATGTGGTGGTTTGTAGTAGCCTGGGAGCATCTCCAGGTCCTTGTCCAAGGTATTTGAATAACCAAAGAGGTCACCACCTAGTTGCAGGACAGGACATTGGTCAATTTAATCGGGGGCTGTGTGGTTGTCTACGTTTGAATGAATCATGTATTTTACTGTTAAATCTCAGTGCCTTGATGTCCGAAGCTCCTAGTAAGAATGCAGTGCTGCAGAGCTGCTGTTTTATTTTGTAATCTGTGTTAGTAGTAGATTGCTTGATAGGTTATAATGAAATAAATATGCGGGTACGATAAGGGAAACACCCATGCCTCCCTTGTTGATCATTTTTAGGCTTTGCAAGCACAAAAAAGTATCTTGTTGGCTCGACAACCTCAGTGACAGAAATATTTTGTTAGGACAAGTATATCATGGACTGTGATAGTAGACTTTCACCTATGCCATCGTATCAATATGCCTCAGATCTACTCTTCAGGGGCAGCTTTTACGGGGGCTGTAGGAATTTAGTCTCAACTTATTGATTTTGGGGGGTGGGAGGACCTGTCCAGTAAGAACTGGACTTGACTTCCAAGGAGTGTTACACAAGTCATGAAACAGCTGATGGTAAAAACTTTGTCACTGGCCGCCTAAGCTGTAGTTAAAGCAGTGATGTAGAGGTGAAAGACTGCATCTAATCCACTGAGCCGTCACTGTGCCTTCAAAGCCCAATTCTTTATTTCAGATCCTGGTCTTAGCTCCTACAAGAGAAATTGCAGTGCAGATTCATGCTGTTATCACAACTATTGGAATCAAAATGGAGGGTTTGGAATGTCATGTCTTCATTGGAGGGACTCCTTTGAATCAAGACAAAATGAGACTAAAAAAGTGTCACATAGCTGTAGGCTCTCCAGGTAAGAGCACACTTCACTGTACTTTAGTCACAATTCAGTGATACGCTTTTCAACAATACAATATTTGGTACATAAATGCACTCTTGAATTCTTGATTCTTGTCCCACAGTCAGAGAGGACAGTTTCAAAGCCTGAAGCAAAAGAAAATTAGACCAGAGAAGTATTTTTAGTGAGTGATTAGTCTAAATATGCTTTTAAAAAAAAATTATTAAATAAGTGGGTTAGGTAACAAGTCTTTGATATGCAACAGATAGTGGTCTTGTCTCAACCAGATTCTTTTCATAAATATTTTTGGGGCTCAAGTGTCTCACTTCTCTCTTATCATGTAGGTCGAATAAAGCAGCTCATAGAATTGGACTGTCTGAATACAGCCAGTATCCGCCTTTTCATTCTTGATGAAGCGGACAAGCTTCTGGAAGAAGGCAGCTTCCAGGAACAAGTCAAGTAAGAAAAATACTAGTGTTTCTCTCATACGCCTAGCAGTAGTTTTAACATGCAGAATCTTTCAGCTCTAAAACATGCATTATGTGGGATACATTCACTTTCAATATCTTACTTTCTCTTAGCTGGATTTATTCTTCTTTGCCAGCCAACAAACAGATGCTGGCTGTTTCTGCTACCTACCCTGAATCATTGGCTAATGCTTTGACCAGGTACATGAGAGACCCTACCTTTGTGAGGTTGAACCCCACTGACCCAAGTCTCATTGGTATGTATAAGTTGCACATCCATAACTTCAATGTTTTTAGGCAAATAAAACCTGAATTTATTTAACATTCAGCTACGAGTATAATTAATAAAAACAAAAAACATTCCAAAATACTTGGTTTATCACTTCTATTTCGTGATTTGTTCAAAAAAGTGATTATACCCCAAGTTTTCTTAGGTAAAGTATCTATGATAGAGTGTTTTTTTTCCTCTGTTATGGGTTATCTTTTTTCCAAAGCTTCAAGAAAAGATTCCAAACTTTAAAGAAAAATAGCCTTCCAGATTCGAATTCAGCATGTGGTGATAATTGGTTAACTAATATTTCCTATTCTTTAATGTTCTTGTTCTAGTTACTACATATTTGAATCAACTTTTTAATACCAATTCATTGTGAATTTTTCGTACTGTTAACCTTACCATGCTTTGATTTCTTGCACAGGGTTGAAGCAATATTACAAAATTGTGAATTCTCATTCACTTCCTCATAAGACTTTTGAGGAGAAGGCGCAGCACTTGCAGGAGCTCTTCAGTAAGATTCCATTTAATCAGGCCTTGGTCTTCTCAAATCTGCACAGCAGGTAACAAGAACTTCTTAAAACTAACAATATGATGTTTGCAGATGTTTGTGAACAGTGGGCATAATATATTCCATTTTTATAGCACCTTTTGTAAAGAGCCCAAAGTATTACGCAACCTGCATGCAAATTTCAACTCCGAAATGCTACTGTTTCTGGAACGCAGGGCTGCAGCCTGAATGGGTGGTACATAGTACTAAGTGTGTATAGAGGTAGGGGGGAATTTTGATATCAGGGCAATTTCTGCATTTACGTGAGTGCTGTGGGAACTAATGTCTGTGCACACTTGATTTTTGAAGTCTCAGCTGAAAGATCCACCAGTTTCAAAATTGCAAAGTGTCATTGTATCTAACTTAACCAGATGAACAGCTGAGACAACTGCTGGAATTTTAATTTTTGGCTGTAAAGGTGTGAAAGTTCAGATCTGATGCTTAGCTTGTTAAGTCATCTTCAATCTGTCATCTTGAAGAAACCCGGGAAGTACGTAATTTTATTTACAACCTTTATATAATTATGTTGTATTAGGGCTCAACACCTGGCTGAAATATTGACATCCAAAGGTTTTCCTGCTGTGTGCATTTCAGGCAAGTGCATTTGGAACTTACTGCTTCTGTTAGTTGGAATTTTGTACGAAACTGACCTAAAGTCACAGTAGAAATGTTGCCATTGGAGTATTCAGGACATAGCTGGGGGACTTGGGGGCCTTTATATGAATAATTTACAGATAATGTTTGACCGTTCATATTTCTTGCATGTTCACTGAGAATCTTTAAATATTTGCTTAACTTTATTTTTTTGTTATTGGTTAGATGATTCAGTTACTTCATTTTGTTTTCCAGTCTGTAGTAGGGAATCCCGTTTATGCTTTGGAGTACTGTAACAGATTGATGTATTTGGAAAGGAAAGTCCTCTTGCGTCTGAAATTTTCAGAAGTGTGTGTCTGGAGTTATTTGATGTATTAGGGCACTTATTAAGAATAAGAAGCCAATAAAATAAAGCTCAGCACAATTATAACAAAACCATCCTTTTTTGTTTATTTTTGTAATTATCACTAATCCTTTTTCTTTGTCTCCCCTTGCTGTAAGAATATTTGCATCTTTATGGTAGTTAGTAAGTCAAATTTATTTGCATTCCATGTTATAACACTTGGGAAAGGGATAATCTCTCTTAAAAAGAGATTAATTTTATACCCTACTTTGTTAATAATATTTTAAAATTTGTCTACTTTCCAGTCATCTCTATTTCCTGGTGTAGATACAACATGCCTTAAAATTAGTGCCTGAAGGAAGGATGCCACTTCATTAGCTTTCAGGAGTAGAATTTACTGAGCCCTGTTTTCCCTGGGTTTGAGCAGCACAAGGCTAAATAACCTAAATACTCTTTCAGTTTCTAAATATTCATTATTGTTTCTTCAGGAAGTATGAATCAGAACCAGCGTCTTGATGCTATGGCTAAATTGAAGCAGTTCCATTGTAGAGTCCTGATTTCCACAGACTTAGTGAGTTGTTTTTTTCTTTCTGATAAGTAGTTCTCTAGAACATAAATTCATGTACTGTAGCGCTGACTTGGAAATAGATCTGACTTAGCAGTATTTATAGAACATTTATCTGAAAATAGTAATTTTCTGTCTCTGGGGAGCACACAAACTGCCACCCAGTTTTCATCTTCAGAAAAGAAAACTAATTTTCAAAGTCTTTCTAAAAACATAAGTTTTAAATAAGTTTAAATACTTATTTCTTTTTAATTACCTTTTCATAGTTAGGCTCTGGGAGGCTATCTGAATTTCAAAGGAATAAGTCTATCTTTTGGTGGTGGTACAGATGAACAGAGGTTACTTTTCTCCTTCATGTGATCCCAACACAACACCTCTTTCACGTTTTAAGGAGAGCTGTAGCAATATCTCTTCTGTGTGTGGCACATGAGTATTGGCCATGGTACAGTTTTTTTCTTTATACTTAAAAACACGAAAAGACAGGGCAAGATTATTCAATACTTCAGTGCTTGAAGTTCTATCACCTAAAAATATTACTGTCCTGTATATTTCTCCTAAACTGGGAGCATATGTGCTTCCTTGGTACCCAGACATCTGCTTATTCTTCCTCCATAGTAATACAAATGATCCTCCAGTTGTACATCTCAATGCAGAGTGTTTATATGCTTATTTCTAGCTAACCTAAGCAAGCCAGGAAATTATAGTTTTCATGTACAGTGTATTGCAATACATAGAATTTACAGAAGGGCCTCCTGAATTGATAGATGAACTGCATTTCTTATGACTAGTCACCATTACCTCTGTTTTTTGCCTCTCCTCAAGACTTCTCGTGGAATTGATGCTGAGAAGGTGAATCTTGTTATCAACCTGGATGTGCCTTTGGACTGGGAAACATACATGCATCGGATTGGCAGAGCTGGACGCTTTGGTAAAACGCTGTTGTGGGGTTGTGTAGCTGGAAGCAGTGCATATGTGGAACTCGCTAGCTAATTCTTCCCTCGCTCCCTGTATTGTAGGAACCTTAGGCCTAGCTGTGACATACTGTTGCCGTGGGGAGGAAGAGAATATGATGATGAAAATTGCACAGAAATGTAATCTTCAGCTTCTTCCTTTACCAGGTACAGTCTGTCTCCTGAATATGTCTGCATTATATTCTCTTGGTTATTTTTTTGGTTTTAATGTGACAGTTGAATTTACAGGTGATCATCATGAACTGTGGTTTAATCTACAGATACTATGCTAAGTCTAATAGCTAAATATGTCTTGTAAGGCAGAGTGTTGGTACTGATAACGTACATAAATAGCTCTTAACTAGGTGGCCTGTAGCTTTATTTTAAAATCACTGCAATTATACAAAGCAATACAAAATTAAAACTGTGTGTACACTTAGGGATAGATTTTCATAAGAAGGCAATGGGAACGGCAGAGTGGAGTTCTGAGGTTTTGTGGGCTTTATGGGTGCAATAGTGGAGTGGAAGAGAAAGGAACTGGGAAATCTGAATGGATTCAACATCACTTTTCCCTAATAACAGAATTTACCTGTTAACAATGCTTTGCATATTCCTTTCCATGCTCCTTTTAACATTTTTAATACATCTTAAAACCAATGTGTTTAATTAGGATGTATGCTGTAGCAGAGAGATAATACTGTATTACGTTTGACATTGTTAGCCATAAATATATCTTCTAATGACCTGAGTTATTGCTCTTCTCTAAGGTTGCCCTTCGAATAATAAGTATAGTTTACCGTGAATAATTATGAAAAGAATGATGGCATTCTAATAGAGAAATGCATCTATTGTATTTTTTAAAAAAAACAAAACTTCCACCAGAAATACTGGTAATATTTATGAAAAAAGAGCAAATTTGACAACTGTCACTTTACAATCTGTTATGATTTGGGATTTTGTTATATAGCATGCAAAACATACTTGTTTCCTCGGGATCAAGAAAGAAGTCTTGTGCTGCTTTTGACTGAATGGCTGATTTTTTCTGTTGTGCAGAACCTGTACCCACTGGATTGGTGGAGCAATTTGCCCAGTGGGATGTAGAGGTCACAGCTATTGCCCATGCAGATGCTTCATTGAATGCTCATATCTTGACCCATAAAAGACCAGAGGAGTCAGTGCAGCACACGCACATAAATAGCTGTGCTCAGATACCTCAGTGTGATCCTAGTGTTTCAGGTGAAAATTCTTCCATGTCCAAGCCAAGAAGGGTTTCGAAGCAGAAGCAACTACTAAAAGGCTGCCCAGATCATGCAAATGCAGAAAAAACTAGCAAGAGTCCGAAGACATTAAACTTCAACACACAACAGAGAAATCAAATGGCAACGGCTTGCAAAACCACTGAACAAAATGTTGGTCAACATCTGAACAAGGAAACCTTAAAAAATACACTCCCCAAAATTCCTTGCCTGTCATCATTTAAGAACCCACAGCCTACCGTTCCATGGAGCTTTGCAGAGTTTGTTGAAGACTATGAGTACTTCATTAAAGAAGGGTTGGAGAAAAGGGTTGAAATCATAAGAAGCTACACAGGCCCTGGAGAGCAGTACCAGCACCCTAAAAATGGTGCTTTCGAAAAGAAGGGGATGAAAGAGACCATGTACTCAGTAGCAGAGTGTGTATCATTTGGGGACACTGATAGTGATAGTAACTCATTCAGTTCCAGAGCTTCCTCTCATAGTGGGGAAAACAAGTCATACCTTGAAGCCTCTTCAGATACTCAAGAGAGAGGAAGTGATGTGCTTATTATAGATCAGGCTCCGCTAAACTATTCCCAAAGCATAAGCTGCTCCCTGAGCCCAGTGGAGCACCAACATATGCCACAAACCCAAAAGCACAGTCGGGTGAAAAAAAAGGTGGTGAAACAAAATTCCAAACGATGTAAGAAAAGCCACTACCAACAATCCCCCAGTCCTCCAAAGAGAGGAGCCCAGGAAGACTGTTCATTCAGCCCTCAGGATGAGAGCTCTCCTGGCTTTTCCTATGAGACTCAGAATTATGAAGAATACTGGAAGTCCTATTACCGAACATGGCAGAGTTATTACGCTTCTCACTCTTACTATAGGAAATTTCATAGGCATTTTAATTGGATGACTGCTTATCACGCCAACTCTGTCTATCTTCAGGAACTGCTGAAGAGTGATTGGTGATGGGAGAGCAATCTTCACTGCAAAAGGACTGAGATTTACCAAGAGCTATCATCTAAGCTCAGAAATTGACTTAAAATAAACAGACGTCTGTTTTTAGACTGAAGTAAAAATGTTTTTTTTTTTGTTTGTTTGTTTTTTTACAAGAAAACCCTTTCTGGGTAAATGTTTTATATGCATTTCAGTGAACTGGCATTGCAACAGATATTTGTCAATAAATAGAAATGACTTGTCTTGTACAGCTGGATGTTAGTTTCAATCTTGTAAGTGAACAAAAACGCTGAATCAGATTAAGGACACTTTAGATGTAAGAAACCACATTTAAAAAAACCAAACTCAGCAAAGTATACTGTCATCTTTAATTTTCTGTGCTATTCCTTGTTTTTGTGATATTCCATGGGTGAGATTGCAGTTGTCATTAAAAAACCTACGGAAGTTATTCTTCAGGCACAGCTATAATTCCAGTTTTAGTGCCGCCTTAAGCAGAGCAAAAACTGCTCGTGCTATTTAATGATGGCAGATTAAAACCTGCTTATCTCAATTAATACATGTATTGCTAATTTAAATTGAATTAATTAAAACTGTATAAATAACACTTCCACAGCTAGGTATGGTAGGCTGTGCGATAGAGGAGGTTTTAATTACATACAAAAAAAACCCGCAGCTATCATAATTGGTCTGTCCCCCTGGATGCTGCAGTATCAGACTTGCCATGCTTAAGGGAAAACTTTAATTAGAAATGAAATTACCTATTAGCCCTGAAACTAATTGGGATTCTTTATTTAGGTCTTGATGTTGTTTTGTCTGTCTGAAGCCTGGAAAAAATGGGGGATTGGGTGGTTTAGGATATTGGTAATGGATATAGAATCTTTCCACTCTAGCTTCTTAATTCAAATCCAGCCTCAGTAGGATGCTTGAAAATTACCATCTGAAACCTTGTGCTGAGTCCTCTGTGAAGTGATCTGGGTCTCAGGCTGGTTCCTAGTTCACAAGCGTTAATTTCTCAGCCATCCACAGTTATCCTGTTCTTGGGAGATGCCAGGACATAGCCTAAAGTCCTTTTAGTGGGAGGGTTGCTTCCTACCTATGAGTTAACATTCTTTCCTGAGGGGAAAGCTTGCTGTTCCTACGTGCACAAAGCTTGGGTAGAAGACTTCAAATGGAAGGGTGTTCAGTGTCACCACCTTGCAGTTCATTTTGAGAAATGGTGAATTTGTCATCCACTGTAATATCAATCCATTGTTACTTTAAAACTAGCGTTGATATTTGATACATGTAGGTAGAAGACCCAGCAGGCATCAGCAGGCAAGTCCTGTGTTGTGCATGGCTGTACCTTTGGTGCAATAATCATGTTGAAACGTGCTGTATGGCTACACGTTCCCAAGTTACTGCAGACCTCATGTTAATGTTAAGCAGTCACAAAATACTTGCGCAAAGGCCAATGTTCAAGCCCTTGCTCTGTAGCAAAACTCCACCCCTTACTACTTAAACAATCCAAAGCTCCTTAAAAGGCTTCAGGGAGGTCTTTCATGGTGCAGTGAAGCTCTTTAACCATAAGACATAGGAGAGGTCTGGACAAAGCGATGTGTAGAGAAGCAGACCTGTTGGCAGTGGATAGTTCTATATAGCACTTTTACAAACCTATATTCGTGAGCATGCCAGTAAGTGAATGCTCTTATCTCAGCTTTGACTATTTGCTACTTGTCAAGTAGCAAATAGTTGAGTTTTGTGGTATAAACTTCCTTTCCTTTTCAGTCTGCGGTAACTGGACAAAATTGATAATATAGCACATGAAAGTAGCACCTATCTGCTGGTGAATTCAGGCTCTCTGCTTTCACTTTTTTTTTTGTGAGAAGAAACAACAGTGGCACCTAGTGGGTGTTGGGGTTCACAGCAAGTGGAAAAAGTAACAAGCTTAATAATTTTTAACCATAACTGTTGCTCAATGTTTACAGTGGGGTTGTCTAATTAGCAGCTTTTAATTAGACTGTTTTAAGGAGAGAGACATGTTGACATGGGTTTTTACTGTTAACTCTTAGAAGTTTTTGGGGTGAGATTTTGTGTAAAATCAGTTGTGATTGTTCTTCCTCTTACATTCAGGATTGAGCCCATTGTTTGTATTTATGTAGAGCTTGGGAATCCTGCAGGTGTAGAGCTTGCAGAATCAGAACTGCCATTTTTAAAGCAATGCACAAGGAGAACTCTTCATCCTTAATATGTCTCTTTATATTTCAAAGAATTCTTGATATGTGCAGTATAACTTTTGATTGAATGACACTAGTTAAAATTTAGAAAAGGCAGTTGAGCTATATAGGTATTTTTTTCCTCTGTAACATCAGGATAAATGAACACGATAGCAATAACACAATTCTGAGTGGTTTTTTTATTCGTTGAAAAGACTATGATGTGATTTTTGTTTCTAAAAACAATAAATTCTGTTCCAGTTCTAATGAGCTGGAAAGGAGGATGCAGAATTGGGCTGCATCCCGGGCTGTCTGCCTTACTGTTCCCTTGCAAAGGCTGTGTCAGCAGGTCTCTCCATTTCATGTGTTCTGTAGTCATAAAGCAGTCAGTGCTAAAAGGATGATATTATTTTTGAACTGCAAAAGTGATTTTAAAAAGGCAACAACATAAGCAGTATAGCTATTCCCATGTGTCTTTAAGTCATATCTACTGGCTTTACTGCTAAAAAATTTTTTGAACTGTTACCCTTGCATAGCTGAGAAAGCAAACTGGCTTGTATTTTGGGTTTTGCCTAGTCATGGCCAACTTCCAGCTGCAAAATTTTTATTATGGTAATGCTTTCAGAGGCGTCAGGCACACTGAAGTTTCAAGTTTGTTTGGGGTTTGCAATAGTGGCAGTTAGGAAAATTCTTCTGACTTGTCATTTTAGCTCTTTAAATCAGTGGGAGGGAGTTGCAAGAGAATCCCACAATGCTATTAGGACAGGATGTTTTCAGGGTATGTATAAATGCACTTTAACCAGATTTTTCTCCATTTAGAGCCATTTTGTAATCAGTGTTTTTTTCCCTCCTAACCCTTCCTTCACTCTGCTCAGTTGTGTAGCTGACACCAAACATATTTTCTTGAGGTGAGCAATACGGCAGTTGTTGGATTTGTTCATGTGCATCCTGTGTCCCGAGCTGCTTTTCCACACTCTGCTCCAGCTTCAGCATCAGAAGGGCACAAGCAGCAGTTTGTGCTTCTGGGGTTTTTATTTGTTGTTGTTTTTGCTTTGTCAGTTTCTGTTGGTTTGTTGTTTGTTGGGTTTTTGTGGTGGTGTTCTTTTGTGTTTTTGTGTGGGGCTGGGGCAGGGGAAAGAGGGCAGACTATGCATCTGACATATGGTGAAGTAAATTTTTCCACTGGAACCAGTACTTGCTGCTTTTGCTTGGAAAGGAAGATTGAGAAATTTTGTGCACACAATACACCATTTCTCTCTAGTCCTTAGCCAATTAGATTGTTAGTTTGAATGAATTTGCCCTTTTCATAGAGAGATTGGAGACACTACCTCTCATGTACGTTGGAAATTAAGTTGCAAGCAGGCCGTGCCCATAAACTGAAAATATAGACTGCCTTTTTTAAAATTACCTACTATGCAAAATCTCGCCGCTCTGATCAGAGCGGGAAGGCCATGGGAATGGTAGTATGCTGTCGTGAAACTCTATTCCTCTGAACTGAAGCTTAGAGTGGAAAGGTAGATACACACTGTATGTGTGTACCCACTGAGGTATGGGGTTTTTTTAAGGGCCTGAGCCCATTTTCACGGCTTGACCCTGGTATGGGGGTCAGCTCCTAAATAAGGGAGAGGAGTTTCTTGAAGAGTTGTGTGATTGAGAAGTTGTCTAGCATGGGAGAAAAGGGAAGCTTGTCTGGGCTTTGTCTCCAAGAACTATAGTAGAACCTCAGAAGTTACGAACCCCTCGGGAATGGAGGTTGTTCGTAACTCTGAAATGTTTGTAAC
This sequence comes from Lepidochelys olivacea, assembly GCF_965140295.1. Lineage (NCBI taxonomy): Eukaryota > Metazoa > Chordata > Testudines > Cheloniidae > Lepidochelys > Lepidochelys olivacea. The sequence goes on along the minus strand of NC_140431.1, from coordinate 3,098,072 downwards.
TGAACAAAACGTTATCGTGGTTCTTTTCAAACGTTTACAACTGAACATTGACTTAATACAGCTTTGAAATTTTACTATGCAGAAGAAAAATGCTGCTTTTAACCATCTTAATTTAAATCAAACAAGCACAGAACCAGTTTCCTTACCTTGTCAATTTTTTTTGGAGGCAAAGCCCAGACAAGCTTCCCTTTTTTTAAAAAAACCTTTCCCTTTATTTTTATTAGTTTGTTTAACATGGTACTGTACTATATTCACCTTTTTTGGTCTCTGCTGTTGCTGGATTACATACTTCCGGTTCGAAATGAGGGGTGTGGTTGAGTCGTCAATTTGTAACTCTGGTGTTACAACTACATTTACAACAGTTAGACAAATGTTGTACTGGTGTGTATGGGCTGCAACCGAATGACGTGTGAGAAGCTGATAATGCTACAATATAGTTGACATGAGAACTTAATCCTTCCCTACCGTCTAAAGAGAGGAAGAAATTCACTATCTTTTTATGCCATTAGCAGCTGTCCTTATAACTCCATAATTGGTGAAGCAAAGTCCCATATGCTTGAGAGTGGGTATGAACAAGTCAAGCTAACAAGTCATAGAGTAGCCTTCTGGTAAAGGGACCATTCTGAGAATTGTATAGCAAAGATTGTATAGATAGTAAAGATATCCATGGTGTTTAGCATGGCCTAAAATCTTGTAAGCGTCTTTCATTGACAATGAAAAGAAACACAAACTTTTGACTGCTTACAGGGAAATAACTACAGAAGGCGGGGCAGAGAGTGTGCTGACAGGTTTGATTTCTTTTCATGAAGTCCAAGGAAATTCTACAGTAGCCTGGGCTCTCCCCCCTTCCCTCCCCCCACCCCCACCCCAAAAAAAAGCATGTGGGGGAAGGTCTCCAAAGCATCTTGTTCTCTATACTAGATCCATTGCCATCCATTTGTAGTAAAGTACAGAGCTGTTGATCTGCAAGGAACGCTGCCCCTTGAAAGAAAAAGAATGCAAACTGGGCTAGGGAAAAGCACTTCAGTCTTCCAGATTTTTATAAAAAAATAAAATAGAATTTCAAAACCTATTGCCATTAAAACAAACTTTCTGGATGGATGAATTCTGGTAATAGAAGAAAGGGAATTTATGTTTAAACTGACATTTTTATGTATCATAAATACCTTGGTTGTGGTAATGTTAAAGAAACAACATGCCTTTAAAAAAAACTTCTTCTAAAAGAAATCTACAGCATAATCTTAGTATTTGTGGCATATACTCTGTTTAATCCAGGTTGGATACATCAGGTACAGCAGTGGCACAAGACTCAATACTGTAAATGATATACAAGTTTCAACATATGCACTACAAGTCAAAAAGAAGACAACAGAAACGTAGAGTTCTTTAGAAGGGTGTTCTCAAATGAATCTACCTGCCCTTTTGTACAGTACATTTTGTCTGTCATTTGTGATGCTTGTAAGCAAAGCCCATTTATAGTACGAAAATAGAAAATAATAAGGGCGAGCGTTTCTCATAACATAAAACCTTTAAAGAAAACACCATTGCATTGGAATGTCTCACTGATTATCAAAAATATACCATCACACGTGTTTTTTGTAAAATATTTCATTGGTCCAAGATACCAGCTGGAACTCCAGTTATGGTTGCAACAGAGAACTGAGAAGAGCATTGTATGGTTATTAACCTTTCATCCAAACAGCTATATGACCTGCTATGACTAGTGCCAGTTCAAAACTTAAGGAGAAGAAACACATAACACATACATACAAAAATAACAAACTATTGGCTGAAAATAAGACTATAGCAGGAATTTTTCACAAACATCTTTGTGTGGTGTGGTTGACTGATCAACATGAAATCTTTCTGGCTCAGTCTTGTATCCCAAATATAAATAAATAAATCGTTTCCCTCCTCTAGTCCCTGTCATTGGAGGATCTCTAAAGCACTTTGCAAACATTTATTAAACTTCACAACACCGCTGTGAGACAGGAAAGTATTATCATCCCTATTTCACAGATGGGTAAACTGAGGCATAGAGAGGCAAAGTGACTTGATTGAGGTCACACGGTGATTCAGAAAGAGAGTCAGGAATAGAATATAGGCATCCTGATCCTAAATCCCAATTTTAATCATTAAACCACATTGCATCTCATTATTAATCTTAAGGATCTAGAAGGAAATCCTAATGGGAAAGGAAGTTAAACCATTTATGGCATCATTAATTGTTAGGCCTGTAACCTCAGTTATGAAGTCACACCATTCAGTGCAGTTGACCAAAATGTCTCAGAAAACAATCACAAATTTGCCAAATAATTTAAAATATTTAATCAGCTACAGAGCTTTCCAGTGTGGAAGAATAATTACTAATTATCCACAAATACAATCGATGTAGAAAAAAAAATAGTTGCAAATATTATTATTCAATCAAGCTTTAAACCTAGCAAATAAGGCTTTTTATTCAAAACCGCTGTTGCTCTTGAGCCACCGCATGCTGACTTGTAACTCCACCGTAATCCAACATTGCCCCTGTCTTAATCTCTTTCTTACAGGGAACACTGCAAACCATCAGTTAAAGATGATTTTTAAGATCCCCAATCTGCATTAGAACATGTGTAACAGACAACATGATTACAAATGGATTTACTTCTAAAATACTTGAAAAAGCACCTCCTCCTCTACTGAACCGACAAAATCTGAGCTCTTGGTAGAACTCCTCTTCCCCCCTCCCCTCCAGTTACATAAATCAGAGCCGTGAGAGCTGGCTCCTAATGCTACGGAGGCATCAGCTATTTCAGGGAAAACCTGCAACTTTAAAATTAGGTTTTGGCAGCTCTGAACACCATAAAAAATAAAGTGATTTCCCAGTGTTGAAAATAGCAATTCAGTTTTTCAGTGGGTAAGCTGCTTCTATTAAGAATTTAGAATTGCAAGCTTATTTATTTTATGATTTCCTCCCCCCCCCCTCCCCAATTTACCTTTAAAATATGAATCCTTTGGCACCCAAAAGCAGCCTCCTGCATTAGAATTTGCTGGCCAAAGACAAGACTTTATATTCTTCAGTTGTTTGTGCACAGCTAACACTCAAGGAGGGGGGAGGGATTATTTAGCAAGTGCAAGGGGAAATAATCAAGAGTAATGGAATGAAAAATAAGGGAGGGAAAATTATGGCTTTGTATCAGGCGAAAACTCACTGACATTGAGATCTATTAGGCTGAAATAATTTCTTAAGTGAAGCAGTGGGAGCCCTGTCCCTGGGGAGATTTATATCTAGTCTAGAAAAAGCACTGGGAAATATTTTACAGGGAAGAATTGTGTGTTGGCAAGGGCTGGACTAAATGGTCTCTTCCATCTTTAATTTCTGTACAGTGGTTTAAGTTTTGTGGTAGTTTCTTTGAGTGACTTGGAAGTTCTTAGAAAACAAAGATAGGCGAGAAGGGTTTCAAAGCGAGTAGCTTGATTTCAAAGTTTGGGGCAGGGGAATGTACCAGTCATTTGCAATGGGTGTGTTTGCTCCTAGAGCGTGTGCAGTTCTGCTATAAGCAGCAACCCAGTGCCAGCTGAGAGGAAAATAGACTCATCAGTAAAGTTGGGTGAAAATTTGAGACTTTTTTCTTCAAAATGGCATTTCAAAGGAAACAAAAATTTTCAAAGAAAATTGTTTCCTTTGACATTTGCTGATTAAAAAAAATATGAAAACATGATTTTTTCCCTATATAAATGATCAATTTTTTTTTTTAAAGGAGAAAACAAAAAAATTCACAAGAAATTCTGGAAAAAAGTAGGAAAAAAAATAAGGGAAAAACAGTTTGGCATTTTTTTGATTGGATTTACTTGTCGGATTGCTCTGTTCCAGTTGCCCTTCAGGAACATAATCGGTACAGTTCTACATTCCCTCTCCTACTGTATGTATTGTCATGCAGAACCACCCCTGAAGAAACTGCATTCCATGTGCCTCAGGTAAATGGGGTGTTGGTGCAGGCAATTGCCGGTTTATGTAGCTATAACATCTCTACGCATGAAGGTGGGGAATGGTTAGAGGACAGAACAAGGTCAGTAAGGGCGAGAAGGGCCCAAGCTCTAGAGTTTGGATCCCAGGCCAGATCTAAACTAACCTATGTCTGAGAGTGCTCAAAACCTGGGGTTTGGTTTGGCCCTATCTCCAGTAATGTTTTGTATGTTCACATAAGCTAATCAAGTCAGTTCCCTCTCATTACCCTGGGAGTGCATGACTGCCAAGCAATTCCTGTGCTTATCAAAACAAATGGTCTCCCTTCCTCCTGCAGAAACACAGAGCTCTTTCTGCAGCTCTGTGTTTATCAGTAAAACATTTGAATTATGCGTATATGTACAGTACGATATAATACATATCATGTGGATTCATTCTGGTCTGTGCTATTTCAGTGACTGCAAAGTGCTTTCACTACAAGGCTATCGTTGCACTGTGTAACCCAGGGAGTTCTGTACACAGTTATTTACAGGTGGGCAGATTTGCCCCAATCCTGTTCAGATGAGCATTGAAATGGGCTAATGCCTCCATTATAAATGTTATTTTTGTCTTAAACTATTGAAATCAACCCTTTGTGATTCTCCTCACCCCCCTTTCTATTCACAAGGATCTTTGCCAAGCCAGTGATTGTGTGTGGCAGCACTTGCTAAAGTAATGATAGAAATGTTATGCTGCATGCTTTTGATTAAGCAGAAAAATAATTTTGCCTATGCAGAACATAGCAAAGGGCTGGGCTACCCTGGCAGCCTGAGCCCAAACAGCTAGAGAGAGGAACCCCAAGCACTGTTTTTCTTGTTTTTCTTTATGTCCCTGACAAATTGTGAATGTTCAGGAAATACTTTGATTAATAATAATACACTGTACACAAAGTGCTTTCCATGGGTGGGTGTCATTCTCTCCATTTAATAGATGGGGAAACTGAGGCACAGAGAAATGAAGTGACTTGTTTAAGACTCCAACGGAAGAGAAGGGCAGAGCTGAGACTACAAGGCGAGGACCTGGCTCTTTGTCACCCTGTAGCTGGTTCATTTAAACCCATGCAAACTGAGTGCACAGTGGGAGTAATACATTCCCAGCCAGCATGGTAGCATTTTAGCCTTACTTTGCACAGATGTAAATGAGGGCATAAGGTGCAAGGCAATGGAGAATCAGGCTTTGTTTAGGCCTGAAGATGTTCAATAGGGCAGGGGTATGATCAGACGTAAGGGGACTAAATGAAGCAAAGGAACAATTAAGTTAAGCGCCAAGAAAAATTGCTAATGGTAAACTACAGAATAACCGCCTGAGGAAAGTAGCAAAGGAACCACAGCACCTGAGTGATTTAAAACAGACTGGACATAGTGCTGGAGAATGTGATATAGGGAGCTATCCAGCCCTGGAGCAAAGGGGCATCAGTTTATGACATTACTGAATGTTTAGCTCTAGCTTTATCATTCCTAGAATGGGATAAGTTTCTCAGTAGGTTACTGGGTTATCACAACAGCTATCTGAGTCCACATGATACCCAGTAATAAGTTAGGAATGTTGACAAGGTGGGTTGATAGTGCATAATTTTAAGTCCTATAACATCAGTGTGCATTTTGAGAGGCAAAACCCCCCATCCTTTTGTTGAATCACCCAGGGGTATGCTTTGAGTGGTGTGGCAGATAGTGCTGTGTTAGTGAAGTTACTATTTACTGTTGAGAGAAGGGAAGCATGAAATGGCTCCTTGCTATCTATTGGACTGTAAGCAATTTTGGGGCAGGGTTTGTGTCTATGTCTGTATGTTCTATGTGTCTATGTATGTTCAGCACCTCACAACATGGCTCTGAGCCTGATTGAGGCATTTGGATGTGATAATTAATACTACATTATACTGTACGTGTCTGTGGATGGCATGTACTATGTTGGATCAGTATGTGCTGTGGCTAACGAATTGCACCCATAACAAAAAGGTGGTCTGAGGAATGTGTAGCAGGAGAATAAGCAATTATTTCCCACTTATTTTTCCAAATGGAGAAAGGTCATATATAAATGAAACTGTCAGGTCCTTGTATTTCAAGACCATATTGTTACTAGAAAGATCTTAGGGAGAACAGTCAGTATTCACCATAGAACTAGTCAGAAGTATTAAGCTTGGCAAGTACCACACAGAGTTACAGTTTTTGGTTGACTAGAAGTGTGTGACTTTTCCCAGATGAAGAATAGAGCTGCAAAGTAAAGTGGTGTCTGTTCCACACCATATCCCGGGTATTCAAAACCCCTGTATCCCTTCCCCTGCTCAACTGCATACACGCTGTAGCTCCTGTGCTGGGAGGGGAGGACTAAAGTTGCTAAACTGGTTTACCTACCACATCAGTGCAACCCAGACACCATCAGTCGGCCAGTAGGAGCCCCAGGAGTGCGTTAAAAAGCCAAATACCTTCTCAGTCCATGCTGAATGGTTGGCTCCGCGTTTACTTGGATCTGGTATAGATCCAGACGCTACTTGGCTGTGATTTACAATGGGTTGCATGTCCAATATTAGCATATATAAAAATAAAAAAGCATTAGCATAGATGACCGGTACAGTCTATCCTATTTCTGATGATCTGGTGCAGTTGGGTTGGGAGCTTCCACACTCTTTGCCATTCGTGTGCACAGGATTTTAAGAAGTTTTCCTACATTTTTAATGTTTTTCCTTTTAAAAATACAGAACTGGTAGTCTAGTCACACTCGTCACAAGTAAGTGATAACAAAAATAGAAAGCAGAAATCCATGTGGGACTAACACTTTACAAAAGCCTGTCTTTTTTTTTTTTCCACAAATATGTTTTCACAGACAATAATTAGCAGACAAACACACTGTTTGCAGTTGCACTGTATTGACTTAAAAGGCGGTTACAAAATCATCTCAATAAAGAGTGCCTTCCAGGGTGAAAGATTTATTTGTGTGGGGGGGTGTGTGCATGCAATCAGTTTGATACTGTGCACCAAATCAGGAAAATGTGCTCAGACCTTTGTGTGTCATTTCGATGTGGTTCTTTTTCTCACACACACACACACACACCACACCACACAGAGGAACGGAAATAGATTTCTGGGACAGCTGTCTTCTTTGTCTAAATCTTTCTCTATAAAAGAAAAAAAAAGATGTGTAATTTTGGTTGATTAAAGATTCTGCTCCATGAAGGAAAAAAAAAATCACAAAATCCATTTTTTTCACCTTTTTCAGTCATTTCCGCATGAATAAATATTATCCATTAAAAACCTTTAAAAAGGTGCCGAGATACACAGTGTTATATTTGTTTCTTTATTGACTTTCTCGTTGCCATGCCGGTTCTTTTTCTCTAGCCTCTGGAAACAATTTTCTGCGTCATATCCTGAATCAAGGCTCTCTGCAGGCGCGTGCACACACAGACCCTTTCTTCAACCCACCTCTTCCTCCCTCTCCTCAGCTGTTCTCTCAGTCCATGGCATGAATGCGAGTTTGAAGAAAGCTGCCTCGTTAGGTCTCCATTGCTAATTCTATGACGAAATGTCAGGTTGGTCCATCCAGGCACAATTTGCAGCAAGAAAGGAACATGAAGGTGTGGAGGGGGCGGGACGCCGGCATTCCAGCTGCTTCCTTCAAACGACACCTTACAAGGCAGAGACCTTGACTATGTTGCTGCTTGTGGTGGAAATGTTCGTAGTGGGTTGAGGGCTGCTCGGTGAGGGCCTGCTCTCTCCTTCTGGCGTCAGTGCCGGTGGGGTAGGAATACTGATGATGGCTGTTGTGAGGTGGGAGGTTTTGCAGTTTGGTCTCAGCCCGTCATCTGATTTCATATTGAGACTGGAACGACTAGAAAACAAAAGGGTTTTTTTATTTATTTATTTATTAATAATACAAGAGTCAGTAATCAGGTCCAAAGTCTTATGAGCCCATAAGGGCTCCCTGACCGCAGGCTTAAACTTCAGTGCAGTTTTATTTCCCCTTTCAAAACCTCCATCCCTTTATCTTTTTTCTACTTGTTTCCCCTGCAGTAGTCTTGAGAATCTGGCAGCTGGGAGCATTCCTATTAGATCTGCATCAGTTGCATCCTATAATTAATTACCACGGGAAAATGATAGGTCTGTTTTCTGTGCATCTGCATAGCTGCAGGAGTCCTCAGTTACCAGCCGAACAGGCTTGCTTTAAACACAGGGCTTGTCCTTTCAAAATATAAAGGGTTCCCTGTTGGAAAGTCACCGCTGTTGTTATTACAGGTTGACTCACTAACAGACTCTGTCCTAATGTCTCAAGTGTCTGGGTACTTCTGTGTGACAAGGTGGGTCAGGTAATGTGTCTTAATGGGCCAACTTCTGGTGGCAAGAGAGACGAGCTTTCGAGCCACACTGAGCTCTGCGTCAGGCCTGGGAAATGTACTCCCGGCCCCACAGCTAAATACAAGGTGGAACAGCTTGTTTAGCATAAGTAGTTAGCACATATTGTAAGGGAACACTCAAGGTAGAGTGGCCTGTTATAACACCTCTGCAGTTATAGGAAAAAAGAAGTGTGGGGCTAAAGCCATCCAGTGTCGGTAACCCACTAACCCCACCCACACTGTCTACCCTGCCACTTGCATCGGTGTAACTTAGGTCGCTCACAGGTGTGAACAGGCCACTCCTGAGCAACGTCAGTTACACCGACCTAACTGCTGGTGCGGACAGTGCTCTGCCCGTGGGAGAGCTGCTCCCGCCCACAGAGCTGCTGCCGCTCGTTGTGGCTGGGTTAATTAAGTTGGCGGGAGAGCTCTCTCCCGTCGGCTTAGAGCAGCTACGCTAGAGAGCTTCCAGGGGTGCCACTGCGTCGGTGCAGCTCTGCCGCTGTCAGCTCTCTTGCGTAGCCACAGTCGCAGCTGAAGAGGCTAAGGCAGAGTTTCCAAAACCTTAGAAAACTGAGCCCTGCATCAGGAAAATTAAAAGAATCCCCAGTCCCTCCTTCTCACTGCAGCCTCTCCATGTGTTCTTAAAGCCCAACCCGCCATGAGCGGCTGCTCCCAGTAGAGAGTGCAGATCTTCGTAATAGCTCTGTCACTGCTCATCTGTAACAGTTTTGACATTTAAAATGTCATAACTGGAATTGGTTTGAGCACCCACTGAAATGAACAGAGCAGTTCATACGCTTCAGAGCTTTTGTTTCAGGCTTGCTGCAGACTCGGGCAGATGTTGATTACACTTGGATAACCTTTTCAAGGTTTTCTTTAAAACCATAATAGCTGGATATGTACTTTTTTTTTTTTTAATGGAAGATTGTAGGAAACAACGGAGAGGCCTGTCCGTTCCTCCAGTCTAATCCTTTCTGTCCCCCAAGGGGATACCCCCACCCTTTGGGAAATACTGAGCTAATGCCTGAAAGGGCCATGGGGAATGAACTCCCTCACTATTCCCTTTCTCATTCCCATTCTCATACATTATACTTCACTTAAACACCTTGCTGAATCATGTTACTGGTGCAGAATAGCTGCATCCTCCTTGCCCCAGAGGCAGCTGCATTTCTACTGTGGGTAAAATGGATTTTATACATTTTGGAATCAGGGGGAAGGCTGGAGTTACTGTTTCAAATGCAAGTCTTTGCCTCCTCCCCTTTTCCAAAGCTCCCTAATGCACAAGAAGAAAAGGAGTACTTGTGGTACCTTAGAGACTAACCAATTTATTTGAGCATAAGCTTTCCTGAGCTACAGCTCACTTCATCGGATGCATACTGTGGAAAGTACGGAAGATCTTTTTATACACACAAAGCATGAAAAAATGGGTGTTATAAAAAGATCTTCTGTACTTTCCACAGTATGCATCCGATGAAGTGAGCTGTAGCTCACGAAAGCTTATGCTCAAATAAATTGGTTAGTCTCTAAGGTGCCACAAGTACTCCTTTTCTTTTTGCGAATACAGACTAACACGGTTGTTACTGTGAAACCTAATGCACAAGAAGTTTGGCTGGGCACAGGGCGAGGACTTCAGAAGTTCATTCAACTACTATGATGGTGATGCCTCGATTATGCACTAAATTATGTTTGAAAGGAGAGTCCATTTGAAAATCCTCTATTGAAAGAGAGATCTTGCTTCACTGATGTTACTAATCACACATTAGACTCGCACAACTCAACCCATTCTGTACTTTATGCAGCACATACAGATTGCCTGGCACCGATGCTGTCTGGCATTGCTCATGACCGAGCACACAGCTGTGGTCAAGTTGGCAGAAACTGAGAGCTGCCTCCCTCTGGTCAGCCAAAGAAGAGCTGTGCTGAGCTGGGTATTGCCTCCTGCTGGCCTGCAGAAATGGTCCTGCATGAGCTGTAGCAATCTGGTTACAGCTGAGGCTGAACCAAGGGGAGCCTCAGCTGGAAGTCACCTCTCTTGGGTCCAAACTGGCTGGAGAAGAACTGAGCTAGAGCTTGGGTCAGCTTCCTCTGGGACAAGTCCATCGGAGTTGCACATAGCAGCCAGGAGCCACCTCTCCTGGGAGCATGTTAGTAGAACTGGAACTTAGATCATCCCAGGTGGGACCCACTTCTCCTGGGCCGAGTGAGTAGAAACTGCCCCAAACTCATCTCAGATAGACATCACCCTTAGCAGCTTTGCATGCAGCAGTCAGCAGTCAGCTCACTGTACCTTGTTGTAAGTGATGGCTGTTCACTGCACTGGATGTGTATCGTGCTTAGCTCTTGCATGCTCCGCAGGCGAGTGGCTGGCACGTTGGAGTTCGGAAGATGAGTCGTCTTCTTGTTGCGTCGAGAACAACAGGAGGTGGACCCGCCATTGTTACTTGACAATGAGGGGCTGCGAGTGGAGGGGTAATTCTGCATTGAGTTATCCATGCAGTTCTGCTCAAACAGCTGCTCATCTATGAACTCATGGTTCTGGCAGGGAAAAGAACAACAGTGTCACTCTCGCCAGTAGCTACCCTAAGGTGAAAAGGAGGACTTGTGGCACCTTAGTCTCTAAGGTGCCACAAGTCCTCCTTTTCACACAGCTGTTACTCTGAAACCTACCCTAAGGTGGTTCATTTTCAAGAACACCTTTTGCTATTCTTGTGGGAAAGGTCAGCCCCTCAGCTCTCTGCCCCTGTGCCTGAAACAGCTTGCACTAGACAGTTCCCAGATTTAAAAATGCAAACAACAACCGGGAAGGAGATGACTTCATCCCATTACTCATGGCAACCAAGAGAACGTATTTGCTCCCCCACAACAACATGGGAATAAGAGAAGCTGTGGCAGAGGCATAACAGCCTGTCAGGACCAGCTGGCTTACGCATTCCATATCCGTAAATAGTTTGGGCCTCATTTTTCCTTTCACTGACACACCTGTATCCCTGAAGTGACTTTGGTGAAATCTGTGGTGCCTCACTGTTATAAACCTGTGTGGAAAGGAGAGTCAGGCTCACTGTCTTCTTTGTGTTTGGGGCTAAGGCTGTGATGTGTACTGTTTGTGTCAGCAGGACCAATTGGTCATCAAGTTGGAAAGTTTAGGTATGGTGTGCTGGTTAAGCTGATCTCTGAAGGTATGTCACACCTACAGTTCCATTCAAAGCTGGGCTGGCAGCTGAGTTATATGTGGCAGAAATAAAGGTGTCAAGGTGGAAGCTGCCAGTGGGAAGAGTAAGGGGGAGGAAAATGATGATAAAGGGCAGCCTAGAACTTCAAAGTTGGGTAGCCTAGAACTGCAGAGTTGCATGGAAAACTTCAGTGCCTCTTGCACCAATGAGTAGAAGACAGTGTAGGGAAGAACCAAAGTATATACACATCTAGGCGCATACATAAATATTCATAGATGCCTAACATACAAATTTTGCTTTTTACCGAACAGAACTGGAAAAGAAGGAAGGGGGAACTGGAGATAAGGCAGTCATCAATTTTAATTGCAACAGATACTAGGTCTTACAGCGAACAAAGGTATCAGCAAAAAATGAACCACATGCACAAACTCTCAAGAACAGGACCAATAACAAGAAAGGAAACAAACACTCTGGACGTGTTACAGAGATCGTAGAAAACAGATTGAATTAAAAAGGAAATACCTTGATGGTGGAAGTTCGTACAGATAACAGGGGATCATCCACAAGATAGGACAATCCCTACAGGACAACATGCCAACAAAAGATAAAAACACGATTGATTGTCCATTCCCGCATTCCAGAGTTTAGTCCCAGCATTCCATCCATTCAATCTCAGCATTCCATCTGGCACCCCAAGTTTGAATGGGCAATTGAGCCTTTCCTTTACTAAACTCATTTGCTAAATCAGATTAGTCTTTTTCTTTATCTTTCTTTCAACATAGTGTTCTGGAACCTTGCATTTTAATTGTTTGTGTTCTCTTTCTAAAAGAGAATGGAAGGGCAAGGCAATTTACAGCTGTTTGTTCATTTTTTATTTTATTTATTTATTGAGAGCCAGAAGCAGAGGATAAAACAAATTCTCAGCCACTCAATCAGATCTTGCCCAATTGGGATTGCAGTGTGACTGGATCAGGGGTTACACAAGCAATGGGGCTGTGTTTTGATTGGCCTTTGTGGAAATATAGAAGGAAGGTTTTGGCTGAAGGATGTGGCTCAAACCAGGCAGCAGCCAGAGAAAGGGTAGGATATGAATGTCAGTGTTCACATCTGGGGTGGGGAACAGAGCTGAAAAATCTTGTGTTAACATAGCAAACAATTTTTTGTTATGATTGTCGGAAGCACCTCGAGGCCACTTTGTCTTTTAACACATCAGATTTGTGGACCATTCACAGCTGTTAAATTGTAGGACTTTATTCTAGTGACAACTGCAGATACTGTAAAAATAAAGAATGTACTTTTAAAATCCCTCTGTCTAGTTTCAGGAAAGGTGAATTGCCCTTTGAAACGTGTTGGTAACCATGCACATGGATCATTCCTCATTCCATTCCACCTGCAACTTTGAAACATTGCAAAATGACTCTTCAGTGTTTAAGAATTCATATGCTGTGATTTGACATTTTTGCATAATATCTTAATAGATTAAGAATGCCAAGGAAGTACAGGAATTTCAACACAAAAATTGATTGAGCTGTTTTGACTAATGCATTGAGAACCACAATCTAAACATGCTGCATCTGACTCCTTGAATGACAATCTCTTTTTTGAAAACGTTGATACTCCAGGTCAGCAGCACTCAAAGTTCAAGAACTGAACAGCCACTTAATGCTGAGCAGAGTTGCAGAGAGCCAAAAAACCACAATCAAAATAAACCCACCTTAAACAAAATCCTGGTGGTGTTTGCATCATGATTAGAGCTGATCATATGACTACTGTGAAGAGTTTGTTCAACAGTTCAGAGATTCAGAGATTTCCACGGCCAGATGGGACGGGAGGATTGTGATAATTTAGTCTGGCCTCCTGCATAATACAGGCCATAGAACTTCCCCAGAATAATTCCTTTTGAAGTAGAGCAGATCTTTTAAAAAAAACTTATCTTGATTTAAAAAGTGGAAAATGAGGAATCCAGCTTGACCCTTTTTTGTAACTTATTCAAGTTGTTAGTTATCTTCTGTTTCCCCATTACCCAACAAATAATGTATTCAAAATTAACTGTTTTCATTAATCAAACAGTTCTATGCATTTTTTGAAGACACAAAATTATTTTCTTTGCTGTTGTAATGCCAACAGACCCCAGTTGTCAGCAGGCAGGATCGAACCTGGGGCCTCCGAAACTTAGTGCATGAGCCTCAAACCAACTGGCTGCTAGCTAAGGCTGTAGAGCAGACTCAATCATCTACATCTATTTCTCTCATCTCAGTGCTACTAGAAGGGACAGAACACCACACCCAGGAGGTGTGTGGGTTACACTGTTATTCATCAAGTACATTATTTTCAAATAATTATTTTCATGATTTGATCAGCTCTAACTGTGATACGCAAATATGTGACAACATGGCTGACAATCTCATCCTGGTTGGGACAGGCTGGAAAATGTGGGGAAAATGCAGCAAATATTTTGTGGATTTTTTTTTCAGCAGTGTTCATCTAAATTCAAAATTGCAATGACATTTTTGGTCCAAAAATCAAAATTCAGAAAATTTTCAACAGCTGATGCAAATATCTGACTGCAACGGCAGGACAGTTCACCTCACTAGTTTTTGTGGCTCTCTTTGGTTCTACTCAATGCAGTAATGCTTCTATATTCCTGTTCCTAACCCTGCATTGGCACCTCGGCCAAAATAAATTGGGGCCAATACAAAAGAAAATACAAGGAAAATCTTCTGCCCTGCATTCTCCTCTCTCTGCTGCTGTCCCTTTGATCCAGTCGTCTGTTGTTATAATTCATTTTGGGCCAGACGGTATCGCCTTACTCATACTGAATAGCAACTTATATGACAAGCAGTCTCACTGAAATCAGTGGGAGTACTTGTGGAAAAAAGTACAACTCCGGAGCGAGGCTGTCATCATCTGGCCTGAAGTTTGTCTAATGTAGGCCTGAGCCCTGCAACGATTTACAGATGTACTTAACTTTATTCACTGACAGTCAGTAGAACTTGTCACAGTGTGTAAAGTTAAGCATGTGTTAAAGTTAAGCAGGATCCGGACAATAGATGGTGGACGCTTTGGGACAGAGATCTTATCTTTTTATTTTCTGTAAAATACCAGGCAAATTTATGGCACTTTGCAAATAGTGATAACAATCACATGATATGAGCCATATTTGAAATATACTATTTAAAGCTTAAGGGTAAGTACAGAATTCTAAACAATTGAAGAGTCAGGTTGTGAAATATCTGCTTGTAATGTAACATACAGAGTTATCAGAAACACAGGCAAGCTCAGATTTATACTATAAAATGAAACCAACAGTCACTGATATAGTGCGTCAGCACTGGAATGATTAGCCTCATAATTCATCATGATGAGTTTCAGGACCTGTAGGATTTAGTTGCTATAAGTATTTAACCAGTGGTCTTCTTCCAATGCATCTTTGAAACCTATGTGGTGTTATCCTGCTAGGAACCAAACTGAAATTGAGACTATGTATGCAGGTCAGAAATCAAAGTCATATCTGATGGTGGATGCAGATAAGGAAAGGGATACATCTTATCAGGTCTTAACCCACTGGTGTCTTTCCAGAATGGGCCATGATATACAATATAGGCACTATGTCCCTTTACCACAAATCACCAGTGAATATAAAGCTGGAAATGAAATGCACATGAGATAAAGATCTGTTTGCAATTTTTCCAGGAACTTCTGCTTACAGAACTATTTAAAAATTAAAAAATAGCGCTTCCTAGGGTCTTACTCCAGCACCATGCATTGCATGTGTGAAACGTCATGACAGGAGAACCCACTTGACTGGCCTCCAGATGAACTACATGCTCCTTTAAATGAGGCTTGTCAGGAAAGACATGCACAGTGTCACTAAATCACATCAAAAAGGCTCGTCTGCTCCCTTTAAATGGCTCAGTTGTTGTTTTCTCTGGTCTATTTGTGGTAGGGAATATGTGTGGCTTGGAGTTTGCTGGCATCAGCTTCCCACTGTAGCCCTCTTCATGCCAGCAGTTGCATACATCATTGGTAGTGGGTGGGAGCAATGGGTTTAGAGGAACCATAGAATGTCAGGGTTGGAAGGGACCTCAGGAGGTCATCTAGTCCAACCCCCTGTTCAAAGGAGGACCAACCCCAATTTTTGCCCCAGATCCCTAAATGGTCCCCTCAAGGATTGAGCTCACAACCCTGGGTTTAGCAGGCCAATGCTCAAACCACTGAGCTATCCCTCCCCCCCATAATATATGCACTTTAACTGCAAGTGTAGCCAAGGACAAACTGAGTTTAGCCCTAATTCAGAAACCATGGTTAAAGCCTACTCCCGCAAATCTGTCTCTTTGGTCATTGCAGGCTGTTTCTCTGCTCTGCAGTGGCTGTTTGCCCTGCAGTCTGTACTGTCATTTGCACCAGTTGCAAAGTGAGTGCCAGGAGGCGGAGAAATGCTACCCGATCAGAAGGATAGTGATTTGCACTGACTGTGCCCTGGTGTAAATGCCTGCACAGGACAATCCATCCCTTTTACACAGATGTACACTGTTAGCATTTTGCACAATGCTTATTTGTGAAGCAATTCACAAAAAGAAAGTGAATCTTTCCCCATATGACATATTCCAGGGAACTTCTGAAATTCAGGACCCATCACTTCACTGACACATATTTTTATCACCAACGGGGATGAGTGTTTGTGAGTGCATGCGTTGGTTTAGAGGAGCATACTGCACCCATGTCCTTTCCAAAGGAAGCCTGGACCCAGGAGCAAAGGATTTAATCAGATTTAGAAAGGGTCCTGTTGCTACTTACAGTTGTTTTTTCCAGGCAGTGCAGCAGGTGGTGATGTTGGCTTTCGATCAGCGAGGTGGATTTGCTGATGTGCTGCTCATCATCACTAGAACCCTAAACAACCAGAGAAAGAAGAATCAGGCTTGAAATCCTGGGGATAAAGGGAACAACCATGTCAGATTGTACAGGGGAGGAGGTGGGGGAAAGGTGACAATTCCAGTGTTGCCAACTTTCATGTTTTTATCATGAGTCTTGGGAGTTGGTGTTTTCCTTAAAGCTCCAGCTCCTGGATTCAGGTCAGAATCTCAGTTTTCATTTTTAAAAAAAGTAAGTTTGTAGCCCTTTGTGGTTATGGAGAAGAGCTTGGAAACATGACCAGAGTGTGGCCTAAAGACCCAGAAAACAGCAGGCAAGGGAAAAGAACTCACAATTTATTGTTTTTCAAAAAAGTCATGATGTTTGAAAGCTCAGAATGGCAATGCTACAACTTGCAAAAAGTTTCACCCTAAACCCTACTGCCTCCAAGAAGGGGGTGATTTGCTTGGGAGTGAGGAGTTTGTTAGTCTCCTTTTAAGTCAAGAATGAACCAGTGGCTGGGGTATAATTCAGGAAGCAGGTGGTATGTAGCTTTATGATCCTGTCTCTTGAGTGGGAAATGGTACAAAACATACAATGACCTGAGGTGAAACAGTGAAGACAGGCAGTAGGAAAAAACAGCCCATGACTGGCTTTGTGGGGTGTTACCGAATAGACTGATAGTAGTAGGGGCCAGGATTCCTGGGTTCTGGTCCAAGCTCTAGTAACATCTCTATATCTGTCTTCAGTCTCCTAAAATGGAACTGATGTGTATCTGCTCTCTAGTGATATGGTAAGGCTTCTGTGTGGGGGCTAAGTGCCATTATGGTTTCAATGAGAGCTGTTAGTGTCTGGTATTTCATAGGATCAAGCCCTTTGTTTGAAAAGCAGCTTGAATAAAAGGCACTGGAGATGT
Organism: Lepidochelys olivacea; assembly: GCF_965140295.1. Taxonomy (NCBI): domain Eukaryota; kingdom Metazoa; phylum Chordata; order Testudines; family Cheloniidae; genus Lepidochelys; species Lepidochelys olivacea. The sequence continues at coordinate 3,080,820 of NC_140431.1, read as the reverse complement.
GCAAATTATTATTATTAATAAATCATCACTATTAGTAGAAGTGAAGTAGATTTTACTGGGGAACATGTAGCATTGGCACAAGAGATTTGATCAGAGGGAATTAGCAGCACCCCCTCAAAAGAAAAAGCCCTGTTTTCTGAGGGTGTCTGTGGGGGTTGTGACTTTTATTAATTAGGATTATATTATTGATTATTATTTGTATTGTGGTAGTACCTAGGAATCCCAGTCATGGATCACAGCCCCAGCGGGCTAGGCGCTGTACAATAATTGCCCCAAAGAGTTTACACTCTAAGTCAGACAGCTGGGTGGGTTTCCTGAGTTAAAATTCCCTGTCAGAGTCATTAGATTCAGCTCAGGCAGGCATTCCCAGCTGGGCTGGAATCATGCGCAGCTGAGATGCATTAGGCTCAGAACCTTTAAAAGACCTTGGCTGTTAGCAAACAAGACAAAAAGGACAGGCAGTATCAGACAGGTTTAATCATTGGGCTGAATTTTGGGGGCAGGTGAGTGATAAGTATTCAAGCCATATAAAAGAAAAATTACTTGAGATGGGTGTGTGTGTGTGTGTGTGCGCGTTCGTTCGTTCTTTTTTTTGACTTCACAAGAAACCTTTGCAGTAAAGCAGGGACCCCACAGAAAGTTTTTTGCTTAATCTTGTCTTCCTGAGAAGTTTTGTCCTAGCTGCTGAGAGCCTGGCCTCCCAAATCATGATCAGGTAGGAGAAGGAATGCTACCTGCAAATTGCTCTGTTCTTACTCTCCTCTAAGCCCCTAACTGGGTGCGGGTTTCATGCTGCTGATGAATGGTCTTTCGTGAGGGACACAGATAGTAGGCATAAGACAAACTGAAAGCCTAGCTCTGTAATGAGGATGGCCCTATCTACTACAAATAACAAATCCAAATGGGGAATGTGAAATCCAAAAGAGCTGCAGTACAGTATATGCATAATAATACTCAGCACTTTGACGAAGCTTATTGTCTTCAAAGGTCTGTACCAGCTAACCCCAATGCCACCATTCTGATAGAGATCAGTACTAATATCTCTATGGGGAAACTGATGCATAGAAAGGTAAAATGACTTGCCCGAGGGGATAGTGGAAGCCAGCTTCAGAGCTGGGAGTAGAACTCAGATGTTCCTCTTGCCTATGCCTGTCTGCTGACCATCAGACCATGATGTTGTTGTTATTATTGCTTCTCTTGCCATTATGTATGGACTCTAGAGAGGGATCAGAGCCCCCTTGTGCTAGGCACCCTACAACCAACCAACCAACCCCAGAGAGCTCAGAGTCTAATCTTTCATTATTCTTACAATTGAGTCATTCAGCAGAAAGATATTAGATCCATTTAATTATATATAAACATTAGTTACTTAAATTCACTATTTACATGATTTTTTTGGTCAGGTAAGGAAGGACGATGTCTGAAAGCACTCTGTTGCTTGCTCAATGTTGTAAATATCTAATTAAAGAAAATAAATATGCTCTAAGATCTCTCTGGAGCCCCATGAAACTGGGCAGAGATTAAACACACATACGAGAGAGGATTTCCAATAAGCACATTTTTTGAGTGCCACAGTCAAGGTTTATTTATCACAGTATGTAAACCCGTGAATCTGCTGTTTCTCCGTGTCTTATACAAATGCCTGTTTCTCAGAGTATTGCATGCATCATTCACTTCTCAATTTGAAAATCGGATATGCTCCAGAAATGGGAAGAAAGAAGCTAAGAAGAAGCTGTTTGGCAAGTCTCTCTGCTGTTCCAAAACAAGGATTATTTTAGTTCTTCCATTCCATAGTTGCAGTTTTAAGAGCTACTTTGCTAAGCATTTTTTCTTTAAACCAACTGACCCTGAAATCCACCCCAATTTCATGGCCTGTTTTCTGCGATCATACTCATTAATCTTTGTGTGTATTCAGTGGCTAAAATTTTCAGACAATTAGACACATTAAAATGACAATTAAATGTTTGCAAGTGACCCCCTTAAGCTCCTTAGGTGTTTCAGCAGTAGATGCCTGGGAGAGAGACTCCTCTGCGATGCTCGAAGCTGAAAGATAAAAGTTGACACGTGTGCCTTGCATACCTGTTTCTGGCACATAACAGCAGTATCCAAAAGTTTGAGAGAGAAAATGGGTGGAATGGGATAGAAAGCAGAACATTTTAACATAGGCATCTACCGGCTGGCTTCATCTAGGGCTGTTAAAGGGTTTAAATCAGTTGTGTTTAACTCAGCTGATGGCCAACATACCTAAGTGGATCCTGTGATATATTGAGCATTTGGCTGCATCTTTGAAACCACACCCAGGATCGTACTGTGATGTCTAACTTGGCATTTCTGAAAATCGGGTAAATTGACTGATGCTAAACCAGAGGCATCTCAGGGCATAATTCGGGGTCACGGACTGCACACACTATTTATAGACTGATACAAGGGAATCTCTCCTAGGTAGGAGGCAGTTCCACTTTGTTGCCTTGAAACCTGTTGTGCTGGGACATTTCCAGAAGGTATTTTCAGGGTTGGGCTAAAAACCACCTGAACAGTTTAGGTTTTTCTTTCTTACCCAGGTCAACTAACACGGCAAATAGGTCCTGTGCAAAGCCTGCAGAGGTCACTAGCGAACCCTCTCCGCACTGAGATGGAGAGAAGGAATAGAAACTGAGAAGAACTTTGCATGTGAATATCTCCTGTGGAGGACACCTGATGTGATAAAGCAAATGCAGCAGTATAAAGCTAAATCTCACTTAAAAGAAGAAAGGAACAGACCATTGCAACAAACGGCTTTAAGTAACATGAATCTCTCTGAGAACCAGAGGTGCTTTGTAGCATGAATATAGAAACAAACTGACCTGAAGGTTTATTGCATTGATCCAGGACATCTGTGCAGAGAGATTTGCATGCTTTTTCACAGAAATCAGTAACGGTTGGACAGTCAGGATATTCGTGTTAAAAAGCCATTTGCAACAGCAACATGAGAAAAAGTCATAAATGGGCAGTGACACATGATTATTTTGTGATGAGGGGGCAGGACCCATTTATTTCTGCTCCCAGGAACTCACAGGTTATTGACTTGTAGCAGTAGCTGTATTGGGGGGAAGGATAGTTTTGTGGTTAAAGCATTAGTATGGGTCATCGTCAAGTCTGGTGTCTCTCTACTGTTTTTGTCTGGCTCCAAAGCTAAAGTGGACACATTTTAAACCGCATGGAGAGACAACATGCTGCAACACGCCTACTGCAGGGACTGCCACAGACTGTTACAGGTGCCTTTACCCTGCTTTGCACAGGTCCTGAATGTGTTGCATGAGATAAATTTGCCAGATGCTATAGAAATTTAAGGATGGAAACTCGATCATTGGCACCCTGAGTAAAGGCAGACATCTGTCACTTCCTGCAGAATACCCAGCACTTTAGAAATCCACAGGAAATCAGCCGACACCTAACACAGCTAGTGAAACATTGCTCTAACTGCAAGAAGAAAACCGATTGCCCAAATAGCAGCAGGCTCCAACTCGTTGGAATTCTACATACTATGTGAAGAACAGGGGTACAGAACAACAAAATGCTTAACATGAGTATATCAGAAAGCAGCCAATAGGAAAGAGACACTGTCCTTGCTTCCAACCATTGAAATCGTACTATATTAACTTGCCACCCCTCCTCTGCCCATGCCAACTGATCACTTAGGAAAGTAGCATCAATGATGCAAGCTCAGGTTAGGCAGGAGCTCGTTCCCACTTACCAGGTCCCTGCATGTTGTGCTGGAGAGCAAATATGAATGGAATTTGAAAGCCAAGGAAACAAGGCTTCATTGGCTCTGGTAGAAGACCTAAATTCCACGGTAGAATACATAGTGTTGGCAACTTCTCTCCTCTCCCTCCCTCTCCCCCGGAGGGCAGACTTGAAACGTATGGAAACACAGATCGTGGGATGAATATTATTAGAAATAAATAGTACCGAGGGTCAGACTCCTGCCTTATCTTCCTTGCTCCTGCTTTTCCTCCAGCTCGGTACGTTCAGAAACAGACACTGAATTTCTGGCACATCTCAACATGCAAAAAAGAGTGGGGAAACAGAAGATAATAACAGCTGGAGCAACAAATGCATATAGACAGTCTGAGCACACAAATGCCTGGCAGTGGCTGTTCTATCCAGAAGCGCATTCCAGGAGAGAATGATACCTGCGTTGCTCCATGCAAAGGCAATCTGGGTTCATTAGAAGAAAAATCTGTCTGTAATGAAAAGCCCAGGAGAGTGTCAAGAATTTGATCTGGGATCCTACCTCTTCAAGCTTCTGGGGAAAATGATACAAGCTACCATCCCCAGTTTGCACTTGAAAGGCACACACTGAACTGCTGGTGTCCTTGTGGAAGACTTGCTTCCTGTGTGTGGCATCCAGCTTCACAAATCTGAAGAACTCCATGGGTTGTCTTATCTCTTACGCTTGGTGTTTCAGTGAACAAAGTTGGACAGAGTTGAGTACAGAGGGACTGGCACAGAAGCTAATTTTAGTCTTTCCATGTGGATGATTCTGCCCTTTATCAATATTGTGGCTGCAGAGGGTTCTTGGTTGTAAGAAAAGACAGATCTCAAAACTGTCTTGTTTCAAAATACAGACCTCCTATCATTTCAACAAGAAGTGAATCATGTCTACACGACCACTTTTGGTGGTATAACTTGTGTCATGCATGTGAAGAAACACCCACCTGAGCAACGTAAATTACACCGACATAAGCACCGGTGTGGACAGTGCTACATTGGCAGGAGAGCTCTCTCCCATCAGCATAGGGTGGCTACACAAGCGATCTTACAGCAGCACAGCTGTAAGGTGTTAATGGCAAGAGGAGATTAAGGCTCACGTATGCTGTGTAGGCTGCAGCCACTACAAGGTACATGCCCATCAACACTTGAACATGTCTAATGTTCCATCTATTAACACTGCATCACTTGCTCCCATAAATGAAAGGATACAAAACCTGCCTATTCAGTGTCTGCATGGCAAATACAAAATGCTTCAAACCCACATTTCACTGAAGGAAAAGTCGATGCCGCCTTTAGGGAATGAATATTCTCTCCATACTGCTCTCCTTTGATCATCCCTCCTCCTCCTCTTTTGCTCTTTACACTGCCAAGCTCTAAGCTGAAGACACATGGCTTGATTCTCCCCGCACATAAGCTGGCGTAAATCAGGAGTAACTCCACTGGTGTGAGAGGAGAATCAGACCCATGTTTCGACATGCCCCAAAGCCCTCAGGATGCTGTCCATTCAGTCAGAATGGTAGCTGTGGTAGTTATTTCCTTGGATAACCCCTCAGAACTGCAGATAATGTATTTTGGGACCCATAAGTCCTAATGCTTCCATTCTGGCTCATCTCACACTGTTACTATTGGGCATTTACAAAACAATTATATATTGATTACATAGTAGTAAACAATGAAAATTCCATGCTAATTGCTAATAAGGACTACATAGTAATTACACTTGGAATTATTGCTAAATCTAAGGCAGTCTTGTCACTAGATATACACATGAAAGTTCCATTAATATTGACGCAAGTTCTGGGCCTGCTTCAAGAATAGGACATATAACCAAGTGTAGCTACTATGTAACTAATGCTCATTTGCCCATGAGAGTATACCCAGTAGCCAGGAACCAAAATATTATCTAACACACCAACTACAAAAGATAGATTCCTTTCTTCTGTACATTTTAAAATAATCTGAGACTGGCAAATCACTGGCCAGATTCTGCCACTGTCCCTCACAGTTGTCACAACATCTGCAGTAGCCACAAAGCCAAAAAAAGAAAAAGAACCCTTTCCTAACTCATTTTGGGCAAAAGCCAGAAATGAACCTAGGAGCCAATTATTGCTCTCAAGCTAATATGTTCTGGACTTTTGCATCTGTGTCCCAGTAGCCATTTTTGAGCTGCCTGGCAGATTGGCTTGGTTGAAAGAGAAGTGATGGGATTCACGTTGGGGAGACAGGCTGGAAAATCAAGTGAGGGCCACACATATGTGCTGAGCTGCCATGGCATTTTTAAATAGTACAATTAAAAGACCATCAAAACCCAGGGCATGATTTAAATTTTCAGTGTAACTGTGCATGTTGCCTCCTGATGAAATAACAGAATCTTATTAACACATCTGAGCTGGTTCTCCGAGTCCCTGGCCACGTCGTAACCATTCTGTGCCTCCTTCAAAAGTTTCACAGTTTGATTGGCAAGCCATGTTTACAGTACGTGCTAAAAAAAAAAAATGCAACCAGCTGAGAAGGTTTAATGCTCATTTTCAGAAGGCCTCACTGACATTAGGGGCTGGGGACCTTTGCCGTGTAAGAGAGAAACTGCCTGCAATAGAACCGAAGGCTCGTGAGTGGTGAATTGGATTCTGACATGGATGGTCACTAGGCTGAGGTGACAAAATTCCCCATGTCCTGTTCAGCTGGGCTGGGTTTTGACAAACATGGAAAAAGAGAACCTAGCTCTCAGATTTGCTTAGTGCTTCCAGAGCCATTTTCATCCAGAGAGCTCAGTGCCATATACAAAGGGTGGTAAATATCATATGTTGCCCCTGAGAGGTGGGGAAATGAAATGACACAGTGAGTCAGTGACAGAGCCCAGTTCTTGTGCATCCCAATCTAGTGTCTGGTGCAATGTGCCTCTTTGGAATCAGTTTGAAAAGACGACATGGCAACTGAGGGTCAGATTCTTCAGCTCTTACTCCCCTTGAGTAGCATCCTTCCTCTGTAAGTAATCTCACTGAACCAGTGGAGCTACGGGCAGAATTAAGGGGCTGCATAGCATGTGCCCAGCCTAAAGGGCATCATGATTCCTATGTCTGTGATCCAGCCCTCCCTCAACTCAAATGGCAGTTGGATTGAGTGCGCAATGCAGAGACATTGCAGGCCAAATCTTGAAGCCCTGTCTCCACTTTTACAGTGGCAAGTGTTCCATCTGACTTGGCAAGAACTGAGTAAAAATGAAGGGTTCATACCTGCAAACACTCACTGCCTTGAATGTTCCCATTAAGCAGCACCAGGCAGAGTAGTAAGTGTTTGCAGGATTAGGTCCAGAGTATGGATGCATGAACACAGCATTAGGCAGCTCTCAAGGCTCAGTTATGCAATTTCTGTTCTCCGTGTGCACCAAGGACTGATTTATTTGAAATTAAACCCACGAAATGTGTTAATTCCTGCTCAGATCTTGAGCAGGCTTTAATGTACCAACCTTCTCTCATTTTCACTGATTCTGCCGAGCAATCTGACTCACTTAAAACTTTCCTTCCTCATGAATAGCTAATACTAGCCTTCAGATATCTTGCTATTAAAAATAAAACCATCGAGCTGCACAGAACAGGAGCTGTGACACATTTTCTTCTCCTGCTGGACAGTCTTTGGGTCCTCCTTCCTGCAATCCAGTAATTGTGAGCCTGTAATAATTTCAGGGCTAATGGTTCCAGGAATCCCACCGCAGCTCCTGATCTCATGCTAGTGACGCACGATCTCTGCAAGTGCTGGCTTTTTCTACTCACAAGCTCCTCCTGATGGTGACGTAGCTACAGAAAAGCAGCATTGCCAAACCCAACTGTTCCAAAGTCATGAGATTTTGGGAAATAATAAATGTTTGGTTCTTTTTATTTGCCTACTAACGTTTGAGTCTTTAGTGTTCATGTTTTGTAGCTTTTCTTTGCAACCAGAAGGGCTAGAAGCTTATTTTTTTAAAAGAAACTGAGATTCTGATGTAGTCACCTGACTCCAGGAGTTGGGGGTGTAGCAAAAACACTGAATTGCAAGATATGCAGTAAAATCACAAGAGTTGCCAACGCTGGAGGAAATGACATAATTTGTGTGTGTGTGTCAGTTTGGAGGCCACTTCCTGGTGTATTTAGAGTATTATAGTGTGAGAATAAATACGATGTGTGATTTTCCAGAGACAGCAGATCCTTGCTGATACACCCTGACCAAGAGAACCATTAGTGAGAGAGTAAAAGACAGAACCTGAGCTAGACTTTGACTTGGACTGCACGCAATGCAGGGCAGTTGGAATCCCATTTAAACCCTCTACAGGCGAGCTAGAGCTGCAGTGTAGGAGTCAACAGGTGTGGCTGACTTCCTTAGTGCCCTCTGCCCAAGACCGGGTGGCGGGGGAGAGGGGGAGGGAGTAGGTTCTGTCTCCCACTAGTGAGCTGTCTTGCCAGCAGCAAATCACTAGCCCCACCACCAGAGTGAGGCGGAAGTATTAAGGAATCGGGCCCCAAGAGGTATCTCTGAATCACACTGCCTCCCAGGACCGCTCCTGGTATGGTGCGGCTTTCAAGCCACCTGTGGTTCAGGGCTGAGCTGAAAGGTCAAGCACCCTCAACTCATGTCAAGGGCAAAAGGTGCTGACAGCAGCTGGCCCCTTGCAGGGTCAAGCCCCTGGGGAACAAATTTTTTTTTTGTAACTAATCAAGAATAATGCATTACCAGAAATCTTGTCCATTTTTGGAGGGGGGGGGCAGCTGTGGGTATGAATGGCTTGTGATATATCAGAGCATGCTGGTGAGTGTTCCACAGAATATTTTGGTAAATTATTGAAGCTGGTGGATTGCAATATGAAAACTCACTACAGGGCTGTCTCTTTGCTGAGAAATGGGTGAGAGTGAGTCCATTTTGTGTGTGTGTGTGTGTGCAAGTGTGCACATGCACAGGTATTGGGTTGTGCGTCATCCAGTCTATGGATTAGTAAAGTAGAAATTAGCGAGGTTTTTACTGAGCTCTTTGTGCACAGCATGGCACTTTGTAATAAGGTATTGCACACTTGTGAGGATATAGAGATTTGGAAACAAGCAACTCCTTATTAAAGATGACAGAAATGTATGGTAGGGCCAGATCCTCACCTCATATAAATGGGGACAGCTCCAATGACTTCAACACACAGAGAGCTTCAATGGAGCTATGCTGACTTACACCATCTGAGGATCTGGTCCATTAATGCTCTTTGTCATTTCTGTCTTTGTTAGAAAGATGGATCCTTTCCTAGCTCAAGAAAGAGCCCCAGAAAGTCCCTCCCTCCCTCTCCAATTTTGCAGCTGAATTCCAGCTGTCTCTACAGATAGCATACCCAGTAAATTGTAGTGTAATTATAGTGTAGCACAACTCAACATGTGAGGCTGTCACACTGAATAACAAGCAATTAGGTGTGTCTTTGTGGTGGGGGAAACAACCAAAACAGGGTTTGACTGGGATGGAGAACTTTTCAAACTCCACTGTGAAAGGGATTATTTTCTCTGCACGTACCGTGAGCTCCAAGGCTGCGTTCAGCAGGCCATTGCGTTTGCTGTGAAGATAAGCGCTGGAACTGCCTGTTTTAGCCACTCGTATCCGTGCAAGCCGGGCTTTCTGTGAAGAGAAGCAAGATTTATTGACATATTTTTACTTTTACATACCAAGCCAATTGTTCCACCTCTACTAAAATAGGGGGAAAGAAAATACAAAGTTTTCATCGAACCTGAAAAATCAGCGAGATGAAAATACAAGGAATTTATGGCTAGGGGAAGATCAGCACAACCTTTGCACTTCCTACCTGCAACCCAGTTTTAAAACTCAATTGATGGAGATTAAGGAAATCTGATGACTCAAGACATTACCAGAGCTGGGATGATTTAGCTGGGGATTGGTCCTGCTTTGAGCAGGGGGTTGGACTAGATGACCTCCTGAAGTCCCTTCCAACCCTGATATTCTATGATTCTATGACCTCTCACAGCCCATCGGTGGCCTCCCCTTAATGAGTAGGTGGCTACCTACTTAAAAGTGCACAGTGATATTTTTGGGTATCTCCATATTTTGCGTGTCCAACTAGAGACACCCATCTCTCACATGTTTCTTGCCTCTGACATGGGAGGATTGTGTTACATGCATGTGTGTGTATATATAGCTTATCATGTGAGACTCAGATGTGTGTGTGACAGAGAAAGAGAGAGAGAGATTTCAATAATTGATACAGATTGTGCACACACCTCCTCTATGCCCCGTTTCTCCCACTTGCTTGCACGTGAAATCCCTCTGTGATGCCTTGTCTTCTAGACTGTAAACACTTTGTGGCATGGAGAGTCATTTACGATATGTTTGTGCAGCACCTAGCACAATAAGGCCCTATATGGTGGAGGACTGTAGGTGTAACTACGATACAAAGGGTTAACAATAGGAGACAAGAAGGATATATAATAGGGCAGATCACTAACTTGCCCCACCTATGAGCTGATTGGCATAGATTAATAATTGGAAATATCTATCTCTTATTCTCTCCTTGGAGACTGTAAAAAACACCTTGTTTGTTCCTTCTCTTCTCCTCCAGCAGCAGTGTGTGTTTGTTAACTTGGATATATGGTAACAGGAGCATAATTTTCTCCAGAAAAAAATATGCCCTCCTAGATAGAAATCTCTCTACAGCAACAAATAAGCTATTCGGAAAGAAGGAAAAACATCTATTTACCTAATGTTTGGTTTCTTATAATTAGTTACCCCTGCCTGGCTCGGTCTTTTCTACAGACCCTATAACTTCTAGTTAGAGGACTGAACTAAATGATAGAAAAGTGGTATAGACTAATGTAAGCATATAAAGCTTCTATCATTAAGTGATCAAACAGTTTTTAACTCTTTTAAATTTGTCTATGCAAATACTTCCTCCTTCTCTGTGAAGTGATTTGCTTTTTAAAAATTTATTGTTAATTCAATATTTATACCCAAGCTCCATTAAAGGTAAATACATGAAATAATTACCACTATAACAAATTTATATTAGGTTGTGTTTTAAAATACTGCATAATCTTTTAAATAATACAGAACACTAGGTTTTCTTTTCTGATTAGTGATGGTTAATGGACACAGTGTAGCAAGAGCAAAGCCAAGAGGTAAATATCCATGATGGGTCTATAGCACATAATGATTCCAGAAAGTGTATTACCATATATGCACGAGTGACTCAAGCACTCTGGATTTGAAAGATTTGCTTAACCCAGTGCACTTTAATTCATGCACACAAACAATTTCCCAGGCAAAGACGTGTCCTGGGCACTATTCTGCAACTTCAATTAGGAGACAGAGGCCAGGAGATTCAAAAGTGATTAGCGATTTTGAGCCCCTGCCTTGACACACCTTGCTTTCAGAGGGTGGGTGTTCAGCATGAGCCCATTTGAGCAGCCAAAAATTGAAATTTGTTAGTCTCTAAGGTGCCACAAGTACTCCTTTCCTTTTTCCAAAACCAAGTGTCGCCTTTCTAAATCTTGGCCAGATTTCTTTGGCTCCCAACACCCACTCTTAACACTAAAGCTCAGAGTCGATGGGTGAAATCCCGGATCCACTGAAATCAATGGTAAAACTGCCATTAACTTAGATGGATGGTGGATTTCACCCTGTGTTCTAAGGCAGGCCCTAGGAACATGCAACACAAGCAGGCAGCAGATTAGATCACAATGTGTGTGATCTGACACCATCAGAGCATTTAAAAATGACAAAGAGTGTGTGGGTGAGGTTCTGTGGCCTGCAATATGTAGGAGGTCAGACTAGATGATCATGATGCTCCCTTCTGACTTTAAAGGCTATTAGTCTAAGATGTCCTCTCTTTCTTGTTGTTTTTTCCCTTCCTCACACCCCTTTCCTGTCCTGTTAATAATTTTAATGACTGTAACCATGACAGCTGCACAGCACAGAGTGCTGTAAGTCTTTGCAAGAATTGTCTGACTTGGGAAGGAGAGAGAAGCCAGGAAAACAGGGTAGCTGCTGACCAGCAAACACTGTGCTGAAACACGCTTCTTGATGATGCTACCACAGTTGCCTTGGGGCAAATCTGAATTGGATTTGGGGGTGAGCGTTACTGAGAGCAACAGTTCCACACAACTTGGAAGTGCAATAAACCTCTCTTCCTAGACATGTGGCAGGCATGTTCAGGTGGATATTGCAACTGCTGAGTGAATGCACTGGATCACTAGGCCAGTCATGTTGTACTGAGTCATTGCACCTGCATTCCACAAAGTTATTTCACATACGGTAAACCTGCACACCTCTTTGTACATTTTCCTAGCCTTTCACAATTGATCTAGTGTATCCCTCCCTGGAATTGCACCAGGAGTAACTTTGGCCCATTGATCTCCGTCTTTAAATTGACGATGATTACAGAGGACGTATTTCCTCTTGCTCTTGACAAAATGTCAGTTCCTTTGCTGCAGGAAGTCCAAGAGTCCCCAACAGTTTCTTCTCAGATACAGCACAAAAGGTTCCACCAGCATCTTCTGTTGCTATCATTATCGGTTCAGTTATTTGTTAAAGTGGATTCAGTCTTAAGCTCCTGTGATGAACATTATTCCCTTTGCCTCCAGGCTAGCAGGAGATCAAATATTAATAGCTGTACTCCACACGGAATGTGAATGGTTCATCTCTGAGAATCTGTTCACTCTTCCTCCCTGAAACAGAGCCACAAGCTAACTAAATAATTAAGCCCCATGGCTTTCAGAGTTTGGAACAGATGTTGTTATTTAAAAGATCTTCAGATGGGTATAAAACATTGCTGGGAAAGAATGGTGATTTAAACCTATTTTTGTAGTCTGTGAGCGAGGGAAGGAAATAGTGTCCAAGAGGAGACCATGAAGGACAGTCATGAAGGTTGATATGCTTTTGTGTGCCTGAGTTTATGTATGTGTATGGGGTGAACTTCACCTCTGTGAATAGTTAAAAGGCCTATCTATCACTTATGTCCCATATAAGCCCTACATTTCTTAGGGGTGAGCAGGATGTGGGTCTCTGAACATGATGGAGCATGACCAACGGCTTGGCAAAGACCCTGTACAGACCCTGTGCACAGGAGTGAATTTCACCCCGTTGTCACTTGCAGCCAAATTCTGTGCTGATTTACACCCTGTGCAACCCCACTGACATCTCTCGGCTGTGTTTTCATTAAGCCAAATTGGGACTGTGATTCATGATTCAGGATAGAAACCAGGGCTCACTTGGTGCTGTTACATGGAATTAGGTGAAATGGGCCATTGCAGGTTGATCTGGTGGGCTCAGTCAACCCTGAAACTCAAAGCAAAGTCCAGAGGGTGCAAAATTCATGTGGACAAACTCCTAAAATGCTCATGTGAACAACTGCCAGTCTTCACACAACTCTAGGCAGCCCTCCTGTCTCCATCACTGGGTGATGTCCAGTTTGCTGCCGCCTGCCTGAAATTTACAACAAAACCCAGCCTTGTTCCTTTGAGTATCTCACCAGGCACATGAGCAGCCAGGAAATGTAAATGCCCTGACTCTGGCATCCAGCTGAGCTCGATATAGGACCCAGAGATGGGGGCAAGTCCAAGAAGCCTCCTAGCTGCTCTAATCTAGGCAAGCTGGAAAGTCATTGCACTGGCTAGTGGTTGTTGGAGCACAATGAGTTCCAGCCAGGCATCCAGAACAGGCCCTCAGGGGCAGCTTTGTCCCCACTGCATGGACATGGTGCATGGACCAGGATTTAAACCTGCACAACACCAAACAAAATGCACTAAAAGGACCTCCCCAGCCCTGCCATGACCCTCCCCATGCTGCCCACTCCACAGGCAACCCTGAGTTAATGGAAGACCTTTCTGTGTGCCCGGAAAGCCAACAGACTTGGGCTCTGTCAGAGCAAGTGGGGAAGTGAATTCCAGGGGCAATGACTTTCCTCTGAGAACACCTTGCACCAGCCCACAGGCATACAGGTCTAGGCTCTTGTTCTGAAATGGACTCTTGCATCCACACAGAACTTCAGCAACTTCAGGGTCAGGGCCCTAGGGATTAAGGTTTGCATTTACATGCAGCTTTTGTCATATCCTATTTTAAAGACTGGTGGGCTTGGCTGTGTCATCCCAGACCCACGCTTGGAGGTTGGTCCTTCGATGAGGGAGGGCTCTAGTAGACACAAACAAGTGGAGGATCATGTATTTTGGTTGATCTGCTGCTAATGCCTTTAGGAAGGGTGCATTCCTCCCAGATCTTACCTGCCCTAGTGACTCGCAAAGGGCAAGGCAGAGCATGAGATCACTATTTCTGAATATTGTCTTGGGCACTGTTAGAGCTGAAAAGAAAAGAAAAAAGCAGTCCCCAGTGCGTGTGTGAGAGTGGAGGTGGTAGGAAGAGTTGCTAGGAAACCACAGGAGCTCAACGTGCATATTACCAAATCTGGAAGATAATTCATTCGAAATAATAACAATCATATGACAGCAATTTGCACATTAAGAGCATTAATTTGGCTATCTTAGCCCGCATTTGTCTTAGTGAGGAGACTGAAAGGCGGGTGTCAATAAAGGTGTGGATCCTCTCCCTAGCCTTTGCAGTTTCAAGATGCAATGTGGCAGAATCTAGCAGCATAGAATGAGCAGGGAGGACACTTGGACTTTCCTAAAACATTATGTGTGGGCTGCTCAGATGTCATGGTGATGAGGGGGATATATCTAGATAGACAGACAAACCCTACATTATGGCAATACCCTGGCAGTCACCTTCCTATGCTGTCCATTGGGATCAGTAATGGAATTGTAAGAGGACCTGGAGTACAGCCTGTCCCAAGGCAGAGTATCCCGTCATCTATCTCAACACTCCATCTCTAATCTGTCTAGGCAAGGTGCAAGGAACAGGTGTTATAGGCCAAGAGACACTCGTACCGGATGGCAGGATTAGGAACTACCTATCTGTTGTTGTTGATTTCCATATATTTCTAAGGGAGAGTGATTTTATTGTTGGTTTCTCTGATATTAGTCTCTGATATCATTTCTTACTTGCCAGATTCCTGTGGCCCTCCAGATTTTCTGTGCCCTTGATTTGGAAGATACATTCCTTTTTAGAGTATGGATTGAGGTACAATACGCTGAAGTCTAAAATAAATCTCTTTATAGTACTGGCACAATCAGTTATGTCTTTTGTAACCATCCCAAACAAGCAGAGGATGTCAGGTCTTGTGTGTAAGAGTCCTACGTTCACTCCTGCTCCCGCCCTACTGGGCCAGGAGCTGTTATTAGCATTAGCCAGCCCATCCAATTGTATCAGCTAAAACCACAGTAAGAGCGTTCTTGGCAGAAAACACAAATACACTAGATAATTAACAGCTGCTTCCCATATTTTTTCCTCTAAATAATGAATGGTTTGAATATCTGTAGCCCTCTTGGTGCCTGCTCTAGTGAGTACTGCATTGCACGACTGCACAACACTTTTTTTTAAAAAATCCTTGTATCTGAAAGAAAGCCGCCATCAAAGATAGCTGATTGAAGGCTTTTATGGTTTGGTTTTCTAGTTCCACAGTGCAATATGAAAGCCATTGAGTCAGGGCCAGATTCCCCTCCCCAGTATACAGTAGGGATCTATAGTTCTGCTCCACCGCTCTCTGGAGTAGAGTTTAGGCTTGCACCTGCATTCTAGATAGAAATTCTCGGCTTGCCCTTTGCATATGGAAAAATGTAACAAAGCAGATTAGGGATTTGGAAAGCAGTGGCTCTTGCCACACCCTAGCTACAGTGTCAGAGTAAACGGGAGATGGAAGGAAAGTGCTTTCTTGTTTTCCTCTTGTTATCTTCAACCGTCCTTAAAATGGCCTTAGTCTACAACAATATTCAGGTCCCTCATTAACATTGAAACCAAAAGAAATTTATCAAAGACTTCACTTCTCCTACTTAGCTGGAGCCCAGAGTACACATGCAGCCCTGGCGAAATAATGAGCCAGATCCTCAGCTAGGTGTAAATTAGCATAGTGCCAATAACTTCAGCAGAGGGTCTGACCTACTGATTGTTGTCATGGTCCCTTTGCCGCTGGTAAATAGAGCACTGTGCAAAAATAATAAAGAAAGAAGCCAAGGAATTCAAGGAAGCTGCTGCGTTTGCAGCGGAGTGCACACACTGATTACCTGTTCTACTTAGGATGCCGAGAAGCTGACATGACACCTTAAATGAAGCTTGGAAACAAGCTGGACTGCGAAGTTATGAATTGCTCCTGTTACATGCATTGAGAGGAATAATAACTGTTGAAAAAGCAAATGTCCCATGTAATAATAGCCGGTTATTATCATGCCAGTCCTGGATCCAACTTGATGTTGCAACAGGCAGGCAGTGCTGTTATAATGAAGTGATGGAGAGGACAGTGTATTTCCTACAAATCACATTACTGTTGTTCTAACTCTTTTTCTTAGGAAATTTTCCTCTGAACACCTCAAATCTTTACATTAAAACAGCTTTTGAGCCAGGTTTAAATATTCATTCTTTATTGCTTTGGGTGTGCTGTAGTGGAGCTGCATATGGAAATTAAATTGTGTAGAGCTCATTATACTCCTATATAATTCGACAGAGCCACTTAAAGTCAGACCTTTATCTTATTTTGGGTCTCTTCATTGCTTTCCACAGATGAAAGATTCCCCTCCACTCCTCTGTGATTCTTTTAATCTTATTTTACCCTGGACTCTATTAAAGCAACAGATAGTCATATCAAATGCAATGTATCGTTTAATCTTTTCCAACACAGAAGGACATGATTTGCAATCTATTTATAGAACAATACACAGAATATGGAATTCAATGGGCCTCAGCTTATCCACTAAGCATAGAGTGACTGATGAGATAGAAAGATTTGAGTGCATTTAACATATGGAACTTAAACATTCTTCTGCAATTATATGGTGATGTTTCTTGTTTCCTTCAGGGCTACACAAGAACCTTAATAAATCAGGACTGGATTCTGCCATGCATATTTACACTGCATAGTACCTGACTCCTTGAATACTGATATCAATGGGACTACTCAAGGAGTAAGACACTATTCCGCATGAATCGGTTTGTTGGAATCTGCCTCCAAACCAGAGACACTTTTCACTTAATACATGTCTTCTAAAGAAAACAGCTCCATGCCATGCTGCATTACTAATAGAGAAGCTGCTGCATTCCTTCTCCCATCAGGACAACTGAAGTTTCTTCATCACACTAACATGCACAGGATGATAACTATGTATTTGTCAGTGATTTCTCTCTGTGTCTTTCTGTATCTTGCCTCTATAACTTCTTTCACACAAATCACAACCCTACCCACTGATGGGCAGAGTTAAGGTGAGCATGCCACAACTCAGTGATAGGTATAGCCATTGGTTGCAAGTAGACTGAACAGTAGGGGGAGCTCTTATTGCTGCAGCTATGAGGCATGCTGCTTGCCCGAGCCAGGGAGAGGAGGGGAAGCTGTTGTCCCTCTCACTTCTCTTCACTGTAACCTTTGGACCAATTCCCCACCTCCAGTGCTCTCCCTGCATGGGCTGTGCCCAACAGTCACAGAGAGCAATCATCTCTGCAAGGCAAATGATACCAATTGGCAAGCTGAGTCTTTTTTCATTCTTTCTCCCTTGCTGAGACAGGAGAGATGACAGAGCGAAACAAAACACACACACACACAAAAAGAAAGAAAAGAAAAAAGGTTTTTTTTTCCTAAGAACTGATTTCCAGAAGATTAGTTTGTACCTCAGCCCCATAAATATGGCAACAGATTTCAAAAGTGTCTGTCTGCAAAGTTATCTGGACATCCAAACCTCTCACTTAAGGAACCAAACCCAAACCCACAGCTGGCTTTTGTTGTCCACAACGCCAACATGTATTTTTAGAAATGCTGGTGGCTTTATCATTTCTTTGGTGACAAGCTCTTTTACACCCCCATCCTCCCAGAATAGCTTCCCAAGCAATGATTGTAATGTGATCTATTAACCTCATCCCATGGGAGGCAGGAAAAGGGTTAACTATCCCATGCGTCCATGAGAGTTGCCTGACCCAGTGCAGCCACTGGGCCTGGGCCTGGCTGAAGGAAGCTATGGAATAGCAAAGGGGACTCTCAGAAGAGTGTGTGGTGGAGAGGGTCTGACTCCGTCTGCCCTAGGGACGAGAGCTTTCCCCTGTGAGGCCAAACCCACCCTGGAAGAGACAGACGTGTAGAATGACAGACCCTTTGGCTGCACAAAGCTATCCCTTTCTTATTTAATGGAGAATCGTGAGCTGGGAGAAGCGCTGGCTGATCCTATTGAGGGTGCATGCTTTGTGTGCTTAGCTGGTAGTGGGGGCTGTTGTGGGAGCGCTACATAAGGAGAGAGAGTGGGACCAATGTGGGCAGTTAACGGAAAGAGCAGGATGTGCTGGCCGATAAGAATTGTTCCTGTGTCGTTAGGTCTGTCAGAGTAGCTGTTGTTCACAGCAAATGGCAGCTCTAGTTTCTGCCTCTCTTCCCAGAGACTCCATGTCTCCTCCCTTTGCCTTCCAGGGGGGAAATTGTTGCAATCCCAGCCCTGTGGTCACGCTCAATAACAGGAGGAAAAGGGTCCTAAAAGATGGAATGTGAGTCCATGGCACATCCCGTGTCCTTATAATAATAGCAATAAAAAACTGGCCACTGCCACCCTCCCGTGCTTTCCTGAGCACCCAGCTGAGAAACCTGTCTCACATTCTGCATGGGCCCCTAATTTGTCAGCAGATAGCTCTAGGGTTGTCATGGTTACTTGTTTCTCTGCCCCTTGTTTTTGCATTCCAGCACTGTTACATGTTCTTACTAGAATGGCTTCTAATTGTCCTGACTCAATAGCTAACGAAGCTTGTGCTTCTTATGTGGACTAAAATGAACTTGCTGCCGGATTACGGAGCCGGTGGACAATATGTAAAATTGCCTCTTTATTGTTGTTTTTGTTCAGAGTTAATGCTGAGTTAGGTCTCAGCAGCTACACTTAGATGAACAACAGGTGGCTCGAATTATCATCACGCCACAGTCTGCATAGTAAACAGAAGAGTTTTGCTTTACCATGGGAGAGCGGAAAGCTGGGTAAATATTTCCTAAGGAGCAATTTCTCCAATGAATTTAGCTTCTTCTGTTTGTGGGGTACTCACAAGCAGATGGCAATATCCCCAAACGATGATGAGTATGTATTATTTGTATCACTGTGGCACCTAGGTGTCCCAGTCATAGCACATAGGAGCTGCGCTGCGCTAGGTGCTGTACAAACATAGAACAAAAAGACAGTCCCTGCTGCATCACTGGAGCTCAGTACCAGGCTCCTCAGTGCTTTCAGCTGAGCATGTTGCTAGCGGCTCTTCTCGACAAGGCTTAGGCAGTTTCGGATTTGGTTTATTTAGACACCTCAGGTGGAGAAGACAACATTAACTAATACAAATCCTACCAATGGCGTTATGTAATTAGCCACCTGGGCAGTGCTCTCCAAGTGCAGCGCTGCATCCCTGCAGGGAGCAGAGAGGAAACCCTTTCACGTGGGTGACCAAGGAACCACCAAAGGGTGGGGGAGATTTGTAAAGGTGCTCGAAGGGTCACAGCCTACAACCCAGTAATGGGTGATAGCAGAGAAAGGGGGCATCTGTCAGGGTCTGCAACAGATGTGCAGTGCCTCATGGATGAGTGAAGAAATGATTTTAAACAGGGTCAGTGTCCAAGTATGTGCACATGGGTGGGAGATGGAGCCTTTCAGCTCTGGTTCACCTGTTTGAATCCTCCCCTCAGAGGATGGGTTAGGGACATCTAAATAATTGTCTTATGCAGTTTGGGGAAGAGAGAGCAGGAGTTTGAACTAGAGATGGCTGGAAAAGGCTACATAGGTTAAAAAAAAATCAAAGAAAATGAATCCTATGACTTTTTTGCTACTTTTTTTGGGGGGGGGCAATCAGAAAAATGCTTTACTTTTTAAAACCTTCCAATAACTTTCAGTGTTCCCCCTCCCGAACTCTCCCTTACCTCCACTGAGGAGGTGGGAGGTAAAAAGGGGGAAAAACATTTCAAAAAATCAAAATGCTGATTATTTTTTGTTTTGTTTTTTATAAAAAAACCTAAAAATTTTCAAGAAAAACTTTCATTTCCTCTGGAAAGCAATTTTTTGTTGAAAAGATGTCAACCAGCTCTAGTTTTTAACCTTATTTCTTCCCCTTTTGCAATCTACCTCTTTCCTTTAAATGGTCCTTAAATAACCATTCCCTGTCCTCTAGCCTGATGGATCTGAGCAGAGCTCTGATAATGCCTCCCTTGCTTAGCCAGATTGTTTCAATGTTAGCTTCTCCTAGTCTTCTCCCTTCCATGCTCCAGAGGATGACCACTTTCACAGGGCATCCTGCCCCGAGTCAGCCAAAAGAATGAGACAACCACGTTGAAAATTTCAAACCCACTTGGCAGCAAATCACATATGCTAATGCTATCTCTATTGACAGATGTGTCAGACATCTTTCTCAGGGGTAAGATGATGCTATAAATCTAGTGTTAAATATTCTCTTCATCATCATCACTCTTCATCTTCTCTTCTGTCTGCCGTCACATTTTCCGTGCCTACAGGGATGTGCGCTGTAATGCAGGGAACAGGCTGTGTCTAAAGTGCTTCTCAAGAAGAAAATAACAAAAGCAAAACAGTCAGAAGGACATTTATTTCTGACTTTTCCTGGTGCTGCCTTGATTCCCTTTTAAACATTTCCACAGCTACTTCTTCCGTCCTTTCCACAGATTTACAGCTGCCAGTGCAAAAACATTCTCAGGTTTCAGAGTAGCAGCCGTGTTAGTCCGTATCCGCAAAAAGAACAGGAGTACTTGTGGCACCTTAGAGACTAACAAATTTATTTGAGCATAAGCTTTTGTGGGCTACAGCCCACTTCATCAGATGCACAGAATGGAACATATGGTAAGAAGATATATATATACATGCAGAGAAGGTGGAAGTTGCCATACAAACTGTAAGAGGCTAATTAATTAAGATGAGCTGTTATCAGCAGGAGAAAAAACAAGTACTCCTTTTCTTTTTGCGAATACAGACTAACACGGCTGTTACTCTGAAAAAAAACTTTTGTAGTGATAATCAAGATGGCCCATTTAGACAGTTGACAAGAAGGTGTGAGGATACTTAACATGCGGAAATAGATTGAATATGTGTAATGACCCAGCCACTCCCAGTCTCTATTCAAACCCAAGTTAATGGTATCTAGTTTGCATATTAATTCAAGCTCAGCAGTTTCTCGTTGGAGTCTGTTTTTGAAGCTTTTCTGTTGCAGAATTGCCACCCTTAAGTCTTTTACTGAGCGGCCAGAGTGGTGTAGCTCTTGCTGCCTAGAATAATCTGCCCTGTATCTCTGTTCACCGCATCGACTCCTATCTAAAAAGATATTATTTCTTCCTTTTCCCTTTATTTCCCTCTCTCTCTGTTATTAGTCGTATGATTGAATGCTTTAATTCCTCTGCCAGACAATGTGCCCATTCCACTGCTTTTCCTAATTTATACCATATACTCTTTGGTTGCATGTAATGTTCAGAACTGTAAAGCATTTTGGGATATAGTTTTATGTGAGAGCAGCTGTAGAAAATGAATTCCTGTCTCATAGTACTTCCCCTTATCTACATTTGGTGTTTGGTCCTTTGCTGGATGCTCATAATGGAACAAGAAGGCTTTCAAAGCTTCTACAACACATTTCCTGAGCTTCTAGGGTCAAAATGCTGTAAGCAAAGGCCACTGGCTAATAAATGAAACATACTGAACACACTAAACTAGAATACTCAAAAGCATATTTACCGAAGGCCTGGAATCTGTTGAAGGTTTGTGGAAGCTCTGTGGTTGCTGAAGTTTTATACTCAGATGGAAGTGGACAATTTCAGATTAGCTCGTGTGAAGTGCCGCACTAAAACCCTACTAATCACTTTGAGATTATCAGCTGTTTAAATATCTTTGCTTGCTTAGCAAATCTAACCACTCTATCATAAAGACCCTTTAACACTGTTGTCCACAGAATACTTTGGCATTTGAGTATTTACACTTACACTTCTCTCTCATTGTGTGCGTGTGTGTTGAAACCCCCCAATCCCTTCAGTCAAATTTCCCCCCCTGCTATGTTGGAAAAGCTCCAGAAAACCTCCCGGGATGCAGCCTGAGCACCTGCCATCTGTGGTTTGAAGCCAAGATTTGGCACATCCAGACGTGGGAGAACTCACTTTGCCAAACTTAGAGCACCAGGGGCAGCTCTAGAGGTTTGACTGCGTTCAGCAAGCCAGCAAATGTCTGCCAACATCAGTGACATGCCCCTACTCAAAGGAATTTCTGCATGTTCTATTGTCCACAGCAATCTCCTAGCTGCACCAACATTACCCAGAATTACTTCCAAAGTATGCCTTTTTAGCACAGGGGCAGGGCTTCAGGAGGGACAGCCCCGGAGACACACCTGGCTCAGAGTCCTGCCCACCTCAGCCGAGTTGGCTGCTCCGAAGTACCGCTGGCTGCCGGTGCCAGTGCTTCTAGGAGGATTTGGCCACCAGACGACAGCCCAACAGCAACACAGGCTGCCTGGCTGATGCTGCAAATCACACAGCTGCTGCAGGATTTTACACCCCCCGCCCCACTGCGCACACTCCCCTGTAATAGCACTGAAGAGTGAGACCCATGTTTTCTTCCACGTTGGAGTGGGACCAGAAGGAGGTTTTTTGCGAAGAGTGGGGCATACCCTCTGCAGTGAGAAGTCTGAAGAGCAGAGGGGCAAGTCATGGTATGTTTTTTTTTATGGGCTAGTACGCCTGCCAACCAGAAAAGGCACTTCTTGAGCCCACATAGACTGGCTGGGCTGTTCAAAGGTGTGTACCATGAGAGTGGTGCCTTGGCAGCCCTGTTTGCCAGCAGTCCAGAGGAAGGCATGTGCAGTGGGGCCTGAAGTGGCTTTGTTAGAACAGAGTTGAGTCTCCTTTGTTTAAAAAGTGGAAACACTAACCAGGTTTCACATTCACCTTGCAAAACTGGCTGCAAGCCAGCTAGCCAAGGGTCCAAAACACCACGCGCTTAGTAACTGGCAAGGCAATGCCTTTTGAAAGGGAACAACAAATAAACCAACAAATGGCAAAAGTCCTTTAGATTCTTTGTGGCCGGCTGCACTGACCTTAAAAAAAAAAAAAAAAAGAAGAAGAAGACACCTTGAGTGAAAACCACATGACTCCTAGAGTTGCAGACATGAGGGCACTGACATTGTGTGACCAGGAAACTGCTGAGCTTAGCAATGCCTCTTTGCTATTGAAAGCAAGATGCGTGGTTCAGATGCAATACAAGAGCCCTGAGAAGATGGGGCTGAATGTGCTTAGTCTATGGAAGGGTTCACCGAGAGCAGATATGGCAAGTGTCTTTAACTACTTAGATAGAAAGCTTAGGACTAGTCAGTAATAAATGGGAAGAGGAAATGAGAAGAAATGGCCCTAAATTTACAAATTGAGGGTTCCATCACACAGCCCTTACTTCCTAGCATTGCCCTATTGGGTTATAAGGGCTGCAGGACCCAATCGCAGAGACCCCACAATCCATGACAGCCTGCAGAATTTCCAAGCCTGGGTCTGGTCTGGAGCAGTGCTGTCTTCAGTAGGATTTGCAGGTGCCCAGCACCTCCCAGTATCAGGCCCCAAGTTTTATACCCAGATAATTGTACAGAGCCCAGAGTTCCTGCTACTGTTTATTGCCAACACTTCATTCTCCCAGGGATATGATGCTGGAGCCAAGGGGCTTGGTACTGCCATAATTAGTTGGACTGTAATTGGAGCAGCTTGGGGAGATCTCTGTTCTCAGAAGAGAAGAGAGGAGTGTACACAAGACTTGGTACAAACAGCTTCCTCCAGACCCCCTCTCCCCCCAGCAGCTTTGCAGTTGGAAAGGGGATCTGTAGTTGTTATTTCTGTTATTACTTTGTTTGCTATGCTTGATAGAATCTTTCCAACTCAATGAGGCATCTGAGCTGGTTATTTTTAAAGCAGGACAATTTAAGTGACACAAAGGACAAGTGTCAATGTCCCCAGGAGATTAAGGAGAAATGAGGCCTCCCCCAACACTTTGAAAAACATTTTGTTTCGGAGCAGTTTGCCCGACAGAGCTAATATCGTCTGTGGGGTTTTGCTGCCTCCCTTCCTGTTTTTGTCACCACTTGTGGCATTTGTGTGAAGACAGGAGCTTTGCTGCTACTAAGGTCTCACCTGCTTTCCCCCTTGAAGCCATAAGGCTAAATTCTCTCTGAAAAATAGTTCTCTCAAGATTCTCCACCAGTCTTATAGGCTCAAGATTTCTGGATCATTCACATGAACTCTGCAAAGGCACTCAAACCTTTGGAAGTTTAACTGAATCAAACCTGCAGTCAAAAATCTTCTCTGTTTTATTCAGGTTCCTATACGTCCATCATCACTATGACATCTGTTGCATAATGTGACTAACATCTGTCACATAAGGTTTATTCTTTCTCTCTTCCTCTCCCCAAAGGGAAACTGTTCGGGGTTTGAGCATATTTAGGGGTCTCTTATTAAGAATATAAGAACATAAGAATAACCACACGGGATCAGAGCGATGGTCCATTTAGCCCAGCATCCTGTCTTCTGACAGTGGCCAATGCCAGGTGCTGCAGAGGGAACGAACAGAAGAGGGCAATTATCGAGTGACTCATCCCTTGTCCTCTACTCCCACCTTCTGGCAAACAGAGACTGGGGACGTTCAGATCATGGGGTTGCGTCCCTGACCATCCTGGCTAATAGCCACTGATGGACCTATCCTCCACGAACTTACCTAGTTCTTTTTTTGAACCAAGTTTTAGTTTTGGCCTTCACAACATCCCCTGGAGACAAGTTCCACAGGTTGACTGTGCGTCGTGTGAAGAAAGATTTCCTTTTGTTTGTCTTAAACCTCTCCGAGGAGTTACTACGGATTTACACTGGAGGGTGCTTTAGAACATTTGCAATCCTCATTCTTCCTGCCCGGAGAGCCCAGATCAGATACTTGTACCTGCCTATTCTTCTCACTGCGCCCATACCAGCATGAGTACAAACTGAACCCTTATGTGAGAGAGATGCTAATACTGATCTGAGCTGGAGAGCCACTCCACTGTCGAATCTTTTAAATATTCCAGTTCTCAGACTCAAAGGTGTTTGTGACATTCACTCAAGAGCAGCATTGTATCAATGTCAGGAAGAAGTTCTGTTCTTAAAATATCACTCAGAAATAAACATCCCCCGCCACCCCCTCAAATTTACCAAATGAAACTTGTCAGAAATGATCAATTCATCTCCCACTGAGGCTGACCCGGTCTTTGCTGCATGCCAGAGGAGAGAATTTGACAACACTGCACAATGAATTCAGATTGCCAGATCTCCTTGTAATTAATTCTCTGGTAATACAGTTTGGGGGAAGAGCAATTTATCTTTGAAGTGTTTAAACTGATAATGGGTATTTTTTTTTTGTCTCCTCTTTAAGGCAAAATTTTATCTGTTTGTTTTTCACAGACGTGTGTGGATTTTAATAAACATTTGCAAATATTTGCTCATGCCATTTGAACTCATCTCCGTGTTAGGCCAATACCTCCTGAGCAGCAACAACAGCTGGGATTTAGCATATGATAAAGTAGGGAAGCATAAGTGCTGTTGAATGCCTTCCCATTTCTCAACTTTCTGAAATAATACAGCTGTACCTAAAGCTCAAATTAAGCTGGAAAACTCAGGTTTAATCTCACTCTTATCCTCCTATCTGTACATCTATTTGAACATCACATTCAGCCAGATATGACATGCTCACATTATTTCTGCCTTTATTACTGCTCATTAGATGACCCAAGTCTAAGTCACGCATTCAGCTGCATTTATCTCTAGTTTTAGGAGCCTGCAAATTGAAATTCTTTTGCGCAAAACTGCAAAGGCTGGGGAAATTTGGAAGAGAATTTAAATACACGGTCTGAATATTAAGTTGTAGATTAGGGAGGGGGGAGTATCTGGCTGCTGACAGAGAGATTTTCTGTTTAATGACTCAGATGTTTTGCTGTGGCTTGTCTCCACTGGATACAGCAGAGTGGGGTGTGCCCTGATTCTCAGACTGGCTTTACATTTGTCCTAACTTTGCTGTAGTTTAGAGCAGCCTCAGGGCTGCCCTAAAATGTGTCAGTTGGTACCACTGACCTACTGAGAATAGCCAGACTGCAGTAACACTTCAGCTATGCCTACTCCTTTTAAAAGAGTTCATTAAAACAGGAGGAAACCATTTCTAGCTCCAGATTTTAAAATGTATTTATGTTCCATAACAGTTGTGCTTCCTGCAATAGACTGAAGTTCTTTTAAAGCATCTACAGTAACTGACGCACTCAAAATATTTACCATGCTGGTGACAGATGGAGAAAAGAGAGAGTGAGCCCAAGGCGTATTTAGCACGGCCGAAACCTAGGAAATGCATTTGTGGTGTTTCATGCAAAAAATGCCATCGCTTAGCTTGCTCCTTAAAGGGAACAGTGTATGACAACCCTTATGTGGATGCACAGGGCTAGCACATGTGCAAGGAGCTTTGTCCCGCCCCTCCTTGCAAGACTCCTCTGATACCAGACACACTTACACTCCCTGTACTCAGGGAAGCATTAGAATTGTTACCTGGCTGCATCCCCTAGTGGGCAAGGCCTATGCCCCACCCTTCCTTCCTTGCACTAGCCCATGTTCCAGAGAGGTCTCGCCAGGGACTATGGGGATCTAGTATGCATGCCCTGAAGGATGATGCAGACTAGACACCTTGAGGAGGAACTGTTCTATTTCGTCTTATTACTCCTCTGAGCCTGCAGGGTTCAGTACAGCTCTGCAGCCCCCCGCACTCCACTCAGTGGCTTAGTTGTTCCTAAAGTGATAGTCACGTTCCTGGGGAGGGAGAGGTTCATTATTGTGTTAAATATTCTGTTATCTTACCCAGAAAATAGATTCGCTCAACTCATTTTTTTTATAGCAAGCCAGATTTCCACCCTGGGCTTCTGTCTCTATTTTACACTCAGACGAAGTGGGGGCGGGAGAAGTGGGGCTGAATCTTCCATCTGTACAGCCCAGAGAGAGGAATCCTCCATCTACTATGTCCAGATCTTTCTGCTCGTGCTCAGAGTTCAGCCCCAAACCGTAGCTAGGAACCATATTGCCACACCTTGGGATCCCATGATGTATCTCCGGCAGTCTGTCTTCAGGACACGTCACCCTGCTCCCAGGGTTCTTATTCTCTTTGCTGCCAAGCCGTCTCAATCTCAGTCTCTCTTCTGCTGCATGCCTGCTGCCTCTTGACTTCACAGCTCAACCCTGCTCCCTCCCCCAGAGGTGTTTGCTAAGACATGTATTTCCAGTGCCACACGCTCTGTCTCTCCCCCATCAGGTCATCCCGCAATACGCACCAACTACAGTAAAGTGACAAGCTTGGTATGTGATCCAGGCAGCAGGGATTTAGGAGACCTGTGCCCTATTCCTGGCTCTGTCAGTGGCCTGCTGGGTGACCTTGGACAAGTCACTTCACCTCTTTGTGCTTCTGCTTTCCTGTCTGTAAAATGGGGGTAATACGGTTTATCTCCTTCATAAAGTCCTTTGAGATCTACAGATAAAAAGAGCTATTACTATTATTAGGTGGAAAATTTAACCATTACTTATTTGTCCTACTCCAGAAGATGGAAATCAAACCTCCGGGGGATGGTGCTGGAATCCACATGATGTTTATAGTAGCTTCTAAACTCCCATAGACAAATCCCCAGTGAGACTATCATTAGTTCATTGCTGTGTGTGTTTCTTTCTCTTTAGTATTCCTACAGTAATCAGCATGTGAGGATTACTCATGCTTCTGACTTGAGAAAACTTTACAAATCCAGCAATTTATGCAATGCCAAGGGGAATTAGAAATTCAAATCTAGGAAAAAAATTATACGCCGTGTGTGTCAATACAGCAACTCTGATAAGAGCAGCAATCAATCATGTGAGCATGAAGGTTAGCAGCATATATCCTCCTTACAAAACAGATCAACAGCCAACAAAAAAAGGGAGAAAAATGAATCCATGCAAAAATCTTCAATATGAATACTGACTGCATGGAGATGATACCATAGCAATGTGGGAGGATAGGCTTGTGGTTATGGGATGGACCTAGAACCCAGGAGATCTGTATTCAATTCTTGGTTCTGCTATAGGTGTCTTGTGTGACCATGGATGAGTCATCTGTTTAAATAGTAAGTTCTTTAGTGTAGTAACTGTCTCTCACTAAATGTACATAATGGGGCCCCAGTCTCAGTTAGGGCCTGTTGTGTTAGTTTCAGTAAAATAAGTGAGCTCAGAGACGTTGCCATAATAACAGAATATTGTGCAGTATTTGTCCAAAACAACATTTACAAAGGCATATTTCTCTTTACAATTTTTTTTTAATCACAAATGATATTGTAAATGAAGGCAATGGGAGGATGTTTTCTTTTTTAAATTAGAAATTTGAATCTGTTATAGATGTTGCTATTTAGTGATGAATGGATTGTGTTTTTAGTTGCTTAAAAGGTATCTGAGTGACCTGTAAATTCACAGTTCTGGGAAATTAATTGTTAATTGGACATGGTTTGGTTGTTCTTTATGTTGTGATTCCGAGGTCTGAAATAGAAGTCTCTACACGCAGGTGGGATGGATTGTGGATCTGTCCTCCAGGGAACCATAGTTAATTTTTCCATTAGCACATAGCATTGGGGCTGCATGATATTTAGTTATAATGCTTGTAATATGGTCCTGTTCATTACCTGTTGAAATGCATTCTTCGGACTTGGGATTCTGATGGAGCGTGCTATTTGGGATGCAGTTGTTCAGTGAAGGGGATTTTGTGTTGAATTTTAAAAGAGGATTTTACTGCTGGAGAAAGCTGGAGGATTGACAGTGCTAGAGACTGAAACCCTATCAGCACAGAACAGATGCAACACCAGAGGCAGTTTTGCAAGCTCACGATACCACACTTTGCTTGTAAGAGAAGGTGGACAGTGAGTGAGTCCTGAGACAGCTGGAACTCTGGGAGATCTTAGAGACGGGAGCTTTCCATCCATGACTCCACAATATGCTTCAACGCTCATCCAGAGTAGAGGATAGGAATTGAGACTGTGATTTTCAAAAGGCACCTAATTACCTAATCCCATGGGAGCTGGGCAACCAAATCCCTTAGGAGGCTTTGAAAAGTCCAGATTTAGCCTCATATTCCATCCTTACCAGTATCAGTGCTTTCTAAATTGCTTTGGGATTCCTTGTCTATCGCAAACTCTATTCAGAATCAAATTATTTTCTACAGTCATTTCTGATTGCGAGTGAGATGCTGGAGCATATGCATGTTTTATTTATTTCTCCTACAGCTCAGTCTTGATTTTATTCATTTCCATGTGTGTTTATAAAACTTGTATTTAATAATATATTGCTCTTTGTTCATTATTGAAGGAGAAATTCAACTCATTACAGCTCTTGTTGCAATGGCTGTCACTTGGACTTATCAACAGACACTTTAGTACTTAATATCTTTGCTTCAGTCTCTTCTGTAAAAGACAAGGCGGTGCCTAGGTGCTATTTAAGCTAGTTAGAAGAAAGTCAATTACTGGATATTTGTCTCTAGAGCATAAAAAAGACCAGTCATCCCCATCACCAGTTTTTTATTTTATTTTCAGATTTGCTGCAGGGAACGTTATTTAACATTCCTACTCGGCAACAAGATTCAGCTGGACCTTTGCAGTGTCAGATACTTGAGGTTGACCTAACCCCACTGTAAACACAACTACATCAACAAAAGAATTCTTCCATCAACCCAGCTTCCACCTCTTGGAAAGGTGGGTTTACTACAGCAATGGAAAAACCTCTGCCATCACTCTGGTAAGTGTTGACACGACAATGCTACCGCAGTGGAACCTGTAGCGTAGACATACACTGAATGTAAATACTCTGTCTTGGTTACTATATTCTTACAACCTACCAGGCATAGGTCTCCCCTGCCTGGCTCTGAGTGTAATCATTTACTCCTGTGTAAAGTAGATGGAAAGGTGAGATGTAAAACACCTCTGCTCAGAATGGTAGCACTTCACACTCACTGGGAAGAGTAATGGTAAGCAATTGTGAATGGGTGGAGAGTTGCCCAGGAGACAAAGGGTGTGATTCTTCACTCACTCCTGCTAGTTTTACACCAGCATTACTCCATGGACTTTCAGTAGATACACTCCTGATTTACACCAGTGGAAGCACGTGAAGATCCAGGCTCAATTCTATGGTAAATGTGGTCCACACACTAAAAGGCTTTGAGAACCCATGGCCTAAACATTATGCCTGCTGGAATAGACTGTGCATCGGTGAGATGGATGTCATTGGCTCTTCTCTCCTCTTGGTTGTGTTGTTTTCTGAGCTGTTCCTGTGATGCTCTGCTCCAGAACAGAGACATGACTGCATCCCCCCTGCTATATTACAGACCCATCTGGTTACTGTACAGCAATCTCTGGGGTTTGAAGCTACCTTGTGGTGTCTCTTTGTTTTTGGTGTCTTTTGATCTCCTTTGAAAATTCTTGCACTCTTCCTGGTTTGATAGTAAAATTATTCCACTATTAAATATAAACTTGTGTGAGGATGGTTCTGTATCCATAACAACATTCATTCGTTGCAAGGGGCACATGCGCTCTGCTACCTACAGCACTCAGGTCTTTTTCACTGGTACGTAGGTAGGTGAGCAGCTTGATTTTACATGTGATTAAATGTCACAAAGATTTAACAGGGGGGCTATAAGGAAGCAGCACTGGAACAGTGCAGTGATCTCAGCCTTCACAGATAACAATGATGAAATCCACTTTCAGATTAATGGCCTCATTCCTCTCTAAGGACCTCCTATGAATATCAAGATTGGAACATAGTCTAACTTAATTGATTGACAAGCTGCAGGTAGATGGGTGAGGAGTTCATGAACAGGCAGATGCTCGCTTCTCCAGATGGTAACTGGAGTATATGCATAAGGCAGTTTAGGCTCTGTCTACACTATGCACCTTTTAGTGACACAGCTGTGGGCTACAGCCTTGCCACTATAAGGCGCGAAGTGTAGCTGCTTCCAGCCACAAGCAGCAGTGGCAGCTTTGTCGTCAGGAGAGCTCTCCTGCTGACAAGCGCTGTTCACACCAGCGCTTTTCGTCAGCAAAACTTTTGTCATTCGAGGGTGTGTGTGTTTTTCTCACACCCCTGAACAACAAAAGTTTTGCGGACGAAGTTCCAGTGACGACAAAGCCTTAGAGTGGTGTGGTAGTTGAGAATTTATGCAGCCTTATGCATACCTTGCTTGCTTCAATCCTTCCTATAATAAATACAATACATCGCAATTTAGAAGTTGCAAAGATGAACCAGCAGAGGCTAGACTTTTGCTGTCTTGAAATATAACCTCGTGTCCAACCAGGTGGCTGTACTGGAATTCTGGATAGGTCGATTTCCAGTCTGTGGATACTTGATTTTCTATCTTCCAGGTTGCACCACAACATAAAGCCAAGAAGCCAAAGCTCAGTATGCCGAGAGGCTTCTCAAGCCTGGGCCTGATACTATTTTCTCTAATCAAAGTCCACACAGAAACAGATTCTCAGCTGGTGTGCACTGATGGAGTGACTGGAGCTACGCTGCTTTACACCAGCCGAGAATCTGTACACTGATTTCAGCGATGTCAGATCAGAGCCTATGTCACCTAATGGAGGAGCGGGATATACATAAATACTCACCAAACTGCTATACACTAACGCTTTTCTAATCTAATCTACCGGTTCATGCATTTGTGGTATTTATATGGCAGGACTGTAGTACAGCTATACAAAGACAAGGTAGGGGAGGTAATATCTTTTATTGGGCCAACTTCTGTTGGTGAAAGAGATGAGCTTTCGAGCTTACCCAGAGCTGTTCTTCAGATCTATGTAAGCTCAAAAGCTTGTCTCTTTCACCAACAGAAGTTGGCCCAATAAAAGGTATCATCTAACCCACCTCGTCTCTCTAATATTCTGGGGCCAGCACAGCTACAACACTGGAAACGTATAGAAATACAGTGAGGCTCTGCTGTATAAGCTACTAAGCATTAAAATTTAAACCCAAAGGGATCTGCTTCTGTGAGCCCTATGCCCACATGCAGTCCCACTGAAGTCAGATCACATTGCAAGACTGGGTCCTACGTGAATTACTAGAGACTCATACCAGCCACATGATGGCTAATGCCATGTGAAACAACTGTGTGGATGGCACTTTTTACCAAATGGGCATGTGTGTGTGTGTGTGTATTTATATATATTTCATATTTATATTATGTTTTTCATCTAAATTACATTGTGTTACACTCTACATTTCAAATAACTGGTAAAATGGAGAATTTTTGTAAAATTTTAAAGGATATATATACACTGTCAAATCCATTTTGAATGTAGATGCAACACTCAGAACTAATATATGGCAGATGCATTTCATTTCTGCATGGCAGCTGTCCATTTGTTGCTATCCTATAGGTCCAGAATGCCAACATTTGTAAATTTTCCGGTCCCATCTCTGCCCCCTGAGATGCAAGATGGAGACACACCCTAGATACCTGCCTGGGGCCGAAAAAACACATCTTTCTTCTACTACCTTCCATCAAGTCCCCTAAGCACTGGATTCTTGGCAGACAACATTGCACAGAAGATAAGAAATATTTAGGCTAGATCTACACTATAAATGCTACAGTGCCGCAACTGCACAGCTGTAGTGTAGACACTTACGACAGTGTTGGAAAGGGTTTTCCATTGCTGTAGGTAAGCCATCCCCTTGAGAGGCAGTAGCAAGGTTGACAGAAGAATTCCTCCATCCACCTAACAGAGTCTAAAGTGGGACTTAAGTTGGGTTAACCACATCTCTCAGGTGTGAATTTTTCACACCCCTGAGCGACAGAGCTCGGTTGACCTAAATTTTAGGTGTATACTGGGCCTTAGTCTCTAGGAGCTATAAGAATCTGATTCTGCAATCCTGGCTCTCGTGTAAGTTGGCAGGTCCAAAATGAAGAATGCAATGCATGTGTATTAGTATATCACTAGTAAACCCCAGAAATTCCCAGGGGCTGGTGGTTGTGGTCAGCATCTAATTATGTATTACATGCAGTAGCTTTTTATTTTATTTATTTATTTTTTTTTTTTTAAAAAGCTCGGACATGATAAGACGACAAAGGGACCGCACTGCCAAAAGGGTGAATAACTCCTGATAAAGATAAAAAATAAGGATGTACGTTTTTTATCACAGTGGAACCAGGCTGGTGTGTAATAAAGGGCAGCAATGGAAACCCCACTGCTTCATACATTTAAAACAAGATTAGATGAAAATACATTGTAGTGAACTAGATTGTGTGGGTATTGATGTGGGCAGATGAGTGTGTTTGTGTAGGTGTGAGTAAATGCACATGTGCGTAGATGTAGGTAAGGTGTGTGGGTGTACCACTGCCCTTACTAGATACAAACAGAAGTGGCAGTTGTGTCTCACATGACTTATGCACAATGATTTTGAGATTTGCCATTAGCTTAAGTGTAGCAAGTTGGGCTTTTGGAGCAGAAGGCTATGAATTCTATCCCTGCTTTTCCCATAAAGTTCCCAATGGCCACGCTGTGTGACACAGGGACAACTGTTAAATACCAACATGACCATGTTCATTACAATATCATAACGAACAATCCTTCCCCTGTGGGGGAATGGTCTAGGTGACCTAGCCCTGTGATTTGTGTATATCTTTTATTCTTCCCTTAATGATAGCAACTCCCATCATGATAAAATGCTCATGTTGCGTCTGTGTGGCTTGTGATACTACCAGTAAAGCAGCGTCACCGTTAATGCGGTGTGACTGTAAACTCTGCAGTCTGGCAGTGGAAGGTGCTGTCTGGGATAAATGGGACTTACCTTTTGTGCTCTTCGCTTGTCAGCTCTCTGATTCTGATGATAAATTCGGCTGAAATTGGAAACAATAACTGGGACAGGCAGAGCAATGACCAGCACTCCGCTCAGCGAGCAAATGGAGCCAAATATCTTTCCAGCAATCGTCTTGGGCACCATGTCACCATAACTAAAGGGAAACAAAGACAAAAAGAGGGCCCGCTGCTTTAGACAAAGCTAGCCATGCCAAGAGTCTGTGTAATTTCACTGAGCATGCAGATAAACTGAAAGGTCAAGCTGGACAGTAAAGTCTAATAGCCAACAATCGTGCATTGGTGCATTTCATCCCAAACAATCCTAATACTACCTCCATGGCAAAAGTATCGTTGGATTCAAAGAGAGTGTCTTGATAATAGCCAAAGTCAGGCCTTGAACAGGAGCCTTACCAAAAACTTAGAACAGCCTTCTCTTGGTCCCCAGTGAATATATAGTCAGAAACTGTAACTGGAATTTTCAAAAGGACTGGTTCATTTTAGGTCCACAACTAAAGAGAGTGGCAATCTCATGTCATGGTATCTGCATAAGATGATCACTACAGAGATCAGGAAGGCGTTTTCTCACAATGTGCAGCATTATGCTATTGGCTAGCTGCATTAAGGTTTGGATTTCGCTATTCATGTCTGTCTGAAGTACAGGTGTTGGCCAGGGCTGAAGGCAGGATGTTGGCCAGGATGGACCAGTGATCTGAATCTGTGTAGCAAATCACATGTAATGGAGGGATCTGATTTACCACCTCTTTTACACTGGTGTCATGCTACTGATGTCTGTGGAGTTACGCCTGATTTACCCCACGGTAGGTCAGAAGAGAATTAGGCCCTTTGGCTCCAATAAATGTCAGAAAAGCTATGATTTAGAGCTCTGCAAAATGACTGAAACCCAAAGCCAGGTCTGCTGCTGGGCTTATCTTACAAACTCAAAACTGAGTTTGTGTTCATTGAAGGATTCACTTAGGATTAATAAGGAAAACTTAGGTTGATTTATATATTTACATAAAATCCCAATGGATACTTCTGGTTTCACATATATTCAGAAATTTTTGATTTATTTAAACCCCAAACTCAATGAGAAATTCAGGCACGTGAACCCAACTGGAGAATGGAAAATATTGAAACAAATCTCAGAAAACTCCAACCTACGTTCTGTACAACTCTCTCTTCATTAACAATTTTATTTTGAATTTGGAATAATGCTGGTATAAGCAGAGATAAAAGAATCCCCTTAATTTTTATACCAATTGAAAATCATGTTGATTTAACTTCTTTAGATTTCACACGACAAAAACTACTGCAGAGTAAAGTGCTACTTTACTGCTGGTTTGTGTTTTTTATTTTGCATATTGCAAAAGCTTTCTGCTGTATTTGATACCTAAACCCAGCACTATCTTTCTGTGGAGAAACCCTCAATGCTTTGACTTGTGGTTACTCACTATTGCAATAAGAAGCAGCATGGCTGTTATTCCCTAAGGGAACAAACTCCTGTAACTGCTCTGGACTCCGACAGGTGATTGGCTGCTCTAGCTCACTGACTGCCATATTATAGTGAAGGCAAAGCACTGTAGCGAAGGTAATTGGGATTCTGAATTTACGGTTTAGTCTGACACAATCCCCATATTGCATCACAAATGATTGGACCCTTTAATTCCAGCTGACTGCTCCATCACTCATGATTCCTCCATATCACAGCACAGCTTATCAGAATTTGGAATTCTAATGGCGTGCCAGCTACTGGCAATGCTTCAGCAACCGCCCTGCTCTCAACAGATGCAGAGGTGACCGTGGCCGGAGAAGGGTGTTAATGATCACTTGCCTCCAGAAGTGATTTCAGTGCTCTCTTCTGCAAATGACTGTCAGACAAGTCAAACTCACACCCGGAGAAATGGATTACAGTGTCTTCAGAGCAGCCAGTAAAGATTGCATTGTAGTTAGCACCCAGGTGATGTAATAGGAACATGATTAAGTCAGTTATCAACTGAACTTATTGGCATATATGAGTTGCCTTGTTAAAGCATTCATTGTGTATGTTACCATCAGAGCAAATACAAATGGCTATAAGCTGGAGGAAGGAAAAACAAAAACAAACAGTAGAGCAGACATTATTAAGGCACTCAGGCATTACTGTAACTTGTTTAAATGTGTATTGCAAATGAGAACCCAGGTTACAAACCTTTTGGGCACAAGAAGTGGAATTTTCAAAAGCTCCTATGAGACTTAGGAGCACAGCTCCATTGGGACAAGGTGGAAAGGCTCTGCCTGTGTTCAGCATGTAAAGGATTCCCTGGCTCCCTGCCTAATTCTCGGCTCATCTAGGGCGGGGCTGTGATCGGAAGGGGGAAATGTAGAAAAGGGGGCCAGGAGAAGGGTGTGTTCCATCTCTGCTCTGCTTACTGAAAACTGGAAAGAAAGGTCTCTGGCTGCTGTGACCTGGTATTTTGAGTTACGTTGCTCATGTTTTGGATCTTTTTGTTTTAATGCCGTGAACCCTGAGGACAGGGGCTCAAACTGACTTATGGGCTTTACCTTTTTACCATTTGCTGGCTGGCAAATCTGCCTGCCTGCTTCCACCATCCATGAGCTTTGATGGGTAAAGCTTCCTATGCAGAGCAGAGCCATAAGCAGAAATTCTATCTGGTGGGACATTCCAATATTTGAACATATTTTTCCTCCTGAACTGGGATGGAAAGCTGAAATTATTGACATTTTTTGCAGAATGAAAAGGTCCCAAAAATGTTGATTTGGAAATGTTGGAATGTTTTGTTTTCAGCATCCCAAACTGAAATGTGTGTGATAGACAATTCCCAAGCTGCTCCGCTTCTATAACTTTGGAATGCACTAAGGGAGTGGTCAGTTCTGATGGCTCCTCCTGACTGGCTAAGATTTGCATGCATCCTGTTGTGACACCCCTACCCTCTTCCCTAGACCACTTGTTTGTCCCTACGACTTTGTCCGTCTTGTCATTTAGAGTATAAACTCACTGGGACAGGGACTGCCATTTCCTGCATGTCTGTACAGTACCTAGCACATTGGGGCCCTGGTAGGTTGGCCTTTGGTTGCTACTGCAATGTAAATGACAATAAGAAGTGTGTGTACTGTGAGATGTTGTGTGAGACAGTTGCTAACAAAGGTGTATCGAAATTTGGACACTAGGAGGCAATCTCTTAAAAAAAATGCACACACAAAAAAAAAAGGGGTGGTGGTGAGAAAACCTGGATTTGTGCTGGAAATGGCCCACCTTGATTATCATACACATTGTAAAGAGAGTGGTCACTTTGGATGGGCTATTACCAGCAGGAGAGTGAGTCTGTGTGTGGGGGGGGGGGGGCGGAGGGTGAGAAAACCTGGATTTGTGCTGGAAATGGCCCAACTTGATTATCATACACATTGTAAGGAGAGTGATCACTTTAGATAAGCTATTACCAGCAGGAGAGTGGGGTGGGAGGAGGTATTGTTTCATGGTCTCTGTGTATATAATGTCTTCTGCAGTTTCCACAGGATGCATCCGATGAAGTGAGCTGTAGCTCACGAAAGCTTATGCTCAAATAAATTGGTTAGTCTCTAAGGTGCCACAAGTACTCCTTTTCTTTTTAGTCATGATACAAGCTTGGATTAGCATCTTCCTTCATTGGGGAAAATAAGCTGTTTGCTGACTGTGGTCACCAGCAGTGGTTTCTTATTAGCATTAGGGTACCATAAAGAGGCCCTGACTAAGATCAGGGCTCCACATGTGGGAAGAGTTGGTTCCTGCCTGAAAGCTCACAATAGAAATTAACAAAACAAGGAGTGTGGGAAAGGGAGGACTGTTTTGCAGATGTGGCACAGAGAGGTGACCTGCCAAGGGTCTGTGGCAGAGATGGGAACTGAACCCTGCTCTCGTGAGTCCCGACCCAGCATCTTCAGCCCAGGACCATCCTATTCAAATATAATAAACTTGAGCTTTTCCCCACCTGGGGTTACACCTGGAGGGTGGCCATTCACACACTTTACAGCATCACTATCTGCACCCCTGTGCTGATGTATAAGTAGAAAAATACCTGATCAGGCACAGTAACATGACAGAAATTTGGGTTCTCTTATGGGGCCCAACCCTGCAAAGTGCTGAGAGTGCTCCTAGCCCTAAGCCCATCTTGTTGTTTTTAAAACTTGCTCTCCTTTGCCTGCTCTCTTGTGCTTCGCTTATTACATCTCTTTAGGTATTTGCTGGTCCATGCGCCAATCTGGCTGTGGAGTGGGGATTGGGGGATGTCTCTGTGTGGAATGCGGAGTGCTTGGTGGAACACAGTTGTGATTCCAGTCCATTACACACAGTGTATCCACAATTGTGCTTGAGGGTCCCTTGTGTGCTTTCTTTCCATGCTGAAAGGTGCATAGGCTATTTGGCCCAATATCTGACATAAAAAATCATGACAGGATCTTCTCTGGGCTACTGCATTCCTTTGTCTCCAGCAAAAGGCTCTATTTAAGGCATAAAGGGCCAAGTGACAGCAGCCTTTCACATCTCTGTAGCATTTTCAGTTTTCTGAATTTTCAGTAATTGCCTCGCACGACTGGCTGAAGTTTAATTGAACCATGCAGAGCCCCTTTTCTGGATTCACCTGCAGTCAGTGTGCTAAAGCCCCATGCGGTGCCTCTAATCAATAAATCATTCTTTGTCTGTTAACTTTTTAGACACTGCCTTACACAAAGATAGTTTAAAGGCTCTTGTTAAGCAATAACCTCTTCTGCCTCATTTGATGCTGTCAAGATTCTTTTTTTTTTCCCTTTTCCCCTGCTGCCCCTGGACGCAGTAGAACTGCAAATTAATCATATGCCTCAAACACAACCCTGCTGACCTGCAGCATAGAGACAGCCCTACTGTGCATCTGCAGAAGGTGTAATAACTGTCTGGCACATGCTCCATTTTCATGAATTCGGTTTAGTATGTTCATACAGACCGATTGCGAGCTGCCCTGTTACTCAGGGCTTCAAAGGAAGCGCTATAAAAGGGTCAGACAAGCATAGTGTGTGGAGAGGAAGCTTGCTTAAGATATTCTTACCTTGACTTGGACAAACACTGGGAAATATACTGTAAGGAGCAATTCTGCATTGGCTCGAGTAGGCTGGACTGGAATGAGACTTAATAGGTCTCTCCAATGCTGACGCCTGTGTGCAGCTACACAGCAGAATTATCTGGGCACAGAATTTTGTTGGATTCAGCCCTCTGAGTTTGCATGGCACTTTCCATGCAAATATAGAGAAGTTATTGGGATCTGGTTATTGGGATGTGTCTTACAATATAAAGTGATGCTGATAACTGAAAAAGTCCCAGGTAACTCAAGATGTTGCTCTCCTTTTCCCTCTCGATCACCTTTCCTTTCTCTCCCTTCCCATTCCCTTACCTATCTGCTCTTCTAACTTTTTCCCCTGCTCTTCCCTTATTTGGGGGGATTTTATTCAATAAAATATAAGTTTAAAAAATGAAAGAAAGAAAAAGAAAGAAAGAAAGAGGAGAAGCTGGGATTTTATTTGCTAACTCTGCATTGAACTGAATAAAACCCAACAAAGTAGCAAAAAGAACGTGAACCATTTCTAGGCTGCTCATTGTCAAAGAAAAGTTTATCCATTCGTTAAAAGACCCGGGTATCCACCCAGCTATCCATCCATTTTCATATCAATGGGATGCATAACATGGCCTTTGTGCCCTGCTGGATATATGCTCTGCAGAGTGATTTAATCTAGCAACTACAGGGTAACTTTTCTCTGGGACTAGAACTGCTGGGTTTCTATTGACTACATGTGTCTGAGAACAAAGACAAGGTCATGCATTGTTGCAACAATGTTCAAACCCACACCTACATTTAATTCATTAATTAATTCTGGAGACAGAGCAGTTCTGTGATGCTGAAACAAGGAGCACTTCCTGGAAATGGGTGGAATTGCTGTATGATCTAAATCACTTCTAGGTGAATCTCCCTGTGTTTAGTAAAAGTTTAGCATACATACACAGTATCCAGGTGCGTGATTCATTACACAACATCCTCCCACTGCAACCAAAGGAGAAGTTCTCCTTTTGTGTTGTTTTGTTACTGCTGTGCCAGCCCCTCCAAAGTGAATTTAAGCAGCATCATTTGGAATAAATCAAGCATCTCCGGGCTCACATATGGAGCTGCTGTCAAACATTCCTGGTTGGGGCAGTGATGTAGAGCATATTTTAAAGACAGAGCACTTGTAACTTTTGGAGGCATGACTAAAGCAAGGCAAGACATTGTGCATCTGGTATAATTTCTGCTTCTCTGAGGAAGTGGGAAACGTGCTAAAGAGGCTAAGGAGGACTCAGCATGCAGCTATGAAATGCTCACCCTGTTCCAGAGGATAACCAGTGGTGAGCCAGTGTGTAGCCATTAGGTTATGCTGCAGCAGGTGCTCTGCATGTCACAAGGTTTCAGAGTGCTGTAAGGAAGTGCAAGCTGCCAGAGCTGATTTTGAATTACAGAGGGAGAGCATAGAACCACCATAGCAACTAAAATTTCTAATAGATGCAACCAAAACATGTGAAGACAATGCAGGGTTAAGAACAATGGCCGAATAGTATTGATGCAATAACATCTTTAAATACTTGCCTATTATTCTTGTTTAAAGCACATCTAGTGTTTGTGAAAGCTGCCAGACTGAGAGCGCTGGAGACTGACTGTGTCGAGCTACTGAACAGTTTCTAAACGGTGTGGGCTGTACCACCATTAAATAAGCATCAGAAACCTTTGAGAGGTAAATAAGGAATCTACTGTTGTTTCATCCATGTGTATGCCTCTGGAATGCAGCAGATGTTCCAAACTCCACCGCAGCAGTGTAGGGCAGGAAGAAGAGAGGAATACCATCTCTGAATGAAAGTGGTGGGGAAATTTCAGGAGGTAGAATGTAGTTACTTGAGCTGGAACACAGCCAGACACTCGAGTTAACAGCCTTATCTCTTGTAGAAAAGATCACCATGGGATCTTCAATGACCACAAAAGGCCACAGCCTTGGTTTTATACCCTGTTTGAATTAGGGCACCTCCAACTTTGTATGCTGCACTAGGGCTTACTGCTGATTTTGAGTAAAGCTCGTACTGTGGTTTAGTATTGACTCAATGGGAAGAGTGATCCTTACTGTATCACAACAGGGCCTACCCATTTTGTAGTAGGGTCCCAGTCTCATCTTACCTAGCTGGTAAGGCTTGCCATGGATCTTAGTAAAGGATGGTCTGCCTATAAGATATGACATGCAATAATCCTAATAAAAATGACATAGCTTAATAACTTTGCATACTAATTGAGGCACTGTTTCCTATATATAAGCTGAGATAAAAATGATGTGGTTTTGGTACCTGGGTGCTGCCCTTGTCTGCACTAACTCTTCAAAAAACAAGTAACTGTATGAACTTCAGTATGATTTCCCTTTGACTGTGTATGGTGCATTCCGGAATACAGAGAAGAAAACTTGTTTCAGGTTATGCCAGAGACCTGTAAACCTTCATTTCCCAACAGGATTTGCAATACAGATGACCTAATGTTTTTGGGAGCTGGCATCTGTAAAGCAGCTGCAGCTATCAAAAACAAAAAAACCCTCACAAAAAAACTCCAAAATCCCTCATATTTTTTCATCTGTCACAGTCAATTTACTATCAACAATGCAGTTGTTTGTTTATTTGGCATTACCAGAGGGCCATAAACATAGCGTTTTCAAATGAGGAACACTCGCTGCTGCTCCCTTATTCTTCAGGATAGAGAACAATGAATAAACACTCTTCAGCCCTGCTCTGAATGGCAAAGCCACATGCTTACTTCCAGGCTGCTGGTGACATGGGTTAATTTGTGGGCTATCAAGGGAGCCACAAGAGATATTGCAACATATTGTTGCCTTGTTGCTTCTCGGGAAACGAGGGAAGTGAGGCGGGGTCTCCTGTGATAACTCACAGTATAACTCTGTTTAAATACTGTATGGTCATGACAGTTAAGATGTTGTTCTGTAACTTGAAAAGCAAGCTGGACTTGTCTCTCTTTAAGGAAGCGGTGTAATCTCACTGCACACTAGCCCACCACGGCTGTTTCGGATTTTACCCAGGTCCCTGCAGAGCAGATACTTTGAAAGTCTTGATTTCAGTATCTTTCCTTGCCTGCTAGTCAGTGTGTCAAGAATGCTAACCTGGTGCCGGAGCATTTTTGTATCTGTCTTTCCATGCTTATGCTGCAAAGCTGTGCCTTGAGCTAGAGGTGCAAAATAAAGGGAGAACTGGGGACTATGTTGTGACTTTAGGCGCAGCTCCAAGCATAAACTGCACCACCCGAGGAGCAGACAGGACGGAGATACGACTGGCCACTCAGAAATGACACTCTTCTTCTGTACGGAGAAGACTAGTGATCTATGTTCAGGAATGGCTTGATGGAAGCCTGAGATGCAACCGGCAAACAACTGCAGCTGACACTTGACAACCTTCACTTGGTGTTCGTGTTGTGTTACTAACACAACCATGTTGGCAGAGGGCTACGGCGTGTCGATCTGTCACTCTCCCAGTATGATTAGCAACGGTACTAGAGTGATGAGCGCAGTATAAGAACCTACAGCAATTAGAACAGAGGCAGCATGACTCAGAGACACTGCTCTCTATCACAGATCCTCCCCTGCTTCCTCCTTGCTCCAAGGGTCCTAGCATTCATGGACTAGAACATCTGTAAATGACCTTTCTCCCCCTAGTTCTTTCTCTGGCATTGGTTCAGCTACTCTAATGAACGAAGAGTGTGTGTCTATGTGTGTGTGTGTGTGGCGGGGGGGAAAGCGGTGGAACCAAGGCTCTGCCTATTCCCTGCCCTGCCCACCTATTCCAGGGAGGGATTAATGCTCGACCCCACTCCCACTGAAGTCCATAGAAAGAGTGCCATTGACTTCACTGCAGCTGGATCAGGCCCTAAGCAAATGAGTAGCTCTTCTTACTCCTGTGCTTCTGGACTGCGTATCCCGCCTTGGAGTGTAAGGTAGGGGAGGGGGCAGTTGACTCCCTCCTGCTCTCCTGCACAAGCAAGTAATCTGCATCACAGTCTAGCCCAAAAAGAGCCTGGTTTCAAAGCCTTGTAACTGCTGATAAAGGCATCTTCATAGCCCAAGGTAGACAGATACAGAAACTTCCTAGTGCATTTGCTTTAACCTTTATGGCCTCTTCTCTCCTTCACCAAGGAGAATTCTGTATTACGTAACGCTTATGCCTCTGCCTGTTCAGTTAAAACTTCGGAAACCAAGACTAAAGGAACACATGCTATATAATTAAAAAGTGTTTAATATTACTGTCGCCTACTCCTACCTTTTGGCATCAGTTTCTGAGCAGTCTGTAGGCATGGAACAAGTTGATTCATTCCACTTGACAATGCAGAGCCTTTGCGAGTTCACTTTGGGTAGCTTTCATTTCTAATAAAGAAGACATCAGGCCTTGACGAGCTCTAACCCTAGTCTCAAATGTAGCTGGTCATTAAGAGATTCTTCTGAAGCTATGGATTAAAGATGGTAATACAATAAAATACCTGTCATGGTGTGATCTATCTGAGGGAATTTAAATTGCCAACTTGTTCATATGATTTCCAGAGTTGCTAATTTTCCTGAACAGATACCCCTTCCCCCCCAACACATTATGCTGTAATTGGGTGAGGTCCTTTTCTCTGTGTGCTGCACAATCTTACATGCTAACAAAGAGCATGTAAATAGACACTGATTAGACAGTTTACTGCCACAATGGAGACGCTTGTTGGCAATTGTAGCAGAGAAGCCAAGAACTAAGTGGACTCAAACTGCCCTGCTGCACAGTTCCTGGAAGTAAAGGACATTATGGGCAATCTTGCACGATTGAGTGTGCTGTGTTCCCTGGTTAGAGGCCGCCAGTCTCCAGACCTGTTAACCCCCTTTCGATGAGGTACCAGTGTACCGCAATTTGTACTGTGCTCTGACCCAGAGCCCACTGAAGTTAATGGAACGTCTCCCCTTGACTTCAGTGGGCTCTGGACCAGACCCTTAAGACTATGGTTGTTGCTACTCCTCTGTTGGCATGTGAGTCTACTGCAATATTAATTGCTACAGTGACCACTTGTTTTCTTCCCCGAATAAAAGTGCTAGGTGCTAATGGCCTTGTGGCATATTTATAATAGAGATGCCAAATAATCAAAAAATATTGTTTTTCAATGAGCATTTATGGGACATTTTAAACCCAAACCTTCCTTTTTTTTTTTTTTTTCTGACAAGAGTCAAAGAACCTCAGACATCCCCATTAATTGTTTGTAAGAA
The DNA here is from genome assembly GCF_965140295.1 of Lepidochelys olivacea. Lineage (NCBI taxonomy): Eukaryota > Metazoa > Chordata > Testudines > Cheloniidae > Lepidochelys > Lepidochelys olivacea. The sequence continues at coordinate 3,036,840 of NC_140431.1, read as the reverse complement.
GGGAAAAAATACTTCTGCAGAAAGTACATTTTTGGTAATTCGTCAATAAACTCATTAGGATAGCGAGATGATAAAAGAGCTAGATTATGATTAATACTCAGAGGGCCTTTTAGGAACTTGGAGCATACAGTGCAAGCAACACCAGGCTGTGGATTCAGCTTGGCCATATAGAGCATGACTGTCCCAGAGAGGTAGGACAGCCTTACATTTAAGGCACCGGATTTAAGCTTAGGACACCTCCGTTAAATCCTTGGTTCTGCCACAGACTTCTTTTGTGACCTTGAGTAAATAATGTAATCTCTCTGTGCCTCAGTTCTCCACCTATGAAATGGCAATGAATAACCCCCTCTGTGTCTGCTTGGTCCATTTAGATGATAAGATCTTTAGGGAAGGGAGTGTCTCTTATTATGTATATACACATCACCCAGCACTATGGGGCCTCTAGGTGCTATTGTCAAGCAAATAATAATGACAGTGATCTAGAAGTCTATAGTTAATACAGCCTGGCAAATGGCTCCAGGCATATCCAGAGATATGCGCTGCAAATTGGCTGCATTAGTTGTAAAGCATGTCTAAACACACTTACGTTTCACTGCTAGCCAGAATTCACGCTGTTCCACTTACTTACTTTATTACATTAGGCACCTCTGATGTAGGCCCCAAAATGGCCTGTATTTGTGTATGCAAGGATATACAACCCTTCCGGATTACTCAGTAGGGTGCAAATGGAGTCTTGCCTTTCTCATAGAAGGGGTCTAAAGAAAATGTTACCGAGGCCTTCCCTGTTGTAGCTACAGTGGGTGTTTGGGTTGCTTTTGATGGATTAGTGCTCTGCTGGAGCATCTAGCATGGGCATAAGTCACTGAAAATTGATTCCACAGTAAATCAGCTAAGGTTAAAAATATGAAATCTTTTTTTTTTTTGGGGGGGGGGGGAAGGGGCGGTTAATTGACGGGTATAGGAAGCTGCTCTGTACTTCAGAGTTCTTTACTCTGTGATATTGCTCAGTTTAGTTCTAGGTGTTGTACTGCTCCCCATCTCCATAGTATCGGGGCGCATTCCATGTAAAATCAATAGTAATAGCCAAGTCCCTAATGGGTTTCATGGAGTCTCTGGTACTTCTCTCTTTTGGGGATATTATCTCTGTTTGGGGATAGGTGGGTTTTTTAGATTTTAGTAATTTCCTCTGTTTTGTTTGCTTGGGTGATAGGTGTTTATTGGGTAAAAGGGAGTGTTGTGAGTGATTCTTAGGATGGTAAAGCTCTTCCAAAGAGGAAGGTTTTGCAGTGTTTCCTAAAGATGGTCAGAATCTGGAGTCACCTGGTCTCTGGAAGTTTGTTCCACAGCCAGATCCCTTCAGCAAAGAAAGCTTTGTCTTCAGCTCTCACATGCTTCGCCCTGGGCTTGGAGATCTGCATTGCTCCCAGGAGAGTGCTGCTGTTGTGTTGGGTCACAGACTGAAATCCGATCTTCAGTGTAGCAGGGCTTGATTCATTACTTGCTGTGAAAATCAGGACTAAATCCTTAAACTGATACTGGAAACTGACTGGGACCCAGGAGAAGGGCTTGAGAATGTGTTCGATGTGCTCACGATGGCCGAAACCATGGAGAAGGTGGGCAGCTATCCTGTAATTTCTGGAGCCTGTGCATCATCTTCACATTCAGCTTCAGACACAGCATAACGCAGTCTGGAGGTGACAGAGGTGGGGTCCCTTTGTCCAGGTCCTCATCCAGGAGGAAGGGATGAAGTTTCCTAGCCAGCTGGAGGCAAAAGGAAGGCAGTTTGGGAGACTGAGGCTATCTGCTCAGCTACGATGAGTGAGGAGCCACATGTGACTCCGAGGTGTCACACCACCACTCTGATGAATAGGGGCTGTGGGCCTTCAAAGGGAGGTAGAGACATATCAGCTAGGGCATCAAAGCGTTTCCCCTTTCCGACTAGCATCACTTCTGTCTTGCCTGGGCTCATCTTGAGCCAGTTGTTCTTGTAGATATTCAGACTCTTTAGTAGTGGAAGTGGTTGAATCCTTTGAGAATGAGATATATGGATGTGTGTCATGGTCACACTGTGGGCAGCTGAGTCTATGGCATCTTGTTATCTCTCCCAGTGGTCTCATGTTGATATTTCCTACTTAATACCTGCTTTCAGCTATTTATATTCATTTGAACATTGAGATTAACAGGAGGGGTAGCTGCCTCCCATAGTACCAGAGTAGGAGGTGAACAAGCTTAATTTCTGTCCCATCAGTCATGGGTGGGTCTCTCTTACAGACCATGTTGGTTGAAGACTTCAGAGTCCAAGGATATCAGGATTATAATCTTAGAGGAATGGACTCGACAAAGCAGTGGAGAATATACTGCAGGGAGTAATCCTACACTTTCTAGGAAGATGCGCTAGATCAGGTAGCAAGCAGATCCTTTCTGTCCCTTTGGGCCTGGTTCTGGTATCTTTACTCAGACTGAAGAGATGTTTTTAAGCAAATGGACTTACACGCGTAGCCCCAATCAGTTCTCAATAGAACTAAGTAGGTCAGTATGAGTAAAAGGTGCAGAACTGGGCCCTTAAAGGAAAATTCACAGCCAGCTCCTTCCTCTCTCCTTCATCCTCCCCTCACACAGAAAGAAAATAACTACTTGGAAGTCAGCTTGTGTGTGTGCAACATTCAAACTACTAAGAAAGCAGTAAAAATATTGTGGCTGTTAAGATTGTTTGTTTGTTTTTCTTTCTTTTTAATTACTATCAGAAAAGCATATTTCCCATAAACTGAACTGATACTTGTCTCTACCTGCTTTCAGTTCATAACAGAACCAGGAGACTCAGACTTGGGGAGGCTCGAATCCAAGAAAAATTATTATCCATGTCAGGAGTGCTTCATTCTTAGTCATAACAAGGGTTGTATGGCACTCACCCTTATTAGCAACTATCAGTCTTGCACATTTTAATATGCTGTTATTTTATCCCTCTTTCACTAAGAAATTGTTATCAGATAGAGGTCACTGCCGTTGAGTTTTGGTTTTTAATGGTGAAGTTGTCTGGGCATCCCTTGAAGTCCTCCAGCTGGAGACAGCAATAAATAAGGTGCTGAACGGCTCATCAAATGATTCAGTGTAAAAATAGCTCTCCCGACAACATCTTCTGATGATCATATCTCTCTCTGTGCAACACGCACAGACTCTAAAAATAGAGGATTATAATCAAAAAGCTGAAAGACCCTTAACTACAGTATAGAGACATTAGCAGGTGCTCCAGTAATGAAGCCTTTGCAAAGCCAATGAGAAGATTTTGATGAGGTTGCTCTTTTCCAGTCTACTTGCTTGCAGTTTTCTGTAGAGGGCCAGATTATCAGCGGATGTAAAACTGATTTGGTATCCGTGGAACCGGGCTCAATTTATATAATATGGGGATCTGTCTCAATAGGAACTGTCTCATCATCTTCCCATCCCTCGGCCATGGGGCATAACAGTGCCCCCCTTATCCCCCTTTCTCCATGTCACCCTGCTTGAATCTTCATAGATCATCTCATGGAAGAACCCTCACTTTGCCATCCATCCATTTTACTGTGTGTAGGTTTCTTAAAACCTTCTTAGAAGACCAAATGCATCTAAGAGCTGACTTTAATTGCCAGCCATGAATACCCTGAATGAAAAATATCCACGTAATATAACCTCCTGCTGTCTATGCTGGTTTCTTTATATTCAAGTCTCTCAAATACTATTGTCCTACTTCAACCTTCTGATATGTTAAATCGCTTACAAGGCTTTTCTTTAGCTGCACTAAATAAAATGACAGATACATTATATAGACTGAAGAACACAGCCACCATTCTTCTAAGAGAGGAAGCCCAGGTTAGCTGACATAAAGGATTAAATTGAAGAATTGAGTGTTATCAAGAATATTTTTTTCTTTTGCGAAATGAAAGGCATCGCTTTTCTCTACATGGCTCTTTTTAGTACTGGAGTTTTAGGATTCAGAAATGATTTCCCAGCTGTTAAGTCTCAATGGAAGTCTATAATTCTACCTTTCCAACATTAAATTGCTAAAAGTTTTGGTACATACCAGAAAAATAGCAAATAGCATAAGCCAGTGAACTACCTACAATACAAATGTAACCCCTATCTAAAGGGAGCCAAGAGTAGCATAACTTTGTTTGCTTACAGCCAGCTTAGCTTGTCCAGCAAACAACTCCAGTGACATACGGAAAAAGTGTGTGAAATTAAAGTAATGACTCCGTGGAAAAGAAAATCTTTTTAAAAAGAGAAATTGATTGGTATGTTGCTGACACTCATACATATTAAGAAAAATTAATGACATCATAAGAAGGACCATATCTGAAAAATATCACCAAAGCCAGCTGTATCACTACCTTCATAAACTGATTAGTCCCTGTAGAAAGCTAAAATTATGGCCTACATTTTAGGGGGGAGTTAGAAATTTAGCTTTAAACAAATGAATTTGTGTTAGGGTTTAGAAACAATTAAACTTTTTAAAATCTAAATTTAAGCTCCGTAGACTATCCTCATTGTAGAATTCATTTTCATTTATTTCCTTCAGGTGCAGACGAGATGATAAGTGGAATTTCACCCTCCCCTTGCCATCATGCCAAGAACATATAAAGCCAATTAGAGGATTGTCTGCTCAAAATCCAACCTCTGTAATAGAGGTTAAGTAACATTATGTTCTGTGGGCCATTGGAAGCCATTCCATCAGTGAAATAGCTGCACATGTCATGAGAAAAATTAGAGACTAGGCGTTTTTCTTTCAGTTTTTCCCCCACTTAAAAAAAGAGGTTTTTAACCAGCAGTAGCCCATGCTCTGTTCAATTATATTCACTTGGCTAACAGTTTACAGACCAGCTATTTATTATCTGGGTATAAACCCCGTATAGCTCATGATTAAGAAACCATGGATTTAAAAAATGAGGAACAGCATGTTAATGTGGGCCGGAATGAGAACATGAGCCACATTATCTTAATTCTGTCTCCAGGAACAGGTATTTAGAAGTGCATTAACCATTTGCTAGACTGCCATCCAAGGGCAGCCTGCTCCAAAGCCTACTGACATCAATGGGAGGCTTTTAATTAACTACAATGGGCATTATCTCAGACTCTTAGGGACTCTAATAAACGCTGTTCTAATTGAATGCGTTGATGGGTTTGAATATATAGTATTTCAACTTTCTGCCTGGGATTAATAGAAGGTTTTTTTTCCTAGGGATGGCATCCCAATCTATTGCTGCTTAGCACTTAGAGCCTCAGTCAGGTCAGGGCCTCATTGTGTTAGGTGCTGTAAATATAGTAACAACAGTCCCTGCTCCAAGGAGCATACAATCCTGCATTTTATATCTTCTAGTCATGGTACAAATATTAACTACTGAATCCTTACAACCATCATGGAAAAGTCCTACACAATGTAATAAAAATGATAACTTTTTAAAGGTTTTTCATTAGACCTTTCTACAACATTTAATAGTAAGTCACATCCCTGCTATTGAATTCTATAGGATGACTCATAAAACCCACAGAAAGGGTCTCATTCTCTATGATAGTCTGTAAGTATTTGGAACAAGTTCTATAGAAAACCTATTCCCTCACTCTAAAATCCTATTGGATCCATTTAGCACACTGTAAGATCCCCAGGTGAACAGACACAGAGCGCCAGCTTCCGATAGCTTTGTTCAGAGTGAATACTGTCTTATTGCACAGCTGGTGGCAATAGGCTTCCTCATGGAGCAATGCATGGCCCAGAGAGAGCTTAACTGACTTACTTAAGGTTGCATAAGAAACCAATGTCAGCAGCAACGTTAGAACTCAGAAATGGCTGGTTCCCAGTCTCACACGGTAACCAGGAGGCCCTGTTGCATCTCTTGGGTACATTAAAAAAGTAGCAAGGCCTTTCCTGCCGTCTGATGCAAAGCCTCATGGTTTTCATACAGAACATATGAAGCGTTTAAAACTTCCAATGGGTGACTGAAACACACAAACAGTGTTACTTTAAGTGACTTAGCATTAGTGCTTTAGATTGGTATTAACAGGTCAGTGAGATTTTCCTTATCTATCTAGCCCCTTGCTGCGTATTGTAGAATCAAGAGAATATCCCCTCGAACCCCCACCCCCAGCCATTAGTTGCAGCTTCCAGGATAATAAGGATAGAAGAGTAATGTACCATACAATGGAATATGATTTTGAAAACTTCTTGCATGAACAAGACAGAATGAAGTATGGAATTAGCATGTAGCTTTCCAGGTGCTAAAGGTCCTTTTTTTTACATTTAGTTTTGTTGCCCATTACTATGCAATGTTTTTATCTCAATGAAGAAAAAGGGAGCTCTAAAAATCAGCCAGAATGATTCAGTTGCATTTGCAAAACCCACATATATTGAACATGACAGCTCAGAGGAGCTAATGTCCTTCCATTTAACAGGGGCAACTCCATGCAATCATGTTAATGTCTCTTTGAACCTCCAGTGAAATAATGTCCATGTCACTTTCACTAGCAGGCAGAAAACGAAGGCAAATAATTCTTGTTTCCTCCCGTGGTTTTTACAAACACCAAGTGAGTAAACTGGCAATTAAAAACTACAACAATTTTTTCTCGGTCTTTTGTTTAGGGTCTTAATTAAACTAAGCCAAATTCCCTGCACCATTGACTTAAGCAGGGAATCTGGCCTTTTTCTCACCAACTTTTAGTTTCTCTAATTCCATATGTTTAGGTCCTGTGTCCTAGAGATCCTATCTCTAGCAGGGAAGGTCTGGCCATGGTTCCCACTTCAGAGCACAGCTAGATGCTGCTTACACATCACATTTTCCCTCCTGTTCCTCCCAAGTTGTCCTTTGTTCACTTTTATGCTCGAACCTGTTACTAGCCAATAGAGGCTGTGATGCTCTCAGTGGAGATATGCACAACTAAAGCACATTCGAAATCCTCCTGCAGACAAAGCTTCATATTTAAAAAGTCCTGGAAGACAGGAGAGATTCCAGATAACTGGAAAAGGGCAAATATAGTGCCCATCTATAAAAAGGGAAATAAGGACAGCCCAGGGAATTACAGACCAGTCAGCTTAACTTCTATACCTGGAAAGATAATGGAGCAAATAATTAAGAAATCAATTTGCAAACATCTAGAAGATAATAAGGTGATAAGTAACAGTCAGCATGGATTTGTCAAGAACAAATCATGTCAAACCAATTTGATAGCTTTCTTTGACAGGGTAACAAGCCTTGTGGATGGGGGGAAGCAGGAGACATGGTATATCTTGACTTTAGTAAGGCTTTTGATTCTGTCTTGCATGACTTTCTCATAAAACAAACTAGGGAAATGCAACCTAGATGGAGCTACTATAGGGTGGGTGCAAAACTGGTTGGAAAACCATTCCCAGAGAGTAGTTATCAGTGGTTCACAGGCATGCCGGAAGGGCATAATGAGTCGGGTCCCACAGGGATCAGTTCTGGGTCTGGTTCTGTTCAGTATTTTCATCAATGATTTAGATAATGGCATAGAGAGTATACTTATAAAGTTTGCGGAGGATACCAAGCTGGGAGGGGTTGCACGTGCTTTAGAGGATAGGATTAAAATTCAAAATGATCTGGACAAATTGGAGAAATGGTCTGAAGTAAATAGGATGAAATTCAATAGGGACAAATGCAAAGTACTCTACTTAGGAAGGAACAATCAGTGGCACACATACAAAATGGGCAATGACTGCGTAGGAAGGAGTACTGCGGAAACGGATGTGGGGGTCATAGTGGACCATAAGCTAAATATGAGTCAACAGTGTAATGCTGTTGCAAAATAAGTGAACATCATTCTGAGATGTATTAGCAGGAGTGTTGTAAGCAAGACACGAGAAGTAATTCTTCCGCTCTACTGCGGACTGATTAGGCCTCAACTGGAGTATTGTGTCCAGTTCCGGGTGCCACATTTCAGGAAAGATGTGGACAAATTGGAGAAAGTCCAGAGAAGAGCAACAAAAATGATTAAAGGTTTAGAAAATGTGGCCTATGAGGGAAGACTGAAAAAAATGGGTTTGTTTAGTGTGGAAAAGAGAAGACTGAGGGGGGACATGTAACAGTTTTCAAGTACGTAAAAGGTTGTTACAAGGAGGAAGGAGAAAAATTGTTCTTCTTAACCTCTGAGCACAGGACAAGAAGCGATGGGCTTAAATTGCAGCAAGGGCGGTTTAGGTTGGACATGACATTAGGAAAAACTTCCTAACAGTCAGAGTGGTTAAGCACTGGAATAAATTGCCTAGGGAGGTTGTGGAATCTCCATCACTGGAGATTTTTAAGAGCAGGTTAGACAAACATCTGTCAGGGATGGATAATACTTAGTCCTGTCAGGAGTGCAGAAGACTGGACTAGATGACCTCTCGAGGTCCCTTTCAGTCCTATGATTCTATGATTCTCTGCCATTTATCATATTTCCATCAGCTGGGAAGCCAGGGGAGGCTCTGGAGCTATGGAGGCAAGGTACTCGAGTGGAGTGAATGCAGAATTAGGGGTCAGGAAGTCTTGATTTCTAAACCTGGATCTGTCATTGCATGGCTGGGTGGCCAGGAACAAGATATTTTTATTCTCTGCCTCAATTTCACCATCTGCAAAATGACACTAATAATGTTTATGCAACTTGGAGAGGTGTTGGGGGATTATTAGGTGAATAGTATTTATGGTGTTTTGAAAACGTAGGGGGGGATTTTCAAAACTGCTCAATGGGAGCAGAGTTAGGCTGAACATGTGCACTTTCGAATATCCCTCTTGTAAAGCACTGTATAGATACTGAGCATTATTATTATTATTGCAGCTCAGATCCCCAGCCTTTCAGGGACCTGATCCACCAACTAGGCTCAAGTGGCACAAAAACTCAAGTTCATAAGGACATAGACGTTGGTCAATTTGACATGTTTTGGTTTTGTCTCCTTTTTTTTAAATACATTGATCCTAAAAAGAATGAGAAGTGCCAATGAATGTCCCTGAAATGCAACATCCATAATGCATTGGAAGCAAAGGAATCAACAGCAGGCTGTCAAATGACAAAGTTAAACAGCAAATCAACCATGTCAAGAGAAGTAGAGAGCCCATTTCATGCAAGATTTCTTTTTACATTAAATATACTTATTTTCTGCCTTGTTCTGAGCTGTGTAGCTCCTTGAGTATGTATCCAACTTCTGAAATGTTTGGTTTGGTTTTGCAGCTGTGGATTTTTTCCAGCATGTTTTATTTTTTAATGTTTGCACGGAGGCTGTAATCCTTACTAGATATTCCTTTGAAACTACATATATCAGGCAATCTGATAGGAGGATGGGAAGTAGTAAATGCAGGCACAACAGGTAAACATTGATGCCTGTCATGAAAATTGGTCATGTGATTCTTTGGGAAGGTATGGTCAGCAATTAATTAACAGTGATTTTCCAGGTAACAATGCTATTTAAAAAGAAAAGGAGTACTTGTGGCACCTTAGAGACTCACATTTTGGTAACCTCATGTTAGCTAATGAAATTTGTGCTGTAAAAGGAATTGGATTAATATCCCTAGAGACTAAATTCATTTGCATAACAGTGTGCATAATGCAGAACTCCTCAAACTTTATCTCGTCAGTACCTTGCCCCTGACCTAGAGATGAATCAATTATAGGGATAAGAAGCAAGTCCAGTCTTCATGAGCCATTCAGTCCTCCTGGTTAGCTTCTTAGTGTGACCCACTGACCACAATATGTAACACAAAAGATTGGGAATGTGTAGTTTAGAGAAGAGAGGAAGAAGAGGGGACAAGCTAAAATAACAAGTGGCATAAAGGAAGGTGAGAGAGATCAGTAACTGCTAGTCACCCTCTCACATAATAACAAGGGAACATGCATTAAACCGAAGAACAGGACATTTAAAACCAATAGAAGGAAATATTTTTACACCATTTGCAATTAACCTGTGGAACTCATGGCGACAGTACATCATTGAGATGAAGAACTTATCGAGGATTCAAAAAAAAGAGACTAGTGATTTACACGGATTCTGAAAACATTCATAGTTACATTAGACAGGATAAAAAAACAAATAATCATTTGGAAGGGATGTAAATCCTCATGCTTCTGGGCATATGTTTGACCTGTAGCTGGCAGAATTAGGAATAAACTTCCCTTATGGGCAGGTTATTCCCAATTACTCACTACAGTATTCTTACACCTTCCACTGAGCAGCCGGAATTAGCCCCAGTCAGAGACAGAATAGTGGACTAGATGGACACAAGTCTTCTCTATGACCATTCATTAACAAGAGCAGAGGAAGAAGAGTTATTAGAGAACTTGGAAAAGGGATTGGAATGAGAGTGCAAGCAAATCACTCTCCCTGCAAAGAAATATGTGTGTTTGCAAATCCATTGCAGTGAGAGAATCGTCTACCACATACAACATTTCTTCACATAGTCCTGATACCATGGCAAGGATACAGCATTGCAGGAAAATTCTTCTTCAGACGAGCATTTTGTCACATTCTGTTTAATTTAATAACCAAAGAACTGAGAGGAGAACGTCTCTGCGCACACTTTATTAATAACTGTATTTCTCGCCCTCGTTCTATCATCTATCTTGAATCAGGAATCTACAATTTCATTACCTCTCTTAATTGTATCTTGTCCCACATTGCAGATTTCCAGTCAATTATTTCCTTACTCTTCACATTGTTAAAAAAATGTGTATCTCCAACTGGAAACCTAACTTCCATTCCAACCACCATGGATGAATCAAAGGAAATGGGGAACTGTTCCAGGTAACAAAGGTCCTGATTCAACAAAACACTTAAGCTCATGATTAACTGTAAGCACATACTTAATTCCTGTTGACTTAAAAGTTAAGCACATGCTTACTTAAGTATTTTGCTGAAATGGGGCTAAAATGAACATTGTCTATTAAAATTTGCAAATCTAAACTAATATAGAAAAAGTTAAAGTTAAAAAAAAACAAAAACATATAGAAAGGGATCTGGGAAAGCTGTTATTTCATCTCTGCCAGCTTATGTATTTTTTGAAGATAGAATCAGAGACCTGCTGTTTTCTCTCCCTTGATGTTGGGTGCAGAAATCTTTGCATGGACCTTAAGCTATCCCAAATACCATAGCAGGTAACGAAAGAGCAGCTTGAAAATTGAACTATCCCATCACTTTTTATAACCCATTAATCATGTGTCATGTCAGGGATGATCTATAATACTTAGTCCTGCCACGAATGCAGCAGAGTGGACTAGATGACCTCTTGAGGTCCCTTCCAGTCCTATGATTCTATGGTCCTATGTACTGTTTGTAGGTTCATACCAGTAACTGTTTGCTATAACGTACTAAACTCTGTAAAGATAAATAGGCATTTTGTTAGGCAGCATTTTTCCTTGATAGTGGCTAAAGCAGTGTTAACTAGTTTTTCAAAGAGTGGAAAAACAAAAGCATTATTGACTTAATAATTATTCAGGAAAAAAATGGACTCCAGTGTACAATCGTTATAAGAAATGCTGAATTGAGTTTTTCACAAGATAACTCCAGTCGTCACCTCTCCAACATCTCCTTATTCCAAATGTTTATTCTTTATTTTTTTCTGAGAGCAAATTCAGTTCTATTTTGCCTCTTGCATCACAGAGCAGCCAAGCTGTCATCTGAAGTTTTGATCTCCAAACCTCTGTTTTGGTGACAATAGATGGAACAGAAAGGGTTTTGTTTGACTTTTTGTAAGCCAGGTTGAATTTGCAGCATTTCTGGTTAAAATAATCTTGTTTCAGTTTCCAAATGGAGTCGATTTTGATTTGAAATTCACTAAGGAACATTAATGGAGGACACCGAAGGTGTCATATTAACTGTCATTTTTCCGAGCAGAACGAGATTGCAAAAAGGAAGAATTTCAATGGAATCAAGGACTAGAATGTGATGATGTAATTTTGTATCACTGCAAGTGCCTCTGCACTGAAAGAATTTCAAGTGACAAGCACTCTATATTTCATCTGGCCATGTTCTCAGCCCCTGCAGCATTATTGATCAGACACCTGAGAGTGAATGTGTATCATGCAGCAAGTTGCAAGATGGTGAAGAATTTGATGAGCTATGAAGGGGAATACATTTTCTACCTTTCAGTTTTGAAAACCAGAAGCCTCAGTTTTCCTTGCTAGGAAGGTGCATTTTCTGTTCAAGGTTGCATGCACATTTCATAAGAGAGGGCTCTCTGGGGCTTGATGTTTAAAATAAAGAATTGAAAGAAGCCATGCTTCTCAAACTGTAACCAAACAAGGTCCGTGTGCAAGGGAGACGGTGACTTAGTCATAAATACTCTAGTATGAAACATGGTTTCCACCATTTAAATAATACTTTTGTACCTACTAGAAGTCTCTGATTTGCCAACTGAATGTTTTGCACTCTGTTGCCTGAGGGCAGGTGGCACATAGGCAGGCCAGTGGGAGAGCAGCCAGTGCCCATGATGTACTTTCACAGCTTTCAATCTGAAACTTTTCTTTCTTTCTTTCTTTCTTTCTTTCTTTCTCTCTCTCTCTCTCTCTCTCTCTCTCTCTCTCTCTCCTTGGTCTCTGACACAAAATCCATCTCTTACTGTGCCTCTCCAGATTGTGAGTTTTTTTCTGAAGGTGAAAGTGTGATGTTATTTTCAAGGACTCCTGTTTCCTTGTATTGAAGCTTTTCACCCTGAAACTATCAGCAGGCTCTTCCTTAGTCAATATTTAATTTAATTTAAATTCTAGTGCAGGCCCTAGGAGTTAAATCCATTTATAAGAATTTGGCCTTGTAGTGGTACAGGGCAGTTGCGATCTGCTGGTTCTCTTTGGTCCTCAAACCATGCAGCTGTTGCATACTTATTAAGTTGTAATGAGGCACCTTGCTTTGATCTTTTATATTTTTTTTACATTTCAATTAACCTTAGAGGAACTGCTGTTCACACACAGGCAGGCGAGGAGAAGTTTGCAATGTCAATTACGATGTCCAGAGGTGCTTTCCTTAACAGCCTGTTATTATAGCTTGCTCAAAAAAATCATTTCAGAAGCATTTACTAATTTCTTTACAATTTAGCACTATTGTAATTTCACCAGTATGTCATTCTTTACAATTTGTCCACAAACTCACTGGGCTCAATTTTACCCTGTACAAGGAAACTCAGATAGGAGAGAAGCATAATTAAAATGCAATGCCATTTTTGGAGCAACCCTCCTTCCCCCATTATTGGATTCTCTGAATGAGTCTTAGTTTTTCATGTATATCTTTCGTCTTGATTGCAGGTGCCATCTGCAGCCCCAGATCTAGAGCCCCAAACACATTGCAGTAGCTCAGAAAATGTATTATTATTTTAAGAAAATTCACCAGGTGATCTATTGATCTACCTGTCTATCTAGGTTTTAATAAGGGCACCTGACACTTTCCTATCTGAATAACTGAATAATACATCATGCTCAAAAGAGTCAATATATTATTGAGAAACAGATGTGTCAAATGAAAGGGATTATTTATCTCTGGGGTACACATGCTGGAGGATTTTTAGATGACTCAGTCTTCTATTAATCCAGGTGAAGTTGTCGTCTGATATAGAGTGAAAAACTCTCTCAAAGTAGCTGATAGTGGAATCAATTTCTTTGTAGCCATTAATGCTATATATAGAAGAAATCTCTGCAGAAAATGTAAAGACTGAAGGAGACAGTAGACATGTTTATCAGTTAATCTGTTCAGCTAAAATCAGGGGTGCTGGCTCCATGACCTCTGTCTTAAATTCTTAATTATGGTGTCAGTTTATAATAGATGCTGCTCTTTTACCCATATTTTTTTCCTTTCTGTTTTATTTTAATCAGCTTGTGGTTTCCATGCTGAGCCAAGCCACAGTTGCAATGATACACACGCTGTGCATTTTAATGAGCTGCTAACACTGATTAGATGAAATGCAATCTCAGAAATATTTACAGAGTAAAAAAAAATAATAAAAAATCTTCCACTCCAGAGCCTCTATAAAAAAAAATTCACCTTTCAAAATCCTCAGACTTTGGAAACGTTGAATTTAGGAGGTTCCACAAGCATTAGAGGAGTGAGCTGGGAGAAAGGGGGTGAGGAGTAATGGAATGTTTCCCTGGGGGTATTAGATATAAGTCCTGTTTAGAAACAAAAATTAGGCTAAATATCTGTAACATGAGCCTTGGTAGTATGGGAGTATAAATTGGCCCCTTACTCCCTGGCACCAGGTATCCAATGTAGCCCAGTAGGGAGAGCCGTCTCTGCAATGTTGCTTCACTCTTTCCAAGCATGTGGGTGAGCAGGCAAGGGCAGGAAATGAGAGCAGAGACTCTGCTCTCTCCCTGTCCCAATGTGCCAGGGAAATATATATATTTCCAATATATCTTTGGAAATAATCTGTACCAGGTATAGGGCTAAGCACTGGGTGCTTCCCCCTCCTGGAGCCTGAGGAATTTGGGGCACAATCTAGTTCCCGATCTGCTCCTGGGCAAGCAGAGCTACACACTGCCTCATACGTGGGGCTACTTGTGACAAAAGCGCAGTTGACCCCTCATATATAAATGGTCATGCTAAATAGAAATGGATTTAGAAATGACCAGGGTTTTGTTTTTTATCAAATTCCCTTTTTGCTGGCCACACTAAAGCTATGAAAATAGAGACAATTGCCCTGCCTATTCCTGCAGGCCGAGCACTTGCAGGCTGGGCCCGTCCTCACGTGCAACAGTTCTAGGGACAGCCCATGAGCTGCAAGAAGTTGGGTCAGTGGCATTCTTTCCCAGCAGCCTGCCCTGAGCCATGGCCCCTAGTGCAATATTGAAGGTTGCCATGCTGCTGGACGTTTTGTCTTGTGGCCAGGTTGTAAAAAAAAGACCTTGCCACTCAAATTGCCTTGGCACATTTTGCAAGACCTGGATGTTAGCTCAGGTGTCCTAGCCAAATTCTGTTTGTAGGTCCTGATACTACAAAGAGCTACAGTGACTGAGTAGAACTACCTACAGGCATAAGGATAATCATCTGTGTAAATCTCTGCAGGATTGTGGCCTTAGTAAGCAGATTCCAAATTCCTAAATCATTTCTCCCTGGAATATGCTATATTTTGTTGCTTCTAGTCCTACCATTACATAGAGCTGCTGTGAACTATTAAACAGTTGCCATGGTCTTTGTCAGAGGTGGCTGCATTTTCATGTTGGGTAAAGTGACACATACACACATACATATCTGCTATTTTACATATATAATTAAAACAGTTTTAATCAAACCACTCCCCTAACAACAGCTTTGGGACTGATGTTTTAATTTTTATGATCTATGAATGGATTGGATGTGTTGTGTTTAAGCACTTAAGCCTGTTAGGAGAGGCACTTTCTTTGTCGTAATAAATCAAAATATTTTTAATTTACAGAATATATCATTCTATACATTTGTTCAGCATGTTACATTCCCTGCTGTAAAGTTCTAGTTCCACGATCTAATGATTATGAACAAACAATAAAGTGTGTGAAGTATTTGGAAAGTATTTGAATAAGAGACATGACGTAAATGAAAAAGCAATTTCAAATATAAGTAGAAATCATGTGTGCTCTCTCTGTCCCAGTTTCTCTATCTGTAAAATATGGATCCTAATAAACTCGCTTACAGTGGTTATAAGAGACTAAGGGCTTGTCTACATAGGATGTTACTGCACAGCAAACTAGGGTGCAAACCTATGGTGCGCACACACACACACACAAAGTACTCAAAGAAATCACTTTCCCCAGCATTGAAATGTAGTGTGATAAAACATAGCAGCCATTAAGATGATGTGTGGTAGCCATGAGCTTCAGTATAACTAACCCACTGGAGGCTATAAACAATCACTCCCTCATTCATTCTTTTTCCTACCCCTCCTTGTGTTGTCATTTTAACTCCTACTATGTGCTCTTCCAGGGCATGGGATCCACCTTTATCTGTATTTTACAACACCTTGTACATTTGTGCCTCTTTATGTAAATAACAATATTAATAACTGATAGGCCATTTCTCTGAGTAAGAGAACAAGTTCATCTGTGGACTGTGTTTTGGTATCCAGATATATGCAATAGGGAAGCGAAAGTGTTTTGAAACTACAGCTGACTGAAATTTTTTTGCCTGCAATATTTTTTAATGACAAATGCCTCGTACACTTAATGAACATTTTCACAAGAAAACTTCCTTTCCCATCAACATTTTTGACCATTTTGTTACAAAAAAACCCCTCCCAAATCCCCCAAACCAATTTTCAGTTTTTAATTAAAAAAAAAAAAAATCCAGTTCTTTTGGGAAGGGGATGTTCAGTTGTCAAAATACAAAAAAGGGTTTTTTGTGTTTTTAGTTTTCAACAAAAATCCCTTCCTCCAAAATGCTGAAAACAATTGGTGGTTTTCTTTGGAATTTTTCATGGGAAACAACATACATTTTCTGGCAAGCTCTCCAGAACCCAGCACAAAGAGGCCCCTGATCTTTGTTACTGCCTCCAGGCACTACTGTAATAAAAAGAAATAATAAGAACAATTTTATTATCCTTGTACTTGCTAGTATTTATGTGTCAAAGTGGGACGATCAATCCTTTATATGTTGTTTTCTACAGAGCATATAAATTTCCAGTCTTGGTGCCTATAGAGATTTTTATACAACTAAGTAAATAAAAAGAAGAAGAAAAATCTGTGAATGATTTAACAAAAGAAGAAATTGTCTGTTCACTTCTACCTCTGCCAGCTCCCATGCATCTTGCTAGCAACAGAACATGAATAACAAATAAGCAGGAGCAGCGGGTCAAATATTTATTGTGAATATGACTGTAATTGAGATCCAGAAGCGACAGCAACAAAGAAGCAGGTCTTTCTGTACAAGTGCTTGCTGTCAAATCACAAACAAATAGTAACTGTATGTTGATAGCCTGTGGATGTCTCTTCACCTTTACAATGCTCAGGAGCTGGGAGCTAGAGGGTGGCCTCACTGGAAGAGCTATAATTCAGCAGTGAAGCAGAAAAGAAAGAATCTGGAAGACTCAGTTAGCCTTTTAGACCCAATGGACCAAATTCCTTCCCCCCTTCTTCCCATGCAATTGAATGGGAATGGATGGACTGGATCCTTAAATCCAAAATAGCAGCAACCTCTCCTCTCCCATGGAATTGAAGCCAACAAGCTTCTTTTGGAATAGGATCACACATGTACTATGAAAGACAGCCCCACTGAGGCACTGTGCGGAGAAGTGGCAGAGAGATGCCAGCCCCAGACCACCAGTCTGTTTGCTTGGCATGTGCAAAAGGAGAGCAAATTCTGCAGCACTTATTTGGGCAAAACTCCCCCTGAAATCAGTGGAAGTTTGCCCAAGTAAAGACGGCATGAATTTGCCCACAGGGTGAAATTCACCACAGTGTAGAGGGCGAGCAGATGTCTGTACATTGCTTATTCCCTCTCCAGGCGTTAATGGCGCCTATGCCTCATGCTGTCCCTCTGCACAGGATTGCATTTCACCCTATGAGAATAAACTGAGAACTGGAGAAAAATCAGCTCCCTTTCTGTGTGCTGATCCCAAATATTGTAGGCTCAGATACCTCCTTATCTAAAAGAACACGGTTATTTGGGCAAAATCCAATTTCCCTGGTTGTGTTTGATGAAAAACATTGAAGATTTAACAAAGCACAATTTAAAAAAGAAGAAGAAGAAACATAGCCCTGGATGAAGTTCCCTCTTATTTTCTTTGCTGAAGGAGCGTTTTATCATTCTAGGCAAAAATTAACTGGAGTTGTCCAAGTTTCCCCATGATTGATAGTGTCACTTTAGATGTTGCTAGTCAAAACCTGTTTTCTCCCTTTTTCTTCCTCCAGAACTTGGGTAGGCAGTTTGCCAAGGTATAAAATTCCCTTGAGTGCAATACAAAAGGTCACCTGCCCCAGCCGTGCTGTCAGTCTGAACATCATGTCTTGTCAGATTAGAAAGTAAGTTTCACAGGATAGGTAGCATGTGTAACTAAACAAAGCAAACCACCGGGCTGGCTCTGAGAAAATGCACGTATTGGGACAGTGTCTGCTAGCAAAATGCTGTTAAATCATGTTGTAGTGGGAAAGGGAGCGGTCTATGTGGCTTAGATGATATATGGGACAGAAATGGGGAAGCATATTTTGCCACTCCATGTTAAACTAACACTTGACATGCCAGAGGATATTGCCGAAGTGCTATTTGAAAGCTGGAAAAGTAGATACCGAGTTAGAAAACACTTCAGGCTTCTCTCTTTGCCTATGGCAATTCCATCTGAAGACCCTGCTTTATCCATGGGGTATGGGCTCCTGCAATATGTGCTTCTCTGCAGTGCTCACTGTTAGCCTAGATGGGTATCATCTGTTGGCTGAAAAATACTATTTGCTTTCCACCACAATCCACAAGAACATATAAAACCAATTAGCCATGCATGCCATGTTCCCCTTGATTTGCAAAAATGCTCTCTTTGCCAGAGGAGCTGGAAACACTATCATTCCAAGTATTATTTACATAATTCTTAGTTTCAGAGTAGCAGCCGTGTTAGTCTGTATCCGCAAAAAGAAAAGGAGGACTTGTGGCACCTTAGAGACTAACAAATTTATTTGAGCATAAGCTTTCATGAGCTACTCCTCACTTCATCGGATGCATTCAGTGGAAAATACAGTGGGAAGATTTATGTACACAGAGAACATGAAACAATGGGTGTTACCATACACGCTGTAACGAGAGTGATCAGGTAAGGTGAGCTATTACCAGCAGGAGAGCAGGGCGGGGGGGGGGGGGAAGCACCTTTTGTAGTGATAATCAAGGTGGGCCATTTCCAGCAGTTGACAAGAACGTCTGAGGAACAGCCGGGGGGGCTGGGGGGTGGTGGGGAGCATTCAGTCAGCTCTGATAACTGCTAACTTGGGTGCTGCATCTGGTGAGCCTGCTGGGAAACTACCCCTACCAAAGATTAATTCAGAGGGCAATGTAACTTCCTTTGACAAATATTCAATTGTAAAGAAATCAGGCAATTCGTTCTACCTTATCTAATCATTTGTCCATCCAGCAATACATACAAATCTCTCTTTCTCGAATAGGCAAGGCTGGTAGTACCACCTACTATAAAGATTGTAAGTGTAAGTGTAGATTTTAGATACCTTGGTTGACATTTATATCTATAGTATATGTATATAAGTTTATATCATGCATATACTTCCATCTCTCTCGAGCTACCTATCTAACACTCATAAAGCTGATCTTGCCACTTTGGCCTTATAGATCTGTTTCCTCTAGGTGAGAAAGCAGAAAGCTTGCTATGAAAATTACTCCCTAATAAAAATAATTAGTACATAGAAGGACTATCGCCAGAAAAACATGTCCCTCTCCTAAGCATGTTAAAGTATTTGCATGATCAGAAATAAATGATCAGAATATATAATTTGCAGCCTGAGCTCTGGGATCCAACTGAAAAACTCTTGTTGTGTTTGTGGACGCCCTGAGTTCTTTTCTCTGAACCTTATAAATAGACTAGGAAGGATTAGATTTTTATCAGTAAACGTCAGTTCCACCATATACACACAAATATTTCCCACATAATATATGTTAATTTAAATTTACAAGTAGGAAAAGTAAGAAAAATGCTGCTTGAGAATTTATTAGAGTTTTATTTAAAGATATTAACTTTGTATATTTTGATATGTGATATTGACAATTTGTGTTTTAAAGGTTATAAAGATCTAACATTGAATCTCAACATCTACTGTCATTAAATAATTATTGTCTAACCCCCCCCCCCAATTTCCCACAACCATAAACATTTAAATACATAAAAATAGAAAAAAGCCTAAAACCCCATAATTTTGCACAATTTTAAAAATATAAATAGAAAAAATTGAAAATAAACATCTATATTATCCTTTGAAATAATAAAAAATAGAAATCAAATTCTGCCAATACTATTTATAAACTCAAACAGTCAGATTTTGAAGCCTGTTCACAGGTATTTCAGTAATAGCCTGGGACCGACAGAGTTACAACTACACTGCATCCTACAGCAGTGTCCAATAAACCCTTGTTCTGGTCCCTGGCTTGACTGCCTCCAGAGACTGTGAGTCCACAGCTCCCCTGCTAACTTGTTTCATTTCCTAATTTTCTTCCAGTCACAATGGTCCCCCCACCCACCCACCTACACACTATTCATCCTAAATTTGAACAATCCTAGTTTTAGGTAATCATTTCTTGTTCCCTCCTCACTTATCACTGAGAAGAATCCTCTTCCTTCTGTGTCTTATTTGCATATGAATTTATCTCCACTTACTACCTCTACCCATCAAGTTAGGTCTGTCTTTATTTTCTATAGGATATGGGGAAAGAGACCTGGGAACAGTGAGCAATTTTCAATACTCTACCTGTGGCTTCCTTTTCTTCTCTCTGCTACATGTACACCTGGTGAAGAAGAGCTGTTCTATGTAGACATGAAGTTGTGAATACAATGAGCTTGATAGCATGAATAGATTTGATTATGGATTTGCTTCTCGTCTGGAATGGAGAGGGAGTAGTTTCCTTTCGCCAGTTACTAGCCACAACAGCTAATGTTGTTTGAATTTATCCATGAGAGTGATACACAGTAAGCTAATGTCTCAAGGTCACTTTGAAAACCTCAGCCTAAATTTTTGAATCAAAGTAGTCAGGCCCCTGTCAAAAACAAACAAACAAACCAACAAACAAACAAAACCAAAAACATAAAACCCAAACAAAACAAAAAAAACCCCAAACCCCAACCCAGATCTGCAACATGAATTTTAATTCTTGTCTTTCTCATGAAGAAGACGTGCTAGAATTCAGATGTCTTGTACAGAAGTATATTCTGGAAAAAAACACTGCAATATGCCAGTTGGCTCTGTCAATGTTTGTATTGTGACTGTCAATGAATCCACTGCACCTTTCCCCTACAGATTAGTAAGACAGCTGTAAGATCTGTAAGAAGTCACACAGGTTCCAAACAGTTCCTACTAACTTGGCCAAGTAGTCAGGTCAGATAAAACTCCTGAAAGTGTGTGTGTTGCCTATCTATCTATCTCTCCCAATCCACCCACCTATCTATCTATCTATCTATCTCTCCCAATCCACCCACCCATCTATCTATCTAAACTTAGTGTATGCAAAAGAAGAGTCCCTTGAGAGAACCACATGTCTAGGATACTCTGTTAAAAGTGTTACAAGAAAGAATTATATTCGTCTCATGTATGGAAGCTTGTTGCAAACAACTCTTCTCTGAAGAATTAATTTCATTTGGTGTCATTTCATGCTTTTTTGCTGCCAGTTTTGTCACAGGGATGAAGCAGGAGAATCTTGATCAGCTCCTATTTCTAGTAGGTTATAGCACAGTGAGCTGAGCTCCAGTCCCAGTACTTCCCTGTTCACAGCCTGTCACATCTGCCGTTGGGTGACCACGTAATAAAGGGCAAAACTACAGGGAAACCCATCCCTATATAGTGGCCAGGCCACATGTGCATCTTATATGCCACTACAGCTGAGATTTGAGCCATGACCCCCAGTTCTACCAAGCAAGTCAAAAGGGCCTCTTGTCAAAGCCAGCAGGCATTGATTGGAGTTTTTCTCCCCATCTGCATATCTTACTCGTGTCTTATTAACCTGTGGGGAAAAGGTGCAGTGGATTGGTTGTCAGTCACAGTATGAATGTTGACAGAGCCAAATGGCACACTGCAGTGTTTGTGACAGATTATGCTGCTGTGTAAGACATCTGAATTCTGACACCTCTCCTTTTTCATAAGAAAGACAAGAATGAAAATGCAT
The DNA here is from genome assembly GCF_965140295.1 of Lepidochelys olivacea. Lineage (NCBI taxonomy): Eukaryota > Metazoa > Chordata > Testudines > Cheloniidae > Lepidochelys > Lepidochelys olivacea. Next base: position 3,015,074 of record NC_140431.1, on the reverse strand, counting down.
GCCAGAGATCTGTTCTGTGTTTGTTTTTTGGAAGCGATTTCACGAATGGGAAATAGACCCATTTTAAAACATTCTGTTCCTGGTAAACGTGAGGCCTGATCCAAAAGCTCATTGAACTCAATGAATGTAAAGACTTTTCATTGACTTCAGTAGGCTTTGGATCAGGCCCTTGCTCTTTGTGTATCTATAGGCAGCACAACCATACAAATGCCGAACCTACTGGTAAAGATTTGGGCTTTTTTCCCCCTCCCAAAGCACCATATCAAAATGATATAGTTGAATATCTTACAGTCTGGGGGCTCAGACCTTTAGTTTTTAAAAAATGAAATCCACACTTCAAACAGCTAAGATCTTTAAGTTTGAAACACAACTACTGAGTAGATGTATCAAAGGAAATTCCCTTTTTAAGAGTGTTATTTTAAATACAGTGGAGCAACCTCTGCCCGCAGGGAAACCTCTGCGATGGCAGTGGGACTATACAGGTGTGACCGAGACCTTGCCTACACTACTGATTACATCGGTATAACTTACGTCGCTAAGGGCTGTGAATAATCCACACCCCTGAGTGACTTGAGTTATACCGACTTAAGCGCTGCTATGTTGGCGGGAGAGCTTCTCCCGCTGACATGGCTACCACCTCTCGTGGAGGCAGGAGTTATTAAGCCGATGGAAGAGCTCTCTCCTGTCGGCTTAGAGCATCTCCGCCGCAAGCGCTACAGAGGCGCAGCTGTGCTGCTGTAAGTCCTGCAATGTCAACATAGCCTGAGTGTAGAATTGAGCTCAATAAATCTGCGACAGATGACAATTTCCTATAATATCCTGGACAAAGCTTACTGAATTAAGTTTAAGTATTTTTGGTATGAAATTGCAAAGTTTATGTATTATTGTGGGGTCATATACAACTTCTCTAGGGGTGAGATGTGGCTAATATAAACCGTAGGACGTATTGTGAGCTTCAGAGGACTATTTTAAACAATGTGCCAAACAAACAAAGTTAAGTGGCAGTCCTAGGAAATACCTGGGCTCAGAGGAATGCAAATTACTGTATCTGGTTATGCAAAGATCCAGCCTTTTAATTCTTCAGTCTGAGGATGGGACCATTGTCTGACTGATGACCTATTCATGTTCTCTGCCGATCAAAGGCCCAAACTATATAGAGGAGTGACTCTCAGATTCATGGGGTGCTTTTTCTGAACTATTATAGCTGTTATTATATAGTGATCACAGTAAAAAAAAGAACCTTTTGTGGGGTTTGAAGGCCTGACTCCTACTAGAGCTCTTGCCAGAGTTGGGGAGATCTCTTATACGCGTATTAGCAAGCATGTAGATTCTTTTATTGTTTAATATGTTTTCTCTGTATTGTTTTCACCTTAAGAATAAATGTACTTGCTGAGGAAAAGCTGTGTGATACCTTATAGCTGTGGGCAGTTACGCTGTTGATAGCCTCTGAGGAGAAAAGCAAAGCAGGTGTGCTTAGGCAGCTTGCAGTGCTGGCAAATTCACAGTGTGGGCAGGGAACTGTGCAGCCCTAAAATACCCGATCACCAGAGAGTGAGACTTGAGTCTTGACCCAAGATTAGTGACAGCTGAGGAGCCAGGCGCCTAAAGTGGGTGCCCTTCCTGGACCAGAGAGAGGAGGATACATGTGGAGTTTCCCTGAACTGTGGCAAAAATCTATTAAGCAAGTCAGTCTGGATGCAGGAATTATTAGATTTCTGATGCATTTGTTTATTGTGCACTGCTGCCAACCTTTTCACCACAGAACAAAAATTGCATTCTCTGTATAATAAACCTTGTTATGTTGAGTCCCTCTCTGGCAAATAGGAGTTAGTGCTATAAAATGGCATGACATTTAATACTATTAGGAATCAAAAGAAATTACAAATAATAAACATTAACATGAAGAACTCAACACAGAAATTTTTTTTAAAGAAAGAAAGAAAATGGGATGAAATTCTGCGCCGCTGAAGTTAATGGGGAATTTTGCAATTTACTGCTACAGGATCAGGAGTTTACCCTGAGAAAAAAACCTGAGTCATTCCATTGTATCTAATTACTGTATGATGCTGTGTCCACTGATGACAATGATAAAGCTTTCTTTGGCTTCAGTAGGAGCAGATTAGGCCCCATATTCCTTGGTAAAATGATTTCAGGACAGTGGAAAATCTCACCTACCTTATGAGTGCCAATATTAGGACAACAGGTATCGTGTCTCAGAGTTTCCATGCTTGTCTGGATTTATACATACAAACAATTGCATTATTTCAATACGTATTTTGCTTGCTTAATAAAAATTGTTCTGCTTAGAACAGAATTACAGGCTGGGTCCTTGCCTTTTCTCTATCTGAGGTAAATCTCATCACTAATGTCTGACTGCACTAAGTTCCTCGCCTTACTAATGGTAAGGGATGCTTAAATACTAAACCTCAATAATCCAGTTTATGTTTTCATAGCAGTAAATATGATACAAGATGGGCACAGCTTGTGCTAGAAGTAAGCAATGGGATCGTAGCATTCCTAAATTATTTTATTTTAAGATTTATTTTGTTGATAAAACCAGCTTTAACTACATTTTTGTCCTGTATTTTTCCATCTGTAGCAGGAACATGGTTAGGGGCTTTATACTATCAAAGTGATAAGTTAAATCTCCCCCCTCCCCACCCCGCAACATTTTCCACCATTAAAAGGAATATCCTAGGCAATCACTGTAGCTTAAGCTCCTGTTGCATAAAGATACAACATGGGACAAATTCAGAAGTGATGTGGGAGGGCATATGATTTAAATGCCAGTAAATGGGTGCACAAGACTAGAAGGTAGGCTAATTTGGAGTAATTTATACTCTGAGGGTCCGAGGAAGGTGAAAACTCTGAGAGGAAAGATGGTCTTGCAGTTGAGGTGTTGGATTGATGCTCAGGAGATCAGGTTCTGTTCAAACCTCCTATGTGACCTCAGGCAAGTCAAATAAGCTCAATTCCTTAGAGGTAGTTTGGCACCTAAAGACCATTGAGGACCTGGGCCTTCATCCAGGCCCATTGAGAGAAATGTGGGGCCTTGGTACATCATGTTCACTGAGGCCTCAGACGCTTCCATTTCACTTTATTTACACAGATGTTATGACTTTTGGGGTGGGGAGGGGAACTTGTGGTTGAGGTCCGCAGTACAGTTGTCCTTCCTTCCCTCACCTAGTCAGCCCTGCCTTCCTGATTTGTGCTTCAGTTCCCCATATATACAATGGGGATAATTATACTCCCTTTCTCCCATTCTTGATCCTGGCATGAAAAGCCAACAAAACAGAAAGTCTGTATGCTCAGTGCCAGCATATTGGGGTCTATAGGCACTAGTGTCATACAAATAATAAAAATTTAGACTCACCTTGGATTAAAAGACTTGACAAAGAGTAAGTGACCCAAATAATACCAAAAAGCCACATAGTCCAATTAGATTTTAAGCAGAATTTCCCATTGGAAATCAGTGAAGACTTCCGCCTAAAAACCAATGTTCTGGAATGGCCCACATTATATAAAAATATGCCTAAATTTAACAGTGTTCAAATAAATCATTGCTTGGGCCTTTCTTTTGCTTATACAGAATTCTATTGAGACCATTAGCACTTTTCTCTTAGGCCATCTTTTAGCTGTCAGATGCGGGTGACATTTAGTCACTACCAACATGGTCCAGATTTTAACCAGCAACCTGGAAGTGAAAGGCTCCATATTCCATTAACAGTCCCCTCCTGTGGCTTATCTTGTCATCCAACTTCACACCTTATATAAGACATTCCATTAACTACACAGGACTGTGATTTAGTAAGTCCTTCATGACTGAAGGTGATTCAGCAATTTCCCACTGGAGTGGATCTGTTCAGATGCCTAAGAAATGTGTCTAATGGCTAGAGCTGGGGCAGGGAGAAAGGACTTCGGGATTCTATTCCTAGTTCTACAGCTGTCTTCTCCTTAGGTGTGTGGGAGTTGTTGAATGCCACTACACCTCAGTTTATCTATCACAGGGTTGCTGCTGGGGTATAACTAGTTTTTCTGTTGAACTGATGTCCTTAAGTATAAGGAGCTATGTGAGGGTAAATTGATTATTATTGTTGTTATTGTTGTCACTTTGTTCGGTACTGAAACCACACACACTGCATCAGGTTTACGCAGTTTGCACTTTCAAATTGCAGAGGGATTAGGGGTCTCTTTTTATGAGTTTAAAATTTTCAGTTTGTCTCAGTATATATATATATATACCTAATTTAGCCTATGGCGTAAGCAGTAACAAATTACAGTGTAACCTTCTCACCTATAAGCATTCAACTGGGAAAACATGAAGAACTGTCAGAGAAATTCAGATTAGGAATGTAAAAAACTAATCTCCTCAATAATGTTCCCCTCATTAAATGTGGAGCTTGCTCATAAATATTCACCAGATGAAAAACGTGAAATAGGTAAAAGTTAATACTATACAATTAAACTGACTTGAATTTTCCCAGCAGATTCACCGAACCCTAATTGTATTATCCTCTTACCTCATCTGAGACATCTGTTTGACCAGGATGCAAAATAGGTGTACGCAGTTAGATATGCGTATCGTGAATGGTTTTCAATCGAGCTGATCAGGAATTTGTCAGTGGAATGGTTCCTCAGGTCTAGAGAGGAATTTCTGGTCAGAGAGGGCAAGCTAACCACCCTAGAATATCCTGGTGGTTAGAACACTTCCCCAGCTGTGGGTAGGGTGACCAGATAGCAACTGTGAAAAAACGGGACAGGGGGTGGGGGGTAATAGGTGCCTATATAAGAAAAAGTCCCAAAAATGGGACATTTGGTCACCCTACCTGTGGGGGACCCAGATTTAAGTTTGTTTGGTTCAGAGCAGTGACTTGACCCTGGTATCCCACATGAGTGTCCTAACCACTGTGCTACTGGTTATTGGACTAGATGACCTCCTGAGGTCCCTTCCAACCCTGATATTCTATGATTCTATTCTCGGATTCTGAAGTCTGTCTAATGTTTTTTTTGTGAACATTTTTGAAAGGTCTCGGTTTTTTCCAGTGCAGAATGAAATTTAAAAACCTTCATTATTTTTGCTGGAATAGAATTCTTGTTCTCCAGCCAGCCCTACTTTTGAGTGGACAAGTGCATTATAGGAACTACGATGGCTTACTGAATGCCCAGAGTAATCTCTTCTTCAGGAAGTACATAAGAATGGCCATGCTGTTTTGACCCATCTCTCAACAGTACCCATATTTTACAGATAGGTAAACTGAGGCAGGGGATGGTAAGTGACTTGCCCAAGGAAACATCAGTGGCAACACTAGAATATAACTCTGGTGCTCTGACTCCCAATCCCTGTCTATAACTGGCAGACAGCACTTTCCCCAAATACTAGTGACTCATTAGCAAAGAGCCTTCTTCTCTCACGTCACTGTAAACCAGGAGTTAACTCCATTGAAGTCAGTGGAGTTTCACTAGTGTAGAACTGATGTGAGAGGAGAGTCAGTCTCAGTGTATCAGACAACATGTGTGTGGCAGGGGGACAACGTCTGGAAATAATTCTGGGGAAGCTGGTGATACAGTGAAATCCCCACTCAATTAGCCCAGTTCATACAGATAATACTGCGGTGCCGTGCTAAGCAGGAGCCTCACTGAGTCCGCTGCCGGGCTCACTCACCACATCTGCTTCTCAATTCACAAATAACTTTCTCAGCTCCTCTCCTTGCATCTAGGTAAAATCTGTGCACTAATGTAACTAAAGGACATGTTTGAGCGCCAGGTTGGAACCAGTGTATCAAGCTATAAATGATGCGTGAAATGAAGTTAGAACCCCGAGGGCAGAAATCGCTGGCGGGGCAGTGTATTTGCTCAGACTCAGGGAAGTACTGTACTCCTGTGTAAGGCTCACACCTCTCTTTGGTTCTCCTTGTGACGGACTGATGCCAGGTGCAGTACAGCAAATTCATACCCAAGGAAACAGGTGAATTAAATGTGGTGTTTAATTTTATTTTCCGCTCTTCCCATCATTTCACCTCACTGGTCACATTGAAAAGATTAGTTTCTTTTTAACTGTGGGAAATACTTTTGTGTCTGGGTTGGGTTAACAGGCCTGGAGACTGGAGACCTCCTCTGCCTGGAGGCATGGTAGCTATTTCTCCATGGCCAGCTGAGTCCTTGGCCTCTCTGCAAAGGCTGCCTACATAGTTCCAGTGAGATATAGAACACTGTTCCCAGTGGTCATGTTCTTGTCATCTAACATGGGCCACCAAACACAGCCATCAGGTGGGCAGCAAGGCCAGAGTCCAAGATCTTTATGTCCCAGTACAAACTCCTCGAGCTGGCCACTCCCTAATGATATATAGATATGTTTGTAGTGTTGTTGTGGCTGGATTGTTCCCAGAATATTAGAGAGAGAAGGTGGGGGAGGTCATATCTTCTACTGGAGCTTCTGTTGGTGAAAGAGACAGGTCGGGGCTGAAAAAGAGCTCAGTGAAGTTTGAAAGCTTGTCTCTTTCACAGACAGAAGTTGGTCCAATAAAAGCCATTACCCCCCCCCCCCTTGTCTCTCCCATGTAGATTAATGATCTCCTTGTGCTTTTGCAATGCCAGATGAGCGTCTCAGAACCACTGACAGCCTATTTCAAGGAGGCAGACCCCCCCACATTAGCATCTGTCGAACCTTTCAGGAAGCTGCAGGCTGATTACTGATGACTCACTGCAACCGGTGAGGCTTTTTCGCTCCATAAGAGAAATGAGACTGACTCTCTGGGAAGTGAGGGTGGAGATGGTGTCATTCTTAGGGATGAATCCTGGGAACTTGAGTGAGGGAAGGGTTGTAAATAAAACCGAGCCCTAGAAAACAAGTGAGTTTTTGCTCCTATACACCTATAGCGTGGTCTGTGTCTGGATGAGCATGTGGCTTTCCTGCTCTGCTCCAACACATTCACTCATTAATACCCATGACAGTGAGTTAAGTTTTATCACCACCATGACTGGACAGACCAGAAGCACAGAGAGAAGTGACCTGATTCCCATGCCCTGAATCAATGACAGAATGGGACAGGCTAGGCCAGCTGGAAGCACAAATTAAACGGGGTCAGTTACATCTCTCCTCCTTTCTGCTCTCTTCTTTCTAGATTTTCTGGTGTTCAAAGGAAAAGAGCAAAATTATAATAGCACCCTGAGCCCTGCAATGCTGATCCCCCCTTCTTGCACCTTCTTTGTGAAAATAGTGGGGCAGAATGGTGTAAATCTGTGGGAAGTCACACATTCTTAGGTGGCAGTCAGTGGTGCTACATTGACACCAGAGACTCTTTAACGTGGCGTCTAGGGACAGGTTTCCTATTTCTATCTTCTCTCCTCGGCTTTTGTAGGAGAAATTGTTTCATATTAGCATTTGGGGGCCTAATGTATGTCCTATTGTAGCCTTGCCTGCCTTCTGTGTGTGGATGCCCACCACCCAGTTCACACACAAATAGATACATGAATTATATCCTATGGGGAATATGCTCATATCTGAGTGCTTCTTGCCTGAATCCTGCCTTATGTTTTCGGTAGCTCTGTTGCTCCCTGCACTTGGAACAGTCTGAATTTTTTGGCAGCTCGGTGGCCTGACTTTTGGCAGCTCTTTTAGACGTGGTTGTTCCCTTTCCTAATGGGCAAATAAGAGTGAGCTTGTGCGCTTCCTTGGCAGAGGCTGGAGTCTCCAGTGAGCAGCTAATAGAATGTCCTTGGAAAAAAGAATATTTGCAGTGTCAATATAGTGCAAATTAGAGACAGTAAATAAGGGATACACACAGACAATTACATCCCGAAACATCCGCTCCTCTATGTCTCTACGTCCTTCAGCTCTTTTGCAATACAGGGCATATACTGATGTGTCCATTTATTATAGGTGTTATACAGGTCTCTCTTGAGCATGATCCTCTCAAGTGTTTTCAAGGTCCCATGCTGAGATACTTCTATGTTCATTTCTGGTTTGATGCAGAACATGCTCTTTGTACATTGTGTGGCCCGGTTGTCACTAATCCTATGTCAAGGTTGAAATGTCTGTTATCTAATTAGTGAAGATCTTGACAAAACATATTATTGCACTAAATGTGATTAGAAACACAAAGATGGCAACAAGCTGGATAAGAACATGTCATTTGTAAAGTCTCTTTTCAGGGTAGGTCTTTCCTTTAACTTCTGTGCATCAATTTCTATCTATGAAATGGGTTTAAAAATATTTACCCTCATCCCAGGGCTGTTGAGGGATTTAATTATTAAATAGTTGCAAAGGGGGATAGTGGGCTGTCAAGAGAAGTTTGTTTCTACGACACAGTCCCATGAGCAATCAGGCATTTCTCATTGTCACTGCATCATTAAACGCCCCAGACCATTCTATGTCAGTAATAGTTGTAACTTAACAAATACCAGCTTTTAGCAAGGTAAACTGTCACTAAAGTCCTTTCTTTAGAGACCACCTCACTGGTCCAATTTACATATTGGGGGTGAGGAGGGGAATGAACTATTTTGAAAGTTCATTAATATTCATAAGGTACTAGTTCACAGCTGTTTCAGACCTAGATTCTTATAAGGTCCTCTGAGTAAGTAAATGGGTTAGTTTGACTTTCAGTGATTTTAACACACAGCACACCTCCATAGATAAGTAAAAGCTGGCTTTCAGTGAGGTAGTTTGAAAAGCTTATTTATATTCATGAATTATTTGTCAGTCGCTATTTCAAAACCTTAGATTGTGTTTAAATTAGAGAGAGAAAGTGGGACTACATCCGGATCTGCACTCCAATGTTCAGCTCCAGCACGTACATGATTTGAATGTCCATGTGATGTGTCTTTAAAGTATTTTGTAAAGCGATCAATGACTTATATCACCTGTCAGACTCTGCAGTCTGACTGTGCACACGGTGGAGCTCATCTCACTAAAATTTCTTTCTTGCTGGTGCTTTCTTCAATGCCAAATAAAGTCAAGGCATTTTTATCATAGACTCAAAGGGCCAACTTCTTCCTTAATGTAACCCCAAGGTGTGATACAGGGTGACTGTGGAACCCTGGAACCTTCTATGAAGTTACACCAGGGACGAGTTTGGCCTAATGTGATATTTTCAGTTTCAGTGGAACAATGTTATCTGTTTCCCTTTCCAGTCATTTCACAGAAAATTTCCCACTAGGATTCTTTCCTTTCTAAATTTTAATTTCCCATCCAATTCTCCCTCTGTTCACAAACTCTGCCAATAGATGGGGTTTATTTGCTCCCATTCCTCATCTATACAAAAAAAGTCTTTTTCTTTAAAAAACAACAACCTTGAAACATTTTGAAGTGGAGGCATTTTCAGCTCCTCCTGTTCTTTGAAGGCCGTTGTGCTATGATGAATGAAGTGCTAGGGATAAGCAGGCCTTAGGGAGGTATGTGCCTAACAGAATAAATATATCTCTTGTAAATCATCCCCACCAAAGCATCATTAAACCTAAGCATGGCAACTCAGTTCCCAAAGCAACTCCAAGTGCTGATGGATCTTGTTTTTCTTTCTCTATAGGACCCACATTTCTCACACAACACCCTAAGATGAAAGCACCTCTCTGGCTCTCTCTCTGTCACACACCCACACCACCCTACCTATTATTGTAACTAGGGGCAACATTTTTTACATACACACACACACACACTAATATTGTAATTGGAGGCAACATTTTCCTCTGGCAAAGGAGTCGAGGGCAGGACATTTGCTTTATTAAAAGTGAGAACGGTACAAGACTTTGCTTTTGTCATCTCTGACACCTATATGCTTCATATGTTATCTGACAGCCTTGTTGCTTGATATGGACTCTGATTCATTTAAAAACGTAGCTAAGTGAACTTGTCATGCCTAATTAAGGGGCAGTTTTACACTCTATCCCAACACTAGCTGAGACTTTTTCAAACTTCAGAGAGTAAAGACGAACCATTTCCTGTGAGCAGAGCCTAGAAACCGACCCATCCTGCAGGGGGTATAAGAAGTGTGACAATGAGAGTGTACATGTAATAGATGCTATAAACCAAAGGGTCTGCTTCTGTGTGTGTGTCTGTGCTATTTAACACAGATAACAGATTGAGCACATTTGTTTGTATGCCAATGGGGGCTATAAAACAAGGATGTTAATGTACCAAGGGTTAGTTTGACTGCGTATGTGTAGCACATATAGCAAAAGTTAGATTGAGAGTAAGTGTATGCAGGCTCAGACTGAGTGTGGTCATATAGAGAGGGATTCTTACGGGGATTTTTTTCCACCGTGACAAGAAAATTTGGATCAGTTACCCTCAGCTGCTGCATACACAGCACAGAGAGCCAAACCGAAAAGGCAGGAAACATAAATGGGTGCAAAGAAGTGATTGAGCCTAGGAAAACCAGGGGCAAAAAGAGACGTGCAATCAAGGACCAGATCTTTATCAGTTCTAGGAGGATAAAATAGCCAGTAACGTTCAGAGAGAGTATTTTCTTACTCGCTGCCTGCCACGTTGTGTCCATACAACACAGCAAATTGAACTAGCAGGAGATCCAGTGGCTGGCCTTGAATTCAGCCCCGGTGGTCCTCAGCAGCAGGTAGCTCCTCTCTGTGGACCGTGTGCTATTGAAAGGAGCAGGCTGTGTGCAATCCCCATCTCTGTCCACACAATGCAAGAATACTACTCCTGAAATATATACCGTACGGTGCAATAACTGGGATTGCACATTATTATTGATTATTTGTTCTGTGGTAGCTCTTAGGGGTCATGATCAGGGATTGAGGACGAAGTATCCTAAGTGGCTGTACAAATACATAACAAAAATAGAGTCACTGCCCTCAGAGTTTATAATGTAAGAATAAGATGAGAGGCAATAAATGGATACAGACAGACAGGGGAGTACAATGAAACAGTGGTCCATATGGCAAGCAGCCGTCATGGTGATGAAACCATTATTAGTTGAAACAAAACAATATATAATCATCCAGCTAGGAAGAAACCTTTTAATTATTTTGTTACTGATTTACTACTTTAAAACATTACCCCACATGTGGCCATATTGAAGTCAATGGAGTAAGGTGCTACTAAACTGGAGTAAAGTTATCAGAATCTTGTCCATAACCCTTGGAAAATACTGTCATATTCCACAGTAACTATGCAATAAGTTGGAACCTAAAGCAGTGTTTTTGCAGCATTTAGACATGGGCCAGATTTCAAGAGCTCAGCACTCTGCATTCACCCAACATGCTGATCACTTTTGAAACTCTGGCCCTTAATTAGGTACCTGAATGGGAGCTGAGTTTTTTTGAAAAGTTTGGCCCATGACTGTAAAGCACTATAGTATTTTTTAAAAAAAATTAAGGCTCTGTATAATGTCCTTTCCCTAATACGATAGTCTGGGGTTTTTATTAAACATGGGCAGGTTGTTAATTCTACCACTCACTAAAAAGAGCTGCTTTTGTTTTGTTTTGTTTTGTTTAAATCTATTAAACTTGTCGGCGAGTTGATTGTTCTTCAAAGCAAACTGTAGAGCTACACACCAAGCAGTAATCTTTGAAATAAGTGCAGAAGTATAAAGAATTATAATTCAATAAAGGAGATTCTGCAACTGAGTACATGTACTTCTTAAGGCTGTAAGTATTTCATGTTGCTGTTCTTGAATCTTCGGCTCGGTTTTAGGAGAACTCAATGTCTGTGTCATTTTATATAAATCTGAATCCATCTGTCCCTGCCTATTGCATCTCAGGGGTTTTAGACACTGTTTGGCTCCCCCCCCCCCAAAAAAAGACACAAGACTATATTTTCTGAAATAACCAGTGGAAGCACATCCTTGACATAATGTTTTCCCATAAATCATATTGCAATTAAGCAGGGATGGAAATCAGAGGAAGACTTTATAGCTGTCTCAAAGATGCTGTAAAGCAGTTTATATTCTGAGGGCAGAACTCTCCTCACATTTCAGAAGTATTTAGTACACTACAGCATGTGAATATAGGCATTGCCATTCTCGTTCAGACCAGTGGTGTCCTAGTCCAGCAGTGGGCAGCTCATGATGGATTTGATGGCTATCCACAGCACAATGGTACTGTGTTCCATCTATGGATGGAACTAGTTTCCAAGTAGACTGGAAATATTGAAGGCCAAGACTCTATGCCTCCTTATGAAAGACAATTGAAGGATAATCAAGTCATCCAGAGAGCATGGTGAGAAGAAAAACTGTCCAAATGGAAAGGAAGATCAAAAGGAGCTAAGTTTGATGTGAAAAGAAAAGCAAAAAGATGGTCACATTTAGTATTAAGTTGCCATTAACAAATGATTTATAACTGTTATAAGCATGTTACGGACATGAGTAATATGTATTACAGTTGTCTATAAGCCCACCAATAGAAGACATTGTAGATGGTTATAAGTAACCAAGTGACCTGCTAGACTCTATAACAATCAATAACATTTGATTAACCATTTATTAAAACATCTATTAATTATTTCTAAATGGAACTGCAATATAAAGTGTAACTAAAAAGAAAGTAAGACCAACACGATTAAAACTAAACACACAAAGCTAAGTGTTCTGGCAAAATCCATATCCATAACTTTAAAATTGTGCTAACCTTTGAAATGTGCTTAGTAGTGGACTAGGGATTTAAAATTCTGGCAGTGAAGGCTTCTTCCCCCCTGCAGTTTTCAAATTCTTATTAATAAAACATGGCTCTGTTTGTGTCTTGGTGCAGGGACCATAATCTTAGTACATGCCCTTCACGTTTATCATTTTTGCAGGCATTTAACAGCTTCAGCACATTTTAACAGGAACACCAGGCAGTTGTTTGCAAACCAGAATTAGCAACAAATAATATTTGATATTCCGAGGAGTCTTTTTTTAAGCCTTGCTTCCTAATCTGCATAATGGTCAGGCATTGTGGGTCACATGGAAAGAGGGGATGGATACAGAGATAATATTGCATTGAGCATCACCTGCTTACTTCAATGATTTTAGCTTCTGTCTTTTATTTCCGAGTCACTAACTTCATTTAAAACAGGGAATAAGTGCTATACATATTTTTTAAGCCACTAACTTAATTTGCATAGATACCAGAGAGCAGCTGGAGGCAGGAAGATTAATCGCGTCTCTTGTTTAGCATTGCAGAGATTTTGCAGACTTTCCCTACCTGGTCTCATTTCCTGATCATTGAATTTTCACATGGGTATTAGGTGAATGAATTTTGCCTCTCTCAGCTTGGAGCTAGGACTTTGGATATTGATGCAAATTCAATTATGTTTAATGTCAGTTTTCTAACCTGAGAATCTACTGAATTTAGAATGTCCTAGCCAGTCTTCTGAGAAATCTCCCCATGCAAAGATGCAGGGAAACCATAAGCAGTGAGGAGAGGTGATCACATCTCCTAAGAACAACATCATTAAAACCAAGGAGTGAGGCATGCACCTTCAAGATATGAGAAAGGTTTCAGGGTCGACTCAGGCAAGTGGTCCATTTGAAAACAATGGAAGAACTCACATAATTTGATCCTGCTGCAGCACTGCACAGAATACAATCCACAGTGTCTACAGTGTGATAGAGATGGGTAGGTTCTGTTGGGGGTTTCTGGATTTACGGACTGGTCCTGCACCATTGCAGACACAGAGAATTTTGCCATTGACTTAAATGGGTGAAGGAACAAGCATGTAGCTTGGGGGAGCTCTATAATAAGACGTGCTGGGCACTGGACTCCACTGATCTGATAAAAAAAATAGATGGGAGTACTTTCCCAATTGCTTCCCGCTCGTGCTGCCAACATTGTAGTATTAATATATTTGTATTCCTGTAGTGCACTGTATATGCATAAACTAGGAGACAGTCCCTGCCCTGAAGATCTTACAGTCATTAGTCAGGACAGGAGGAGGATGGGAAAAAGGAAGGAGTCATATCCCCATTTTACAAGCAGAGAACTGAGCCACAGAGCGATTAAGTGACTTATTAAAGGTCTCACAGGAAGTCTGTGGCAGAGCTGGGAATGGGACCCAGATATCTTGAGTTCCTGGCCAGTGCCTTAACCATACACCATCCTTCCTCTCTGATTCGTCACTCACAGTAGATTGTGCAGGTCCTCATAATGTGATCATCCCTGTTGTTTCCTGTTTGCCTGAATCAGCAGGCGAAAGTGCTGACGTGTCCATTCCTGTCAGCACTCTGACAGGGGTGGAGGAGCACACAGTTCAGACAGAGGCATTGCTTAGGGGAGGATTTATTGAAGGGGATACTGTGTATCCTAGTAAAGAGGAGAGGATATAAGTTGATAAAGAACTAGAAGGAATTGAAGAGAAACAGTCAAACAAAAAGGATTCCCATTCTGTTACATCACAAGAGGGCAGACAATGGGAATGATAATAGAAGGGTACAAAACATATAGGAAAGACAGAGTAGGATGTGTTGGTGGGGGAATGGCACTATACATAAAAGAAAGCATAGAGTCAAATATAGCAAAAATCTTAAATGGCTCAAACTGTACCATAGAATCTCTGGAGATAGAGATTCCATGTTTGAATAATAAAAATACAGCGGTAGGAATATACTACTGACCACCTGACCAGGATGGTGATTGTGAAGTGCTCAGGGATATTAGAGAAAACCTAGTAACAAAGGGGGATTTCAACTATCCCCATATTGACTGTGTATATGCCACCTTGGGATAGGATGCAGAGATAAAATTTCTAAACATCATTAATGACGGCTTCTTGGAGCATCTGGCTCTGAAGCCCACAAGGGGAGACAAAGCTCTTCATTTAGTCCTAAGTGGCACACAGGCTCTGATCCAAGAGGTGAATACAGCTGAACTGCTCGGGAACAGTGACCATAATGTAATTAATTTGAACATCCTTGTGGGGGGGGAAAATACTAAGGAAACCCACCGCAGTAGCATTTAACTTCAAAAAGGGGAGCTATGTTATATAGAAATTAAAAGGAGCAGTCACAAGAATGAAATGCCTGCAAGCTGCATGGAAACTTTTTTAAACCATCTTTGGGTGTAAGACTGGGGGCTTGGGAAATTTGCTGGTACCTTTCCCTGTGTGATTCATGAGCAGCTCTGGGAGCATTCATGCAATCTACCTGGGTGTGGGGCTTCATGTGCTGTTGTCCTGAGTGATAACAGTGCCAGGAGGGGTTCACTGCTTGTCACTAGCAAAGCACTGTGAGAGACAGGCCAGGCTGGAGAGTTAAGAGGGCACAGCGGTACCCCAGTTCCAGGTTGTACCTGGGGATCCCATCACAACCAGCCACTGTTGGAAGACAGACTACTGGGCTTGATGGACCATTGGTCCGACCTAATATGGCCATTCTTATGTTCTTATGAACTGAGTGCTGGGTAATAAAATGAAAGGACTCCATGCTTGTAAAACTAAATTGGCTCTGTATTTACAAAGATGCTTCATTAGTAGCCAGCATTCCAACCATGTGTACACAGACTGACTTCCTGATGTCTCCTCCAAACTCTTCCCTCCTGCAACCTGTGCTTCTCCTTCCAAATTCCATGCAGGTAATGACAATATCAGTTGCTATTATTAGGCTCTAGAGCCAAAACCTCATTTAGATCAGTCTGGGAAAGGTCACACCTCTGAGTCAGCAGAACCCACTTAACTCTTTCCCAGTGGCATCAACACTTGCTAATAGAATGGACTGTTTCAGGTGTCAGCCTATTACACTAATTTACCCTAATCTGAAAGACATTTTAAAGAATATTTTCCAAATGCTAGAAGTTATTTCATGAGTATGAACCAACAAAATGTGTACCGTTCCCTTTACTGTCCTGTTTTCTGGTGCTTTGGTGTGGGTTAAAATCTTGAAAGTAGGTCACACGGGACTCCAGAGTGCTAAAGAACAAATATTCCTCTGGTGAACTGATCAGTGGCCTAGTTCTTGGGCAGCCAAATCATGAGAGACAGAACATTTCACATGGCACTAAACAAATGCCAGAGGCACTTTTAAGGAGAGATCCAGAGAGATATGAAAGGGAAAGTGGAAAGATACAATTAATAATTTAAGAACTACTGACACTAAAAAGGATATCAGGCTCCTTCAAGGAGAAGAACCAAGGGCAACATGAGTTACAGGATACATGGACTTTGCTCTTTTGTCTTGTGTGCTAGAAGCTGACTTTTCATTGGCGGTATGATGCCAAACAAACCCCCTTTCAGAGGCCACCAGACCTGCACCCAAGATACTTAGCTTGAAGTATATTTATATATTTACCATGTTATACACTGAACCGTGCCACAAGTGATTATTCAGGGGTTGTTTGCATCATGCACGTGGAATAAAAAGCTGCATATCCTGGTCTTAGTTCAAGCCATGGGCGCAGGGAGTGTAAGTTGCACCCCATGCGCTGAGAGTCAATTTACCCACAGGAGGTGGGATGAGCAGAGGCCAGCACTGCCACTGTCATCCATGGTGGGGAACAGCTTTATATGCCAGCTGAGTCTCCATAGGAGGAGGTTCTCTCAGGCGATGTTGAAGCATCACCCACCAACAACGGTGTTTCTGGGGATGACAACACCGGGTGTGGCAATAGTCTGTGTTTGGATCATAGTGCTGCTAGATATACTGGGACAAATTCACTGTTTGGTTAACTCTATTGATTTTGGTGGAGTTGCACCATTTGAGAATCTGCTCAGTGTCTTGCAGAAGAAGTTTCTGGAGTACTGACAAAAGTTGGAGTGTGTTTCAAAGCTCTACGTCAATTACTTTAGATCTGTATATTCATAGACCAAATTCACCAATGACCTGGAAAACCAAATGAGAAAAATCACCATCCCTCAATGCTTACTTCTTTACTTTTGTCTTCACAAAATGGAACAGTTTGTGGGAAAGCATTTGCTAAAGCAAAACCATCCCCCACTCCCTCAGAAACATGAACAAGGCACACGTACACGGAATGCAAAAATAGCACAATGGGGTAATCAATCCTAATGATTACTTCTGGTTTCCAACCGTGCTGTGAAAAAATATCTCTGGCCCGGACAGAGTTGTGAGTGGTGTATACAATCACACACACAAAACTATCTTAGAAGAACATAATTAAGGGTGCAAAGTCAAGCACTCAAAAGTAAGCAAACGCCAGAATTAATGTTGCTTGTGCTACCTTAATTCAGCCTCCTTGTGCATACGCATTATGATACAATCTTTAATTGCATGATCATATACCATTTTTTCCACAGGATGGACAGTGCTCACTTAATGAGCGGCTATTCAATAGTTTCTCCTTATTGCCCCAGTCCTTACCTACTACCCACTATTCAAATCCTCCTCTGAAGACGAAATTATTAATTTCCTTATGGCCTTGTCTATGGCTTTCATCAAATCTGAGTGCATCACAAATACTATTACCCTCATTTTATAGATGGGGGACTGAGGCACAAAGAGATTAAGGTCAAAAGTATATGCTAAATTTGGATGTCCAATCTGAGATACCCAGGAGCTGATTCTTCCAAAATACTTAGCATTCTCTTGCACTGTTTATGTTCAAAGCAGAGTGTCCATTGACTTAATTTGCAGTTGTGAGTTCCAGGCACTTCTGCAGATCAGACCCCAGGGTCTTAAGTTAGGCACCCAGAAAATGAGGAACACACAATTAGTGACCACCTTTGCAAGATTTGGTTTTAGTGACTTGTCTAGCATCAAACAGGAATGCTGTGGCGCAGGCAAGGATAGAATCCAATTCTCCAGGAAAGCATTCAGCTGCCTTAACAATGAAACTGTCCTTTCTCTTCCTGCAATTTCCTGCCTCATTCACTGCACACCTTCCAACTGCTACAGCAAACGAAACAGGGGTCTTATAGACAACAGTTGCCTTCACGACCCAGTTTTGATTAATCTGCAGAGCAGGTCTACCCTGTTCATTAAATGAAGCAGTGTCCTGTGGGGGGAAAATATTATGTGATCAGGTAATTTAAGACTGTATTGACTGAACACAGGGTCTTATAATGGGAAGTGTCAGTCAACCCTAATAGTAGACTACCAGCCCACCTATATTATAGGATGCAACTCAAGAGTCTTAGATATTTTCATTGGTATTTGTCCAGATCCTGGTCTCAGTTACATTAGTGTAAGCCTGGAGTAATCCCATTGATTACCACCTGTGTGGCTGAGAACAGAATCTGGCTCTGTGTTACTTAATTAGCTATTTACACATACACCAGGCTAAAGTTTTGTAGAGAAAGAATTCAAGTTACACTTTCAAGGTCTAATTAAAAAAAAAGACTCACCCTGCCTGCACCAAAGGTTGCTGCAAAGGGCTTTTCATTATTCAACAGAAAGTAACTCACATGCTGTGCCCATGTGGAAATTTTCTGTTCATCGAGTGAGTCTCTATTTCAAATTACAGTAATAAACATTTGAATAAAGGTGCCTGCATCATAGGATACAAATTTGTTAGTGGAAAATAGGACAGGTTTTCCTACATTCTTTACACTGTGTGAGGTCATCAGAACAGAGGAAACCCACTGCAACTTGAGCAATGTCTGTGCACTGGGAGCTGGGCATGTGATTCCCAGCTCAAAGAGACATCCTTGCACAAGCTGTCATGGCTCTAGAACACTGAAAATAGTAGTTTAGCTGGGTTAGCGAGGGCGGGAGTGAGTGGCGTCGTGGCACTGTCCTGTGGGGTCCAGGCAGCTTTGTCCTCCGCACGGCTGTCCCGTCCCACCAGGCTGTGCTCCTGCGGCTAGGCTACTATTATTAGCCTGCTCGCCTGATGGCAGCTCGCATGAGTAAGTCTTCACCAGCCAGGAATCACACCCCCCGCTCCAAGTGTAGACACACCCTTGGTGTCTAATCAGCCACGTAACCTTGGTGTACCGTATTTTGCTGAATGCAAAAATTGATACATTTAGGATGCGGAGGTGATATTTTCCACCATATGATGGGAAATTATGCTTGTTTAATGTGTTGGTGAATGGACTGCAAAATGATCCATGGCTGCTGATCATAATTTGATGTTGTTATTAAACAGTTTCTCTAGGCTGCAATTTTTACCTTACTTGACTCATTAAACATGTCACTTTGCAGCATTGCTCCTGTTTTATTTCGGTGCCTCAACACACTACCTTGAGAACCAACAAAACCTTGGAAGGCTTTTACTCCTCGAGCATGTCTCCCAATATTCTTCTCCTTTTTGGCCAGCTCAAAAGCCCACTGAAGCCAGTGACTGTCTTTCACCTGGATTTGTGCTGGAAATGGCCCACCTGATGATCACTTTAGATAAGCTATTACCAGCAGGACAGTGGGGTGGGAGGAGGTATTGTTTCATATTCTCTGTGTATATATAAAGTCTGCTGCAGTTTCCACGATATGCATCTGATGAAGTGAGCTGTAGCTCACGAAAGCTTATGCTCAAATAAATTGGTTAGTCTCTAAGGTGCCACAAGTACTCCTTTTCTTTTTGCGAATACAGACTAACACAGCTGTTACTCTGAAACCTGTCTTTCCCTTAATTTCCACAGGTTTTGGATCCGGGTCTTTATATGCAAACAAATGGAATGAATGAAATGGTTCAAATTCAATGCACCATTCTGGGGATCATAAATAAGGAGCAGGTGACCCAATGCCACATTCACAATGTACTGTGATTTCAGAGGCAGCAGAAGTGGACACTGGGAAGTGGACACTGTCTCTTTGTACTATCCTACATCTTAATGACTTGCGCCTTTTAGACACTGCAAAATCAACACTAGACATCTACAGACAGACTTGCTAATTAGCCTTAGAGAAAAACCATAGGTGTTACTTCTGCCTCCTTTTACTGATCCCTCTCCTTTCCCAAAGAGAGATGCTGTTTGCTGATTCAAGGCCCTGAACTTTCTCCATTTGCAGTGAATGTTAAGAAGCTATTTAAGCCCCACTTGAGTAGGAAACTCAAGGGTTAATCTCACCTGTGCTTGGGAGTGGGAGAAATTTTCTGACAGTCTGGCTCTCATTCCAAATGGCAAGTTTCAAAGCTTCCCACAGGAATAAAAATTTTACTGGCTTTAAAATTCCCTTTCACAAGCCTCTTCTACTAACCCTGCCTCGCCCACTAACAACCTCCAAGTCCCACTTTGGGATGGAAAAAAGAGGGAGCATACCTATGTCCTTGTGTGTTAGAGGTTTTACAGGACATGAAATAATTTCACTGGCTAAAAGCTAAACTGCACAGTTTCTTATTCATTATTATTATTATTTATTAATTATACATTAATTACAGAATATAGGGTTGGAAATGATTAGTCAGATCATCTAATTCATGCAGGTGACCTTTACACTGAACTTATTTGTGTTGTACCTACTCTGCCCTTCAATCCCATATGGGAGCTGACCTCCCTTGGAAGGCTATTCCATTGTTAATTAGAAAGTTGCCACGCTAACCCTCTGGTTTAATGTTTATTGATGCCCCTTTGTTGAAGGTGCGATGGTACGGAGAGCTCATGATTACCGTGCAGTAAGGCTCTGCCATCATTTCTTTCCCCTACAAATAACCTCATCATCTTTTATAATCCTTTTGAGAGCAGGAACTGCTTCAAAGGGGTAAGAGAAAGGGAAAGATTTTTTCTTGAGTTAAAAGTAAACCCTGCTATACATTCTCTTAATGTAACATAAATATTTTTTTAATTCTATTTTTTCTCTCACCATCACTTTATTTAGTTCACTTCTTTTGATGATGATAAGCTGCTTTTTGCAGAGAGAAACCTACTAAGATTCAGGGTTGTTTGAGACTTAACAGAATCAAAAATTAACCAACAGCCAGCAAGAAAAAAGTGAGGTCAAAGTGCTCAATCTTTTTCAAAGGATTGGATTTATTTGTAAAATATCCCTCTCTTTTCTAGGAACTGTGGGTCTGTCCCTAATCATAGAATCATAGAATATCAGGGTTGGAAGGGACCTCAGGAGATCATCTAGTCCAACCCGCTGCTCAAAGCAGGACCAATCCCCAATTTTTGCCCCAGATCCTTAAATGGCCCCCTCAAGGATTGAACTCACAACCCTGGGTTTAGCAGGCCAATGCTCAAACCACTGAGCTATCCCTCCCCCCCTACAATGTGTCATAATTGCTATTTTTGTTAAACATTATATTGATAATTAAAATTGAAAACTAAATGGTTAGAGCCAAGTGTAAGTAATGGTTTTCTTGTTGCTTGATTGTGGGGGACCTTAGAGTTGTGAACTGAGCCAAAGAGAGAATTTTATTTTTGTCTTTTAACTCTCTCTGAGATGTCATTGCAAATTTAGGCCTCCAGCCTGAAAACACTTATTGGATTAGATTTCTCTATTAAATTTTATAGCATCGTTTGAAAAAGGTGATCATCATTTTCTACTGAATGCTATAACACCTTCTGTAGCTCACGAAAGCTTATGCTCAAATAAATTTGTTAGTCTCTAAGGTGCCACAAGTACTCCTTTTCTTTTTGCGAATACAGACTAACACGGCTGCTACTCTGAAACCTTTTGGTAAGGGTTCTCAGACACTGTTAGGTACAGGGGGAGTAAACAGTTATAAAACCCAGAGCAACCCAATGTTCATATTTGGCCAGATCTCAATGGAACTCAAGAATTATGCACTTCAAGCTCTGTCTTATCTATCTGTCTAACCTAAGGACTTCTATAGCCTCTATTATTAACACCTCTGTGCAGTAGGGCAGTTTTTCAGATGAGGAACTGAGATGCAGAGAGACTAAGGGACATACCCAAGGTCACACAGGAAGTCTGTGGGAGAGCAGAGATATGAGCCCCGGGTTTCCCAAGTCCTTAGCTAGTGCCCTAGCTGCTAGACCATTTTTCCTCACTGATCCTGAAAGAGTGAATTTGGAGTGGGTACAAAGTTTGGCAAAATTATTTGTCTCATCCCTCTCAACAAAGGCCAGGAGACCAGACTATGCTGGGCAAAGGAAGAGCTGGAAACTCTTTGAGCTTGTAAGAGAGCTCCAAGTTAGAAGACCCGCATATAGATACCCGATGGGAATCTGGTCAACAAATGGGATGTCGTTTTGCAGCGGAGTTTCATGAAATACAAGAAGAAAACATCACCCCATAGAAGCAGTGAGGATGCCCCTTACTGAGTCTGACCCACACTCTTTAAACAAAAGAACTACGTATATACATGCAACTTCCTCCTTCCTTCAAACTCACAGACTTTATAGGCTGCAATTTCCAAAGAAGCCTATGGGAGTTGGGTGCACAGCTCCCACTTTCTCCTTTGATAATCCCAACCATAAGTGCCATGTGAGCCCCAGAAATTTTGGATGAGCATCTCAACTTGTTTGGCTAATTTGAGCTCATGCCTAATCTCTGAGACAGTACCACACCTTTGGGTACCACCAGCCAGGTTGCCCACAGAACATTCATTGTTTGCACAGCAGGGGAGCTTGCTTTCAATGCACGTAAGAGGACAGACAAGGAACTATCTGGGAAAGACTTTAAAGCTATTCTTAGAGAGGGTTTCCCCCTCTGGGGTGACAGTAACCACCTTCCACACCGCTCAGGGTAACTTTCTGCAGCTGCGGCCTATCAGCGTGTTGCCTCAGTTGGGGGATTTGACACATTGATAAAATCCCCTAAACCTGCTCCTAAGGAGCTGGAGATTTTTGTAAAGCTCAAATGCACAAAGCAGCCTCTGAGTCCTGGCTATGTAATGGATCAGTGGAACTGCCTTTACCTTTCCAGCAAACTCTGCTGGGTTTATTTTCTTTTTAATATTTAATGACATCAGGATTTTTTGTTTATTTTTTGTTTTTAAAAATCCCTGGAAGAAAAACAGTCTGAAGTCAATGATCTGAGCATATTTTCTTGGCATCTCCCTATCTTTGCCCTCCAGTCATGGCAAAACTGTTATAATTCAAATCTAAACATAAAACAGCCAAAATTCTTCAGCCGGAAAGTTGGAAATGTCTAAGTTAATATGCCAAGCAGCAGGGCTGGTGAAGCAGCTGATTCAGAGTGACCCAGTAATTGCCCCTCCATCTCTTAGATTTGCAGCACCATTAAATTTTGTCCCCTAATATCATCTGAATCTGAAGTAATATTTTATTCCCCTCCTTCCAGAACTGCTGTACTCCTAAAAATGAGGAGGAGAAGCACATATTGGTTGGCTAATCCTCCACAACCTGGTGCCTGGATATATTATTCCCTTTCCTCCTGAGGCCCTTTCCCCACCAAGCAGCTGCAGCTACAGGGGAAATGTCAAGACACACTGTGTATTTTTTCTGAGCACAGGTATGGCACTGGAAGATCTGAATGTTATTGCTCTGTCTAGACATGTCAGCTCCCCCTCCTTTGGGGGCCTGCTATAACATTAGAAAACCTCCACATTTTGTTTTTGCCAGAGTGATGACTCCTAATGTCACCACATAAGAAAACTGGAGGCAAGCAGTTATTATCTGATGCCCAAGTGCCATAGACTAGGTACATTGAATAATATAGTTCAAAACTCATGCTAGACATTAGGCAGCACAGTATAGACAAGATAAGTATAATATGGAGACAGATAAATGTCAGCCCTGTATTCCCCCCTCTCCTTTGGTGCCACTGGCTTTGGCTCTAAACACAGGTCAGATCCTCAGGTGCAAATTGGTAAAGATCTTTTGACTCTGAGTGACATGAAGTTACTGAGATGCTAACCCATAAAAGAGTACTGAAATGACTTTCTGCCCCTTTTATAAATGCCCTGATCTTAAGAGGATTGAATGGAAAACACAGTGGTGGTCCAGATTTTCAAAAGCAGCCTCTGGAATTACACATGCTATTTATTGCATACACATTGCTTCCTGTTTGAACGCCCATGCATGCAAAAACTGTTCCAACCACGTGCAAAGGGTATCTGCACACAGGAACAGTGGCTAAAAGCCTACTTGACTTGCAAGTTCAAATGCAGCTAGTATACATAGTTGGGTTTCTGAGTATGTAAAACAGTGGTCACAGAATAAACACGTACTTCCAAAATTACAGGTGCAGGTTTAGAAACCAGGTCGAGCCTCTTTGGGAAATTTGATCCACTGGGTCTTTCACATCAGGCAACAAGCTAAGTATTGGCTAGGCAGCAGATATCTGTTTGATAGCCTCTTGAAACCATTGGTGATCTCAGTCCTATTTCTAGTAGACACTTGGCACTAACTGGCCAGGGATCAGGAACATGAGACCAGGGAATGGGATATCTTAGCAGGTTGTATTGTAAGGTAAGCTTGCGCTGCTATTGCCAATACTCTCAGTATCCTGTGAATAAACAGAGGGCTTCACTTTCCAGCATGCAGATATGCAGACGCTTGATTATTAATTCAGTCTTATTTGTGATAAATAGTGCACATTGCTAACTGTGTATATATGAAATGCCTTTGTGATTGTCGTAGAACAGGTGCCGGAGGTGCACGAAGCTAAAGGCATGCTTATTTCCCATCTGAGAAGTAGTGTAATCCCACAACAAATGCATAACCTTCTGTTGTTCTGTTTGTAAAATTACACTGTTAACTTCATGAATGGACAAAAAAAGTAAGATTGATTAGTTCCCAGATATGCAGCTGCTGTCTATAATTCTCAGAGGGGTAGCCGTGTTAGTCTGTATCCACAAAAACAACGAGGAGTCCGTTGGCACTTTAAAGACTAACAGATTTATTTAGGCATAAGCTTTCGTGGGTAAAAAACCCACTTCTTCAGACGCATCACCCTAACCCTAACCCATGCATCTGAAGAAGTGGGGTTTTTTACCCACGAAAGCTTATGCCCAAATTAATCTGTTAGTCTTTAAGGTGCCACTGGACTCCTTGTTGTTTTTGTCTATAATTCTGTGAATCTGGACTTTAATTAGTCAGTCAGATTACTTCCTCAGTCATGTTGATTTATTTAAAATACCTAGACAGAGAGGGGAGAACTAATATGACAAAGATCTTTACAGGTGAGGTCTGACATGTTCCCACCAGAGAGAAGTCCAAATCAGAACTCCAGATTCAAGTACCGCTGACCTTTAAAGGGTGTTTGAAATTGGAATTGGAACCTGGGTCCAAACTTTGTGACTCAGGACCATGTGTCGTTCACACATGCAATTTTTGGCCCACCTGTTTTTTCATTACTGAACTTCTGGACATGAAAAAACAGTTTTGTGTATGTACAAACTGCTTTTGCATACAATAAAATTGAGTCATCAAAAATCTCCCCAACTTGCACATACAAATGTGGTTTGCACACTTGGTTGAGTTTCCATGCATGTGTAAAAATGAGCACAGGCATGTGCATTTTCGGGACATCTGATCCTTAACAAAATGGAGCTAAGGTCTGATAAGCACGTTTTAAATCCAGATAAATTAATGACTTAGATTAAATTGCTGATGCAGGTGGGGGGATAAAAAGAGGTGATCCTGGGGTTGGAAATGGGTGTACTGGCAAGTCACACTTCAACGGTCTTCATCCCTTAGGAGCCAATGTCTGCGAAAAATGCTTTGCAGGCCTTGTTTTAACCCCTGTCTGGGGGTTGGTGTTCTGACTCTATGCATGTCAAACACTTGTATATTCACACTGTTCATTTACGCTTCATAACTAAATAGCATTCCTAGTGCAAAGTAATGCTGGGCTACTTGGCTGAGTTCCTCCCAACCGTAACGTTCTTGGGGTAATTATATTAATAAATATGAATTGTGGGACTCCTGCCTAGAAGTGGAATAGAAATCTAATCTATAATACAGATGGATAGAAGTGCAGCTGCACTATGTTAATTAAGTATACACCAAACATATGGCAATACACCTCCAGAACAACAGGCCCCAGAAGTCTCTTGGATACAATTAGCTTTTGTGTATGCAAAAAGAATCAGTCAAATACTCAACCAAATGCATAAGTCATAACCTTAGATTGATGAAATTACCATTGTAAACTCTTTCTCTTAGCTTGCAGAAACATTTACCTCATCACCAAAATGCCGGGAAGCTTTTTTTTCTTTTTCCTTTTTAAATGTTGTTTTTGTTCTTTGCTTTTTGATCTTCTCTGCTGTAAGAATCCCCTATTTAGCTTTGTTTCTGAAGAGCTAAAGGAATGGCTTAGAGAAATGTAATCCTAATGGGCCTGATTTTGCGCTATACTGAACCTTGTGCAGACATTTATACTAGTTCAAAGGGAGTTCAAAATGCTACGGTTCTGACTCACATCGCACTAGTGTAAAGAACCGCACAAGGTGCAGTGCAACAGAGAACCCAGGCCCAGAGTCTGTAAATAATATTGAAGAGTAATCGATACTAGGACACACTATGTTATATTATTATTATTTATTTGTACTCCAGTAGCACCTAGAACCACCTGGCCCACTGTGCTGGGCACTGTGCAAACATACACGATGAAATGCTGGCTCCATTGAAGTCAATGACAAAACTCCCTCAAAGAGACTGGGATTCCACCCATAACAAAAGACACAGTTTGTGCCCCAAGGAATTTTACAATCTAAATACAAGACAAGAGAAATCAAGGGGAGCAAGTGTTATCAATGAGACAATTCTGATCAAAAGACCATTTGGGGCTAATCTGAATGAATCGCTCTCCAATGTTTCTGCTTAATTCCAGAATGGGTCCCTGCATCATTCCCGCTGACATCTTATATAGCCTGTTCCTGAATCTGCAGTCATGGTCCTGCAACAGGCTCCAGTTGGGAAAATCTGTTCCTGTGGCCCAATTGCTCGCACTGCTAAAAGCTTTGTTCTAGTATCTATCATAAAGTTTTCCTTCTGAGCTTTGGGCTAATAGGCCACTGCTCCTTGTGCAACCATCTTTGGAGACTCTGAATATTTCCCTTCCTTCCTTTATATTGTACTCTGAAGGTATTTGTTATTACTGTTATTAGAGTTAGACAAATAACCGTGGGATACAGGCACCTCTACACAAATTTGGGAGAGCATCAAATCCTTCTAATAAAGGACCATGCTTTCCTCTCCTTCTTCCTCAGATTGAAAGTTCTCCCTTAGGGCCTGAACCAGTGAAGCCAATGTCTGGTTTCCCACTGACTTTGCTGGACATTGGATCATGGACTGACTGGTCGTTTTGGTTGTCCCTGGTGACGTTAATCAGACACATGGAACGCCTGGAACTCACATGGTGCAAAAACTCCAACTGGGGGTGGACAATGAATGAAGGGTGAAAAGAAAACCGTTGATCCAACTTCATTCAGAGACAACAATTTTTCACTTCAAGCTGTGTATGGAGCTTCAGCTCACTTGCTATTTAAAATGAAGGGTTCAGCTGCCCCATGTGCTTATGCCAAAGAAGGTAGATATTGCCTGTTGAAAAGGACATTTAGCACAGACTTCTCTTATTCTCAGCCTGTTTTAACAGCCTATAATTACTGTTCACACCTTAACTTTATTTAATTCCCCCCTGCCCTGTACACACACTTACACATCTGTTAGTCCACTAACAAGCAGCAAACTGTGCTTTAGTATCAGTTCAGTGCACAAGACCAGGACCTCAGGGTTCACCTTCTGGGGAGGTGTTGTTCAGAGGGCACAGTGCTTGAAAAGTCTCTTCAGACGTTATGTATTTATAGAGAAGAACTGGCTTCGGGTTCCCCATCCACCGCATCGTACAGGTTAACAGAGTTATACAGGTTTGGACAGTGCAGGAAAAATAAAAGTTTATAAATTGTAGGTAGCACTACTAAAGGAAATCATAACCAATCTAAAACCTCTTTGCTTCCCATGCCATAATGGCTCATGTAAAACCGCTTTCAATTTTCTTTGTAAGTAAGTTTTAGTGCTAGTGAAAGGTACCAGACTGACAGCACTGGCAAGTAGCATTTACCTTCAGAACCCCTACAAAAAAGGAATCAGCAGTGCAAACTTCCTTATAGAAACACCTCATTCTATGTAGCTTTCTCCTGACTGCCTCCTGGGGACTTCAGGCTCTCTGTGTCCATTCATTCTGTGGCAGCTCACCTGAGTTTTCCCCAAAAGGGTCAATTACACTGGGACATCCAGAGTGGGGAAGAGAGTTAAGTGGATCCAACTCCACAAGTAACTGGATTCATATCCTCAGCTAATTCAGTATAACAAAACACTTGTCTAATGGTGCTATTTTTGTTGTTATGCATGCTAACAGCTGCATTAGACCTGAACTACTGAGGTAGTGACGAAAGGTTGGGTCTTTTCATTCAGATTCCACTCTGACATCCAGATAAAAATTCCTGGATACTAGAGCAAGTTGAAAAACAAGATGTAAATTTCATTTGGTCCCATCTTTTGTTCAAAATTCAAAACGTTGACCAAAAAAATTCATAAATGCATGAAATTTGAAAAAGTCCAATCAGCTCTGTGGGATACTTTGCATTAAACATGAAGGTATTCCTGCCCCTTAATACACTTTCACAGCTTGTCATTTTAGCTGTGATGGTTCAAAGGCACCTGCATATCAGAAAATAAAGTAGTAGCTTTTGTGTATGCATAAAGAATCAGTCAAATACTCAACCAAATGCTACTTTCAAGGTTTTGAAATCTAGTTTTGTTCTGCATTAAAATGAAACCATAACCTGTCAAACACTGGCCTGATTCAGAGCAGAGGTTTCATTCCTGACCACAGTCCATCAGGCAGACCAGGCACACGAACCTGGGTCTTCTAGTAGTGCTCTAATCACCAGGCTATAAAGTGGGAATCACTCGCAAAATCTTCCCTATGAAAACTTCGTTGAAATGGATATGGCTCTGCAAAATGCTTTGGCTTTGACAATACAGCATATTTCCCCAGCTCTAATAAAGAGTATACGCACCCAACCTACCTGCCCTCTCTCACGGTCACATTAACAGGCTTAGCTTTTCTTTCACCTATGCTGGTGTAAATGAAGAGTAATGATTATCTATCTGTGTTGTATTAGCATCCATCACCATAATATCTGAGCATTTCCTCGGTTAGTAGATTGGCACAGAAAGGTTCCTAGTGGATTTAATTAGAAGTCAGTGGTGTTCCACTGGTACAAACTTGTGTAGTAGAAGGATAATCTGTGTGTCATATTCTCCCTGATATTGATCGTCCCTTGCAAACAAACTCCAACAATCAAGATCACAGTGTTTGATTATAACTACAGATATTTGGTCCCTCGCTTCAAGATGTGAGTTTGAGATTCATTCCTTGGACTGGATGACCTACTGAGGTCCCCTAAAGTCCTACACTTTATGATTCTGTGAGTTATTTATTTATCTGTCCTTCTCTCTCTCTCTCCCTCTCTCTTTTTTTTTTTTTTTGCATAGAAATGGAGATTAAAACGTCTACAGTAATAGCTGCAGCTGAACTGGGATTCGAAGCTCCCCCCAGCTGTAGGGTGATTACAGCTGCAGGGGACATGCGAGAAGGACTCTTTTCTCATTAATGGCCCAGAGTGTATTTGCATAGGTGATAGCCAGTCCCAGCCTGCCCAGTAGATTAAAGGAAGACTTTTTTTCATTTTTCATATTCTGCGTCTCTCATTTAATGCAGTAAATAAAATGGATGCACTTCTGCCATGTGCCTTACGTCTCCTTTCCAAAAGGCTGCTGCTGATTATCTACCTTTTTATTTTCCATCGTTAATCTGCCCTCCTTACTTCAGTGATCTATTCATGTACTAATTCTATCTGTCATGTATATAGATGTTAAGAGATGGAAACCTAATCCCAGCATGGTTTTCATTCTCTGTCTAATGTATTTTTGTAGATTCACATGGCATAAGCTTTTTGTTACCTTGGCTGAGCATATCTGAACATATATGGCTTTGCAATGGCTTTACTAAAATTCAGGGGAATTTTGTTATGTTTCTAAATTGCATTCTAATCCTTACTGATAATTCTACCAGAGTAAAAGTGGGTACCATATTAAGAGGTTTGCATCCTTTCCCCAGGAAGAACTAATATTAAAAAGATCCCAACAAACAAGCTTTTTCCTTTTTGTTTTAAAAAAATCCTTAAAATAAGAACCGGTGTCGGCAGAGACCGGGTTGATCATTGGTTAGAGTTGAAGACAACATCAACATTGCTGTGTAGAAACAGAGACCCCTATCCTGCAAAGTACTGAGAACCTTGAGGATCAGAGTAAATGTTTTAGAAGAACATAAATGACTTTCAATCCTAACTGCCATTGAAAGTCAATGGAATTTAGGCTCCAATGTGCTCAAGTCACTTAGGAATGTCTGAAAATTCTGCCCTAGGTTTTTAGAGAGTAAAGGCCAGATTACGATCCCCTTCCTCCACAAGTAGTCCCATTGGCTTCATTCACTGCGAGTCATCTCATCCTCTAGCATCATCCTTTCTCCCAACTTTGGCCAGTACCTGATGTCTAAGAGGAAGGCAAAAACTTCTACAATGCACTTAATCAATTGTGCAATGGTGGAAGACAGGAGAGAGGAATTCCTCTCAAGCCTCACTATGCGATCACTTTATGTCCTGATGTAGTCGCTTGTATATCATTTTCCTTTTTTGAGTGTGTTTGTTTCATTCTTTGTTAAGAACTTCAAAAATGGGCCACTTGAGACGTACACTAATAGCTTTGCTTTATTTTTAATGTTTTCCTCCACTGATAATCTCTGCCTTCCCTCTTAACCCCATCTGTTTACTATTCCTCCCTCCCTGCTTCCACTTGGTCTTGTGCTCTGGTGTTATTCAGCTGTGTATTCTGACCTGGAGGGCCATGCAGTTGGACAGCGTGCCAGCTTCACCTGCCAATTCAGTACTGTGTTTAATCCAGCCCGCTGGAGACATCTGCACATGTTCATTCATGAAGCTGGAAATTCACACAAATGACTAGCTGGCTAAATGTTGAGGTGTTACTAGACAGTTGGTGCTTAATAAAGCACCACAAACCCCTCAATGTTTCACTGTACTATGTAGCCAGTACTGGAATTATGAGAGAAAGGGGAGAGAGCCACTGAAATTGCTCAATGCCTCATGAGCTGTTAGTTGCTAACAAGTTATCTGACAAGAAAAAAACCCCTATTCCTCCCTGCGTAGGAACAGCAGCTGCAAACTGCCTACATTGTTAACTCAAGAACAATTAATGCAGCTTGGAGATTAAGGACCCCTCATGTTTATTCATATATTTTTGACTCATTCTGAATTTTTTTCCACAATGCCAGCAACTCATTTAGTGAAAACTTTTGTTTCCAGCTGCATTTGCTGTGGCTCAAACCCTAACTCTTAGCAGCAGCCTCCAGAGCTATTAAACAGGAGAAGCGACAACGTGGCAAGAGGGCTCATGAGATGCAATGACTGATGTACGGGCCTTGGGGAAGCCAATATGAGCACGTGGCAGAAAGAAGCTTTGAGAGGAGGGGAGGACTGACAAATTTAACTTCACGAGTGTGTTTCCAAATGAATCTGTTGTGCTAGGTATTAGTCCTAAGAACAAACTGCAGGGCAATTTACATTTTATTCTCTTTATCTTACATGAATCCCTCAAAGCCCCAGCTCTTCCTCCCCAATTCAGCTTTTTTTTTAAAGGGGATTTGCTGCTTTTTAATAATTAAAAATCCTGGAGAAGAGTGAGCTCATTTGAGTTTAGATGGTGTGTATGCACAAACTCACAGATTCATGCACACACACTCTCATGCAAATGCACACATCCAACCACACGTCTACACATGCACACCTACAGATGCATTTTTCCTTTCTGCTTCACTCTGGAGATCAGAAATGCAATTACCCAAACTCCGCGAAGACAGGCTGTGTTTGGACAATCTCTCTAGGTGGTCTGGGATGTGGAGTATCCTCTCCCTCCCACCTCTAAAGGAAGGCTGGGGATCTCATGAGATTCCCAGCCTATCTGTGGAGAGCCAAGGGCTGAACACAGCTCCCTTTGTCACCACTATTCCCAGTGCCAACCATAGTGGCGACCCTAAATGCAACTCATTCAAGAATTATATACAGTTGTAACAAAAAAGCGTGTGTATGTGTTTGCACATGTGCACAGGAATAGATATCTAGGTAGTTAGTCATGGCTATGATAACGAAAGGAAACTCCAAGAGAAGGGTAGAACACCGTGCCACACCTCTCCATTCTTAACTTACTCTTTTGGGCCTAGATGTTACTAGGGTTCAGATATCAGCATGGGGTATTAGGCACTGTCCCATCATACAGCAATGTAGTTAGGCCCAGTCAGGCAGTATGGCAGGCATTAACATTCAGATCTTTTGTGTGCTTTGATTTGTACTCCTCCACCCTGACTCCAAGGGGAAGTGCTCTCCAGCAGATGTTCCACTGAACAGCAGCTTGAACAGATCAAACGTGCTACGGAAACCTCTTCTCTGCATGGGGGCTCGGGTTCAAGTGCATTAGGCAGCAAAACCATTTTCTTTCCTTCCCTAAAGGACATTAACTATGTAAAGAGTTTGAGTTAAAATGATTATAACCAGACCATTCCGAGGCTAACATTGTGTCCTCAAAGAGCAGCTGGCATCTCATTGAAAATATTCAGCTTAAGAAAATTCAGCAGACATAGCCAATATTTTCTATGGGCTTAATTTGTTACTGTTGCCTAGGCTTTAATATGAATGACATTTGAGTGAGAGCAGGTCCCATGTTTCTTAGGAGATTGAGCAGGGTGAACTATTCACAGTGGGCCTTTGGGGGTAAAATTCACCCCTATGCAGAGGACTAGCACAAGACCTAAGGAGGACGTAAGTCCTGTTTAACTCCTATGCATGCTCACTCACTCACTCCCCCACACACTGGGCTATCCAGTTTGGAGAAAATAAGAGCTTCATGGCTTAATGGCTGCATAGATCTTGTGATGCTGGCCTTCTGCACTGGGGTAAATTTAATTCCTCTTTCTGTTCTCAAATGATCCATGAGCAGCCTTCAATTTTCATAAGTTTTTTTTTTTTTTTGTTATTCGTAGTCCTTTGACAAGTGTTTTCTGGGAACTTATTTCACACTGTGGATTGTTTGCCAACTGTTTGCTGTGATGATCACTTTGAGAATTCACTCTTCATGATTTACTGTTCATGCCACTGACTGGTCATTTAGGTCCCAGGATAGCAAATGCCTCTCCAGCCATATGATAAGTCACATGGTATTGGACGATTCCCATGTCGTATGATTGGTCACCTAGGTCACGTGGTATTGGATGACACCTATCCCCAGAAAAGGTTTTTAAGATGGCTGCTTACATCCTTGGTTCGTGGATACTCGTGCAGATACACATTTCAACAACTGTTGGGGCTTCGGGGCTCTTTTCCAGTATTTGCCCAGGTTCTCTCAGGAGTCTCTCTCAGACCGTCCAGCCTGACTGCGCTCACTTAGCCAGGTTTTACACAGGTGTAGCTCTGCTACCCTAAGTGGCCATACTGATTATATGTCTCTGTGATACAGCATGACTTTTATGCTAATGGTCTGGATTTACCTAGATCTCTCATCCAAGGTTCTCAATGCATTTTGCCAACTTGAATTAATTAAGCCTCATAACATCCCAGTAAGGCAGATGTTGTTATCCCTGTTTTATAGATGACTAAACTGAGGCACAGAGGGGTGAAATGACTTGTCCCAAATCATGCAGTGAGTCAGTGGAAGAGCTGGATTGACCTCACTGCTGCCTTGCTCTAAGCACTAGACCACCTTGACTATTAGATGACTTCAGAGATTGAAGAATAAGCTCCAGGAAGAGATGAATCTTAAGATACAAACATCTTGAGACCAAATTCTCCCCTGGGGTAAGTGGGTGTAATTCCATTGACTTCAATCAAATTACATCTGCTTTTACAGGCTGAATAATAGCCCCCTCTCTTCAAGCAGATATCCTGAGTAACAAAAACAGAGAATCTTTCCCTGGCTGCCGTGTCAAAGATTTCCATGTGGCTCTGTAATTCCTTTGACACAAACACAGAAGCCAGTGCTATTTTATCAACCTTAGCTTGTGAATTCTTGTCTTCAACAGATCTGCAATATTATTAGCAAGATTTTGTGCTGGTTATTTAAAGCTCTCTTGCACCTTTCTCGCTGAGTACACCGTATCCTTGTCTCTTGTCAGAAGGAAGCAACTCCAACTCAGAAGAGAAAGCCCGTGGCTGTATCTCCGATGAGATGGTATCCAGTGAGGAGCATGGGATTACTGGAGGATGTTGTAAATAGGATGGGTAGAGTGTGTTTATCTTCCTTTAATCTTTATAATCCTAGCAATTTGATTTTGCTGCAAAGGGCAAACATATACGCAGAGCACTACCTGAAACCACAGGAGAGATTGTAGACAAATTGTTTCCCAGACCTATAACTAATCTGAAGATGGTAAACTGAAAAATCTCATACAATGTTCATTTGATTTAAAAAAATCATATTTTCTTCTAAGTGACACTCAGCATTTCTAACACCCCACTATGCTCTGTGTTGAGCACAAGGAAAATACACCTGAGAGTCAATATATTTTGCTTATTGACAGGGAAATGGAAGGACATTGACTCTGCTGTGTAGGATGCATTATTTCAAAGCAGTTTGGTAAAAACCATAGCTCCCACTCTTGGTGAAGAAGCATACTCTGTAATATCACTGAAGTGAAAAATTGCATTAACCCTTTGAACGGTATGGTGTGCACTCATCATGCTACCGTGATGCGATGCCGCTCATCTGTAGCAAACTATGCATCGAGAGGGCCAAACTGAGAGTCACATTACATACCATGGAATCCTGAAGTAATTCTCTTTGCAATAGTCACTCCTCTTTTGCATCGGGTCCTTTGTCATTGGTTGGACTAGGAGACTGGTACTCAAGCATCCCGAGTTCTTGTCGAAGCTCTGCTAATTGCTTACTGTGTGAACTTGGACAAATCAATCATCTTCTTTGCATGGCATTTTCTCCATCTTTAAAACTGGAATAATAATGTACCTAAGGTAACACATAGGGATAAAAATTGGTTTCCAAATTGTGCCCATCACTGTGGTATCTGGGAGATGTGTTATTCTTCATCATGCAATTCTTCTAATCTCAAAGGTGGAAATACACTTGCCATGAATTCTGCTTGATCAGTACAGAACAATGAATGGAATTCATGAACCTCTCCTCCCCAGTGCCATTCTCACCAGGAAAGTGGATCAAACTAAATTGCTATTACCTTGTATTATTGCCCTCTGTAGTGTTTGCTATTAGTTACTGTAATGTACCCTTCTTTAGGAGTGTTCAGATAATTTTTATTGGGTCTTTTCATAAGAGTCCTAGAAAAGCCATAAACATCCTCCAGGAAGCCATGGAGTGTTCAAAGGCCCTTTATGGTTATTATAAAATGAATAATGAATGCAGAAAGGATAAGTACCACGAAGACAATAGCAGTTGAAAATGACACCTCATCTGTGTGGTGGTGTCTGAGTTTCATGTTTATTACAATCTGCCTGACTTGTGGAATAAATTCTAATGCTAGTACTTTGATCCAGCCCCCTCAAAGCTCTTTACAGGCATTAGTCACTTTAGCCTTCTGGCCCCTATGTGAGGGGAGAAAGCATTCATCATTATCCCGTTTACAGATAGAAAATGTGAATGGAACCCACATCTCCCACTCTTGGTCCTCTGCTTCCTCCCTTCCGACCTCAGCAAAGAGGTGGGTCAGCTGAGGCGATGGGGGCTGATTTAATCATGTAACAGAGAGCAGGAGTGCCAAATACACCATTAGAGCAAGAGTTTTAAATTGTACATGTGACAATAATACTTTGGGCTTTATTCTTCAGGGCAGCTAAGCTCCATGTAATGACAGGGAGTGGGGGAGGGAGGAGTGGCTGTCTGGGCTCCAGTCAGGACTCCTTAATTATGTGCTGGCCAGCCCCAGGAATGGCTGCTCTGGCATAAGCCTCTGGCTAAGGTCACTCAGGAACTTTGTCAGTGGAAGACTGGCACGTGGGAGCTCTGCCACCACCCCTCTTGTTCCCAGCCACCTCCTCCCTCAGCCAGCATGCACTGTGCAAAGAACAGTTCCTCGTGGCCCCACTCTGAGGAATCCAGACAGTGCAAAGCTAACTCTATGGGAGTTAGATAAGAGATGTGAAGCCTCTTTCACTCTAGACTCTCTTTGTTGCCCCACCTTTCCCTCCCTCCCCCCCCAACACACACACTGGGGTTGTATACAAAGGTATTTGGGGCCGGATTTGAGGAGATGAACCAGCGTGCTGTTTCCCGATGACAGGAGGCAGGATACGCACCTGGATGGACCACTGCTCTGTGCTCGGGTGAAGCAGCAACTCCATTCCAACACTCTGGCCCCCACCACTTGGCCTGCAGTTGCTAGAGGAGCCTGTGTTTACCCACATTTTGCCCAATACAACTCCCCCATAACTGGGTCCAGATATCCAGATGTTGGCTTCTCCTGCACTCACCCGGCAGAAGGCATTTATTTGCTCATTGATGGGGACCATTGCCCTTTGTCATTATTGACAAAAAAATTTGCAGCACCACGTCACCTTGAGAAATCTGCTTTGCTAGACAGAGCTACTTGCACAGTGGCTGCCTTCCTTGGGAGCTGGGCCCTGAATGCTAATCACATAGTGCTGCTGAGATCTGTATCTGCTGAGCGCTGTTTATAAGGTTAAAGGGATATTTTGAGTAACAGGTTCCATTTAGCTCTTGATGCTATTTTTGTGCCCCAAACATTTAAAGTGGAGAAAATAGAACCATAAAAGGTTCCAGACACCAAATATTAAGCCAGTGCCTTTGTAATTGTAAGTTTCATGTAAACGAGTCAAATTCTGAGATGAGCTGTTTGCTTTTTACTTGGAATTAAGACATATTGATGATGCTAATTTGTTATGAAAACACAATCTCCTGGACACTTCTGCTGAAGAGTAACTGTGAAATCATGATAGATGATTCCTCCTTGATGCAGAAATAGACCTGTAATTCCATCGTGCTTAGTGTGCAGGTGTATTTTATACCTCTGGATGCTGATTGGATGTGATGGGTTACACAGAAAGGTGCGGGAGATAGAAGCTCTGCTTCAGGTAGTAAAACATTTATTGCTAGCGGGTTCCCAAAAGGACTGAATTTCTGCTTAAAAATCATATTTTTTTGTTCTCTCAGATTTCACAGGGGACATTCATTTTTTCAGGGTAAAATAAAATGGCTTTGCGAAGCGGTATGCAAAAGACGGAGGAGAGGCCTGGGCTGGTCAAAGGCTGCACTCGCACACAGGCAATCATTATTTGACAAGGGTCTGAGTTCATGAAACGCTGTGGGCCAAATTCCATGCGGGTGTAAATGGGTTCCGCTCCATAGACTCAAATGCAGTTTCATCCATTTATGCCAGCAAGGAGTCTGGCTCCATGGTGCTTGGTATTCAAGTGCTTGGTATTTGCAGTGGAGGGCGAACATGTTTCCCAAAGGAAAAACAGGACACCACATGGGGCTACTCCAAGTCCCCAGGGCTGGCCTGAGGTGCTCACCTGAGCCCTTCCCCCTCCAACCTCCCATGCAGGGCTGGCATCGCGACTCACCACCTCCCCAGCACGTTTCTCTGTACCCCGCTTTTTTGACAGAAGTGGGAGTTTGTCCCGTTTGCTCTTCCCAACTAATCAAGTCGGCAAGAACAAACAGGACAAATGCCCACTTTGGCAAAAAAAGTAGGGACGGCTGGGACAGGGTTTAAAAAAGGGGCTGTCCAGGCCAAAACGGGACATATGGTCACCCAAAAAATCAGGGACACCATTCCAGAAGAACTCAGCTCTCACTATGACACTTACAATCAGGTTTTCACCCAGCGTGCTGAGCCCTCCCGGTATCTGGCACCTAAATGGGAGCTGAGATCATGAAGATCTAGCCCCATCTGTGGGCGCTGCGCTCACTTGAAAATTAGTGGTCCATGCATCATATTTGTTCATTAAAGGCAAATTTGTTCATTAAGAATGCTGGCTTCATAATCCCGTTGCCCTTCTCAGTTTAGGTATCTAATGGCTTGACTTTCAGCAATGCTGAGCATCACCCCAAATTCACTGATTTCAAGAGGAGCTGTGGGTGCTCAGCACTTCTGAAAATGAAGCCGTCAGTGTCCAACCAGGTGTCTATTGTAGTGTCATTCTTTCAATGTATTCTTCCCCTTGAGGTCCCATTCCACATTTTGGAATCCTTTAGCTTTTCAGGATAGTTTCAGAATGTCTTCTTTCAGTGGCATTTGTGAATCAAGCAGCTAATCAAATATAGACGAGTTTTGTATTTGTTGGCCAAAATTTTCAAAGGTAGTTACCAAAGTTAGCCTCATACAGCCCCATTTAGACACCCAAGAAAGTTGCCTGATTTTTAGATGTACTGAGCATCCATTCACTGCAATGGAAGCTGCAAGTTCTCAGTACCTGGGAAAAATCAGGCCACTTTTTATATAACTAATATGGCTTTAGAGTTCAGGCACCCAGGTGTGAAAAATGTTTGCCACTGTGTTTAGAATAAAGACATGCAATTACAGTAATGCGAAAAACTAAGTTTTTCTTTCTTTCTTTCTTTCTTTCTTTCTTTCTTTCTTTCTTTCTTTCTTTCTTTCTTTCTTTCTTTCTTTCTTTCTTTCTTTCTTTCTTTCTCCACATCATCCCTTTTGCACTGCAGGCTTTCTCTCCCCCCACCCCAAATGACACTGGCTAAGCAAAAGGGAGGTGGTGGAATCTCCTTCCTTAGATATTTTTAAGGTCAGGCTTGACAAAGCCCTGGCTGGGATGATTTAGTTGGGGATTGGTCCTGCTTTGAGCAGGGGGTTGGGCTAGATGACCTCCTGAGGTCCCTTCCAACCCTGATATTCTATGGTTCTATGGTTATATGAATCTATGAAAAGCTCAGCAGTAGGAGGAGCTGCTGGGGAGAGGAGCCTGCAGTGTTAGGGATGACACACTGATGATAAGTGTGATTGATGAAGAACACAGAGATTAGAAGAAAGAACAGGAGGACTTGTGGCACCTTAGAGACTAACCAATTTATTTGAGCATAAGCTTTTGCTCATTTTTTGTGAATACAGACTAATACGGCTGCTACTCTGAAACCAGAGAGCAGAAGGAGAATGAGGACTCCATCCATCCATCAGCTGCAATGCCAATGTGTGTTGCTCCCGGGAACTTAAGTGCTGCTACAAAGTTTATTTTCACTTTGCTGCTCTTTAGCTGATTTGTCTTCACATAACTGTTGTGAATAAAATAGGAAGCATAAAAACCCCACTAAAAGGACAGCAACAACAAAAGCTGGAGTGTGGATACTCAACAGTTCCCATCTCATCATAAGATGTCACAGAAAGCCCCAGTCCTTCCC
The DNA here is from genome assembly GCF_965140295.1 of Lepidochelys olivacea. Lineage (NCBI taxonomy): Eukaryota > Metazoa > Chordata > Testudines > Cheloniidae > Lepidochelys > Lepidochelys olivacea. Next base: position 2,975,911 of record NC_140431.1, on the reverse strand, counting down.
CCATTGAAATCAGTGAGAGTTCTGCCCTGATTTCAGAAATCCATGTAGCTGCACTGATGTGGCCCTGTTAAGTCAATGGCAGAAGTCCCATTGACCTGAACAGGGCTAGTATTCCATCCCTAGGAAAGACAAGAAAAGGTCACAATTCGCACTTCATAGTTAGGATTTAAAGTCAGGTGTCCCATTGCTTAATCCCATGCTCTAACCACTAGAGCTGCTTTTCTACTGAACTGATTTTAAGAGGAAGTGTGTACCCTGAAGCTTCAACTGAAGCCCATGTTATGAGTTTACTTTGTGCTTGCATTATTTAAAACATGTGGCATATTATAAGGTTGGTGTGACAGATGCTAGGCGGTCCATTTTACTGTACATTAATACAGCGTATTAAGAATATAGTCTGTTTACCTGACTCATGCAATTCTTGTAAGATCTGAAATACTTTATCATGGAAACACCGATTGCTATTCTCATTAAACTTCCGAGATGATCATTTTGTAATAAAGAAAATGAACAGTTATAATAAAGATTTATGGGTGTAATTGAAAGTCATCGAGGTCAGTACAGTTTTTGAGACTCATACTCTAGGTATTAAAAAAAGCTATTTTCTTGAGCAGTAACTGCTTTTGGACTAGGGGCCTTGTTAACATGCCTACTGGAACTGGCTGAAAACTGTCTCCCGATAATTAGAATGGCTGTGCAGGCCAATATGAATGGACTGCTCTACATGTTGAGAAGCTATTAACGTTTATGCTGCAGCATTTATTGCAATTTGGCAGGGAGAGATGGTCAGGTGGGTTAGGGTGTTAGCCTGGGAATCAGGAGACAGATGCTCAATTTCCTACTGTGCTACAGACTTCCCTTGTGAGTGTGGGAAAGTCTCCTAGGCCACATCTACACTACGAAATTATGTCGACCTAACTTATGTTGGCATACAGCCACCGCAGTTATTAAATCCCTCGTGTGTGTGCACATTTGGATTCTGGTGGTGGTGGTGTGTGTCCTCACCAGGAGCGCTTGGATGGATTGTATTGTCAGTGTGGGGTAGCATGGGATGGCTCCTGAAAGCCAGTAACCGTCAACGTAAGCAAAGCCGCATCTACCCTGACACAGCGGTGACCTAATTACATCAACCATGAGTCTATGCCGCTCAGGGAGGCGGAGTTACTAAATCAGAGTAGAGAGGCACTTACATTGGCAAGAACCCAATTTAAGTGAAGACACTTCCACAGTGAGGTCATTGTAAGGCAGCTTACATTAACCTAACCCCGGAGTGTAGATCAGGCCTTGGTCTCTCTCAATGCCTCAGTTACCCACCTGTAAAATCAGGATAATGGCACTTCCCTTCCACAAGGTGGTGTCGTCAGGCTAATACATTAACGCTATAGCTAATGGGCTATCACCAGCAGGAGAGTGAATTTGTGTGGGGGGGTGGAGGGTGAGAAAACCTGGATTTGTGCTGGAAATGGCCCACCTGATGATCACTTTAGATAAGCTATTACCAGCAGGACAGTGGGGTGGGAGGAGGTATTTTTTCATATTCTCTGTGTATAAATAAAGTCTGCTGCAGTTTCCACGGCATGCATCCGATGAAGTGAGCTGTAGCTCACGAAAGCTCATGCTCAAATAAATTGGTTAGTCTCTAAGGTGCCACAAGTACTCCTTTTCTTTTTGCGAATACAGACTAACACGGCTGTTACTCTGAAAGCTGACATTAACGCTTGTAAGGCATTCAGATACTATATTAATGGGGGCCATATTTACATAGGGACAGGGCTAGATACCGTACTGGGAAAGAGGAAGGGAAAAATCTCACGTTGGGTCCTGCATTTTCTTGTGCAATTGTTTTCTTTCTAAACTCATGCATCAGTCAAAGCACAACAACAAAGTGACTCAAGCAAGCATTAGTGTAGTTTGGAACAGAAAAATAAAACCCAAATCTTTTAATGAGCTCCACCAAGAAAGTCTGGGCTAGCTATATTTTAGTATGCATTCTCTAGCCCCAAATCAGGCTGTGTGCATCTGTGGATGGCAACTGTAGCCAAATAGATAAATGTCTGAGACTTATTCTGAGCACTCAGTGTGGTTTCTCTCTTCCAGCTGTTAAACGATGTTGATTTGCAGGCTGTTGGTGTTTCATTGGCATCTGTTGTAAATATGGGAATATAGATCGCCCCATTTCTGCATGTTATAGAAAACCAGTGTGTATATAAGCAGTGCAGTGTGAGATTTAGGAGATGGTTTGGGAATGTAGACACACGATAATTACTGCTAGGTGTGCTGGCTGTTGATTCCCTTTAGAAATTATAACACCTGGGGGAAAATTGGATGGCTCAGGGGCAAGGGCACTAGTAGTTAGAGCCTGTTGTTGCCAGTTCAATCCCAGCCCACGCTGGCAGAAGTTGTTACTGCCTGTCGGTTGTTTTTTGGGCAACATGAAACATGCTTGGTGGGCTGCAGTCCAAACTTCACTTGATAGATGGCCACAGCACAAAAATCCACTCCCACCACAAATGGCCTTAGGATAGAGGTGCACTGGTGTGGAGTGCAGCAGTGAGATTCTTAGACTGCCCCAGTCTGCACTAAACGCACCCTGTTAAAAAATAAAGGACTTGCGTCCCCATGGATGTCACTGCAGTGCTGTGTCTGAAACCAGGAGTGAGTTAATAAAAATGGGGTGCAATCCTGGCCCCAATGGCAAAACTCCCATTGACTTTAACAGGGCCATGATTTTGCCCAGGAATTACCAATGAATTCAGTTCATTACATTACAAGTGGAGCACCACAAGCTAGGTCCTGCACTCACCGAACACAGACAGTGCTTTGCTGACATCTGTTGGTTGCTCTTCCCAGGGCATCCACCCTGACTCACTGAATGCCTGCGCTAATAATGGTAGCTTTCAGAGTAGCAGCCGTGTTAGTCTGTATCCGCAAAAAGAAAAGGAGGACTTGTGGCACCTTAGAGACTAACCAATTTATTTGAGCATGAGCTTTCGTGAGCTACAGCTCACTTCATCGGATGCATACCATGGAAAAGTCTTCTGCAGTTTCCACGGTATGCATCCGATGAAGTGAGCTGTAGCTCACGAAAGCTCATGCTCAAATAAATGTGTTAGTCTCTAAGGTGCCACAAGTCCTCCTGTTCTTTTTGAGCTAATAAGGCCTGTTTTGATTTTAGCAATCTTTTGACTTCTTTGGATGCCAGCCTCTCCAAATCCCAGTGTAAGGTCTATTGCATTAGATGCTCTTTGCTACATACATTGTCTTCCTTACAGGGTTTTGCAGCATCATGTGGTGTACAAATGGCAACATGACATGCTGCTTGCTCATTGTTTAATTGCTCAAACATCCAATAAACTGCCTGCCAGGCCAGCAGGCCATCTGGTTATTTTAGAACTATAGGATTGAAAGTCTGATCCTGTGCAGTTCCTTCCACCTTGATCGGCCTTTATGTCATTGTCTTCTTTGCAATCCTTCATCTCATTACAAAATTCTCCTGAAAATACTCATTCTCTCTATCTCTTCCTTCCTCTTCCCCAGCCTGAAGATTAAATGCTTAAGTTTTTTCACTGCACAAAATTTTTTCCACATCTGTTTTCTGTCACTTGTAATCTATACTGTCCATTGGCTTATCATTTTGTTGGCAGAAAAGGTTTTGGGACACACTTTGACTGAGAAATGCTGTATCCAGTTGTTTGCTATAACTATATGGTAATAGAACTATTAAGGATATTTCTTCTCTGGGTGAATGAAGGGGAGGATTTTGTTCAGATTGCCATGTGTTTACTATCATATTCCATAAGGTTCATGTGCTCAGGAAGGCATAAAGAGTCTTCCAAATGAATTCCCATTGTATTCCCTCATGAAAAGAACACATGAAAAGAAACTCCTTGCTCCTTCCATTCCAGCTACTTAGGATTTTCCACTCGGCTATTTTCTTGGATGTTACTCATTCCTGCCTTCTGTTTTTTCAAATCCCATTTTTACCACAAAGGAAAGCTGTTAGAAAGGCACTGAGCAACCATCAAGGTCTATTTTTAGCTTCTTCCAGGGCATAATATACAAAATGTAATAATCTCATACTTGAAGGTTTTTATTTCTTTTGCAAGAGACATGAAATTGTTCATAGGAGAGAGAAATTCAGTAGCTCATCTTTTCCCCAGTGATCAAAAACTTTCACCCTGTGTGTCTGATAACTCATCTTGTCCCTCTTTACCCAGAAGGACCTGCTTCTGATTCCAGAGAGGTAGTTAGTTACTGGCCACTGTGAATGTGTTGAACACAGAAAATTGTGTATGTAAGTGCATTAGATGTTTCTCTGTCTGTGGAGTTTATTGCCACAGGAAACTGGAGAGCCAAATAACCAAACAGAATTTAAAAAGAGACTGAATAGACACCTGAATGATTTTGGCACAGGGACTGATTGGATCATTGAATGAGTTGTAAGCTGTATAGACTTTAAAAAATGCCTTGAAAATATGTTGCTAACATTTTCTCTCTCTCTTGCCCTTTTAACTATCAGATGGCAATCACCATTCTGCATATTCCAAACCTTAGCTTCCTCTTGGAACTAAAGATAATGAGAATCCATAGGTGGGACATCTTGTCTAGAGAACATTAATTAAGATAAAGCTGAAATGTGTCCCAGGAAAGGAAAAATCTGATGCTTGATAAGGAATTTTTCAACCATTGTTAGTTTCTCAAACCAAAGACTCCCATCACTTACTTATGGAGGAGACTTTCATCTTTCTTAGTCTAGCTAAGGAGAACCCCTGCCCCATGACAGGCAAGAGTAACTATCTCCTTTCCCATGCAGAGTGCCCTATTGTCTCATCTATGTTAATTAAGATCCAGAGAAGATTAAAAAACAAAACTAGTAGGTTTAAACTAGTTAGGAATAACTTGCTGGTGACTCAAGAACCTAAATCATTCCAGGTCAAACTTCCTGATATGTCAAGAAGCCTAATATAATAAAACCTTTCACCCCAATTTAGAAACTGTACTTTTGTTTGCTTTTGAATAAGATAAATTTCTCTGTGTGAATACTCTGTCTTGTTCCCCTACTGTAATAGCTCACATCCTCTGATGAACCCTGAAAGATATTAAGTGTATGAAAGATATTAGATATAATCAAAGAATGGATATATTGTGTCCATTCAATGTAGAAGACGACAAGGAATTTTGTTTGTTTTCCTTATAAATGATTGATTCAACTTAGAAGTGATAAAAATCGTATAGCACAAAAAGGAATGTTGAAAAATATAATCATCTTGCCAGGGTATAGCTTTCGAATATTAAGAAGAATTGCTGAAAATGGGGAGGTAGGGAGAGATCCCAAAAGATAGTCAGGGTAATAATGAAATACAATCCACAGGGCCGGCTCTAGGGTTTTGCTGCCCCAAGCTCTGAGAGCACAAGGATGTCTGGAAGGCCTCCCCTGAAATTGTGCCACCCCAAGCACGTGCTTGCTTTTGCTGGTGCCTAGAGCCGGTCATGACAATCCATGAAATTAATCAAACCCTCCGACCGAAAGAAACAGCAAAGAAATGTATTATACACTGACACCATCTACTGCATATCAATGGCAGCAGCAGAGACAACGAGAAAGCTGAATGCAGAGAGCCCTCTGGCAAAGGGCCAATAGAAATCAGAAGGCAATGAGCTCTGAAATCAGGTCAGTGTGGGACCCTAAAGTTTTGCTGAACCCCAGAGTTTGCTAAATTCCTGTGGACAGGCTCCCCCCTCCACCATGGCCACAGGACTAAAAAGAGTTTTCCAGAAGAGCTTGCCAAACCCCTGGGTAGGAAAAATCCTCCTGTCCTATCCTCCAGTATCAAAGAACCAAGAGTTGATTGAACCCACAAAGAAGCTGCACAATCCGCTGTGCAGTTGGACCAGCCTTGTGGACATAACTATCCCTAATTCCAGAGTTAACAGAATAAGAAGCAGTGAGATTTCATTTCAAAGATTGTATTCCTCCTTCTACGCTTTAATATAGCTATCTGAAGGTTATCCTGTTTAGTCTACATTCCCTAGTGAGCCATCAAGTAACTGTATTTTAGATTTTAACTAATGTGATATGCATGCTTTTCCTTATAAGTCCAAGCAAATTGAACGAAGAGAGATTTGAGCCATAACTTTGAGCCAGTAGTTCCCAAATGGGATCCCTGCAGCCCTGCAGTGTCAGCCAGGTTTTATGCAGGGTCCATAACAACATTCCAGATTTTTGCCACATGGAGGATGTGTTTGTGTTCTCAAAATGGCATCCTCTGAACATCATGACCTCTCACACACCATACATGAGAGGTCACGTTGGCAAGGACGTTCCCACGGTGGTAGAAGTGTTCCAGTACATCGGCACTTCCCTGTGCAGGACTACACCCTCCCTGCAAGGATTTAGAAGTACTTTTTCTGCCACAGATGTCAAGACTCGCAACACTTCTATGGGATAGGAAAGTAATACCCTCATTTAGGGGAAAGAGAAATACAGATGCCAGGACTAATAGAATAATAACAACATGGAACTTATATATAAATATGTATAAAAAATGAAAGGGGACATTTAGTCTGATGCCAAACAGAGCCTTGGTGGAACAAAGGTTTGGGAACCACTGATTTAAGCAATTGCTTTTGATATTCTAAACTTGTGCCTTTCACACCATTCAACTAGCAGGAACCATAGTCTTGATAGTGCCTTAAAGACAAGTGCATCCTTACTCCTTAGAGAAAGAGGTGAAGGGTGATAAATGTGTTAGGCACTAAAGAACCGATGATTGATGATCATAGGTAAGTGTCTTGAAGAAATCTTGGTGATTTTCATTGTTCCTTGGTGTAACTGCTGAGCCTCACTCATAGTCAATGACGGTTACTTTCAGGGCTGTACTGTGTGTTCAGTAGTTGCCTAGAACATTGATTGTATCTGTACGTGATTAATGAACTGTTGGTTGTATACTGATGTGGTTCTGGATGAATTACCAAACTGTTGATAGGTTAAGAATAATCAAATGTCCTGATTTGAAAAATACTGTTCAAGCTGACCTGAAAAGAACCTAGTGTTACAATGAGTAAGCTAATGCTCCCTAGACTCAATAAAAAAGGGGTTATCCTTTGTGACTCCATTCTAATATTGGCTACAATACTTATCAATTGGCAAATCTTGTTTGTTAAATTTCAGCTTTAAAATTCATAAAATTGACCCCCTTTCACGCTTACCGAGTGCAGAAGGCAAGGGGAGATTGGAGGGTCTAAGAGATTGATTCTGAGATCTCCATCTAGTCTATTGCACGATTGTTCTGTGCTGTATATTTGCTACTGCTTTGGCCATCCAAATTTTGAATGACTCAAGCGATGGGGCTGCCACCATTCCCTTTTGATGATCAAGTAGCCTCCTGTGCAGATTAGAAATAGATTTTTAAATAATTCATTGAATAAAGTCTAGGATTTTTATATCCATCTTCTGATTCTCTTTGCTCTGTGGCATCATCGGCTTTCCAACCAGCACTGAGTGGATGTAGTGTCATCCTTCCCCATCAGAGAATCTGCCTTATCTTCTTTAACTCACAGCACATCATATTTCCATGAGCACTAGCTGACTTCTCTTTTCTGTTGAAATAGGGAATTATTCAGCCTAATAAGACAGGGCCCTTCCAATCAATGCTCACCCCTTGATCAGAGTTGGGGCAGATGCAATCATTTCCTCCCCTTGGAAGTCATCTCATACCTGTATGCAGTGTATTAAAGCAAACGGCATGCTACCGTATATATTTGGAACTGAATTTAGCTTAAATTGTATCCACACAACCCCTTTGAGTAGCATTTGGCCCTTGGAGTGTAGGTAAAATACCTGGACTCTTGCTTGGCTTCACCAATAGCAGCTCATCTCTGTTTTAATCTGTGCATTTTGTAGAGAAGACAACATGTACTGGAGGTGTGGGAATGCTTATGGTTAAACTGGATAACACAGCACAACCAAGTATGAATTAGGGCTCTGAAACAACAGTCTGGAAGAGAGACAATTAGAGGGAATGTGAACCCCTTCCTTAACGATGAGTTACCAGCATTTTCATTCTAACATCCCCATTTTCAGGGGGGATTAAGTTGACCATAGCAATTGGCTGTGGGCTGCAAATAGGGATAAGATATACATTTGTCTGGAAAGAAACAGGTTTTTTTGCAAGTCTGAAATTAAATCAGAATGACTTATTTAATTGATGGGAAAAGATAGAAAGACTAGATGGGCTTCTAGAAACTTCCTGGTTTTACTGTGCACACTACAGCGCCTGATAACTTCAAAGCAGCGCAGGGGACCAAGCTAGCTCTTCTTTCTTTGAAGAAGACCTAGCTTAAGAACATTAAACAGTCCCCCCTACTTGAGATGAACAAAATTCCTGAAGTGCTACCAGTGCTTAATTTGTAAGGAAAGAGGTGCTGGGGCTCAAGCATTGTTTTACATTCATAACTGATGCAGCAAGCCCAGAGGTGCCAGGCCCCTGAACTGTCAGGCCCAGCGGTGCCGGGGCTCAGCCAGGCAAGCCCAGAGGTGCCAGGCCCCTGAACTGTCAGGCCCAGCAGTGCCGGGGCTCAGCCAGGCAAGCCCAGAGGTGCCAGGCCCCTGAACTGTCAGGCCCAGCGGTGCCGGGGCTCAGCCAGGCAAGCCCAGAGGTGCCAGGGCTCTGAACTGTCAGGCCCAGCGGTGCCGGGGCTCAGCCAGGCAAGCCCAGAGGTGCCAGGGCTCTGAACTGTCAGGCCCAGCGGTGCCGGGGCTCAGCCAGGCAAGCCCAGAGGTGCCAGGCCCCTGAATTGTCAGGCCCAGCGGTGCCGGGGCTCAGCCAGGCAAGCCCAGAGGTGTCAGGCCCAGCGGTGCCGGGGCTCAGCCAGGCAAGCCCAGAGGTGCCAGGGCTCTGAACTGTCAGGCCCAGCGGTGCCGGGGCTCAGCCAGGCAAGCCCAGAGGTGCCAGGGCTCTGAACTGTCAGGCCCAGCGGTGCCGGGGCTCAGCCAGGCAAGCCCAGAGGTGCCAGGCCCCTGAACTGTCAGGCCCAGCGGTGCCGGGGCTCAGCCAGGCAAGCCCAGAGGTGCCAGGCCCCTGAACTGTCAGGCCCAGCAGTGCCAGGGCTCAGCCAGGCAAGCCCAGAGGTGCCAGGGCTCTGAACTGCCATCCCTAGAGGTGCCAGGGCTCAGCCCTGGCACAAATTAAGCATCATGCTACCATTGAATCTGACTATGCTATACAGTAAAGCAATTCTGTTCCCATCTAGTGAGGGTCAGTGGTGCGCACGCACGCACACTCCTCCCCTGCCCTGCCCCCCAAAACCAGCCAACAGAAATTTCAGCTATTTGCTTGTGTTTACTTAAAGAAAAATTAGATTTAATGTTTTGTTTGTTTTACCGTCTCAATATTCATATGACTCCCACCATTGCATATCTGAGAGCATTCCACGTATCTATGGGACATTTTATTATCCCCATTTTATAGATGAGAAAGAGGTGAGAAATGATGCTGAGGATGAAAGGCCAAATTCTGTCTTTTTTATAATAGTTTAAATCTGAAGCTACTCCACTGACTTCCTTGACTTGAGTGACATTTCTCCACATTTACACCAGCAGCACCCAGAGTCAAACTTAATTTGCTGTTAGGGTTTTCTCGACATACACAACTGTTCCCAATCAGCTATTCCTAACCAGCTCCATCTGTGGACACTCTTATTCTGGAACAAGAATGCCTTATTCCTATTTAGTTTAGCCCACTCTTTTTTCAGGGTAAGCTTGTCCACCCATGTAATTTAAATTTACACCCTATTTTAATGCACATTAACTTTAGACAAGCCCTAAGTTTCCACATAATCTTGTGATAACTCCCACTTGCTCCACAGGGTGAAACAGTCTGGGATTCTGGAGTGAATTTGAAAGGCATTAGTTAAATTATGAATCATCTTTAACCTTATGTGTCCAATGTGGAGAGAAAAATGACAAGATATTATTATATGCAATAATAAAGTTCTGATAGAATTTCTCTGCTATATGATTTTGCCTCTGACAGCTGGTTTATACTGGTATAACTCTCCTAGCTTGTATGGAGTTACTCCTGATATGCTAGAATCAGGCCCACAACCTCTTAAATAATAAACAACAAACAGCAACAAAAAGTGAAATTGTTATTATGGCTTATTGAAGCCTTACTAAAATGCCTATTGTACAAACATTTAACTATCACAGTTACTGAAGTGTGTCTCATTTTACTTTATTCCCTGGTGGATGCTTCCCTGAGAATTCGGTACAGATACTGAACAATAAAGCCTGTTGCAAATTGTTTTCCAACTGCTAGGTAATTACAGCAGATTTTATACTAAATGTAAAGAATGAACTGTTATTTTTTAATAAAGGAAACATCTTTTCTTAGCTGATGCTTTAACAGGCCCTCGTTTGTCTTACTTTCCATCTGAACAACAGCACTCCCACTGTCTCTCATCCAGCCGGACTTGCTGCAATGCCGTCTCGTCTGCTTTCTTCCTCAGAAGCCGCATATGACAGTGATCAGCTAAAGGTTCAGACCTTTAGGCTACACTGACGGTAACATTAAATATTTAATATGACTTCGCTCAGGCCACAGAACATGTCTTGTCTGCGCTTGTTATCGAAGTGGACAGAATTTCTTTTCAGCAAGCAACAAGGTTTAACTCCACACTTGGTCATGTTTGTCAGTATTTACCAGCATGACCGCTGATATCATCATCTCTCACATGCCAGTGAGAGCAAATATAAAGCATCTTGTCTTGTGGGAGTGGGAGCTTCCTACAGTTGCCTCTGGACAGGAATAAGCATTTCAGACCTAAGGGAAAACTTCAGAGTTTAGATATAGATGGAAGGAACTGAGCCCTCTTGAGGAGGTGCTGAGCACCCTCAACTCCTATTGACTTCAGCAAAATGTGGAGGCGCTTGGCAGTTTGTAGAAGAGTCAGGCCTTTTGGGGGCAAAGGCCTCTGGTCTGAGTAAGGGCCATGTAACACTTGGATTACTGCACGTGCCACCCGAGGCACATTGCGCATACGCTAAGAACACTGCAGAGCTGATGCAGCAAGGGGGATAGGAGTCTCTGACCAGGAGCTAGGCGGGAGGTTAAGAAGGCCAGGGATTGTGCCAGGGCATGGCCAACAGATTCATGGCTATGTAGGTCCAATGGCAAAAAATCCCATGGGTTCGATGGGGGCACAGCAGTCACAGAGGGCCAGGGATGGGGGAGTTTATTCCTTCCTCAATCTCCAGTGGATCTCCATGGTGCAAAATCTTGGGCTTCATGCATAGGACAGCTAAAACTCTGTGATGTCTGAGAGACTTGGAGGATAAGCTTGATCCATCCCATCCAACCAGAAAATATTTCCGTGATAGAGGAACATGATCAGTGAATGTGGGCGTCTGACTGGCAGGACAGGGTTGGGCTTAACAAAAGAAAAGTGTTGTTTATTTTAACATCTGTGTTTCTCATGGTTGAAACAAGATAGGAGCCTGCAGCTGTGAGGGGGAGGGAAAATGTATCTATCTATTTTGTTTTCAGTGTTGTTGTAGCCATGTTGGTCCCAGGGATACTAGAGAGACAAGGTGGGTGAGATAATACCTGTTATTGGACCAACTTCTGTTAGTGAGAGAGACAAGTTTCAAACTTACAAGGACCTGACCTGAGGCATCTTGGAAAAGCTATCTGTGTCTTGACAAGCTGGTGAAGCAAGGCAGTGCAATGAGAGCTGGACTTGAGTGATTTTACAGCTGCCCCTAATCCGGTGTAGTCAAGGTACACCACTGAGTGATGAATTGCATCTTCAGAGGGAGGGGTAGCTGCATGATTCAATGTATAATACATAGAAAAGCACAGTTGTGAGCATCTATACTACTTAATGTAACCAAATAAAAGGGATGGAAGTAGGGAAAATGGAAGAAAACCCTCCCTTTATGTGGAGGGAGGAAACAAATTTGGATGCCAGACTCAAATTAATCTCAGTGATAAAACTCAAAGGCCTCATTGGGAAAGAAAGAAAGAAAGAAAGAAAGAAAGAAAGAAAGAAAGAAAGAAAGAAAGAAAGAAAGAAAGAGAAAAACAGTTCCCTTTTGATTAGCTAGATGGAGCTGCAGTCGTTTCCTGCCCTCATTAACCATACGCCACTGCATACCCTCGAACTCCAACATATCCACATGGCAAAGTAGCCGCAGCAATTTTACATTCAATAATAGGACCATCCACTAGTGTTACAGAGGGGGAAAAAAACACCCTCTCTGAGACTCAGAATGGGAGTTAGAAGGAGATGGCTGTGCAAAGCTGAAGCCACTTTACAGCAGGGAATCCTAGCTGCAAGAAACTAAAGGGAGTATTCAGATTTGGGGAGTATTCAGAGACCAGAAGAGCATCAGCTGAGGTTGTTCGGATGTAGGTTATGGGATCTCAAGCCTGCCACCAAGTCTGCACCCATAATCAAGAAGGGCACCCAATAATGTGGCTGCAAACACTTCCACTTAAATGGTTATCTTCCTGTCTGCAAAGGGCCAGTGTTTGTGTCTGAAATGATTTGCACTTGAAAAATTACATCTGAAATGTATTGCAAACATATAGTTGAAATATGTTTTTAGATACGTGTCAGCAGAGTAAATGCTGCACAATATGCTCCACAGACATTGCTATGAGCTGTAAAATGAATTCACGCTTAATCTATTTATGCCCCTGTTTATCCATTACCCGTTAATGTTTACATGACTGATATGGACAAAGAAACCATGAGACGCATACACCATAAGAGGGTTAAATGCAGCAGCCTCAACTTTATTTAAAACTATTACCAAGCTGGGGTGACCAGCTCAACTATCTGGCAGGGTTGTTCCACTGTGGTTTTCAACACGCACCAATGGCTCTGGGTACTATAAATCTGACAATGGATGTGAAGGCCATGCCCCCTCTCCATCTTCAGATCTGCCCAGGGATCCCAAGGGTCCCAACCCACTTCCTTCCTCCATCCTGGCGGTAGGAGAGACAAGATAAGGGAGGCCACAAGTTGCATGAGATTCCCTCACCGTGGTTTGCTGTGCCCAGGACCAATGACCAGGCAGCCTAGTGTGTTATAGGGACCTCAGTCAGACACCTCCTAACTCTCCAACGGCATTGGAACTTGTCAAAATTATGACGATTATAATTTAAACCCAAGCCTCCTGGATGTCAGATAGGAGGTGAAAACCCTTACGGCAGTTTGCCGTTTTGTCATATGGGAAAAATCCCTTCCAGACCCCAAAAGTGGTGATCAGACTAGCATCGAAAGAGATCCAGCAATGCCATTAAGGGGGGATGACACATGGAGCCCAACATGGCAACTTGCCATGGTGGCGACCACTAGCAATCTCCTTTCCCCTCCAGTTCCTGAAGGCAGGAGCCAATCACCCAGTCCCATTACCACCCCCAGAGCCAATGGCAGTAGTGGTGGGCAGGGCAGGCTCTGGTGCCTGGGTACAGTATGTGATACCTCTCCCCACAATGCCCTGCAGCACAATGGAGGGAGGGTGGGGGGCAGGAGAAAGGCAAGTAAGAGGGGGAAGCTGAAGGAACTCATGGAGCATGGCCTGAGCTGCTCCTGATTGGGATCTTATCCACACCCCTCTGTTTCTGGGGGCATCTCCATTGCTCCAGGCCCCATCAAAGTCATGCCATGGCTATTGGGGTGAACACTGATGTGTTAATAAGAATGTCTGTGGAAAGCAAAAAGAAAAGGAGTACTTGTGGCACCTTAGAGACTAACCAATTTATTTGAGCATAAGCTTTCGTGAGCTAAGCTTATGCTCAAATAAATTGGTTAGTCTCTAAGGTGCCACAAGTACTCCTTTTCTTTTTGCGAATACAGACTAACACGGCTGTTACTCTGAAACCTGTGGAAAGCAAAAATCCCACGACTAGTCATGGAAATCCATAAAGATTCGCTCAGGGAGTGACCATTTGAGAGATGTGTCAGGGAACAGAACCAGTTCCATATGACTTAGATAACCAATCAGAAACACCAAATATCAGAAGGAATGTTCTGGGTGAACAGTTTGAGAGTGCTTCATAGGCTGACACTTGCCTGCTCCACATATTGGTTGAAAAATGTTGAATGATAACCAAATTAATAAAACCTGCAGTCAGTGTGGGGATACTTTACTAACAGGAAGAAGATCTAAGCTGGTTATATATGTTGTTCAATGAGAATTATTCCGTCAGCTTTATTCCACATACTGTCTCAACAACATGCATAAGTCCTGAATCTATTGCCTCTACAGCTGAAAGGGGAGTGACGTCTCCACAGCCCACACACCGGCTTTTCTAATCAAGACTTTCAATAAGGGGTCAGTTGCAGTGATGGCTTTGTGATGCAGAAATTTCATACAAATATTCTGGGGAAGTGAGCTGTAGCTCACGAAAGCTCATGCTCTAATAAATTGGTTAGTCTCTAAGGTGCCACAAGTCCTCCTTTTCTTTTTGCGAATACAGACTAACACGGCTGTTACTCTGAAACCTGTCATACAAATATTTAACAGCCTACATGGTGGGTGTGTGTGTGTGTAACAGTACAGATACCAACAAAACCCATGTAAACTGTTACAAAAGTGATGACAACAGACTTGGCCTACTGATATGAATCTGTCACCTAGATGGACAGAATCCCTGCTAACTACTCTACATGTTAGGTAATAATATGGACCAAAACAAAAGCTGTAGTGCTTACAAGTGTTTGTTTTATCGATTTTATTTACGTACATGGCCCCCATTACTGCAATATCTGAACCTCTCACAATCATTAATGGGGATCTGAGGCATAGAGCTTCTAAGGACTTCACACAAAAAGTCCAGGCCAGAGCAGCGACTTGAATCCAGGCCCTGGGTAGTGGCTTAACCACTAGACTATTCTTCCTCTGTTTATTTGTTTATCCCCAAACTTCAGAGCCTGAATTCATTACAACAGAACAATTGAAAAAGTTGAGATAAAAAATGATGTAAGTAATAAATCCACCTATGAGTCAAGAAAGCTGTGTCATATGTGAACATATCTATTTATGTAGCTATGTAGCTTTTATCATTCCTTGAATAATACTTTCTATTTCTGAAAGGGAATAATCATTTATAAAAAATCAAAATCTGGAAATATATATTTTTTACAGCCTCTCTTGCTTCTGTCTCTGTTCAGATTTAAGTCATGTCTACTAGGGATGTGAATGCAATGTAAAAATGCAGTGTTAACAGATCACAGCCATGAAATGTTGGAAAGGTCATTTTCTATGGGGATACAAGATGAAAGGTGCCAAGAACGTGGATGGAGGGAAAGGTGTTCTGCAGAGAGAATTCATTATAGAGTTTTATTAGGCTTTTTCTGGAGGAGGCTAGTAGGAGATGAGCTCTGATATGCTCCAGAAAGCAATAGAAAATATGGTAAAATGTATCAAAACTGCTTTAACTACCACAGGGAAATGTGTATCACTACGTGAAATTGGAATGGAAAGGAAAATGAAGTCAGTATTATGTCAGTATTAAGTTTTCCAACAGCAGGCTTTGACTAGTAACCTGAGCTTCAGTTTTGCCCTGGTTTGCTTGCTACCACCCGGCTGTTGATAAAGTACTGACATGATCCAAAGCTTTAAAGTAACACCAAAATTATTTTTTTCTCCTGTCTTTCAGCGCAAATGTTTCTATGGATTGCTGCTTCCAACAACATCTGCATGACTGCACCCCTTGGCCTACTGACTGTAGCAGAAACCATAAGTATCTTAGCCTGAATAGTGCCAGAGATCTTGAAACACTTGCTCCCCATGCAAATACATCAATGCCTTCCTAGAACGATTCTGCAGGTATTTAAAACTTTTCTCTGTCCTTAGGGGGAATGAAATGATGCAAAACCTTAGTTACAGTTATTCACAGCAAACTCTGGTGGTATGGGATTGCCACAGCTTAGTGGGAGGATGGCTGTTTTTGTTATTCTGGTAGCTCCAAAATGCCACTTTTATCCACCATTTTAAAGAAGGGTAGTCCAGTGGTTACAGAACTAGACAAGGACTCAGATCTGTGTTCAGTTCTTGGCTCCCTGTGTGACCTTGGGGCTTGATCCAGCAAGATACCAAGCATTTTGGCCCTTACTCAGCAGATCACTTATGCACTTGCTTAATTTTAAGACTAGCAGAACTTTGAATTAATTCTTTTTAGTTTATAATGCAAAAATATCTATAGGCACTGGTCCCATGCTCCGGGATACTATCCCGAAAGCTAAAGCACATGGAAAAGTAGAAAAGGGTCCTCCAGGAATGCAATCACCTCAGCTGTCAGCCCATGTGGACTGCGAGAAGAGAGGGGAAAAATGGAACTGGGCACCTAACTTTCTCAGGACCCTATGGAAACCCCAGCCTAAAACTCCAAAATGTACCATCATGAACATTATCTCTTGGAGAAAATGTAGGTTTAGTACTTAGATGGTAAGCTCTTTAGAGTAGGGGCCATCTTTTAGTTCTGTGTTCATACAGCACGTAGCACAATGGGAGGCTGGTCCATGACTGGGCTCCGAGGCACGACTGCCTAGGAGGATAAATAATATTATAAATAATATTTGTGCCTGATTCTCGGTGTAATACCAGCCACCATGCACAGCCTGCGACATAGACACATTTTTATTTGGCTGGGCTAAATAAAGAATCTATTGGAAAGAGGAAGGAGGGAAAAAAAGAAAATTGTGGAACAAATTATTTGGAGAGAAGACAAAAAAAAACCGCCCTCTCACACACACACAGTTTCTCTTTTAATGACAGTTTCACGTGGGAGGACATTTTCATCTTTTTTTTTTTAACGTTTTGTATCCCTTTGGAACATAATTTCAGTGATCATCAAACTGGCATCCAGAACTCAGTCACCTCCTCCTGTTGCGCCCAAGCTGGAATGACTAAAGTAGCTGGCTACTTAACCCCACTCCATATGCTCCATTTCAGAATTACTTTTGGAAGGAAGGCAAGCCCCTAGTGGCTGCCTTTTAAGTGGGTCAGACAAAGGCAATGCTCAAATATGCAGACAGGATGTCAGCCTCGGCACAAGTCTGCCCGCCCAAACAAGCTGAAGAGGATTTAATTTTAGTTTCCAAGGGTGCTGCCTCGACCCTCGGAGATGCGGAGCGGGGAGGACACGAGGTGTAGTACCTGGAACAGCATGACATATTGCATCAAAATCTTGTTTGAGGCATAGTTATTTCCACCTCCTATCACTTGCTAAAGGCTATGCTGCTCAAGTGCAATGCAGTGACCCTTCCCTTCAGAGCCCTCGGAGATATACTCTTAGTGACTGTATAATGTACTCTGCAGCGAGACGCCTTCCAGCCCTTTCCTGCACTTAAATTAGTTCTGGTGTAAGATTCAGAAAAACCACCTAGCGGGTGAGGTGCCTATTTTTAAAGCAGCTGTTAAGCCTCTTCAGAAGACGTAGCTGCCTAGTGAATCCTCACTATCTGAACTTCTCCTTTCAACCCTCTCTGATCCCCAGCCGAACAGAGCTTTGAGTGATGACTTCCTATGCCAAGAGTTGTTCCATTTCACTAGCTTCATTCCCTTCCTCTGTCACAATTTGATTTCCTTTTTGTATAACTGCTCTCTAAGGCCCTCTTCCTGCTTTTGTGCAGAATGGCACACTGCAGACCCTTCACGATCCAACCTCAAGGCTTTTCAGCTTCTTTTCACTGTCTTTTTTGGATGCTCCACAGTTCCTCTCAAAGCCAGCCTATTTCAGAGACCTCAGATCATAGCACAGGAAAATAAACAAACCAAAAGTGATACAAAACTTATCAGGAAACAAAAGGGAAATCTTGATGGGGATCCCACACAGATTAGTTGTTCACCAGACTTCATTTGGCTTGTGATGTGCTCTCTGAGATTCAAGACTTACTAAAGTTATTATTATTTACGTTATAGTAGGGTCTAGAAGCCTGAATTTAGATGAGCCTGGTGCTGCCTAAACACATCATAAGAGATAGTCCCTGTACCAAAGTGCTTATAGTGAGAACTGGATGGGAAAAATATTTGGGTTTTTGTCAAAAAAAAGGAAAAATATAATTTGGAAAACAAAATTACTTGGGTTTTGGCTGACAATTTTTGTTTATTGGCAACCAAAACCCCAAATGTTCTCGGTTTTTATTTTGTGTGTGTGCAAAAAAGAGATATTTCCTAAGGAAATTTCAGTTTTGACCAAAATTAAAAAAAAAAAGAGGATTTTTTGTCAAAAACACAACATTTTACCAGCTCTATTTATAATCTAACTGGACGAACTCCACAAAGGGTGGGAGCCCAGAGAGCGTAAATCACTAGGCCAGGGACACACAAAGCAGAGCAGAGGCTGAGCCAGGAACAGAACCTAGGTCTCTTGATGTCAAATCTAATGTCTTATCAAGTAGGCCATGCTATCTTCGGCTACCTACATTGCTCACCAAGTTTCCCATGGAGAAGTTAAAGTTCTTCACTTCTGCTCTAAACTCTGGCATTGCATTGCCAGCACTAATAAATCATGAGGTGCCTGCATTTTTGTCAGGAGTGAAGAGTAATGCATATAAAATGTCATGCAGTGGTTTCCACTATATCGTTTTAGGGTGTTCACATTATTTACTTGCTGAAGCTGTGCTTGGCCACATGAACATTGAGCTGAGCATGAGGATATTGTTATGTTCACAGCATACACACAAAGAAGTTAGTTAAAAACATAAAAATACACTTGGTTGAAGCCTGCTATGTAACACTATTTCATTTCTTAGAATTCAGAACGATAACGCACAAGCACCCAAAACCAGACAGAGACAAAGCAGGCTGCTCCCTAAAAACAGAGAGTCACAATTCACCCCACCTTCCTCTAGACTGGCTTTCTGCAGACTGACTGTGCTAGGCCCAGACTTCATGCTTCCTTGCAGAGCTCCCTAGCCTGCAAACAAGACCAGGAACCCTCCATAGCATTTAAAGTGACAGTTAAAATTTTAATACAGTTTTGAATATACCACAGACAAAGGCAGATTAAGATTTACTAGGGCCCTGGGCACAAATAACATTTGGGCCCCCAACCCCCACCATGGGGACCCTCCCCCTACTCTTCCCCTTTCCCCCAATTCCCCTCCCCCTGGCCTGGCAGGAAAACGAGCTACGGTGGGAGCTGCCCAGGGACGCTGGGCTACTGTGAGGAGGTCTGGACTCTCCACCTGCCCTGGGTGGCACACCCTGGGGCACAGAGACACGGGTCAGGGGCTGCTCTTAGGCACCTCAGCCTCCCCATCCAAGGCAGGTGAAGGGTCCAGGCTCCCTTGTACCATAGCCTAGGTGAGTGGTCCCCAAACTGCAGGGAACTGTAGGGAACATTTAAATGAATGTTTGGGGGGGGCACGGTGCGGCCCCGCCCAGCCCCCAGCTCCTGGCTCTGCTCCTGGCCCCAGCTCCCGGGGATGGGGGTGCACCGGGGTATGGGGGAGTATGACCAAAAAAGTTTGGGGACCCCTGGCATAGGGTTACCATATGACCCATTTTGGCTCCAGATGTCCTGACTTTGTTTTAGCAAAACTGCACATTTGTCCCATTTGTTCTTGCCAACTGGTGATCAGTTGGCAAGAGAAAATGGGACAAATGCCCAGTTTTGCCAAGAGGGGGCTGGGAATGGGAGCAGTGGGGCTTGGGCCAGCCCTGCGAGGGGGAGGAGGAGGGCTTGGGCAATTGGCTCGGGCCAGCTCCCCAGGGGGGTGAGGAGGGGCCTTGGGCCAGCTCCAGGGGAAGGGGAGGGGAGGTAAGGGAGAGGGGCTGAGGCTAGCTCTGCACCATGAGGGGGTAGGAAGAGGGGCTTGAGCCCACTCCTTGCCACATGGAGGGGGGAGAAAGGGGGAGGGGCTGAGGCGAGGGCATGGGGGCAGGGCGGGAATATTTTCATCCTACCACAGGCTCCGTCTTCCAACCATGCCAGGAGGTGTGGCCTCAGGGGAAAGAGGAGGAGCAGGGGTGGGGCCAGAGTTCCAGAGGTCCTGAGGGGCCCCCAAATTGGCCGGGGACTCTGTGCACGGGCCCCATCGGCCCATGTGGTAATCTGCCAGTAATACAGATGTTCTGGGTAATAGCCACGTCTCAAAGATGTCAAAGAACACAATGAAAGGGAGATGAATAGAAGAATTCTTCCTCAGAGAGGAGACCATACAAATTCACAAAGACTCCTGCCTTTCTAAGGGATGTATCATCCCCACAATATCCGAGCGCTTATCTTTAATGTATTTATCCTAATGCTACCTCTGTGAGGGAGAGCGGTACTAGTATTTGCATAGTACAGATGGAGAACTGAGAACTGAGATTGGGGCCCAGATTCTCAAAGATATTTAGGTGATGGGGTGTACTTGCCCTGCACTGGACAGGAAGCGTTTAACCCCACACTCTGGGGGGAGGAAGCCACACCCACTCGCCCTGCTGGGCATGTTGCAGCTGGAGCAGTAGTATAAAAGGGAGCAGTTCAGTTCAGTCTGAGCTGACTGCTGAGGAGGGAGGATGCGTTGTTGGCTCCAGCCTGGGAACCACTGAAGGCCCAGGCTTCAGAAGCCAGAGGCGCCGAGACCCCGGTCCCTGCGGACACCCAAAAGACGTCAGAGACGTCAGGAGCCACACGTGCCGAGGAATTCAGGGATCCCAGAAGTGACTGGATCACTACTTTGAGAGACAGGGTAGGAAATAGCCTGAGGGAGGACGAGCCATTGTCCTGAGTGGCGTCAGAGTGGATGAATCCCCTTTAGGATGGATCCCCACTGACTCAGGGGTGAACACACTTGCCACTGACAGGACCCTGGTTGTTAGGGCTGCCAGGCGTCCAGTTTTTGACCAGAACACTTGGGCAAAAAGGGACCCCGACGGCTAAGTCCGGTTGGCCACAGTGGCCTCCTCCACACGGCTTCCGGAAGCAGCCAGCATGTCCCTCTGGCTCTTCAGCGCAGGAGCAGCCAGGGGGGTTCTGCGCACTGCCCCTGCCCTGAGCACCAGCTCCACAGCTCCCGTTGGCCAGGAACCATGACCAATGGGAGCTGCGGGAGCAGTGCCTGTGGACGAGAGCAGTGCGCAGAGCCCCCCTGGCCACCCCTGCACCTAGGAGCTGGAGGGACATGTTGCTGCTTCCTAGGAGCTGCCTGAGGTAAACACTCCTGTGTCCCAACCTCCTGCCCCAGCTCAGAACCCCATCATGCACCCCAAACCCCTGCCCCAGCCTGGAGCCTCTTCCCACACTCTGAACCCTTCGGCCCCAGCCCGGAGCCCCCCCATACCCCAAACCCCTCATCCTCTGCCCCACCCCAGAGCCCGAACCCCCAGCCGGAGCCCTCACCCCGTCCTGCACTCCAACCCCTGCCCTAGCCTGGTGAAAATGAGCAAGGGTGAGGGAGAGCGAGTGATGGAGGGAGGGAGGGGGATGGAGTGAATGGGGAATGGGGCCTTGGGGAAGGGGCAGGGAAGGGATGGGGCTAGGATGTTTGGTTTTCTGCAGTCAGAAAGTTGGCAACACTAGGCCCTGGGCTGGGACCCCGTGGAGCAGGGAGGACCTGCTCTACCTTGGGGTCTCTCTACCCTGGCCGCCACCCACTTCAGGTGGCGGCCCACTCCCCCATCTGTTCCCCAGGCCATGCAGCCCCGCTGAGGAGGGTGGCCATATTGACTCTGGCCACTGGGCCCTACTGCCCTGAGGATAAGGGTAGTCAGGCAGTCTTAACCACGGGGCTACAATGCCCTTACCCCACCTCACAGTGGGTGGAGGTGTACTTGCCCTGTGACAGTGCCTAATTCCCTTTGATTTTTAATAGGAGTTAGGGATCAAAATTCGTGGAAGGATTTGGGTCTGAGTGATTTGCTCAAGGTCAGCTAGCCAGATTGTAGTAGATCAGAGAATTGAACCAGGATCTATCAAGTCCCTAGTTAGTACCTAACCACTGGGAATTCTTTCCTTTCTTCCTCGTTATGTGATTATAGGGGCTGGTAAGTCAATGATATTATTTAACATGTGGCAGCAAATGGGAAGCATGTGGTCAGGTACCCACCAGCAAGTACCATGTATTATATATATGTATTAATTAGGGCTGTCAAGCGATTAAAAATTAATCACAATTAATTGTGCTGTTAAACAATAATAGAATACCATTTATTTAAACATTTTTGAATGTTTTTCCACGTTTTCAAATATTTTGATTTCAATTACAACACAAAATACAAAGTGTACAGTGCTCACCTTATATTATTTATTGTTACAAATATTTGCACTGTAAAAATGATAAACAAAAGAAATAGTATTTTTCAATTCACCTCATACAAGTACTGTAGTGCGATCTCTTTCTGAGGTGAATTGAAAATACAATTTCTTTTATTTATCATTTTTATAGTGCAAATATTTGTAATAAAAAATATAAGCTGAGCACTGTACACTTTGTATTCTGTGTTGTAATTGAAATCAATACATTTGAAAATGTAGAAAAATATCCAAAGATATTTAATAAATCTCAATTGGTATTGTATTGTTTAACCGTGCAATTGAAACTGCAATTAATCGTGATTAATTTTTTTAATCACAATTAATTTTTTTGAGTTAATTGCATGAGTTAACTGTAGTTAATCAAAAACTCTATTATTAATCTATTTTGACATATAAAACTAAAAAAAACACCTATCCAGTCCTCTAGTGGCTCTATCATGTAACGACCAAAGAAGGCATATTCTGTGAATCACAGGAGTTCAGTCTAGATGATCATGATGGTCCCTTCTGATCTTAAAGTCTATGAGCCTATGAGTAGGTAACTTATTAAATTGTCTCTGCTTTATTCCGGTTGTCTTTTGAAGTTTTTGGCCTCAAAGTTTGGGGGAAGATGGTTCAACACAAACAATTTTCCATTTTGATAAATAATAAAACATATAAACAAATCCATTAAAACAAAATAGTTTAGTGCAAAATCATATAATTAATTTAACTATCAAGTTAATGAAACTGTGTCAAATAAATGAACTATTCCTTATAAGGTTTAACTAATATTTGTCAATTGTTCTTCTGTTCCACAGAGAAATGTTTAACTTCCCTTTTTATATTTAGGTACTCAGCGACTGTCAGAAGCTCAACTTCGAAAAGGATTTCAAATCTGGGTTGAAGGTCAGATTAATTCTATCAGCACAAAAGGTCTTTTACTCTTAAAAAAGAATAATTTTAGGTTCAGTTTTCATATACGAGCCTCAGTCTGACTTACAACAATCACAGAAAACCAGATACATGAGTACATAATGAAAACCTGCACAATAAAGGGTGGACAGGTGGCAAGCTGCAAGGATTGCCACTGATCAAAATAAAACCAATCACCATTGGTTGAACTACCTATACCTGCAAATTTTGCACTTAGGGCTTGATCCAAGAATTACTGGAGTTGTTGGGAAGATTTCCAGTAATTTCAATGGATCAGGTGTATAGCTCAATATTGCAAAATGTGCTCATGTTTTACCGTTAGCCTGTTGTCCCGTAGCTTCTTTTGTTTATTTCATCCATTAGTTACATTTTGCTTTAGCTGAGATTTTAGCCTTTTTGGGACAGCAGCTGCCAATAGAGTATCAAGCAAAATGGAACCCTGATCTTTGATTGGGACCCAAGAAAAAGATCTAGGAGTCACTGTGGAAAGGTCTCTGTAAACTTCTGCTCAATGCACAGCAGTGGCCAAAAAGGCTAAAAGTATGTTAGGAACTATTAAGAGAGGGATAGAAAATAAGATAGAAAATATCATAATGCCATTATATAAATCCATGGTACCACACCTTGAATATTGCATGCAGTTCTGGTTGCCCCATGTCAAAAAGGATATAGTGGAAATGGAAAAGGTTCAGAGAAGGGCACCAAAGATGATGACGGGCATGGAACGGCTTCTCTATGAGGAGAGACTAAAAAGACTAGGGCTGTTCAGCTTAGAAAAGAGACAATGAAGAAGGTGGATATGATAGAGGGCTATAAAATCATGAATGGCGTGGAAAAAGTGAATGGAGAAGTGTTATTTACCCTCTCCCACAATGCAAAAACCAGGGATCACCTGATTAAATTAATAAGCAGCAAGTTTAATACAAACAAGAGGAAGAACTTTTTCACACAATACACAATTAACTGGTGGAACTCATTGCCATGGGATGTTGTGATGGCCAAAAATATTATTGGGTTCAAAGAAGAACTGGATATGGTCATGGAGAATACGTCCATCAATGGCTATGAGCCAAGATGGTCAGAGTTGCAGCCCCATGCTCGGGGTGACCCTAAACCTTTGACTATCAGAAGCTGGGAGTGAAAGACAGGAGTGGATCACTCCATAATTGCCAAGTTCTGTTCACTCCCTCTGAAGCATCTGGTATGAGCCACTGTCAAAGACAGGATACTGGGCAAGATGGATCATGGTCTGACCCAAGTCTGGCAGCTCTGATGTTCTTATGACCTTTGGATGCTACCACAATACAAATACAACAGGGCAATAATACACCCAAATGAATCCTAGCCATTTAACAAAATACATCCAGTATTTTGGTGGGGATTTTCAAAGACACTTAAGAGAGTGGGGTTCCCTCCTCTCATTAAAACTGGGCAACTCATTCCTCTTTGTGCCTTTGAAATCTCCCTGTTAGTGACTAAAGTGAGCTGATGGATATTTATTAAGGTTCTCATTTATTACGTGCATTGTGGTAGCATCCAGGACCCCCAATCATAGAGCAGGGCCCCATTGCGCAAGGCGTTGCACAAACCCAAAACAAAAAGACAGTCCCTTCCCTGAGGCGCTTACAATCTAACCACAAGACAAGAGACAACAGATGCAGACAGATGAGGGAAGGCAAGAACTAATGAGACAATATTGATCAGCATGAAAAGCAGTGGCTACAGCGTGCCAGCTTCCTAACTGCAGTCAAGTTGTTTTATAGGCATCCCTGGAGAAGGGAGTTTTAAGGAGAATAATGTAGTTATGCGGATGTTTATAGGGAGCTCCTTACACGTTTCCGGAGTTTCATGGGAGAAAGCATGAAGGCAATTGTTTAAAAATGAGTATGAAGCGAGCGGAGGGGCATTATTCTGAAGTATTGCAAATTCCCAAGGTGTACTGGGAACCTCTTTTGGCTTTCTGAGAGCACTCCTCGCCTAACATCGCCACCACACGGCACATCGACTGGGACCCTGGAACACACTCCTCCATTTAATCCTCCTGATTGAATCTGAAGTGGCATGCCACAAGTGATAGGGTTCAATGCTCCCAATAATGCTCAAAAGGTTTAACAAAAGGGATCAGATGCCTTTATATCTCCCACAGAGACTTTGTCACATTTCCTGCTCATGATGCAGTAAAAATTCCTTTAGAAGTCTGTAAAATATTCATGAAATACAAATGAAGATTCAGGCCCCCAAATCTCAGGCTGGCTAATGATATACTTGCAGGCATTATGGAGTGCTTCGGTGCATGGTGATGTGCCTTTTGATACATAATTTGTAGGACACACTGTGCTGTGAACCAGGTAATCCTTTAGATTAGAGAATAAAGGAGAGAGGCGGCTGGTGAAAGTCCATTATTGTCAGTGAATTATTCAAGAACAAGCCAAGAGGTCGAGAGCTCTTAGCTAAACAAGTTAAATATACTAGAGGGCAAGAATTTCTCTCCCACACCAAATCACAAAAAGGCCAGATTATTGGAGGAATACAGCACATTGGGTGCTCGTTGGGTGCTGAGTGCCTTGGGACATCTGGCTAAACTGTCACAGTGGGACCTCCTGGGTGCTGAATACATCTGCAACCCTGGCCCCTTTGTTTAGGTGTCCAACTGGAAGATGAGTTCTTCTGGAAAATCTGTCCCCAACCTTAGGGGCCGAGCACTTGAAGATCTGGCCCTCAGCTCCTTGGAAAATGTGGCCCTAAAACTCCCAATCCAGTTCCCATTGCTCTCCAAAGACTTTAGTCTGTGCTCAGGCAAATAAGCATCATTCCTGTCTGTTTCAAGCTTTGCTTCCTTTGTCCCCTTTGCTCACATTTGACTTTACATCTTGTCTAATGCCTCCCTCTGTGCCTGGAACCAGCTCCCCAAGTGATAACCCATCTGTTCCATGAAGCATTCCATTGCAGTGGTGGAGCAAGCAGCTATGCCACAACAATCGGTGGCTGGAACAGCACTCTGACAGACTGATAGCCGTCTCAGCAGGGACCCAGAGAATGTAATGACTATGGAGACTGAAATCCCCTCTCATCTCTGGAGGAGGTTCCTCTAGGTTAGGACTAAAGCATGTGGTGGGGGAGGGAATTGCAGTGTGTGTATGTGTGTGTGTGAGCTCCTCATTCCACTGCCAGTGCTGCCTGTCTGTATATAGTCTCAGTTTCCATTTCGTTTGGCAAGTTTCACCAACAGTAATTCACTTAAAATTGCATATACCATGTTACGCTGTCAACGAGACAGCTGTGGAGAGGTGTATACTGCCTAAACTAAAAGTCACGGATTCCCCTGGCAAACTTAAGCCCTTAATACCACACTACTGTATATAATGCACAGGCATATGCATATGTACACTTTTGTCTATCCCGTGGCATTCGCTGCTGTTCACATGAAATGGCATTCCCCAGGGATAGTGCAATGTGATTTGTACCTGCTGGTCAATGTTATGCAATCTGCCTATTTGATTGGATGGTCCTGCTTAACATCTTGATAGATTTCACCACCTTGACCCAGAGTGCAAATGCACCAATATACAATGGCTGCAAAAGACTGGCATTTTATACTGCTGCAGGAAACTCCTCTGCCTATGACACAAAGTTCTCTTGGTTTATTTTATTACACCTGTATTTTATTCCAGTTGGCAAACACCAGTTTTGCACAAAGTGGCATTCATTCCAGATTTTTAACCTGGGTTAGAAATTGAAAAACTCTACCTAACTATTAGACATGCACATAATATAATGGCTAAATATAGAACTGACAAAGGCCCACTTCTGGAGCAGTAGCA
This sequence comes from Lepidochelys olivacea, assembly GCF_965140295.1. Taxonomy (NCBI): domain Eukaryota; kingdom Metazoa; phylum Chordata; order Testudines; family Cheloniidae; genus Lepidochelys; species Lepidochelys olivacea. The sequence goes on along the minus strand of NC_140431.1, from coordinate 2,948,916 downwards.
GCATGGGGATAAAATCAATGTCATTTCTGATACAGTTACTTGACAGTCATCTAGAGTCTTACCTGCATCCGTCACTGATTCTCAGATACATCGTGACGTCCTGCTATAAAGCATATAGCCTCACTACTACTGAGTAACAGAATTGCCCCTCTTGTTTAGAAATTTCTGCATAGAAGAATCCTCTTTCTGTTTCTAAGGCTTTGGATCCAAGTTCTCCCACAAGCAGATCTCAATATAGAGATTTGAGGTGGCCTAATTTGAGTTTATATTGTTTCTTAAATAATGTTTGCTTGTACACTTCTTGGCAAAGGTATATGTTTCAGTCTGACAAGGCGTAGTGTCCTTTTGGCATTTCAGAAGAAGTGGACAGGATGAATTATTCATTTTAAAAGTATGTGACATTATGATGGAGCTTCAGCAAAGAATGTTTAACATTACAAATGGGATGAATCAGTTTAAACTCATCTGAGCTTAACATGCAGTAGACAAAATGACTGAATTTATTTAATGAATTTATTTTCAGGTCTTCTAATGCCAAGAGGTTTGGGGGAAAGCAGTCAAAAATACAGGGCTAAATTCTCACTCGGTGTCAACTGGCGTAGCGCCTCTGGCTTCATTACAAAATAGCAAGAAATAAATAAAGGAACAATAACAACTCTCCAAAACAAAACTACAGGGGCAAAACTAACAATGTGCATATAGAGAGAGCGGGATGGATGTAACATGAAACATTGTGTCAGGAATCAGGCCTGCAACTGACCTTGGGATCAGTTAGGTAACCTACATCTGAACATCCTAATTGACCAGATTTCCTGGTTGGCTGAGAGCTGTCACCAGTCTTGCTCTTATACCCAGCAGCAGTACCAGGCTGGTGTTTGCTCGATGCCCATGCTCACAGCTATCATCTCTCCAGGGCTTGCCCTGCTCCTAACTTTGAACCTGCCTTGTTCCTGTCCTGCCCATTTTGGCTTCCTGACCCTAGCTCCTGCTCCAACCTCTAAGCTTGACCACCTACACCCCAGTGTGTGATATGTTGACTGGGTTATTGCACCGTTAGTAAAGTTTTTCCAATACCAAAAGGAGGGAAAAATGCAGTGCTTAAAATCAATGTATTCAGTAGAAACATGTGGATTCTCATAATCTAACATGTATTGTTTTCTTTTAAGTGTCAACCAATCTCGTACAAAGAGCCTTGATGCCATTTCAAGGAAAGGAAGTGGGGAATCACATCTGGGAGCATGAGGAGAGGCAGATATGGAGTGGTCTGGACATTCTTAGCAGGATACTGTAATTGATTTAGTAATAATTATGGGCTCAGCATTCATACCTCAATATTAGATGCTTCAACCCAGAATTCAATACAAACTTCATTAATTTTCTTGACCAACTTTCTGGCTTAAAAGTCCATTTTCTCAACAGACACATGGCCCTGTACATGCAGGTCAGCAACGTTTACCTTTACTCTCTAAATACCATTCTGCTGCTAAACCTCCCACTGATGCCTTACCAGAATCTAGGATGCTTTTGGTTTAGTGTGCTGCTCACTCCCAGCTGGGCAACACAACAGTAAGTCCTTTGCTGAGACCTTCTGCATCGAGCTGGCTAGTTATGTTGGCTGTACAGCAATTTGCCACTTTTTTTAAAAGGCGAAGTTGGAATTCAGCTGGCAGAACCAGCCCCCTATTCCTCCTTCACAGTTTCATGCATTCTGATTTTCTGTTATGATAAAATATCAGCGGTCCTTGTCAAATTGCTCCACTGTCCTGAACTGCAATGTCTATGCCGGCTGAGAAACTGTAGATCAAATCTCAATGAAGCATTCTGGCATTTTCAGAAGGAGGCAGTAGGTTTTTCTGCAGGATTTTCACTCTCTCTGTATCTGTCTTCCTTTATGTAAGCATTAATGCCAAGCCTATTCCCTTATTCTTTGAGTTACCAGGTTCTTTCTAGTGTAAAACTGAACTTAAAATCGGTGTTGCAACAATATCCATTGCTGCAGAAATAACAGCGCTGTTACACTGTGTGATTAAATGCACGTTCTCTGTCTCCTGCAAAATTTATTCAACTGCACTGTCCAAAATTCCCTGAAAGAACTATTCTAAAGCTGCATTTGGATGATACTTAAAATTCAGGCCTTGAGCACTTGTGATTATTAAAGATGCTATGGAACACAGAAACACAAGAATGATCATGCTGGCTCAGTCCAGTATTCTCTCTCTGACAGTGGCCAGTATGAACTGATTCAGAGGATGAAACCCTATAGTAGGTAGTTATGCGATAATGTGCCCTCAGGGAAGTTTTCCTCCGAACTTTCAATAGTTACACATTGCTTTATATCCTTTCCTAAACTCATTTATTTTAAATATTTACTATTAAAACTGAGAATTCTTGTTATCCATAAAAGTGCCCAATCCTTTTTCTGAACCATGCTAAGCTCTTGGTCTCAGTGATATATTGTGGCAATGAGTTCCAGAGGCCAATTACACATTGTTTGAAAAAGTATTTCTGTTTATCAGTGAGGTTTTTTTTTAAAATTTGCCACCATTCAGTTTCATTGAATGTGAATTGTTTTTTCTTGTTTTTGTTTTGTGAGAGATGGTGAATAGAAGTTCCTGATCTCTTGTTCTGTAGCATTTATTATTATGGCTCTTTAAGGATAAAGACATGTTACATTCTGGTCAGACTGAAAATTTAGTAATTCCGTTCTGCCTAACTAAAAGTCTTTGCAGTTTCAATTGAATACAGTGGTTCTCATTACCTGATGTCCTGACCTAAACTGTTGCATAATGTTGCCATGCAAAAATGGCTACAGTGACTCATATGGTGCATTCCTCCTGTATGTTTGTAATTTGTAAAACACTAATGGTTCTTTATCCAGCAGAATTTAATAATACTAAAAATGAGGCCTGCATTTTCTACAATTATATATTGGCAAACATAGATAGTAAACCCAGAAATCAACTACTGCAGTAAGACAGTATTTGAGAGACTTTACATACCTAGAAATGTAGGGTAAGATGATTCCTATGGCATTATGCATTGCGTTCTCACACTGCAACTGCTAAAAGCATTTATCATAATTAATGTAACCACACTGATTATCAAAGGATGTTTGATGATTGATTTGTCACTTGTAAAGCCAGACAGGAGATCAGAGTAAAAATTACACAGATTTACTGTAAGGTAACAATATATGCTTTCAAGTGCATCAATTCCTAAAAAGGGTAAGTGGGACCCATTCTTTCCCTTCTTGCTCTTTAGGTCCCTACAGAATCATTTTTATTTTATGAAACAGAATGAGGAGAATTACAGACAATACCACATCTGAATGAAGGAAAAATATACAGAAAGTGATTTTTCTCTCTGCATCTTGCAAGAAACAAAATCTTTCTTCTTCTCCTTTTCTTATCAGAGCAAAAAAGACACCGAATTACATTCTGCCTCAAAGAAGACCTCTAGAAAAGGTCTGGCAGCTCTGAATTCCCCAGACAGCTCTCCACAACCACCTTCCATTATTAACTTTTCTATTTTTAGGTGAATTTCCAGGTTTTTCCCAAGTCAATTCCTTTCAGACATTCAACATTTCTACCATGTAACACAACTATTGCTTTACATTATGTTGCCATGGAAACACCTGCTGCCACCCTAGGAAGTGTAGAGATAGAGGGAGATGGAAACAGGCAGAAAAAGGGAAATGTAATCAGAGATTGAAAAATTAGAGCAAACCCCCTGCCTCCCCATGATTCCCATCTCATTTGCTAGGGATTTTGTAAAAATCCAAGTTGCCCAGGTTTATGACTGTAGTTTAGAAGTATATTTCAGAAGTAGGAAAACTGAGACACTGCAAAGCACACACTAAACAGAAGAGGACATTTAATAGCACCAGGAGTTTTCTCTAAGTCTCTTTCCAAATGAATTCCCATTTTCCTGTGCAGATTTAGTTCTCTTCCTTCTCAATCACTAGTACCTTTAGCTATTCAACGCATCTATCCAGGCTGCAGTACTATGATTATTTCCTATTATGTTGTCTTGGCAACATATGCATCTATCTAGGGAGAGGACAAGTAGGCAGCCAATCAATTTGCAGAGATTTCCTATAATGATTCTTTGTTCTCAGGCAACTGCTAAATCTTTTTTGGGGGGGAAATTAACAAAAGGTACTGTAGTGGTTGTGTGAGGGGATATTTCTCTATCTCTCTGTGTATGTGCTTTACATTCTTGTTTAAATAGAGAGATTATGTGAACTACACTAAAGTTCTGCTCCATAACCTGCTGAAATCAATGGGAGTCCTTCTAATTACTTCAATGGGTTTGGCTCAAATTGTAACAAAAGAGCTCCAGGATCATAGAATCATAGAAGATTAGAGTTGGAAGGGACCTCAGGAGGTCATCTAGTCCAACCCCCTGCTCAAAGCAGGATCAATGGATACACTGTAGAAAGTGAGACCAGTGCAGTGGATGTGATGAGTCTTTTGAGTTTGTGCCACACTTTAAGTCATGTGTGGATAAGTGCCCAGTGCCTGTCTTAGATTAGAGAGTTTAAAGTAAACGCATGTGGGATGGGGTGTTTACTCCCACACTCACCCTGCAGAGGTTAATGAAGGCCAGATGGGCCAATTAACCAATTAGGGAGTTAATTAAGGAAGACACACCTGTGCAGGAACAGGCAGGACCTCAATAAAGTCAGGTAGCTAGCCCCACACAGGGGGCTGTTGCTGGGGAAAGTTGTAGGGAGAAAAGCTACAGCCACTTCTTGAGTGGAGGGAGTAGATGGTTAGCCTAGCCAGAGGGGAGGAAGACTTGGAAAATGGAAGTAGAGGGGTGGGACTGTAGCTGCTTATTATAGTGTCCCTAGGGTAGAACCCCCTGTACAGGGCAGGTCTGGGTTTCCCAAACAGCTACTGGGAAGTGACAAGGGGCATTAAAGATGCCAGCCAGACAGTAGGACTGTGAATTCCCTGGAAAGGGAAGGACTTTCATGGCCTGACCAGAGGGCTAAGCTGTAAAGAGAAGACTACAGATCTGGAGGTGAGTGGGGCTGCAGAGCAAGACTAGGCAGGAGAAAACGCCACTGGAGGAAAAGTGCAAGGTGGCTGACCTAATCCACAGGACTGCTAGCAGGAGGTGCACCCAGTGGTGAGTGAACCCCATGACAGCATAGCTGTGGCTTACCATTTTAAGCAGAGACCCAAAACCAGCTCCACTAGTCTATTCCACCCCATTGACTTTGCTGGGACCTTGGGAGTCTAAATGAGTGTTGAAGTCACTTCAAAGAGTTGAATGACTGACTTAGATTGATTGACGTAATTGCAAAACATTTACACCCATTGCAATAGATGAACGAAAGATCAGTAATGAGGGAAAAAGCCATTGACAAGCATCTCCCTGGTGGGGGCCTTCAGCTGCATGTTTGATTATAGTCCATTTACCTCTTAGGCTTCCTGAAAATGTTCTTATTAAAATATTCTGTGTTTAATGGGAAAAGGGTGCAATTAAGTGTGTGGCTCACAAAATACATAAGTATCTTTTTAAATATGCAAAGTGCAAATGGATTTTGTGATCTGAGACTGTATCAGGATGCTTACAATTCCTGCTAGATGAGAGGAGGGCACGCAGATTGCATTAAATGCTTTGGTGTTGCATTTTTCTTGGCTTTCATGTAGTATTAGACCTTATTTTAGCTTTGGAGTTTATGGAATGAGAAAATGAGTTTTATTTTGTTTACTGGACAATAGTGTGTTTTCATTTTTGTTTCTATTTATTGTGGTTAGGATTGAAAATAGTGGCCAAGATAATATCATGAGAGCAGACTTTCTTCTTGCAAGATTTCTAGTGTAGGATGGGCTGAAAATATAAAGAAAACAGCCTTTTCCATGGTATTTCGGCATTTCTGTATGTGGACTTGGGCCAGACCAAGCAGTTTAGAGGTGCACAGAAATTGTATAGCAAAACCAACCCAAACAAAAGAGGAAAGGATGGTATTGTGCCTTAAGCTGGGGACTGCATGTCAAGAAAATCTAGGTTCTTCTCCTATCTTTGCCACATAGTTTGTGTACTTTTATGCAGACCACTCATTTACCTCTGCCTCAGTTTATCCATGCCTACAAAATGGGGGGCTAATGCTACCTTATCCGTCTTGTAAAAGGGGCTAGGAGGCTAAATTTGTTAATACTCATAAAATCCTAAGATAAAATGTACTATAGAAGTGAAATGCTCAGAATCATGGTAACTGGGGTAAGAGAAGTAGAAAAAAAACAAGACATAAGGGTTGCTCTCTTTGGAATAAAGACAGAATCCAATTGTTTTAAACATGTGATTGACCAATTTATCACTGGTCTAAACAATCATTCACAGATACTAATGTACTAATAGGTGAAATTGCCTTTTGAAATATGTAAATGTGTGGGTATCAAATTCCCCTTCCTTCCACTTGGAGGTTCCCTGTTCTTGGTGACACACAGACCATTTCTAATAGCATTTACATTTGTGTTGGACAAAGTCACAGGTAAAATAGAAAACTTTTTTATATTCCACTCCCAGTATTTCAAACAAGCCAGACCACAGGTTATAGGTGAGTTTGCATGTTGGGTCAGTCAGATGCATTAGGACACTACTTTTAGAACACTGCTAATGGAATTCCAAAATAGGTACATTTAACAAATCCCCAGGCCGTATAATTTTATCGCTCCAGATGAATTCACTTTTGTTCCTGTTGATGATCCATGACAAATCCCTTGGTCTCACAAAGACAGTGGGATTATTTTAGTAAGGAACTATTCATGGAAGGGCTTGCACCATCTGGCTCCTAGATTGAACTTCCTCAAGCACCTTCATTATTAGATCTAAATTTTAAAACCTGATGTGATTACATTGGGAACAATGCCAAGTCCTCTGCTATTCAATCTGCTTTGACTTGAAGTTTTATGAAATTGATTTGTTAAATTGACCATCTTACTGTCATTTCAGATCTCGATAAACATGGTATTAATTCTTAGAGATGCGTGTTGAGGGAGGGGGGAGGTATAGTAATTAGGTAGAAAGATCAATATGCTGATAGACTGACAAAGGGTTACATGAAGTCTACTGATGGATGAAGGGATGGACAGATAAATGCTGGTTCACTGTTTGAGATAGAGGAGCTGATTCACCAAAACATTTGTGCTGAATAACTCCATAGATTGAAGTTGATGTAAATCTGGAGTCATGCAGTGTGAATCAGGCCAAATAGTTTTTTAATAAACATAGGATAAGTGTGTGGAGAAACAGCTTCTTCCTGTTTAATATTAAACCTTACTGCCTGAGCCCTCTCTGTAGGGGCCCAACATTTCCACTTTTAATAGTCTTAAAACAAAATTTCAAGAATTTTTTCTTAGAAATTTGAGACACATCACCCTCTCAAAATCCCCCCCAAACCAGCTACTGAGGTAGTAGCTGTGTCCTACCTGTCCTCTAATTGAAAGCACTGAGATTGGCTGCACTAAAATTCTAAGAGAAAAGGAGGACTTGTGGCACCTTAGAGACTAACAAATTTATTTGAGCATAAGCTTTTGTCATGAAAGCTTATGCTCAAATAAATTTGTTAGTCTCTAAGGTGCCACAAGTCCTCCTTTTCTTTTTGCGGATACAGACTAACACAGCTGCTACTCTGAACCTTAGAATTTTAGGTTTAGCTCAAGCAATTAATCTCAAGGTTAGAAATCCTTGTTCTACCATGGAAGTAAAATCCAATTATCCTTGGCTACAATGCTTCTATCTCTGATGAGAAAATCAGACTGACAGCCACTGTTCTCTGGTCATTTTGCTTTCCTTAGGTCCCAATATGTGGAGCTGTGCTGATTTTACTAGCTGAGACCCCTGACCTCTGGCTAGACTCTCTAATGTCCCCCCTTTACGCTGACAGACTGCTATAAAGAGCCTGCAGTATAAATGAGAATACTACATTTTAATAGCAGATGTTCAGACTTCTTAGAGGTATGACCTTGTAGTAAGAATCCTGTTAGATTTTCTTTCAGCTGGTTCATTTCCACTCAGGACTCACCCTGTCCGGAGTTGCTTTTGCTATAATTCACCCCTGTACAGAGCCAGTGTGAAGCCCACACCACTAAGGTTTTCAAAACAGGAGTCAGTCATTGACACAAGGCCTCATTCTGGTCCTCTGCACACAGGTTCTTGCTATCTACCTACTACCATACACACCTGCCCCCTCTCCCTTTTTTTATAGTGTGCCATAGGATGGTTTTGAAAGATAGGGTCTGAAGTGATGTTCCTTAATACTGCTTTTTCAGTCCTACTGTAAATGACAGTAATAACAAACATCACTTAAACAACTATACTTGAGTCACAGCAGAAAGGAGAAGAGAAGAAAATAAGTCAAGGAGGTAAAAAGCCATTTTGGCCAATAAAGTATCTTGACTTTGGTCATGCAAACAGTTTCACAACCTAAAGTAAATGGCAAATGTTCTGATGGTTTTTCCCTAACATTGGTAGCATTTTGCCATGTCACCATAAACAGGCTCCATTGACCCTGTGTTTGCTCCAGAGGGAAACATTACACATTTCCAAATCCCCTCCCCATCTCAAGTGCCCAAGTGTCTGTCTCAGCAGCTTCAGGGGAGATAAATGGTACCCTCAAAACAGCTCTTAACTCCAGGAAAATGTCCACATATCATGCGTACAAGAAAAGCTGACAACGTTCTGGTTTGCTAGAGACAGCTATGAATTCTATAAATAGCCATGCAATAAAAAAAGCAAATTGGCGTTTGCAGTGCAAACAATGTTAACACCAGTTTGACAGCACAGCTCTGTGGTGCTGCTACTGACCACTTTGGGCTCCTCTCCATTGCACCACAGCCTGGCCATGGCTGGCCTGGATCAACAGACTTGGACTCACAAGGCTTGGGCGATGGGGCTATAAAACTGCAGTGTAGATGTTTGGGCTTGAGCTAGAGCCTAGGCTCTGAGACCCTGAAAGCTGCAGGAGGGTCTAAGAGCCTGGGATCCAGCCCCAGCAGTTACTGGGCAATGTTTAGCTCTGCAACCCAAGCCCTGTGAGCCTGAGTCAGCTGACCTTCAGCTCTGTGCCTCAGGTTGGTTGGTGCTGCATAAACATACCTAGATAGAACCCCTTGCCTGCTCACTGTTTAAAAACAAGCTAGAAGCCGGCTCCAGTGACCACAGCAGGTTTTCAGTCAGCATCTGCAGGATCCAGATGCCAAGGTTTGTAATTTCCTCCCTCCAGAAGAATCATGAAGGTATGCATCTGACGCCTAGCTCTTTTCCCTGGGTAGCTTCTTATCCATCCATCAGTAGCTTGACCTTGAATCATCTCCAAGGCATAATCACAGTAGTCAAGAACCAGCAGTGAGGAAGGGTCTGTTCATCAGGAATGGGTTTTTTTTTGGGGGGGGGGGAGAAGGGAATGGCTAGAGAGAGTATACAATTGTTATACATCAAATAGACTCTCATAGGGCTATGTTGTCAAGTCCCTATTCACTTTTTACCAAGTCCTAACTCCTGCAATAGTCAATATGGGCCAGATCCTAATCTAATGTAAATGGAGGTTAGTGGTGCTATGTAACTGTACACTGAATGAGGATGTGGGCCTGGGAGAGTTCTCTGGAATTTTGCATGCAATCAATAACTTCTTAAAATTGCTTAATGGTTCAATAGGGAACAGAATAAGTAAAGGGAACTAGGGGGCATGAAGAATTAACCCTAATAATGTAAAAAGACTGGCTGTCCTCATCCTGCTCCTCATTTTCCAGTGCATTTGCCATTCACTCACTGGCCATTTCTCACCATTCTGCAGTGCCCACCAGCTCCCAGTAGCTAGAGTTGCTGTGGCCATAACTGGCAGATATTTTGCAAGCATTATGGGCCCTGAGCTGCTCCAAGTGAAGTCAACTGCAAAACTAATTGTGACTTGTGGATATAGTGAAAGAGGCAGGAATTATCAGAGGGCCCTCTGTGCATTATAATCACTCAGTGAGCTCCCCTGTGCATAGCCAGCATGGGGCTTATGCATCATTTAACCCACACAGGGAGTTGGCCATCTCCAGCCTTCCCCAACGAGAGGACTTGCAGGCAGCTTATGCCACTCTGCCCCTCACTGCAGGTGGACTTTGCATTGCTGGGAGTGCTAATGAGAAGGAGGTGGCAGACAAATGTCTGTGTAAATGGAACATGATGTATTGGGGGCCACAAATGTCTCTCAGCAGACCTGTTCACATCTAATCACAGAATCCTAGAACCATAGGGTTAGAACGGACCGCTAGGGTCTAGGCTAACCTCCTGCCAAGATGCAGGATTTGTTGTCTTAACCATCCAAGACAGATGGCGATCCAGCCTCTCCTGGAGGAAATGTATGGAACATAGGGAGTGTATCTGGCTCATTGACTTGAAGGGAGCTGGGCCCGGTTATGTCTGCAGGGACTGCAGTCCAACATTCGTGTCCTTGGCTGACCCCTGAGCCCTTCCCAGGCTGCTGGCTCAGAAGAGCTCAGCTTCAAGTAGCATGTCTGGGACAGAAACCCTCAAGTGCTGCTGCACTAGATGTTCAGCCTTGATTCCAGGTGAGCAGGGGACACATACGCACAGCCTGTCTGGGAAATACACACACACCTTAGTTGTATAAGGAGGAACCAGGAGACTTGCAAAAATCTGGGAGTGCTATAAATATAGAACACCTAGCCATGACAAAATTGCAGTGCAGGATCTTGGTGTCCTATATTCCAAGTGCCAGACATGCAATTTATGCCACAGCTGTTGTTTCTGACTGTCACAGCATCGTGATGCTGCAGCAACATTTTGGATTGGCTACAAAGTAGATTTGATTAGGCAGACATAGGGTGTCCCTAAGTACGCTTGTGCTACTCTGCCTTCTCCTTTGTTCACACTTCCAGGTCCTCCCTTTAAAATATGTTGGTCTCAATATGTATGCCCTGCAAGAGCATTTACAAGCATCACAGGGATTTAGAATTTTATTTTGAAATTAAATAAGGAGACAAATGCTGTCCCTGTGCCAAGGACCCCAAAAACAGTAGAGCAGCTGATCCAGAGTCATTTTCAAGTATCTGAGATCAGGCTAGTTTTTTTCTCCTCCTTATTAGGAGAATTCTTCCTTCTTGGAAACATGCTCTGCCATTGCTTGGGCCAAATCCCAGCATTAGCAAAGCCCAGAAAACCCTGTGCAGTGCACTGAAGGTTAAATCATGTCTCTGGTCAGTATTGTCTTGGCATTCGGATAATGCTGCACTCCCATACCTGCTCAGAATGGATTAATTTGAACAGAATCTGGCTTTCATACAGTAAGTAACCCCTGGCAAACTTACACAGGAACTGCCTCTGGAGCTGTTTAGACAAAATACTGCAGATGTGTGCTGTTACTATGTGATGATGCAGGCTGTTCCTTTGGGTTCTGCACAAATCCAAATATCTGGCTGCTTTATATTTATAATAGATTTGCATGAAGTTTTTCTCTCTCCTTGAGAGTCATTAATGGGCCTATCTATGGGACCAAGATAACATGAGCTCCAGGATTCCCCTAACAGTTCATGATAGTTCCATGCTTGGCTAGTTGAAGCCACATCTCACTACTTTGCATGACTCCCTAAAACATTAAAAATACCTGCAAAAACAAAAAACGCACAAACATACAGATCCCTGGAAGACAGACCAAACTAGATAGAGCACCCTGCTTGCTAGGAGCTATGTGCACACACTGGCAACCTTTCATGAACATTGAGACGTCTTAAGTTGTGGCCATGAGGAAGTCAACTTGAAGTGGTAGCTTAACTAATATATCAACACGCCGCATTTAGAAACCCACTAACATGAAAGCAATTTCAATTATTCAACTTTACAACCTTTTATTTAGATGAAATGGAATCATTTAAACAAATTAAACCCTACTTTTAATGTTTCCTTCTCGAACCTATTTGCAAAGCAAACCTCAAGAGCATGCTGCAAAGTGATCCTGCGATAAGAGCACCGAAAAGCAGCATTTCATCCTGTGAGCCAACTGCAACAGCACAGATCCATGTCAGTCTGTTTTCAGATACCACAAGCACCTTGTAGTCTTCCACACAGAGACTGGCCCTAACATGAGCTTCATTTCCATGGGGAGTGCATGATATTACTTCTCCTTTCTAAAACTTTCTGTCTCTCTCTTGGAAGAGGCAAGACTCTTCCTCAGGTGTGATCCTAGTTATAGGCCCTAATATAGCACAGCATATTTAAATTAGTCTGTATTCAGCAACACATTTAAGTGTTAGCTGTAAGGCAATAGGATTTAAATACCCCTAAATTGAAGCATGTGTTGAAATAGGATGGATTGCTAAATCATGGCCTTGGTTATGATTAGCTCAGTGATGGAAATCTCCAGAATTCCATGTTGTACTCAAGCAAGAACATAATTTCCCTCTTCCCCCCCCCCGGGCCAAAAAAAGCTGCAGGACAAACCCCATTGTTTATTAAAATATAACATTCCTACTGTCACACCAAAATTAAAATCCATTTATTCTGGCTTGTCTCAGGGATGGAAATGTGAACCAACTGCTTTCTGTCCCGATGGGGAACTTTCTCATGAAATTTAACAAGGTGGAAACCAACAGGGCTTATAGTTAGTAGGGTATTAACAAAAAAGGATTCAATGACGAATGAGATTGCTTTGCTGAATCTGGGCCATAGACAATCAATCAAGTGGTTACGTTACTATTCAGTGGATCATTTTAGCATAGATTTAAACATGTGCTTGATATGAAGCACGTGCTTAAGTCCACCCCTGTACAGCAAAGCACTTTAACATGTTTAAATGCTTTGCTGAATTGGGGGCCCTGTCAGATTTTTTTTTTTTTGAACCAGTCTTGGTTTTTATTATGAGGACCAATTTCAAATCCTCTGATTTTTGGGACTTCAGGAAGAAACTTTTTCCCCTTCATGCCAAAGCTGACATGGGAGGGAAAACTTGTTTATATGGCAACACATCAGTTCTGGTTTTTTGGCCATACTCTAATGCTGTAAAGCATCTTACAGAACCCACAATGCAAAAAGCAAGTGCTTTGTATTCCAATGGCCTATTGACAAGCAGAGAAGGAGAAAACCTTTTTAATTAGAGCCATGAGAACTTTATTATTACTGGAGGACAAATTTCTGCTTGAAATTTGCTCTCAAAGTAAAATCCACCATGAGAATGGATCACTAACAGAGCACAGGATATTTTCCAGCAGAGCTTCTGTATTCCCCTGTAGCATGAGTGATGTCCTTCTGCTGGATGGGGACTTGATCTCCCCACTGGTTGCCCCTGCAATATGGATAACCGTGCTACGTATTTCTACAGCACCTTCCATCTGAGGCCCTCAGTGCACATTGCAAAGACTAATGGGTTTTAGCCTCATGATAGCTCCCTACCTGGGAGGGCAGTCTAGGGAAACTGTCTTTCCCAAGGTCACGCAGCAAACTAGAAACAGAAATGGACACCAGAGACCTTAGTGTTGTCTGCACAAATATCCCTTTGGTAGGGCAAAGGGGACTGAAAGTGGGTATAAAGTACACATCCTGAGTGCTGGAAAGGGGCTTTCCGATCCATAAGCAGAAGGACGCCAGCCCAGCACTTTTAACCGCATACACAGGAGGGAGGACTGATCCTGTGACACCAAAAGGCACAATCCTGCATTCACTGGGCACCCCACGGGCAGTTACAGGTCTGTGCAGAAGGCAAGGTTCAGGCCTCCATCAGTAGATTTATACTTTTCCTGTGTTGCTGATGCTCTCAATTTTATCTCAAGCCTTGTGATATTTGGTGTCTCTTAAAACTCCAGCTGTTGGAATCCTATAACTTCATAGGAATCTCAGCTTTCCTTGAACTAAAGTTTCCTGTCCCCTTGAATTCAGTACTGCTATTCCACAGAGTTTAACACTCAGCCTGTCACATGGGTTCCTAGCCCATTTCAGGTTGGTTATAGCTGTGTATTGGGGGAAAGCTAAAAATTTAATTTAGAAGCCTAGGTCTATGGTGTGCCATGCAGAGGAATTGAGTTTCGATGCAGAGTAAGCTGGAGGGTTGCAAAAGCCCTGGGTGGAGGGAGAATTTTATATTCTTGAATGCCTTTGATTCTGGCCTGTGCTGGCAGTGGTGAACTGCCTAAATCTCTCCTCATCTGGAAAAAGAATCTTTGGGGCATTGAGAGGAGTGGGGGGTTTGGAGGGGTGCAGACATACTGCTTATCCCATCAATTTTTCCAAACTCCCCATTGAGATCAAGCCTCTACATACATATTAACTAAAACGGGGAGTCCTCATTAAAAATGGATGGTTCAATTCAGCACAGAGTTAATAAAATGTCTAAAGAAACATGAATTAAAATAACTTTCTAGGCAATTGAATAACCTTTCCTGAGGTTTTGTATTGCTTTGACATTCAGGAAAAATAAAATCAGTTGCAAGAATCTGACCTTAAGTCCCCACAAAGGAAGATGCTGAGAAGAAACAACCCTTGATAAACACAGCTTCCGCCCCCCCTCCCCCAGCATCCCTGCCCCAAAAGCCACCTAGATGACCATGTGGTCTAGTAGACAGGGCATGGTGCTGGCACTCAGGATACTGTGGATTCTAGTCCCAGCTCTGCTGCGGCATTGCAATGTAACCTTAGGCCAATCGTTTCTCTTCTGTGTCTTGGGATCCCCAGCAGTAAAATAGGGGCAGTGATATTTTCTCATGTCAAAGAACATCTGAGGCAGCCTGCTTCAGTCAGGAGGCTGTTGGTTTGGGCATGAGGATATGAGCTTCCTGTTCTTCTGGCTCTTCTGCTGATTTGTTGTGACCTTGAGCAAGTCAGTTCACCTCTGTGTCTCAGTTTTTTGTCTGTAAATTAAATATAACACTTGCCTCCTTAGCAAAGTGCTCTGAATTCTATTGACTCATAGAAGTATAGGGCTAGAACAGGCCAAAAGAGGCAGGACCAAGTATACCTAGATCACCCCAACAGGTGTTTGTCTAAACCGTTCTTTTAAATTCCCAATGAGGGGGATTTGACAACCTCCTTTGGGAGCCTAATCTAGAGTTAAACTATCATTATGATTCTAATACTGAACCTAAATCTTCCTTGCTGCAGATTAAGCCCATTATGACTTTTCCTATCTTCTGTGGACATGAAGAATGGATCATGGTCCTCCTTTATAATAACCCTTAATGTATTTGAAGGCTATCCAGTCCCACTCTGGGTGCGTTGAATTCTGAGAAAAAACAACCAAATTTGTTACCCTTTCCTCATAGCTAGTTTTCTAAACCTTTTATCGTTTTTGTTGCTCTCCTCTGAACACTCCTCAATTTGTCCGTATATGTTTTAAAGAAATATACAAGAGCCAAATACTTTTCAGGCTAACTCTCCCTTTAGAAAGGTAGAAACAGAGAAGGGACTCAACCGAGAAAAGGCGGAACACATTCTGTACCCTTGCAGTGTTCAGACAGCTGCCCTGAGGAGGGCTCAGGAACCCTACAGGCCTCTGAGTTTGTTCTCTAAAGGGCAGGAATCTCCCATCTAATTTAACTGAATGTAACCAATCAAGCAAAATTGATTGCTCTAAAGTATTCCCAACCCTCCTGCTTTCCTGAATGGAAGACTTCAGACAATAATTGAAGTAATTCAAGTCTTCAGTAAGAAACAACTTTAATGCCTCCTGCAGTGGATGTCTTTGTAATTATGAAGATGGAATTGGTTATCTTTCTGCAAATGGGCTATGATGAAGGGCGTGGCTGAATTGCTCAGTGAGTCAGGCACCGGCTTTTCACCTCTGCAACGTGACTCGGATCAGCTCCTGAACAGGCAATGGAAATTGTTCCAGTCAGGGGCATACAAAGTCTTTATGGATCTCTGGCAGTGGAGGGTCCCCAGGAATCCAGCAAGTGTTCCATTCTGCCTTCCTAACCACAATCAAGGTACTAATTACTGGTAAAGAACAGGAGGACTTGTGACACCTTAGAGACTAACACATTTATTTGGGCATAAGCTTTCGTGAGCTTCAGCTCACGAAAGCTTATGCTCAAATTGATTAGTCTCTAAGGTGCCACAAGTCCTCCTGTTCTTTTTGAGCATACAGACTAACACAGCTGTTACTCTGAAACCTGTAATTACTGGTAGTAACTCATGGGTTTAGAAAAGCTCTGAATAAGCATCATGGACGTCTCCTTTGTCCACTCTGAGTTAACTTCTTTAGTCCCTCCTGCTTTGTCTCCTTGTTCACTTACCCCTTAGGAACATTGCATTCACTGTTAAGTTTGGAGAACGATGCCATTTGCTCCTAGGCATGAATACTGTTCCACAAGAGGCCAAAAAGGGGGACAACCCTGCAATACCTCTTGCCACCAAAGATGTTGCAGCCTACAACATTTAGGCTGTCCTAAGCCAGAGTTCTCCTATGAGAGAGGACTCCACTACCAGACAGGAATAGGCTAGCTGAGGAAAACTCAGGTCTACAACAAAACACTGACAAATATTGGCAATATTAGCATGGAATGGCTGGCTGCTGGCATGGTTGGTTTGACCTTTGGATGAGCAAGGATTCAGCATGTAATGCTGATCCTTAGGAGTCAGTACTGAACCAGTGGCCCAATGTGATTTTTAGTGAGTGCTGTGTTGCTCAAGTATCCTTTTTCAGAGATCTACAACAAAAGCTAGGGCCTATTTTACTCACTGTATTGTAGTAGCACCTACAGGCCCCCATTTGAGGCCAGTCAGACGCTGTCTTACTGTGTTTTTTTTCTTTTTTTAAGAAGTCCCTGCCCAGAGGAATTCTCTCTAAATAGATGAGAGGCAACTGGTGGGAGTGGAAGCAGAGGGGAAGCGACTTGCCAAAGGTCATGCAGCAGGTCAGGTGCAGAGCCAGCATTAGGACCCAGTCCAGCACTGACCTTGCTGACAGGCTGCCTCTCTAATGGCTGTTTTTGGCCATTAAATAATCTCTAGCACTATTTGCAACAGTACGAGTTAGTCCCAGAACCTTAGCCAAATTTCCATTTGAGTAATTCCATTCTATTACATTGATTTGCAGTTTCAATTAGGTACCATATTTTACCCTTCCTGTTCTAAACTCTTGGGTACAGTTACATAATTGCTACCTCGCATGCCAGAGGTGGTTGCACTTAGTTAATGGACACCAATTACTCATTGTACATACAGAACATATGTACTTTATATGTGTTGGGGCTCTGTTGTACCCCTGACCTTTAAGAGTGACCATGTGTGGAGAGCAGCTGTAAGGAGTCCTCCTACTTCGCTGCACCCTAAACAGGAGTCTTGCAACTCCCAATACTTGCACTCTGTGAGCATAAGCATCCTGTATCTCTAGTTCCACAGGCAGTGCTAAAACCTCAAAGCATTGGGGAAGAGGGTAGAGCCATCATCCCTCTTCCATCCACACCAGCTAGAGGAGTTGACTCAATGCAAGGGAAGATCATGTTTCATGCTCTCTCAAAGGATGTAGAAGAGGCTGTGTCCCCAATTGCAATGGGAGTATCTCCAGCTTCTACTGGTTTGCTGGGGAGAATACACAGCAGGCCAGCTCCATCACCTATTCCCACCAGTGCTACCTCCTCCAACTTTGCAGAGCAGGAATGTTGAGGACTCTTCAGACATGAGTGGGGGGCAGGGAGAAGCAGAGATCGTACCTTCCACAGATGCAGGTATCTTCTCCACACACAGATGCACAGTGATGCTTGGGGCCCTAAGATTGTCAGGGGTACAAGGAAAGGTCCATGATTTCTGATGTGCATAAAGTAATGTACATCACTGTGGTGTATGATTGCTAGAATTGTTTATTTGCAGCCTGCTCTTGATTCCTACCAAAGCCAATAGGAATTGAGCCCTGGACTTCAAGTTAAAATGAGATCAGGCCTTTGCTTCATAACCTCTAAGATATAGGGACTTTAGTAATACCTATCCATAAAAGCTTTCCAAACTACAGAACAAATGCTTACTATGGAAATTAGAATAGGTATTATCCAACCCCTATATTTGCACTGTCTAAAATTGCACAATGAGGCTTCTGGTAAGACACATTAAGACAGATTCTGGTAAGACACATCCTAAAGTGATGGAGTCAAAGTATAAAGAATCCCACTTCCCTCACCTCTCTTTGCATAAAGTGCTCATTGTTCATTTCCTTCTGAAAGACACTTGATGGATGGTAGAAGGTAGGTTTTCCCATTATTCTTTCTAATCTGCTTGATGTACAATTTAAGGGCGCTGAGGGGGGGAAATAGAAGCGGCAGAAATTCAAATCAGAATTCATTTGTGGCCATTCCAGCATCCATTTAGAATAACCCATTAAATATTGTCCTCTGCTAAATTTAGTAAATGCTCAGGTGCCTGCTTTTGCTCTGCACAGAAATTTTTAATACAGATTTAATCATATTGTGTGTTGGGGGAAAAGAGCTAATTAGACTGACAAATTTAGAAGGCCGATATCCTATTAGAAAAGTGAGTGATGAGATGGTCACTGCAAAAGTGAGTAGCCTTGTGGTTTAGCTGACAATAGGTTGCATTATATCCTGATTTAAATGCTATGAGCAGAAGGAGTTCACAGCATGCAAAGAATGGTTTATTGCTTTTAACCTATTTTTTCCACTTTGGTTTATAATGTTCCCATGGAAGTTCAAGTCTGAAATATATTTCCTAGTCTCCTTTCCCCTCTGTTCCACTGTGTGCACTCAGTCTGCAGTAAACTTGTGACGGGCAAACCTCCAAAGGATCAGCCAAGCTGATCAAGTATCTGAAAGTTTGGAAGCTTTAGCTGGAGCTCAACTGCAGTGTTTTGGTCTGAAATCAGGCTGGAAATGTGATTTAGCATTCTGAGCAACTCTTAGCAGCAGGTCATCTTAATCGCTCTGCCTCCATTTTATCCATCTATAAAATGGAGAGAATGCTACTGACATCAGCTGGGCATAGTGACACTCAAGCGTAGTTTGCACATTCTATGGCATCAGCTATATAAATGCCACCAGTTATAAATCAGTAGAAAATTCTGCAAAGGATTCAGGGTGGCTTGGGCAAAGAAGCACCCTCACATTCCCCAGGAACGAATAATGGGGTACCATCTGTTGGATCTCCTGGTGCCTTTATGGCCTATACTCAAAGCTTGAGACATAGCTCTCAGGTTTGTATAGAGTTTGACATGTCTGTATGTGATGAATCAGGGAGGAGATGTCCCATCAGTGTAGTCTTACCAAATGCTACCAAACCCCCCTATAGCAGGGGAAAAATCGGACAAGCTGTGACTATAAGTGCATAAAGTAAGTGCTCGGGGACCTACAGCAGAGATTCAGCCTTTGACAAGTCTCCCTGTGGACTTTATATTCCTAATTCAGTTATGTAAAAATAACTATCTACCTCTGAGATGTATAACCCATTCATTGTCTGTAATGGGGACACCTGCTCAGTGCCATCTGAGGGTTGGCTCTCCTGTCACACCTGCAGCAAGGGCCTCAGGTGCAGCTCAGTCATGGAGACCTCCACAGTTTGTACTGTGTAACCTGATTCTTTGTTTTGTTCCCCACACCCACCTCTTTTGGGTGCATGAGTGGAGCCTTATAAACAGTGCCTAATGGAATGCAATTTACACACTGAGATGCTTAATGCATGACCTAATGAAAGTAATGGACTGTCTGCTGCCAACTGATGGAAGCTCCAGCTTAATGTGGACACTCATTTCACAGAACAATGTTTCTTTTAAAAACATTAATTGAAAAGAAGACTCTGACAAGAGCCTCAAACTTCAGTGATTGAAAACACTCTGGCAAAGCTAAAAGACTGATTGGAAAGTTTTTAGAATGTAAAAGACCAAGAAAAATAATTACTGCTTGCCAACAAAATCATGGGGGGTGGGGGTCCAGTGAATAATTTGCTACCCTGGGATTCAAGTGACCTGGGTTCTGACCTGCTGTGGGGCCTTGGGCTTGACATCTCCAATTGGATGGGAATCTGGGAGGCAGTGACCATGAGTTGGTTGAGTTCAGGATCCTGACGCAGGGAAGAAAGGTAAGCAGCAGGATACGGACCCTGGACTTCAGGAAAGCAGACTTCGACTCCCTCAGGGAACAGATGGCCAGGATCCCCTGGGGGACTAACTTGAAGGGGAAAGGAGTCCAGGAGAGCTGGCTGTATTTCAAGGAATCCCTGTTGAGGTTACAGGGACAAACCATCCCGATGAGTCGAAAGAATAGTAAATATGGCAGGCGACCAGCTTGGCTTAATAGTGAAATCCTAGCGGATCTTAAACATAAAAAAGAAGCTTACAAGAAGTGGAAGGTTGGACATATGACCAGGTTTCAGAGTAACAGCCGTGTTAGTCTGTATTCGCAAAAAGAAGAGAGGACTTGTGGCATCTTAGAGACTAACCAATTTATTTATTGGTTATTGAGCTCATGCTCAAATAAATTGGTTAGTCTCTAAGATGCCACAAGTACTCCTTTTCTGTTTGGATAAAGAGAGTAGTCATTTTTGCCATCATGTTGGCTCAGTCCCCTTGTAGATCCTTTTTTAATATGATGTAACATCAATCTCAGTATTCTGAGTCAATGGCAATAACACACAATTGCTTGGTCAGAGCACAGAATCTGCCAAGGCAAAATACACCTCTTGAAGACCATCCCCACCTACTTCTTGGCAGGACAGATTTCATTCTCAAGCTATTCTTGGTAGATGGGTATTTAGTTCTGCACTGCATTTCATCAGTGAAGGTGATTCCACACCTACCCTTAGCAAGTTGTCCTGTTTCCTGAGGTCATTTCATACTGCTCAATATAAGAAATAAAATGTGTCCAGATATCTGCTTATTGTACAAGCTCAGAGAAGTGACTTGTCTAATATATCCTTGCTAAACTCAAAATTCATTTTAGTTCCCTTGCATTTGTTCTTCCATTATCCAATACTGAATTACAATGGCTACAAAACTGGATGTTTATAGAATGAATATTTCAACTCCACTTACAAAGTAAAGGGAAAAGATCAATAAGTTTGGGCTGAAGATACCATGGTTAAATAAACACCCATAATGCCAATAAGAAACACCTGTAAGTATTGTAGTCTATTAGTGACTGCTGTCAGTCAGCAAGTGCAAGGTTACATAAAATACAGCCATGCTGTCTAGGGTTGACTGGATGCTTAGCTCTGTATGTTAACTATTTTCAAAAGAATGAATAAATAGCTTGTTTTACACCAAAGCATGCACATTAATTTTTCCCCTCAAAAGCAAATTTTTATTTCATCTTTCTGAAGAGATTCATTTAATAACCTGTGAAATTAAATGCCAATAAGAATTAAAACAAACGGCATTGTAATCCCCAACAGACAACTAAATTCTGCTGGGAAACTTTCCTAGGAAACTTGCTGGATGAGAGATTGTGCATCTGGCACTGTCCATTCCTTGAGGTCTTTGCAGAGGCATCAGATTGTAATGACTGCAGCCTCTGCTTTTAGTAGTATAGTACTATTTTGTGTGTGTATTCTAGGCTGAGATTTTCAAACCCCCCCAAAGGGATTTGAGTGCCCAGGGAGGGTTTTCTTAATCTGAGCCTTCTGAACTGATATTTCACTCTTGGATCTTAAATGTTGCTTAGCTGTTGTATATACACCTTATGTCCATCTTAAGACCTCAAAATATGGTGTGCAGGACACCTTTGCATTGATCAGTGCATAGAGAAGCAGGTACTCACAGGAGCTTCTCCCATCCCAGTAGTCAGGGTGACAAGGGAAGTAGGGAGCAGATTCCAGCATTGTAACTCCTGACATAGGGGACGATGTCTGATAGCAAAGAGCTTTAATGAAAGGCAGAACTAGATCCAGTGGCTGGAAACTGAAGTGGGACAATATCAAACTAGAAATAAGGTGCAACTTTTTAACAGTGATAGTAATTAAGCATTGGAGCAACTAACCTAGGGAAGTCATGGATTCACTGCCACTTAGTCTTTTAGACATTTAGTCTCGATTTAAAGATGCTCTCTAGCTCAGTCAGATGTTATGACCTTGGAGCAGGAGTCATTTAGAGTACTGTGCTCAGTTCTGGGTTCCACATTTCAGGAAGGATGTAGATGAATTGGAGAAAGTCCAGAGAAGAGCAACAAAATGATTAAAGGTCTAGAAAACATGACCTATAAGGGAAAATTGAGAAAATTGAGTTTCTTTAGTCTGGAAAAGAGAAGACTGAGAGGGGACATAACAGTTTATGTACAAGGTTGCTACAAGGAGGAGGAAGAAAAATAGTTTTTAACCTCCTGAGGCTAGGACAAGAAGCAATGGACTTGCCTTGTAGTGAGGGAGGTTTAGGTTGGACACCAGAAAAAACTTCCTAACTGTTAGGGTGGTTGTGGAATCACTGTCCCTGTCCAACCTGCTCTTAAAAATCTCCAAACACCTATCTAGACCATCCCTGACAATACTTAATCCTGCCATGAGTGCAGGGGACTGGAGTAGATGACCTCTCAAGGTCCCTTCCAGTTCTGATTCTCTGGTGAAATTATCTAGTCTGTCTTATATAGATGTCACAATAGATCTTGTGGCCGGATAGGATCATGTATCTATGAACTGTTTGCTAAGGTCTGGGACAGGAAATTGAAATAAGGCTTGGCACTGTTCCTCTGCAGGTAGAGCACCACAACTTCTGAAAGTTAGTGGCCTCTAACTGCAGAGGAACAGTGGATAAGAGTGAGACTAACTGACAGCCAGGTGGCTGGGGCAGTCATCTGAGAGATTCTAGCTTCAATGACTATTTATACACCATGAAACAGCTTCAACAGGAGAGACTGAGACCACCCTGCCTCAGGCTACCCTATAGCTGAATGGGTCGGGTATCCTCCTGCAATGGGGGATCCCTCAATTCCCATCCCTGCTCCACATTGGGCAGAGGGGGGAATTGAAGTCAGGTTTTCCACTTGACTGCCCTAGCTACTGGGCTAAAGATTACAAGGGAGCTGTTGCCTTCTGCTCCAGATGTTTAGAGAATGGTCTAAGTTCCAGAAGACCTTTTTTTGGCCAATCTTCAGGTCAAACTTCAGGTTTCAGATCAATCAACTTCATTTTATAGTGAATAAAGTGAATAAACTATGTGCAGGAAAAAAATACCCAGCCCTACTGCTACCATTGCCACTGTCCAGGCAATATAAGGATGAGTGGTGACCTAGGGTCTGAGCTGTTTTGTGCGGTTTACTGGTGCTATCCCAGCTACTCCCTATTTCAGGCCTATGCCACAGTGTAATGTGATTTCCTTTGCTTTCCCATCTCTGTGCTCTGCCAGCTGGCCCAGACCCATGCAACTATATTACTGTCAGGGTGCTACCTTTTCCCCTGCGTGAGGAGGAGAACTTAATCACAACATTGATGCTCTCGGGAGGGGGTTATAAAAGCTGATGGAACAGGAAGACTAATTCCCTTGGTAAAGGTAGATTTTGCCACTTGGGCTGTGGATCTCCATATAAACCTGGGATGTGGGGGAGGAGAATGTGTGTTGAGGTTAGCTGTTTTTCTGAGGCTTAAATAGGAAGTCCTCTCTGAGACAAGACATGACTGGCTGGCCCTGTGTGTTGTGTGGAGTTTCTTCCTTAGCTTGCTTATAGTCTCACTGATCTCCCCAGCAAAGATGAGAAACAAGTACCTTAACAGGTCTCTGCCATAAATTGTGAACTTGTTAGGTGGTGAGCAGTGCTGCAAGGCACTTTGTCTGTCACTGAAGTCACTCTGCATCTCAAAGGAGTGCTAAGCACCTTGTAGGTTCAAACCCTTAAACCCCCAATGCTTAGATGTAGATACAAGTCGCACTCAACTGAAGGCATAAACAAAGTTACTGCCTTTGTGGCTATTTTTGAGCACTGAAAGCAGTACGTATGGGAATGTCATAAACCACTAAAAAGAAAAGGAGGACTTGTGGCACCTTAGAGACCAACCAATTTATTTGAGCATGAGCTGTAGCTCACAAAAGCTCATGCTCAAATTGGTTAGTCTCTAAGGTGCCACAAGTACTCCTTTTCTTTTTGCGAATACAGACTAACACGGCTGTTACTCTGAAACCTGTCATAAACAACTAAATCTGCCTTAAAAACAAGTGAGGTGTAGAAATCTTTCAGACAAAACCATTTATTTTCCATTATTATGGAAATAAAATTTAAATCTTTCTTTTCAGGGCTCTTGAAAAACCATTGCTGGGAGAGCTGCTTCCCCAGGGCTGTTGAGGGCCTATCTCACATGGGAATGCCACAACTTGTGGAGTGTGGGGGTGGGGGGAGAGCTTTTCAGAAGTTGCTTGTTTCAGAAGCCATTCCAGTGAAACAAAGACCACTGGATAATTAGAAACCATCTATTTGTGGTTTATTCCATTTGCTCCCACTGAGAATGGCAGCCTGGAACTCTCAGGTGCTCTCCCTGATTACTCCCCATTTGCATTCTGTGCACAGATTGTAGACCTATTATTGCACTATTGCTTGCTACATAGAAACCAATTAATGAAAGGTTAGGATGCAATTAAAAATCTAAGTGCCCTTTATTTCTGAGCAAGGGTTATACTGCAACACAGTCCCTGAACATGCTACATGAAGCAGTTTTCAGAGGCTGAGGCATCTGTTTTTCTGCTCCATGTAGAATTTTGGGGCTCTCTCAGAAAAGGCAAAAACCATGTTCCAGTCTCAATAGTCCATTTATGCACTCTTTTTGGGGTTGTGCATTTGCTCTGCTGAGGGCCTTGGGTCTGCATGTGGGAATACAAAACCCAACTGTGGTGTGAGGAACAAAGCTGGTATCAAGACTAGCTGTATTTCCATCTGGCATGTTACAATGATTAGTGACAGGTTTCAGAGTAACAGCCGTGTTAGTCTGTATTCGCAAAAAGAAAAGGAGTACTTGTGGCACCTTAGAGACTAACCAATTTATTTGAGCATGAGCTTTCGTGAGCTACAGCTCACTTCATCGGATGCATGCCGTGGAATGAAATACCCTGGGACTCATTGCTACTTAACAAAAGGCTGAAAAGTTTAATCCTACCTGTTCTCTATCAGATTGCTCATTTTCTACAGAGGTCATGATTTTTAAAGAAACGGTTCAATGCATAAACACCTCAAAGTGGCCTTCAAATATTCTATAATCAGTTTGATTCAACAGGATGTTCCAAATGATAACTCAGATTCACTAGAAGAAGGGCAGGTTAGTTCCTGAAACACAGAGGAGCTAGGGATTTGGGGTTTTCCACAGCAGTTGTGATTTTTTTGGGGAAAGTCCCCCCCTCCTCTGTTACTCAATTTCCCATCTGTAAAACAAGGATGATAATGCTTAGCTGGGGCAGCAATGAGTTTTTAATGTTTGTAAAATGTTTTGACACCTCAGTGAGGCTGCAAAAAAATTAAATATGGTTTAGTATTGTATGATTTTTTTTTATCCAGTGATCACACAGAAATTTTCTCCTTTGGCATAAGTAACACACACAGACCAAGGTCAACATGGAAAAGAACGATCATGTGCAGCAAAGTTCCAAGTGCTGGAGCATGCTGGGTGGATCTACACAAATGGCACATGTGTCTAACATCAGTAATTAAACTGATTTGACCTTCCAGTACATGGCCTGTGGGGTGGGGAGCAGGGAGAAGACTGAGAAGTGACTAAAATGCCAAAGTAAATCTCATTTACCCACCCCATGTGTCAATAGTGAGTTGGGAGAACATAAGTCTCTGAAATCCTCTCGCGTCACTGGTTTCAGATGCCAGCTGCTCCCTCTGGAGCCTTCACAGAATTATCGATTCTCTGGTGTTAAAAGTGCTTTAATGCTTTAGTTGTAAGACCTCTCTGCATCTCAGTTCCCCTAGCCTAGCTCTAGCTGCGGCACAAACATCACTCTCCCTTTCAAAAAAATTACCAATCAGAGGCACACAATGCCAGTTGTGGTGGGGGAAGACAGCAGCACATGCCCTTAATGAAGGAAAAGGCTGACATTTGGGAGGCTGGCACCAACTGGAAAGGACACAAGACAGCCCGCAGAAAATGCTGACTTGGACACATGGCTTGAGAACAGCTGGAAATTTCCAAGTGATAGCATAGTCCATGTTACTCAGGCTGTTTTTGTGGCTGTTCTCCAACCACACTGAAGTCCAATTTCTACCAGTTAAATAAGATGGGGAGACTTCTAGCACTACACTCCAAACTGTGCTGGGAGCATTTATCAAGCAAGCCCTTGCCCTGAAGAGTTGTCAATCTGGAAATTAGACATGACCAAACATGTGAGGATGGCAAACAAATGAAAGGGTGAAGGAGTAAAAGATGAAGGTGACACAAGAATACAGCGTGGCTCATTTAGACATGTGCGCAAGTAACCCACGCTGTTGGGAGAGCATTACACTCAGCTGGATGATTCTCCTGTTAGTGTTTAAAACCCACTACATGTAGGTGACCAAGCAAGAGTGAGTCTCTAGAGGGGTTTGAATGAGGGGCCAGGAGTGACTTGGGGATAATCTTGGAGGAAGGAGGGTACAGAGGCACAAGTGGGACTCAAAGGCAGCAAAGGGGGCATGTTGCAACCCAGTGTTCTGTCAGCTGGACTCTGGTTTTGCATTATTGATTATAGTCCTGTTTGAAACCGTTCCACACTAATGTGCTCTAAGGAACTTTTAGTGCATGCCAGCAGGGTCCACAGGCCAGTTATTGCACAAGATTGGTTCAAACTAGATTTATACAACACTGGTGTAGACCAATGCATTGGGGAGACAAACCCTTAAAAGGGAAGGGGTGTGGCAAGCACAGAATAAAGGGTGGATTTAGGCCAGATGAGATTAGCAAAAATGTGCTGCTGTAATCCAAAATTTAATTATCTGCCCAGAGTTCACTGTGTTTCATCAGAAGGGGGAGAAGGGCAGTTATGGGGAGGTGGTTTTTGGGCTGATCTCTTTCCACCCCCTTTGCATGTGCTTCTGTTTATATATGCTTGGTTCTCGGACAATACTTTGCTTGAGAATATTAAAGTGGCTGTGGATCCAGCTGAACCATGGCCTGGGTGCCATGATCCTGTCTTTTGTACTTGGAAGGGAATAGCAGGGTCGCCAAGACAATTAAGTGATCAAATTGCTTCTCAAGGTTTAAAATTTAGGAAGCTACTCATGAATTTAACCCCCAGGAGCATTTGAGATTTAAAATCTTGCTCCTATGCCCAAATGCTGGAGCACCAAATAAGTCATAATAAAGTCCCAAAGCACCTTGAAAGATGCAGGACTCGTATGTGTGGTTTAGAAAGAGGGGAGAGAAACAGTGTTATCCCCTGGCAGATAGACTCTTAGCTCTGCTGCATGCCTTGGAGACCTGCTGGAACATAGAGAATGGCCAGATGGACTAGGCTAGGGAAATGATCCATTTAGACAATGTCAGACAGGATATTGAACTAGAACTGAATGCTTCAGAGCAAGGTGCAGGTCGCTGAGGGCAAGCACCTCAAGTGCTTTGATGATGGAGCGGAGACTTATCTAGCTCACACCATTGAGAGAGCTGCCAATGAGCTCCCTGGCAGGCAAGAGCAGCACAGATGTCGCATGGATGCTCCCTATGTTGACAGAAGGGGTTTTTCCACTGATGTAGGTAATCCACCTCTGCCAGAGGTGGAAAAGAGGTGGATGGAAGAACACTTCTGTCTAGCTGCATCTATGCTGGGAGTTAGGCTGACCTCACTGGTGCTCAGGATGTGAAATTTTCCACAGCTTGGAGTGATGTAGCTGGGACCTCTAACTTAAGTGTAGACCAGGCCTCCAACTCAGGATGATTCTTGCTGTGTTGTGTGACTCAGGACACAATGAGCTGGACACTGTTGTCCTGCATCCCCTGCCATCATTTAGCCAGTGCAAAGTGAGTCCAAAATGGATGTGCAACACCCTTAAATCGGGGTAAATTACTGCATAAGGTTCAGGGCAATGGAGAAGTAGGCCCAATGTTGGTATGTATGGGGCTTTGATGCAAATCCTATAAATTGTATACATGTAGCAGTGGGTCTGTGTGCACTGGCATGGGGAATAGCACAGAAGATATGTAGCAAGGCCAGGGAAGAATTCAAGCTACAAGTCTGGTGCAAAAATAGTCTCTGTACAAATACTGTTAAGGTGGCATTTTAGATTGACACACAAACTAGATGAGCTGATTGGCACCAAGGTCACACAGCGAAGTGGAAGAACCCAACACTTTTGGTCATGCCAATGCTTGTAGGGAAATGTTGCCAGGGAGCCACTGGCCTGATTGCTAATGTAACTCTGTGTATCTTTCAAATACAACCATGAGCCGTACTTAGTTTTAAATAGATCTTTCCTGACAAAGCCCATTATTCACAGTGGGCATAAAGCCGATATCCTTGAAGTTCCTAGAATATTTCAGCAACTACGCTGACAGGCATAGCATATTCAGTTAAGTTATCCATTACCACAGGGTTGCTTGTTAAGAGTCAAAAATACATTTTTATTGACAGCTGCAGGTAATCTGTTTATCAGTCTAATCTTTGGACTTCATTTCCTGCCATCCTGCAGGATAGGAGGCAAAGGGAATCCATGTGCTCCAGGTATATGATGAGAGGAGAGTGAAGATTTTTCCACCTTCACTCGCACACTAAATGGGCAGATGTCCTGATTGTGCACACACCACAAATTACCTAGAGGTCAGTCTTCTACCTACCTTTCCTTATGCTGATTGGTCACAACTGAGCTTTATAACACATGAACAGCAAATTGCCAGACATACCTACAAACTGGTAGGATCCTCCTTGTTTTTCCTCTTCCTGCATTAACTTCACCAGTTTCATTGCAAACACTACACATTTGATATTTCCTGCAAAATAATTTAAGAGCAAATCTTGTAAGGGCCAAATTCTGCCTTTGACTGTGGACACATCTCCCATTGTAGCCTATAGGGGTCAAACATACATCTGAGGGCACGTTCTGGATCACAGTTGCATTATACTAAAGGTCATAAGAAAATAGGAGTACCTAGAGGAGAAGGGTGGGCTAGTGTTAAGGTGCTAGCCTGTAGGTTAACACACCTGAATTCTATTCCTGGCTTTGCCACATCTCTCCTGTGAGACTTTGGGCAAGTCACTTATGTACCAAATACCCACTAACATAATTGGTAGACACCTTAGAGGTTTCCAACAATCCCGATAAGCACCTAAATATCTTAAAAAATCTGGCCCATAATCTGAATTTGTCTCTCCAACTTCCAGCCAGTGGATTGTGCCAGACTTGTCTCTTCTACACTGAAGGGCCCATCACCAAATATTTGTTCCAAGTACTTAAATACTATAATCCAATCACCCCTTAACCTTCTGTTTGTTTGCTAAATAGCTTGCACTCCTTGACTTTCACTATAAGTAGGCTTGGCAGAATTTGATTTATTTTTTAAATTTTCCAGTTGGGCAAAATTATGGCTTTTAAGCACTCCCCACCAATCGTTATCAATTTACATCTTCAGAGTTGTGGGAAATTATGGGGGTGGGGTTCAGATAACGGGCAACATCGGACAATTATTTAGTGACCATAGATGTTGATTCAAAAAACTAAAACTTTAACCATTAAAACACAAATTGTTAATACCACATGTCAAAACATACCAGTAAATATCTTTAAATCAAACTAATCAAACTCAAGTGGCATTTTTCATACTCTTCCTATATATAAATTTTGATTATTGATGACCATGTTCCTTTGTCAGTTTGTGTGCAGTGAAATAGACATTTACTGACCGTTACGAATTAAAAATTGAATCCTTCCTACTCTAGTCATTCTCGTGGATCTTCTCTGAACTCTCATTTATAACATGCTTCTTAAACTGTGGACCCCAGACCTGGACACAGTTTTCCTGCAGTAGTCACACACTGCCAAATAACCCCTCTCGTTCTGATAAAGATTCCTCTGCTTATGTACCCATGGATCGCGTTAGTCCTTTTGGCCACAGCATCACACTGGGACCTCATGAGCAGCTGATTAACCACCATGACCCCCAAATATTTTCTGGCGTTGCTGCTTCCCAGGGTAAAACCTTTTTGTTGGGGATAACAGGAGACCTGGCTTCAAACCAACCCTCATTTTTGATGTGGGAAATTAAAGCCCAAACCACCACTGCTTTTGCCCATTTCTTTCACTATTTTCCCCTCAACTGACATCCCAAAGGGAGGGTGAAGGAGGAAGGGGGATCCTACATCACAATATGACAACAGGTCTTGCACAGGTGACACCCCACATTCTTGCCTTTCATGTCCTTCTCCCCATCATCCCCAAGGCACCTGAACTACTAGCAGAGAGACATTAGTCTATTTAGATGCTGAAAGCTAAATCAGCATGTGTCTCAGCCATGAAGTGGTCCTTTGCTGGAATATTTCCAAACTCCACCCTTGTCACTCTGGTTTTACTGCAGACACCGCTAAAGCTGCAGCTGCCTGTGTCCATGTAAGAGGTGGTAAGTCTCCCTCTCCCAGGGATTGGATTAGATGGTCAGACAGGTTGCTCTCTTGGTCTAAGCTTTTTTGGGTGCTCAATATGACATTGTTTTATCTCTCTGCTGTGGGTTATTTCAAAAGCACATTTGTTCTCGCTTACTTACCAGATCTCTCAAATCCAGCATTCCAGTCAGCTGGTAGCTCGGAGCCTTTTGAGATTCCTGAAGGAAACTCAATGAAGTTTCATTGGCATGCAAGACGTTCTAAATGCCTTTTCTGTTCTTCCACTGCAGTGAGTTATTTCTAAGCTGCCACATTACTCGTTTACAATAGGAAAGTGACAACATGTTGGAGAGCCGCTTACCTGTCTGTCCTGAATTCATTCAGGTGTGAGTTTGCTTTAACCTGCATTAAGGTATAATATAGATTTATTTGCCCTATCCCAGGAGGTAACCACAAATTCTTCTGAGTGTGATCCCACCAAATATCAAAGCAAAGGAAAATACACAAGGCCCCAGTTCAGCAAAGCACTTAAGTACACTCCTAAAGTCAAACACATGCTTGACTCCCATTGAAGTGAATAGGATTTGTGTGTACCTACGTGCTTTGCTGAATCAAGGCCTCATTAAGAACAGAAGAAATTTGCATCTCATTTCTCTGCCATCACAAAGATTAGACTTCATTTTGAATAGCATCTTTCACACGCAGTCAAGTGAAATATCATACAGGTCTCTATTCTCAGCTGGTATAAACCAGCATAGCTCCATTTATTATAAAATCCTTTATTTTAATATAAAAACATTTGTAGCCTTAAGCTACATGTTAAATTTTCCTTTTTCAATAATACTGAAGGGTTAAATAACAGGAAAGAGAATGCAAAAGGATGTGTATTTCTAGTTGAAATTTGGTACCAAATGGATAAGTCATTGAGGTGAGAACTACAGAGAAGATGCTGTACACAGTCAAGCCTGCAGAAGAAGAGGATCTTGCACCAGTGCCTGTTTGAAAAGCAGGAGGGAAGAACTATGTTACATGAACCAGACAAATCTTTACAGCCCCGAGCACGTTTGCTTTCAAGTGTTGCAAGATCAAAAGGGAACTTGCCATTGATAGTGTCAGGCAGTCAGAGCACACTTTCATATTGAGATTCCCCTTTTTCTTACACCCCATTTATCTCTGATAGGTGATGTTTTAAAAGCTTGACTTTCAGGGGTCAGGTAATAAATTTGGATTTCTCTAACAATACCAGCCCTTCTTTCATGTTGGACCTGGTTGCCCCTTCACCCCCATTACTTCCCTATTCCATGATGGATTTTTAGCCCTTTCTTTTCCTTTGTCCTTATTCGTTCTCAGAGCACTGCTGATTATGGCTCCCTAAACAGCTTCCACTGTTAATGCACTGCCTTCCCGCTCATTAGCAAGCCAGAACTCTCTTTCTGACATGACACCTTTGTTTTCTGGCACTTTCTAGAAAATCTGTTTTTTTTTGTTTTCCAGCAGAAGTACCATCCCAGAGGCCAGATTATTCAAGGGAAGTATTGAAATATCACTCAGAAAATGCCTGCCTAGATAATGCATGTGCACAGAACCCTTTTGAAAAGTCAAATTCACCTTGCTTGGGTAGTGGAGGAGTGTAACAAAAGGATCATCCATCATTGCATTAAGCTCAGGTCACAGCTGCCACCTGAATTCCAATAAGGGAGAAAGTTTCTTAGACCTTTTTCCCCCCTAAGATGACATGAAGATGGGGCTCCATTAGCTTCACTAAATTGCCCATCTTAATACCATCTGCTGAGAGGAAGGGCATGAGAACAGTCCATAAACACTTGTGAGCATGTGGTGATATAGTGTGGATAATGAACTTATTTATTTGTACTATTATAACTCCATATATCAACAGCACTGGCAGGGGCATGCCCTCCTGCGATGGGGCATAAGTCAATTGTTAACTAATGCAGGCTACAAAGAAACTTTCCCTGGGGTAGATTATGCCATCTCCAGTCATTGCAAGGTTTCTTGCACCTTCTGAAGCAGCTGGTAATAAGCAAAGTCAGAGACAGGATGCTGGTTCAGATTGACTCATACTGTCTCATTGTTTCCTCATGCTCCTTTGTCTGTATCCACTTGTCTCTTGTGTTATACTTGGGTTGTAATCAGTTTGGACCTTACCTTTGTTATAGGTGATATCCTAGCTTTTTCTGTGTGTAGCACCTAACACAATGGGACCCTGATCAATGACTGGGGCTGCTACATGCTACCACAATATAAGTAATAAATGATAGTAATAACAGGCCTTCAGTCTGATCAAGTCTGACAATTACCAAGTCCCTCTGTGCAGGCTTGGAGCTAGGGGCACAGTGATAGAGGAGGAAGTGGTGCTGATCACTCAGTGACACTTCTCCCCTCTGAGCTAGTTCTGATGAACCCTCCACCCACAGCATGGTGTGGTGATAGAAATTCTGTAATGCTGAAAGTGCTGCCATTTGAGTGAGACCAGTCTGGGCATTGCTAGCCATGATGCATGGGAAAGAGCCCAGTAACATGTTCAGATCCCAGGGGAGTTTGTAAAAATGGCAACTATAGAAAAGTGTTTTACCTGTAAACTGACCATATCTGATGCTGAATCACTAACAGTCCATAAACACAGGAACCCCACAGTGCCATTTTTACACCATCACTTCGCAGACTAGAATGGCACACGAAGCAAAATGTCATTACTTAAACTGGACACAGTACATCCTACTCCAAACTCCTGCATTGGTTTTGCTGTTAAACATTTTCTGAGTTTCACCTGGCTGCACTTCATGGATGGACAAAGTGGTTCTTGCACAGATAAAGCCATACTCAAAAGTATTCCCATTGACATCAGTGAAATTATAGGCAAAACTCAAAGGTAAGTTTACTTGTGCTAAGAATCAGGCTTTCATTTTTCCTGCTAGCTAGCTACCTAATCACCAGTTGAGCATGGTTTGCCATACTAATGAGTCCGTCCACTGCAGGGTGTGCCATGTGCTGAGGTCTCATGGAGATTCAGATATTTTTCTCCTGTCACTCCCCCTCCCCCCATAAGGGTGAAATTCTACCCAGTGGATGTAGCTCACACTCAGTATCACTCAGGGGTCACCCCTTTGCATAGAGGTGAATTTCACCCTCAGTCTTTATAGTGAAACCATCCTATGCTAGCTTTACAGTAGCATCGAGTGGTCCCAGGTCAAGAACCCATGTTACTAGGTGCTGTCTGTCTCAAAGAGCTTTCAGTCTAAACAGCCAAGACAGTGTGGTAGAAAGGAAGGATTATTCTCCTCTTAAGTCTGTGTCCTGGTTCCCCATCTACAAGACTGGGATTTTCAAAGTACCTCAGGGAATTCAACACCAACTCCCAATGAAATTCCCTTAGGCACCTTTGCAAATCCCTGTGTGACTTGTCCAAGGTCAGATGGGGGCCTTGTCTACCTGTGGTGGCATGTATAGCTACCCAGCTCAGGGAGAAGTAGGTGTAGCTAAACACAGCCATGGTAGGCAAGGGGGAGACAACATGGAAAGGATCTGGCAGCTCCCTACTACAGGGGCCCTCCCCTCACTGTAGGGAGCTGCGGGAGCCTTTCCCCACTGCCGCCTCCCTGCCGGAGCCTTTCCCTGCAGCCGTACACCGCACTATCAAACAGGGGAGGGGAGCAGCGCTGGTATGTATAGAGCTGTGTATGGTACCTATCCTAAGGTTATGGTGTGCCTTACTCACCTAAGCAGTGCCTCACCATCTACACAAACAATACCCATGCTAGGGGGCATGCCGTACTCTGCAAGTCTGGAAGAGCTTGGAACTGAAATCCTGAACTCCAGAACTAGCCTTCTAATTCGAGAGAACTGCCAAACCAGTTTCTAAGAGGAAAACGTGTAGTCACATGGGCTGCAAAGTGTTGCTAGTGTGAACACATCAGGGTGAGCTATGGAGGCAACTGCTCAGTAGGGTGCAGTGCAGCGCGCAGAGAAGATACCGAACTCGGCAAGCTTCCTGCTGCTTTGTTTTTTCTTACAGAATTTTATTGTCCTGGTTTGAGAGCTATACGGAGACACTCTGCTTAATTATAAGCGGAGGAAAAACTGTTCAGAATGATCAGCTCGGATACATTAGAAGTTTTTCATAAGTACCAACGACTATCCTAGTTGTATCTAGCAAAAGGATGAAAGAGGAAAAGTAGGAGGGAAGGCAAAAGGAAAGAGCTAAAAAATGCCATATCCTTCATGAAATGCTAGAATTAGTCGCCTAAGGCCCTCATCCTGAAAATATTTTTAACTTCCAATGCTGGGAGTTGGCTTCCATGTGACTACTCCCGAAGTATAATATTAAGAATGAGAGCTGACTGAAAATTATGCACAGAAAATGTTGGGGGTTTTGGATAGAAAATTGCTTTTGGGTAAAAATTTTAAGTTTGTTTAGTCAAAATCAAAACTTTTGGTGTTTGGTGACTGGAAACGAGAATAGTTTAGGTTTTCAGTTTCTAGACAAATGTTCACTTTGAACTTTTTTACAAGATGGAAGAAAATCACTTCCTGACCAGCTGTATTAGGTGCATAAGCACAACTTTGCCTTAGGCCCTAACCCTGCTAATCATGTATGCATGTGAGTTTCTTTGTGAGCAGTCCCATGGACACCAATGAGAAACTCACTTAAGGAACGATTTTTATTCACACGTGTGTTTTCCAGGAACGGTGGACAAGGATTGAAGCCTAGATCCTCTCCTGTTTACACACCTCACTTTGCAATTTTGCAAGCTGTTCAACTGTTTTGTTTGGGGGGGGGGGTTGGTTGGGGTTTGGGTGTGTGCTTTTAAAAAACTGGCTTCAGTTATCAAGCTGTTTTTTCTTAGAATTGCCTTTCTAGCTGGTTCCCTAGCTCAGCCTTCTTATGATGAGAATTCTCCCTGTAGAACACTGTCTGCTCCCTTTCTAGAATCCCATAGCCCATGAGGGGTTCCCCCCCCATTTCCTCCAGTTTCTTAGATCTCAGGTCTGTTTCCTTGGTGTCAGAAACCCTTGACTGATTAATTTCTACTGGGTGTGTGTGGGGGAGGCAGAGATTCTCTTGGAGTAGCATGGTATTAAATAGCTCCTTTTGATCATAATTAAGTTTCTCTTGGCCTCGTTCTATAAATAGCTGCACCCTATTGATTGGATTGTCTGGCCTGTTTAGCACACCATGTAGAGTACCTTTTATAAGCATTTACAGTCTTACATGGGGGGGGGGGGTGGGAAGGGGGAGTTCAGTTTCCCAAGTCTTCCTTTTCTCTTGTTTAAAATGACTTTATTCCCCACTCAGGGAAGAAGCAGGGCACACATGAAGTGTTTTTTTTGTTTTAAACTAAATTCTATTGCTGGCTTGCATTTCAAAGCCACACTCCTCTCAGATGTTTCAGATAAATGCCTTTTAAAGAGCTGTAATGCTCACAGAAAATTTTGCAGTGCCTTCCATTTAGTAATGCTTCTGCTGATATCCTCTAGATGTTGAGGATTTGTCACCCCTCATTATTTAGAACTGCAGATATTTGCCTGCAGCAGGTGCTTTGTTCCTTCTGGTGGCTTCTGCTGCTCTTTCCCCACCTGACATCAAAACTATCATCTTGTGGCACCACAAATGGCCTCTGAGATGTGATGCCACAGACAGGGAGTGGGATTCTGATGTCAAGTGTGGAGCAAAAAAACAGGGGACAGATGAGAACAGAGAGCCTGTCTCAGCAAATGTCTTTCATTATAAATGAGAGCTGGAGAATGCTGAGTGCCTCTGAGTAGAAGGCTTTCAGAATCCAGGCAGATGTCACCAGCTACAGTTGCTATTTCTCCTTTAACTAAGTGAAACTTTGTAACCATATTTTGCTTAGGGTTTGCCTAAATCCTGTGCTAAACCTCACTCCTCAAAGCCACTCATTCGAAATATCAGCTGGTAGATTGTCCCTTGATTCTGGCTGACTCTACTGAATATCCTCTCCTCATCGCTAGTCGCAGCCTTATTGTTGCTGTAAATTCTGACAGCTGCATGTCAAGGTCCGCAAAGGTCACTTTGCGCCAGGTAAGCATCCAGAGATTCCCATGGTGGATTCCTGGTGTACGTCGCACGGGTGGTAAGCTGGTGAAGGTGTTAATCAGCTGCTGGCTCCAACACCACCTCCTGTGATGGCTTTCCCCATCCCTGATGTAAGGAGAGGTGGGACATGCCATGGTGGGGGCATGGCAGAGTGAAACTCCATTACACATCCCCCACTGTCAGGGGAGTTGCTTGCTGTGGGGTGTGGAGGGGGCAGTTGCCCCCCTAGACCTCAGTCCCCTCTGACTTTTCATAGCTCCTTGCCAAGCAGCACTAGTTTCTTCTCTGGGCTTGTGAGGGACACTGGGGCAGGCCAGGCTGGGGCATGTACCTGTCGTGTTGTCCCCGACAGGCAGCAACAGTGGTGGCCTGGGCTGGAGTGCAGAGTGAGAGGAGTCCTGATCTCTGCCCTGGGCCAGACATCACTGAGAACCTGCTCTCCCCTGACCTTCCACCAAGGGTACCAGAAAGACTGTAAAAGAGAAGGTGGGCCAAGCCAAGTCTCAATGCCACTGACTGAAATTTGGCCCACATGCCCCTCCATTCTGTCATCAGGGCAGGGGCTCCCCTGGGGGCCTATTTAAAAAGTGGAGGGGGCAGGAAGAAATGGCCTTACCCACCACACTTCTGGTGCCCTTGGCTGCTGCTGCTGTCCCCGTTCTCTCCCCACCCCTCACACACACACCTTCCCTGAGATAGGACCAGGGCACTTCCTCTCGCCCCCCTCAATGGGAAGGCAGAAGCACAGATGCTGACACAACTTTGCCCACTCAATTTTTTTTGAAATGATGCCCTGTCCACTGGTGAAAGGTCCATGAAGGTGGACTCTGGATACAGTGGAGAATCAAGCCCTGAATATTTTAAGTGGTGTCAATGTACAATGTATATTAGTACTCACATTTCTCTACACCACCAGCCTGCCTTCCTCCCTGTGGCCAGCACATACCCAGTGGAGTTCAGCACTCTGTCAGCATAGTCTTGATCCAAATCCCTTGAGCAAAGTCTCATACAACCCCCAAAACCCAAGCGTGAGTGAACGTGCAATCACTGGGAGTTTGAGGCTTTTAGAACAAATTGTGGTCTGTTAACCATTTTAAAACCAGATACTCTGAACTTGAAACAAATGAAAGTATGGCCCACTGAATGGAAGAGGGAAAATCTTTTGTCCCCTCCAGTCCTAGAAGGAGCTAAACTTTTTTTGATTGTGGGATTGCATCTCATTTTCCATGTGCATACATATTATCAACTTTGGACTGAAACAGCAACTTTCGTTAAGGAACTCAGACATCTTATTTAAGTAATTCTTGGTAATTAACCTGAATTAAGTAAATCGGTAATTCACCTGAATTAAGTAAATCTTGGTCTTTATTTTGCTGATATAGCAATACTGAGGAAAACCCTCTAGAGTAGATGTCACTTACATAAAAAAAAAAGCTTTAGGCAATATAGTTGGGGGATAGGAAATAAGTTATACTGGCAAAATCACTTTTATGCTCTTGTATCTGTCTCTGGTAGGGCTTTTGCTGGCATAGAAATGTCACAATACGCACCCTTCAACATAAGAACACAAGGACAGCCATATTGGGTCAGACCAATGGGTCCATCTAGCCCAAGAGCCTGTCTTCTGACAGTGGCCGGTGCCAGATCCTTCAGAGGGAGTGAACAGAACAGGGGATTTGTTAAGTGATCCATCCCGTTGTCCAGTCCCAGCTTCTGGCAGTCAGGTTTAGGGACACCCAGAGCATGTGGTTGCATCATTGACCATCTTAGCTGATAGCCATTGATGGACTTATCCTCCATGAATTATCTAATTCCTTTTTTAACCTAGTGGCACACTTGGCCTTCACAACCACTGGTAACAAGTTCAGATGCTAACTGTGTTGTGTGAAGTACTTCCTCGTGTTTGTTTTAAACTTGCCACCTATTAACTTCACTGTGTGACTCCTGGCTCTCATTATGTGAAAGGGTAAATAACACTTTCCCCACAGCCTTCCTGGTCTTATAGATCTGTCTTATCCCCTTCCCCCCTTGGTAGTCCCTTTTCTAAGATGAACAGTCCCAGTTGTCTTAATCTCTCCTCATATGGAAGCTGTTCTATACCCCTAATTTGTTTGCCTACCCTAGCTTTTCCAATTTTAATCTTTTTTTAAAAGGGGTGGTGACCAGAACTTCATGCATTGCTATGGTGGCAAAACTTTGTAAGCATAGACTTACTCTAAATTTCAAAACACCCCTTAGAGGGAAGGGTCGTGCTGTTAAACCCATTTTACAAATGGCTAAACTGAGATCCATAGAGTTTGACATGTTTGTCACAAGTCATTGGCAAAACTGATAACAGAAACCAGAAGTCCTCATTCCTACTCCCCTGCTTTAACCATTGGAAATCACCACAGTTGCCAACTTTCAAATGGTAAATAAGCACCCCGCCTTTCACAATAAGCCAAATAAAGCTAATCCCATTTCAAAACAAGCCAATCCCTAAGAACCCCAACACTGACGAGATTCCCCCCTGCCAGGCATGGGACTGTCTGGGACTGTGGTGGGCCTGTTGTGCACCTGACTTTCTCTCCCTACTTGCCAGGAGCTGAGAGGGGCAAAAAAGCTACAAGCGAAAAACTAGCCAACAAGCAACTCACAAGCCAATTAAGCCAAAAACAAGCCCAATTTCTACATGTTTTTTGCAGATTTGGCATGTCTGGACATCACTCTATTCCCTGTACTTTTTTTTAACACAGCATACATTGTGGGCCTGTTGAGTTATTCTCTTTAGCCCAGTTATTCTTGGGGGGGGGATTGTGATTCCTGCCAGTGTAAGAATTTACACTATTTTTAAAAATTCATTAATGCTGCTTTAGGTTGCAGCCACTACTGTGAGCTCATGTTGCTGGCCAGTCAAGCAGCATTGCCATCATATTGCCATTTGCTTCACATGTCCTGACCATGCTGGTTGAGGACCAGACACTCTGCTCATTAGGATCACAGCAACTGTCTGAAGCAAGTTTTATGTAAATTGCTGCCAGGTTACATTTGGGCCATGTCTGGGCAGACGAAATGGCTTGTAAGCGGACGTGACATTGTGTAAGAGCGTCAGAATGCAACAAGAAGCATCTGAAATGCTATAAAGCAGTTAATCTAGGCTGTGAGTCAGCAGGGGAAAGGGAATCTGATCCAAAGCCTATAGAAGAGAACAGGAGGGATTTCTCATACAAAGCAGATGAATTTTAACGCTTACAGCCATGACATGAGCATTTCCTCTTTCAGCCCACCCCTTTCTTCTTAAAAAGATCAACTCTGCCAATTAAAGCCAGAACTCTGGCCAGTAAGGAAAATGTTGGTATGTTTGACAATACATTTATCTGGTTGGATTCAGAACAATACATTCTCATTCAGCAATCTCGGTCACTTATTGGGTGAGCTGCTGGGGCTTCCCTGCACTTAATGAGTCTGATTTTTTTTTTCTATTGCTCAGCACCTTGCATGTTTGAAGTAGGTATAACTCCTTACCAGGTCTGAATGGCAGCATGTTAAACTCACATCACACTGGTGACATAACTGCACAATGTCAGGCCTTTCATCTTTCTTATGCTTATCTTACCATGTATAGTGGTATGATTTCCTATTGCTTGTCACATCATACACAAACCTACAAGAACATAATTCACATCCACCTCAACTGGTCTTACTCCTGGCCCTGCACAGTAAGGGTTAAGACTGAGAAGGCACACAGTACAGTCACTGCAGTTCAATACTTCTCACAGCAGGTTTAAGGTCTCCTTTGAGTCCACTATATGTACTGGACAGTTGCCTATCTTCAGCTTATTTAACATAAAAGAACAGGAGGACTTGTGGCACCTTAGAGACTAACACATTTGAGCATAAGCTTTCGTGAATGCATCCGATGAAGTGAGCTGTAGCTCACGAAAGCTTATGCTCAAATGTGTTAGTCTCTAAGGTGCCACAAGTCCACCTTTTCTTTTTGCGAATACAGACTTACACGGCTGCTACTCTGAAACCTTACTTAACATAGTTTCTTTTCTTTAACTTATGTTCTATTTGGCCTTCACCAAGGGGAAATTACAGCCACCTATTTCTATGCTGCAAGAGTTTTTGCGTTGTGGTCCCCAGCCTTTCTAGTATGCATCTTGCTTGTAATTGCTTAAAGCTGACAATCATCTTGTGCTATTTTATCATCCAATGATAGATCCATACAAGGAAAGTACTTCAGAATGTGCTTGTGTGTTGCCCTGAACAGGGATGCTTTCCTGAATTGAGGCCTTTAATGGAAACCAAGAACACCCCACACCTTGCAGGTTCAAAACCCAAAAGCTCATTGTTTTTTACCTACGGGTGGAAGAACAGTGAACATTTTGAATTGCACCTTTGAGACCAGATCCACAATTGGTGTAAATCGGCATCAATGAAGCTTGATGTACATCAGCTGGAAATTTGGCCCTTGGAAATTTACACTCAACTGTGCAATTTAAAATTTAAATTTGTTTAGGTTAATCATCCAGTTAGAGCACAGAAACATAACTGTAATCCATCCAGGGAAAGTGAAGAATCAGCACAGAGCATCTTTCAGATATTCTTTGGGAATATACTGCACAGCAATAATTCACTGGAAAAATCTGCCAAAAAATCTGGAAAATGGATTAATTTAAGACTTCGCAATTTTGTGTATGACACTTCTGCAAACAGCATTTATGATGATGATTTTAACTTTTTCTATTTCTTATGAATTATTCATGCTGTTCTGGCCCTGATTCAGGAAAGTATCACTATTCAGAGCAGCATTTAAAGTTATGCTTCAGTGAGTTCCTGAACTGGGACCTCTGTTCCTAAATTTCATGTAGGTTGGCTTTTCTGTGGGTGACTGATGGAACAAATAGGGAAATGTGTAGAAAATCCTTCCCTAGGGCATAAATTCTATCCAGTTTACATACCCATGTGGCCAAATATTTTCAGGAACTGATGGGATTGCTGCCCATGAGATACCTGGCCCTTGAATTGGGAGTGAGTAGAACATGGAAGCCAAGAAACCATGCATCCACCAGTGTTCAAAAAAGAAGTATCTACAAAAATGTCTTCTGCAGATTATACAGACCAGGTGGGTCAGTGGATATGCAAATAAACAGCATAATGAAAGATCTCCAGGGACATTACAATATCTTGAGCACCATGTTGCTCAACAGATAATGCAATTAAACACACAGTCCCTTTGAATAGGGCTCTCATGTATGGAGTCTTCTGCTGCAATTATCAGGAAGAGGCGTTTGGGAATGAGGATTTTCCAAAGTCTTTTGTGAATTGGCTTTTATAGAAGGGGGTATTTAAAACAAAAACCCACCCCGATTTCATTAGCCCAAGATGAAGTTTATTCACTTAGATAATGGTCAGCTAGAAAGAAAAAGGAGAGACATAGGAACAAACTGACCCAGAGGCAAATGCTTCTACATTAGGCAAATCTGATTCATACCCCAAGAGATGATCTACTAAATACTTGGTGCTGAAACAAGAATGACTTAATCTCCCTAGAAGCAATGAGGCTAGAACTGCCCATGATGAGCCAGATTCATGTCCCACTCAGACTGAATGCTGTTGTTCAACAATGACTTCTTCAGAGTTGCCCCTAGCTTACACTGTGGGTGGGGTGAGGAAATTCATGCTAACTGTGTCTGGCCTGTTCTCCTGTGTCCAATGCTCATATGTTTAAGGTGAGAAACCACATTTTCAACCTGGGGGGAAGAATGGGCCAGATCCTCAGCTGGTGCAAATAAGCTTGGCCTCACTGAGACCACCCAAATTTACACTAGCCAAAAATCTAGCCAGTCACTTTCTTCCCTCTGCCTTTTAGTGTTTCAAAGTTTGGAGCTCTCAACTTCAGTTACAAAGATGGCAGTAAAGGTGGAAGTCCTCAGCCATTTGACACAGGCTGTTTATGCTTTCAAGACCTTCAGTTACCCTGCAGTCAGCCTGCATAGTGATACTGTCCAAAGTAATGAAAAGAGCAACACTTGCTATTATATTGTGAAAAGAAAAGGAGTACTTGTGGCACCTTAGAGACTAACCAATTTATTTGAGCATGAGCTTTCGTGAGCTACAGCTCACTTCATCGGATGCATACCGTGGAAACTGCAGCAGACTTTATATACACACAGAATATGAAACAATACCTCCTCCCACCCCACTGTCCTGCTGGCAATAGCTTATCTAAAGTGATCAAGTTGCCCAACACGGCTGTTACTCTGAAACCTATTATATTGTGCTTCATATATCAAGTGGATCTCCGGTATCAAGTGGAGTGCCCCAAGGGTCGGTCCTGGGGCCGGTTTTATTCAATATCTTCATAAATGATCTGGAGGATGGTGTGGATTGCACTCTCAGCAAATTTGCGGATGATACTAAACTGGGAGGAGTGGTGGATACGCTGGAGGGGAGGGATAGGATACAGAGGGACCTAGACCAATTGGAAGATTGGGCCAAAAGGAATCTGATGAGGTTCAATAAGGATAAGTGCAGGGTCCTGCACTTAGGACGGAAGAACCCAATGCACAGCTACAGACTAGGGACCGAATGGCTAGGCAGCAGTTCTGCGGAAAAGGAC
This sequence comes from Lepidochelys olivacea, assembly GCF_965140295.1. Lineage (NCBI taxonomy): Eukaryota > Metazoa > Chordata > Testudines > Cheloniidae > Lepidochelys > Lepidochelys olivacea. The sequence continues at coordinate 2,905,812 of NC_140431.1, read as the reverse complement.
CTAGGGGTGACAGTGGAAGAGAAGCTGGATATGAGTCAGCAGTGTGCCCTTGTTGCCAAGAAGGCCAATGGCATTTTGGGATGTATAAGTAGGGGCATAGCGAGCAGATCGAGGGACGTGATCGTTCCCCTCTATTCGACATTGGTGAGGCCTCATCTGGAGTACTGTGTCCAGTTTTGGGCCTCACACTTCAAGAAGGATGTGGATAAATTGGAGAGAGTCCAGCGAAGGGCAACAAAAATGATTAGGGGACTGGAACACATGACTTATGAGGAGAGGCTGAGGGAGCTGGGATTGTTTAGCCTGCAGAAGAGAAGAATGAGGGGGGATTTGATAGCTGCTTTCAACTACCTGAAAGGGGGTTCCAAAGAGGATGGCTCTAGACTGTTCTCAATGGTAGCAGATGACAGAACGAGGAGTAATGGTCTCAAGTTGCAGTGGGGGAGGTTTAGATTGGATATTAGGAAAAACTTTTTCACTAAGAGGGTGGTGAAACACTGGAATGAGTTACCTAGGGAGGTGGTAGAATCTCCTTCCTTAGAGGTTTTTAAGGTCAGGCTTGACAAAGCCCTGGCTGGGATGATTTAACTGGGAATTGGTCCTGCTTTGAGCAGGGGGTTGGACTAGATGACCTTCTGGGGTCCCTTCCAACCCTGATATTCTATGATTCTATGATTCATGCACCAGAGGTGGTGGTGGTGGAAAATCAGGACATAAAACATTCCTGTCCTTGCTGAAGGGATCCACTTTCCTGGCCCACTCATCCTTGATAAATGCTTCTTCAGATCACTAATCTTTTGTTTTTAGTGGAAGACCCAAAAGCTTGTTTTAGCTACTTGCATTGCAAACAACAAACAAACTTGCAGTAGCTGCACCCTCTGTTGCCCTTGCTTCAGTGTTAGCCAGGTAAACTTCACTGAGTAGCTTTTTTTATTATTCCTGGACTGTGCCCACAAACATAAGTGACCAGGTTCTAAGTGGCTGTGAATTGCTGTAGCTCCATTAAAAGTCAAGTTCTATCACCCTCACAGAGAAAGAGGAGCTTTTTACTAAAATCACACACACGCCGATTTTCATTCTCTTCACTCCGCTGAAGTCTCTTTTCTCTTCAGTTTTTTGCCTTGATTCTAGCTAACCAATGATGTCCGTGTTCACCATCTGCCACTATGGAGAGTGCCAGTGTTACTTACTAAGGACAACATCACCCCTCTTGCTATTTTTAACAGTCTAAAAGGACCAAATACACACACTGATCCATCTTAAAGAGCCTCAGTCAAATTAACGACTGGTGTGACTCCATTGATGGCTGTGTAACCATGCTATTCTGGAATTTGGCTGCATGTCTTCTAACTTACAAATCAATCCATCTCTGAACGCTAGCTGATATTAAAAAAAAAAAAAGTGGTAACTTGAACAGCTACATATCTGTTTGTGCTTACAATCTATCAGCTTTTAGTCCACTAAGCCTGTAGCAGTGGCAAAGTTTGGGAAAAGTAAGCAAATCCACAAAGCATTCCTTGATGATCTGGAACACAACAGCTGTGATGGTATTCAGGTAAGTACACTTCTCACCTTCTGAGAGCTGAGCAGATACAAGACCTGTTTCCATGCAACATGGCTCAGGGATGTTTTAACTTTGCTAAAGTTTCTCTACCCAAATATAAAAATGGCAATACTGGGTCAGACCAATGATCCGTCTAGCTCAGTAACTTGTCTTCTGACAGCAGTCTAGATATCAGACATCTAGACTGATATTTAAAGGAGATGGGTGACCAACTCGTACACCATCCTTTGCCTCCTTTGAAAATCTCAGCCTTAAAAGTTGGTTCTTTTCCTCTAATGTTCCTGATAAATGTTAATTCTAAAAGTACCAACAATGAGCTGGACTTGTTTTAGCACCTACCTCCAGCAGACTAACAGTCAACAAGTAAACCAAATCCAAACCATAAACCTCTCCTCTTTAAGCAAGAGTAATTCGCACATTCTATGTAGCTCAAACTTTATTCATAAATCACTGGATACTGTAGGCTCTATGGTGAAGGGGGGAAGGAAGAGACTCTTAAAGCTAAAACCCAGAGCCTTGTGACTAGAGGGGGTTGAAATGTTTCTAAAATGGAAGAAATTTTTCATTTTAGTCAATGTTTTAGATTTCTCTAGTTAAAAAAAGAAAACTGAATAATTTAAACTTGTGAATAGAAATTCTGGGGTTTCAGTAAAATTGGTTTTTTGTCCACCAAAAACTGTCTTGGAAAATTAAAACATTTTCCTGGGAATCTATTTTTCAATTTTCCATGTAAAATTGGCATTTCCTTAAAGTTCTATCTTGATTGCTTGTGTTAGTCATTTTGTAAGGCCCCTGCATTTCGGTAAATATTTTAGAAGCTGACAATATTAGATGAATGAAGGGTGGTGGGGGTGAAATTTTGAGAAAGTTTCAACTAGTGAATGTTGGGATGTCCTTTAGTGCAGGTTTCATTGTTATGGGGAGAGAAGAATGGGAGAAATAATGCAATATTTTGCATTTCCTACAGTTCATTCGAATAGCTGAACAATAAAACGAATATATTCAAAAAATCGGCACATCGACATGATTATATCCAATCCGTTTGGATTTATCACCTCAACAGCTGCAGAAATAGATGAGATGCTAGAGTCTCTGGGCACAAACTTACCTTAGAGCATTTTTATTGATTCAACCTAGCCTTTCATATAGACACAATATTGTGTTCTAGTCTAAAAGATGGGTGGGGAAAAAGACACTAAAGATCTGTAGGGTGCATTCTAGCCTGGATTGCAAAATGACCCATGTGGTCCCACAGCATTATGCTAAGTGTTTGGATACATTCTGTAGCCAACATTGCTGAAAATCAAATTTGATCATAAAAGGGCAAATCCAAGAACACACTAAAATGGACTTTGATACAATTGATCAAAACGTTTTTTAAAATGGACTGATTCTCCACTGCCATGCACTTTACACCTTGAGGAATCATTTCCTGCAAAGTAGGTGAATTCTGAGTTAATGTGCAAAAATTTCATAAGTCCCCAAATGATTTAGCCTAAAGCCCAGCCTTGTAAATGGCAATACATAGTACAGGGTAGTGGGGAATCTTTCCTGTTGGATTCACATTTGTATATTAAGGTTCTATATATAGATGTTTTATAAAAGATTAATAGTTTATATAAGCAGGTTAGACCATGAGCACTATGTGCTGTCAATGGTTATAAATGCACCAATAGATAGTTATAAACCATGGGTTTAACCAACCATTGGATTTTATAACAAATTCAAACTGATTACCTATTTATGAGAACATCTATTAATCATTTATTAAAACATATAAACTATTTATAAATGGACCCTTAGTGTAAAGTGTGACCTGTAAAGTGAAAGATGTTTAAACAATGGCTAGATTAAGCAGAAATGAAATGGTCATAATTACTTCAATAGTTCACCAAACCCAACAGAAATGGCCTCATCTCCAGCCTTATTTGAATAACCATTTTTTCTGGCAAATCCTGATCTATCTTCTTCCTGGCCTTATGCTATTGAAGAGGCATGAAGCATTGTAATTAATTATTGACTTATAAATCAGTTTGTGGGAAGGTATCAATTTCTGTTCATATTTTACTAAATCATTTTTGCAGTTTTCTCTTGGAGCAGGAAATTGTAGATCAGTGGAAACCCCCTTTCTTTCCCCTCCCATCCATTTTGCTGAAATTGAGATTTTTCTGCCACTTCATCAGTAATTAGAGATCAGATTTTTTTGCTATAGACTTTCTTTCAACACTAGAGCAAGCATTGTAAGGGAGGAAGTAGATCTTTGGAGCAGACCCCTCTTGGATTCAATTGCTGACAAAACCGCTGACACACTGAGACCTTGGATCAGTCACTCCCACTTTGTGGACCTCCCACTTTGTGGACCTCCAGTTTCTCCATCTGCAGAATGGAAGTAGTACTATTTTCTGGTGTCACAGTGGAATTATGAGTAAAACATTCATAATTCTGGGTTTTAATATATTATTTTTTCCCCCATGATTTTTGTTCACCAGTTTAGCAACCATTTGGGCTCAATGGTTCCCGCAGATTTGTCACACATTGACGTTTGAGTCACCAGTACTAGAAATATGGCCTGCAACATGACTTCTCCCAAGCAACTTTCTAGTTGAGCTCAGTATAAATTTGGAGCTAGCACAGGTGCCTCTTTGCAGATGTCCAGGATGAACACAAAGTTTTGCAGAAAATGGACGGGCATACCACGGGCCACTAATGCGTCATGATCCCCAGGTGAATTTAAACTAAGTTGATTTTGAGAAAATAATTTGAGAGCTTGTTACCAAATGTTTGGTAAAGTACTTTCAGATTCTCAGCTGAAAGACAATGGAAGAGCAAAGTGACCATTATCCCTCCTACAAAGTAGGGATATGCCCTTCTTGCTTTGATCATAATGACAGCTAGCACAAAGGAAAAGGGATCCAGTAAGTCTTTGCTAAGGGTAGGATTGGGTAGGGGAGAGAGCACCTGCTGGCTGAATGTGTACATCTGCTGAACTGGTCTACCTCCCGCCCTGTGACACTTATCTGGTGAACCAGTCTTCCCTCTAATTTTTCCCACCCACGTGCAGAATTAATTTTATGTGCACCCATATGGAGGTGATGTCACATCACCTTCATATCAGTGCACATAACACAATTCATATGGTGGGGGTGGGGCCAAGGGGTTTGGCATGTAGGAGGGGGCTCAGGGCTGGGGCAGAGGGTTGGGGGTGTGGGCTCTAGGGTGGGGCTGGGGATGAGGGGCTCAGGGCTGGGACAGAGGATTGGGGTGCAGGGAGTGAGGGCTCAGCATGGGGCCAGAGATGAGAGGTTTGGGGTGCAGGAGGGTGCTCAGGCTACAGTGTGGACAGAGGACTCCCCCAGCTCTCTCCCTGCCGCAGCACCTGGGCTAGGGGAGAGAGTCACCTCTCCCTGCTGCAGCAGCTCTGTGGCTGCAGGATAGGCACCCCTCTCCTGTGCCCAGCAGGTCTATGCCAGGGGACAGCCCAACCGTGGCTGGGCCCGATCCGGCCATGCCACCCCAGCAGGTCCAGGCAACTTGTCAATGATTGGGCCTGGGCCACTCCAGCTGTGCTTGGGCCTGGCCCAGGCCGCAATGCAGCAGAGTTGGGGCTGGGGTAGGGGCACCCCTTCCCCAGACATGGTAGGTCCCTGGGTGGGCTCCTTGAGTGCCTGTGTGGTGCTAAATAGGCTGCTGCACGGCCACGCAGCTTACAGAGAGCTTAGTGACTACTAGTTCTCGCACGCTATTGTGCTCCCCCATCATGGTAGTTCATGGGGGGAGGGAGAGACATCTCCCACAGGGCCAAGACATGACAAATTGCCTTTTTTCCTTCAAAATATTGATGTTTCTATGGGATTCAGTCTCTTATCCCCAGAGAGACACGCTCTTAGCACAATCCTGGCAATGCTGCTTAAGGCAGGCGAAGGGCCATCAGTGCAATTACAGAAGGCAATGTAACCTAAAGCGGCTTGTCCCATTCCTAGAGTGCTCCAGTTCCTTGAGTCAATGCAGCGGTTAATCCTGGTTACCTCTTTCTGTTGTAAAATAGACTGGCACTCAGTTGTGTTACAAGGTGAGACACCATTTATTCTACAATAAACAAGTTCACTAATTATCGTCGTAGAACAGCTGCAAAATGTCCATGTGTAACTGCTTCCTACATGCTGTTGGGGTGATCGAGTAGGGCTGTTTGCCTACTGGTTCATTGGAATTGCTTCTCTGCAGGAGATGGTGAATTAGCTATGCACATTACCTACAAATTTCCACAAATTTTTTTTCTGTAGGGATTTGGGTTACTGACACTCTTCATCGTAAGTATGTCACACTATAGATAAAGCATTCATGGTGCAAACAGATTCAGAAAAAAGCCCCGTCTTTCTCTGGCCATTTTAATTGTTGACTTAAGTTATGGTGTAGTCACTTGACTACGGATAGTATAGGTGTCTGCCCATGCTGTTTTGATCTTGCTTGAGGAGTGGTTAGTAATGGCCTATGCACAAAATTCTTCAACAGGTTTGTAAAATGTCTTAACAATGAATCTTGAAGTGAGAATTAGAAATTTGGGTCATTTACAGGACAGCTGAGGAAAGCTCTGATAAACATGAACAATTAAGAATGAGCTATATCTCCTTGCAGAATGTGCAGTCAGAAGACCCCCATTGTCGAAGGATTTTACTATCAGTAAACATGCCTCCTAAATTCAAAAGCTGACTGTTCAAATATTGCACTTGGTCAGTCCTGACAAGACCAAAGGGCCAGATTCTGCTATCAGTTACATCAGTCTTATGCTGGTGTAACTAACTCTAATGGAGTTACTCCTGATTTACACTGGGCTTAGGAGAGCAGAATCAGCATTCATGGACTATTCACAGCTATGAAATTCCAAAATGCTGACAAATCTGTCAGTTAAAAAATCCTAGTAGAAAACAGAATGGCTGATGGTTGAACCAGAAAGGCTGCAGAGATTCCCATTAATATCCAAAAATTTAGGTGCCACATTTTCACATGCAAAAATTGTGAATACAAACCTATATTTACTTGTGGAAACCAGCTGTTTGCACACCTATTTACCCAGAGAGGTATGCATTTAAGGGGCTACATGCACAGATGTGAACTCATTTTTGAAGGCTGAATTTCTCTCCTCTGAAAAATCCAAAAAAAGACCTTGGCTCCTTTCTTCCCAATTTTAAATTTCCTTTAGCTCCTTCCTCTCTACAAATATTCCATAGCTATACAGATTCCCCTTCTTTCTTCATGATCATATACTGCCCTTCCTACCTACTCTATCACTGCCTGTTAACTTTTAAAATTGTCCTGCATACTGAATCTTAACATTGATTCCCAATATTTGTAGTTGCTCTTAATGTATACACCAGGATTTTTCCCTACTGGCTGGAAACACCACCCCACCCCTTCCAAGCCCTGCTAAAGAGTTAGAATGTAGAAGGCAATTTTTAAGGTACAATGGTCCTCCTTTTAATGCCTGCAGGTCTGGGCTCCTTTTTCTTTTTAGAGATTCCTCCTTTTTTCTCTTCCTACAGAGGACATGTATAGGTACATCTCAGATCTTAGAGGGCAGAGATTTAAATGTCTGACTCCAATTATTATGCCTTTCTTCATAATAAATCCACCCACAATATGGCACGACTGCCAGATTTTACTCAGGCGATTCCCAGAGACCTTTAAATTGTCACCCAGGCTGAAATATCTTCCAAGCTCTCAAAAGTAGGGTCAGGGTTACTGACAGACATGTGAGGATGTACAAATATAGCAGCCTTGGCTTGCAGTCTCTGCAGACATACTGGAGCACAAATCTTCAAATGCTCCAGCTTAATCTGTGTACCAAATCTGGGTGAGATTCAGGATAGTTACTGGCTGCTTACCAGAGTGCAGATTGGAACATCAGCTGATAAATGGGAACAGGAAATATCTTACCTACATGGAAAAGTTAGGGGAAAAACAAATAGGAAACAAGCAGGCATTTAGTAAGCTAAACTGAGAAAATTTTAAAAACAAAAATCTTGGCTTAAATTTAACTTTTACATCACACTGGAAAATCTATGGAGCCAAAGAACTACCATAAAGAATTACAATTCAGGGTTGTTTTTTATCCAGCTTTTATGAACCATAGCAAAAGTTCCAAGTATCGGACTGCACTCCTAGCACATGTGGAACAGCTGAGGATGGATGGAGATCGGGAGACAAGTAGCTGAAAAAGAGCTCTGTGAGGCTCCAAAGCATCTCTCCCCAACAGAAGTTGGTCCAATAACATCTTACCTCACCCACCTTGTCTAAGTAGCTCCTTATCCGTCTCAAATGCAAATAATCCTGAATGTGAGTCACTGGCATATGGACTTTTGGGACCCAGGCACATGTCTAAGTCACAACAGTGGCATCCTCCATAGGCAGAAACTGGGGATGAAGGAAGCAAGCACAGTGCCAAGGACTGATTGAAGTCATGTTAGTGCCCCCAGCCGCCTCCTGTTACAACCTAGTATGCTGGTGAGAAAACAGAAAAGCCACCGGGGAAAAATGCTCAGCAGAGGCACATTGGTTTTGAATTAGGCTGGCAAAGACACTCGCTTTCCATGCCGGTATGTGCGAGTTGAAGCTCCTCACACTTGGCCACCATGTAGCTTCAGAGCCTTAATGCACCTCTGAGCAGACAAATCACTCAAGTGCTTTCTCTGGCACGATGGGTTTGCAGATCTGACTCCTGCATGAGGTGGAGCCTGTGTGAATATAGGAGTCCCTGGGCAGACCTATACTGGGGCTGTTTTCTCCAGCATTACCTTTATCTCTGAGAAGGCTGATCCAGTCATAAGTAGCTTCCTACCATCCTCAAAACACATCTGGCCAAGCAGGACTGTGAGGTGTGTCAGTGATGCTCCTGTGAATTGGCAGGAATGTGGGGTGAGGGACAGGAAGGGAATTATTAGGAATCACTCCTAGCTGCACCCTCCTAAGTACTTTCTCCTGGTCCTCCTACCCCAAGGCTGTGTGCCGCATCTGCAGTATTTCTAGCTCCTAACTAACTTAAAAAAAAAAATCAGGAGCACAGCTCTGGTCCTTCCCACTTAGTGCTGTGTGGTGCACTGTTGATAGCCCAGTGTTGCCCTGAGTGGGATTTTGATCAGTCCGCAGTGCAATGTGGTACCGATGAGTCGAAAGAATAGTAAATATGGCAGGCGACCAGCTTGTCTTAATGGTGAAATCCTAGCGGATCTTAAACATAAAAAAGCTTACAAGAAGTGGAAGGTTGGACATATGACCAGGGAAGAGTATAAAAATATTGCTCGGGCATGTAGGAATGATATCAGGAGGGCCAAATCACACCTGGAGCTGCAGCTAGCCAGAGATGTCAAGAGTAACAAGAAGGGTTTCTTCAGGTATGTTGGCAACAAGAAGAAAGCCAAGGAATGTGTGGGCCCCTTACTGAATGAGGGAGGCAACCTAGTGACAGAGGATGTGGAAAAAGCTAATGTACTCAATGCTTTTTTTGCCTCTGTTTTCACTAACAAGGTCAGCTCCCAGACTGCTGCGCTGGGCATCACAAAATGGGGAAGAGATGGCCAGCCCTCTGTGGAGATAGAGGTGGTTAGGGACTATTTAGAAAAGCTGGACGTGCACAAGTCCATGGGGCCGGACGAGTTGCATCCGAGAGTGCTGAAGGAATTGGCGGCTGTGATTGCAGAGCCATTGGCCATTATCTTTGAAAACTCGTGGCGAACGGGGGAAGTCCCAGATGACTGGAAAAAGACTAATGTAGTGCCAATCTTTAAAAAAGGGAAGGAGGAGGAGCCTGGGAACTACAGGCCAGTCAGCCTCACCTCAGTCCCTGGAAAAATCATGGAGCAGGTCCTCAAAGAATCAATCCTGAAGCACTTGCATGAGAGGAAAGTGATCAGGAACAGCCAGCATGGATTCACCAAGGGAAGGTCATGCCTGACTAATCTAATCGCCTTTTATGATGAGATTACTGGTTCTGTGGATGAAGGGAAAGCAGTGGATGTATTGTTTCTTGACTTTAGCAAAGCTTTTGACACGGTCTCCCACAGTATTCTTGTCAGCAAGTTAAGGAAGTATGGGCTGGATGAATGCACTATAAGGTGGGTAGAAAGCTGGCTAGATTGTCGGGCTCAACGGGTAGTGATCAATGGCTCCATGTCTAGTTGGCAGCCGGTATCAAGTGGAGTGCCCCAAGGGTCGGTCCTGGGGCCGGTTTTGTTCAATATCTTCATAAATGATCTGGAGGATGGTGTGGATTGCACTCTCAGCAAATTTGCAGATGATACTAAACTGGGAGGAGTGGTAGATACACTGGAGGGGAGGGATAGGATACAGAAGGACCTAGACAAATTGGAGGATTGGGCCAAAAGAAATCTGATGAGGTTCAATAAGGATAAGTGCAGGGTCCTGCACTTAGGACGGAAGAACCCAATGCACAGCTACAGACTAGGGACCGAATGGCTAGGCAGCAGTTCTGCGGAAAAGGACCTAGGGGTGACAGTGGACGAGAAGCTGGATATGAGTCAGCAGTGTGCCCTTGTTGCCAAGAAGGCCAATGACATTTTGGGATGTATAAGTAGGGGCATAGCGAGCAGATCAAGGGACTGATCGTTCCCCTCTATTCGACATTGGTGAGGCCTCATCTGGAGTACTGTGTCCAGTTTTGGGCCTCACACTTCAAGAAGGATGTGGATAAATTGGAGAGAGTCCAGCGAAGGGCAACAAAAATGATTAGGGGACTGGAACACATGACTTATGAGGAGAGGCTGAGGGAGCTGGGATTGTTTAGCCTGCAGAAGAGAAGAATGAGGGGGGATTTGATAGCTGCTTTCAACTACCTGAAAGGGGGTTCCAAAGAGGATGGCTCTAGACTGTTCTCAATGGTAGCAGATGACAGAACGAGGAGTAATGGTCTCAAGTTGCAGTGGGGGAGGTTTAGATTGGATATTAGGAAAAACTTTTTCACTAAGAGGGTGGTGAAACACTGGAATGAGTTACCTAGGGAGGTGGTAGAATCTCCTTCCTTAGAGGTTTTTAAGGTCAGGCTTGACAAAGCCCTGGCTGGGATGATTTAACTGGGAATTGGTCCTGCTTTGAGCAGGGGGTTGGACTAGATGACCTTCTGGGGTCCTTCCAACCCTGATATTCTATAATTCTGTGAAAGGTGTTTGTGTGCCCTGTTCGGACACATCTGGTCAGTGTGCCATATGCTCATAACAGGATTTACAGGAGCCAGAAGTGTTTCATGAAACTGCTTCTATCATGGGTTGGTCTGCTAATCCATCCAGTTAATGTACACTGCATGCCTAACTTCCCCTCGTGTCATGTTCTTTCTTTATTAGCAGCTCCATGTGCCATGCGTATTTTTTACCCATGATAATGTCAACTTTATAGTTCAGAGCAAAAAGTTGTCTCCTGTCCAGGTACTATGGACATGTTCAGAGTTTCATCTCTGCTTTAACATCAGACTTCCTCCAGGCAAAGTCTGCCTACTCGTTAGACCTGATCACATGCTAATTAGTGAATTCATTAGGACTGAAATCCACCTCCCTTCCCCCCACCCTCCTCTGCAGGCTAGCCCAAGGCTTTTGTAATGCTTCAGCTGTGCGTGTGTATACATACACAATCTTCTTACTGTATGTTCCATTCTCTGCATCCCATGAAGTGAGCTGTAGCCCACGAAAGCTTATGCTCTAATAAATTTTAGTCTCTAAGGTGCCACAAGTATTCCTGTTCCTTCAGCTCAAGTGAGCCCACAAAATAGGACTTAAGTGGGATGTAATTGGTGCATACACCTTGCATTAGCCCCTTGTGCAAAGGTAATGTTTACCCAATTTGATTAGTTTTGCTATTCTTCAATTTGTCTAATCAGCTTTTCTGGTATTCAGCCAATTCTGCTACTCCTGCACGATGTCTGAAGGTGAACTAAAGTCCTTTGAATCAGGCTTGCCAAAACTAGAATATTGGATGTGCCAACTAATTTCATCAAACGAACCACAGCTTCTGATTCACTATCCCTCCATTTTACTTCATGATGGATGCTAGCTGGGCTGTAGACCAGATGGCTGGGCAGCTGTGTGTAGGCAGAAATGCAAAAGAGGCACCAAGCAAAAGTTGTGATTGCCTCCTGCGATCTGACCATTCCCCATCTGTACGCCACTTGAGCGGTCTTGCAGGAAGTCTAAAGCAATTATGTATCTTCACAACACGTACATGCCAGAAGCTAAGAATTTCAAATTTCCATTAATTATGGAGAGATCTAACACTGAGCTTGACAAAAGGATATCTCGCTAGTGTAATTCTGGTTGAGGCAGGGCTTTAAATCTTTCTGAACCGGCAGAACAAGTGAAATTGTCTGACAAAGGAGGAGATGTGTTGGCAATAGTGCTTCGTTGATAAGTGGTAGATTAAAGTTCCATTTCCACTGAGTTCGGACATTGATTACTTGGAAAAGGCTCTTGTACAATAAAATAACTGAGGTGCCAGAATGTTAAATGCTTAGCCACCTACTCTGGTTTGCTCTATAAAGAGCAAGAAGTGGGAGCTTTATTCAGAGCAGTTTGCTTAAGATCTTTGACAAAAGGTCAAAACAATGACAGAAAACAGTCACTCAAGATTCTGAGGCTAAATTAAGGGTGAATTCTAAAATTCAAGGCAGAAGAAGGGTAACTAAGCAACAGAATAGGAAATCTTGACCAAGTTTCCTAGCATTTTAGTTTGACTATGGGAAATAGTTTTCTTCTGCCAAAAGCAGACTGGAAGGACACATGGCTTAGTTCTTTCCATTCAGTTAGAAAACTTATTATCATGAATAGTAGGGTTACTGTAGCATATAGGAGCCCTAGTGATGGACCAGGACCTAATTGTGTGAGGTGCTGTACGAACACAGAACAAAAGATGTATTGATTCCAGGGGTCTTCAAATTGCACACTTGTATGTCTCTTAATATGCAGCCTACTATATGGTAACACATGTTGTGACAAGGGCAAGGGAATAACTACAGTGAAATGATCTTAAGTATTTTCCTTGGTACAAACAGGATGCAGGAGGATTGAATAGCTCAAATGATTAGTTGTTGAGTTAAAACCCATTACTTCAAGGTTTCCAGTGTGAATGTAGCTGAACCTGGTAGTAAGAGAGCTTTTTTTCTCCTCTGATGGCTGTGCCCACACAAGGGGAAACTTGATCAATGGGTCAAGATGGAAAGAGAAATTAACAGCAATTAATATCTTAACTCTACCCCCTTCAGCGAGAGAAAATCACATTTAATGACCATTAAAGTGTGTATATGAGAAAGTATAAACCAAAGGTGAAAAAGTGAAGTGTATTTAGACCAGTGTTGGCTGTGGTGTAGAAGTGGTGTTACAAGGAAAGTTGAATCCAAAAGCAGTCATACCAGCAACATGCAAATTTCAGAGACACCACAAGTTTTTTCCAGATAAATAATTCGCCCCAAATATAATTCTACTAGAGATCAGAGAGAAGTACTCAGTCACCACTATGGCACACACTGAATAATCAACAGCCACTATTTTTTGACTCTAGGAGCCAAAACAATCAGTAGGGCCCCTACAATATAGTTTTCAGAGCCCCGTAACTTGATTCTGCAGTGTTCGCTTCTTTAGAAGCGACAGCTCTTTTCGCAGGAGCTTATTGCGGAGGTATACCTGTCAGATTTCCTAAAGGGTAAAAGCAAAAGCTGATCTGGGTTTTTATTTTACCACAGATGGCAGGCCAAGATTAAAGCAGCAGGCTTCCCTGGCTGTCTAGTCAATGGATGTCCTTCAGCCTAGCAAGGAAGTGTGCTCAGAAAATGAGATTGAATAGCTGCCCATTTTGGAGAATTGTTACTTTCCTCAGTACACGAGAGAGTAAAATATTCTCATCCATCAACCTGCAACAGAGATATGACTAAACTTAAAATTCAGTTATTGGGGTTAATCCCCCCCGACCATATCCTAATATCACCTACATGAAATCTCCATATACAATTTCACACTGGGTGGGGAGGAGAGGGGAGGTTGATACTGTACTCAGAATCCAATTTTAAAAAAAGATGCTCTGGCATCACTTTATTGGAGGTGTAAATCCTTTCGGTGCACAGTTTCTTTAAAAGGCAGAGACTTGAACTCCCATGTGTTTCTTGCTAATTGTCAACTAGGGCTTTATTGTTCTAACGCTAGCCCCTCTGACTACAGAGACTTGAATGAAATTACAAATCTCTCCATCTTCTTTGGTTACTCTAAAAACTGAAACTCAAATGGCATGGACTATGGTAGGTGAATGTGGTCTGATGCTAAATTGACTGACTTGCTGTGTGAACCTGGGCAAGTCACTTCTCTCTGTGGATCTATTTGCCTTTCTACTTTTTTTTTTTGCCTATATAGACTGTATGCTATTTGGTGTAGAGATTCTCTGAATGCACCTCCTGAGATTACTAAAATTGCCCTGTGAAGAACTCCACAGAATCCTCAAGGCTCTACTTCAGGACAGAACAAGTTACTTTCTGAATGTCATTCACTAGCTGCAGAGGAATGTCCTGTGCCACACTGATCTGCCTCACTATTTTGTCCCGTTCTTATCTCAATAACTCTGATTTGATATATAATTCTTTTGATATAAAAATAGAGACCAAAGAATAAATGGATTATAAATATTCTGTAGAAGAAAAATATAAAATGGACTGCAGTTAGCAAATATTCAGTTTGTGAACTGCTCAAACATACTGAAACCACTCAACTCTTTCTTAGTTAACTAACTGTTACCAAAAGCCTGTAGTCTTTCTCCACTGGTTAAAAAGAAAAAGCAATGATCTGGAGACCAGGAGTGGTTCTCTAATAATAACATGGAAGTTTGTTGCTTTTCAGTGAACAACTCTGGATGGCTAGTGGCTATCAAGTTTCTTTGTGCTGCTGGGAGGGGAGGAAAAAATGGCTTGGAAAGTCAGGATGGGGTTAATTTGGGAACGTAGGTTGTTGACCTCCTTTCACTTACTTATGCTTAATGAGGTAATTTGACATGTAATATGATATGGATCTAGTGTTCACGATAGTAACATTGTGTATTACTGTAACTTGGGACATCACTTATTAGTCTGGAAAGGTGACTCTATGCTTAGGTGTACCAGGGGTACCTAATGAGTAATGGGCTTTATTGCATGTAGTAGTCTGAATTCTACTGAAGAGAAGTTAAGTAGACAGATGGAATCCCACCATTTCCTTTGGGAGTCTCAGAATTAAACTGCAAATTATGCTGTATTGAACACTGCACCAGCCAGAGGTAGGAGGGCAAATGGATACATGACCTAATACTAGGTCTTTTCCTTTTCAACTTCTATTTATCTGATGCACACAGTGTGAGACTATATTGTTCCTGCCAGAACCCTCCTGTTAGCCTTGAGATGCAGCCAAAACCAACCTACATTTCCTTTTACTGCCAAAATAATGAATAGAAGAGCATTCTCAGGCTATTTGCACTGGCACTATGAAAACAAGTCCTATAGTGGGATATCTCCCTTTATGATGTTTGTGCTACATTAAAAATAAATCGATAAATAAACCTAATATCCTCTCAGTTCCTAAGTGAAATTCTGTGGCAACTCTACTCATGTGTACCTCCGCATGGATTGATAACAAAGATTTGAAGAAGGGGCGTACACCTGATCACAATCTTAAAATATTTTAAGGGCTCTTATAAAGAGGATAGTGATCACTTGTTCTCCATGTCCACAGAAGGTGATAGTAGTAGTAGTGGGCTTAATGTGCAGCAAGTTTAGATATTAAGAAAAATGTTTTAACTATATTGCTTTCTATTGATATACTAAGGGAGGCTGTGAAATCCCCCTCATTGGAGGTTAAGGACAGTTTAGACAAACATCTGTAACATGGCCTAGGTTTACGTGGTCCTGCCTCAACATGGGTGATGGACTAGAAGGGACAGCAAGAGGTCATCTCGCCCTAGTTTCTATGATGAAATGAAAACAGAATTATGCAGTTTTATGCCAGCTGAGCATCTGACCCAAAATGGCCAAAAAAATAACCAAACTTTTTCAGTTTGTCCTGAGGTCTGATTCAGTTCATATATGGGGAAAAGTTTAGGGCCAATGTTTTTAATCAGTTAGAATTGTAAATAAACCCATTAAGTGAGCTGGTCCATTTCCCTGTCAGTGCAAGAATCTTCCTGTCACTGGCTGGCTGGCACCTGTGGGATGAAATGGGGCCAACCCCACCCTTACTATAATTAGCAGCCTCCTAGCCTGAGAGTCTGGGAGTAAGCATCAGGTGATAGCGTGATGGACACCCTGAGTTTGATAAAAAGGGCAATGAGAATTCAGTTAGCATGAGGAGCTTCAGAATGCATGTTAGACTCCTAAGAGAGGCTGTGAGGTAGGGTTTGCAGGGAAGTCCTAGGAGATGGTGCCTGGGAGAAGAGAAAGATGGAGATCCTTTTTCCCTAGCAGTTTCAAGGAGAAAGCCCTGAAAGGCAGCACTCAGCTAAACGCAAAGAATTCTCTGGGGCCTGGGAATAAGAGTGAAGAGCAGGGAGTCATAGGCTTCCAGAGAGGCGCTATAACAGAGTGGAGAAGAACTTAACGGTAGCCCGGAAGATGGTAGGAAGAATATCCTGGGGCCACAGAAAGCAGAAGAACCTTTTGTTTGCTTGGATGTTTGGACTTCTACTTGGACTTCCCTTACCCTAGAAGGTGTTAAATGTGTTTAGTGAGTTGGCCAAAGAAGCAATATCGCCAACACTGACTTGTGTGGAGGTGTTTGAGGTGGGACCTCCGCCACACAATGAGGAAATTGAGGCAGGGATACTGCAGGGCCCCCTATGACACGTGGGGGTCACTCTAAAGCCAGTGACCCTGTTGCAGTTCCTCACAACACGTTTATAGTGTCTTGACTTGTCTTTTAAACAACACAAACAATAGTGCATCTGGGGAGACTTAGTCTGTTTTTCTTAGTCGTCAGTCTACATTTTTTTTCTTAATTTTCTCAGAGCCCCCCTAGCTATATGCCTCCTAACACCCTAAATGCTATGCATCTTCAGCATGCACAACTGTCACCATGTAACATGTTGGCCAAATTGCAAATGTTGAGCTTTTTTTAGGGCCAAATATTCAGCTTGTGTAAATAGGCTTCGTTGACTGGTAAGGAATAATGCTAATTGTCATCAGTTGGTGACCGAGCCTGTAGTTGTTCCTCATAAATCAAACTCTCTGGGCTTCTAAACAGTTCTTTATTGGTCTCCTCTGAATTCCCTCCAATTTGTGAATGTCTTCTGTTATGAACACTGGCAACATGCTTGGCATTGAGGAAGGCACAGTCCCTGCCCAAAGGAAGTTATGCTCAAAATAAGCTAGGTGGGTGACTTGAGGAGGGCGGGGGGAGGAGGCAGGGTAGGAGAGGTAAGATTTTCAAAAGCACTTTACATGACTTAAGGTAAGTCCCATTTTCAAAGGAGACCTAGGTGGTGATGAGACTTGAGTGCCTTACTGCTGGAGTTGCATTTGAGAATGGAACTTCGATGTGTTTGAAGATTTTAACTAGTTTCCAAGAATCTGTGCTTCAGTTGATGTGCAGCCATGGATGGGGAAAGCTGTTCCACTCCCCTCTCTTACCAGTTCCAGGCCACTCAGAGTGGAGCACAAATGTTCCATGGATGTCCTACGTGAGGGTCTGTCACTTCAGTCCAGAAAGGGTTAACCTCTACTGAGTCACAAAGGTGGTGGAGATCCAGGTCTCCTGGAAAATATCACCATTAGTAATGACCTCAGCGCTTTCTCCACACAATCATTCAAAGTCGATCCTGACTTCAGCTGGGTGAATTACCACAAACAGCAAGGAGACATAATTAGTTATGACTAATTTGTTGCAGAGCATTTAACATTTGGTTTCCCCCTCCTCCATTTTCATACTGACAGTGGCTATTGTGTCCCTTATTTTCAAGTGATCTCTGTAAACTAATTACTTTGTACTGGGTCAGTGCTGTTATTAAATTATCATTTTATGAGAATAAAAATAGCTCAGATCCAGTAAGCAAACCAATAATTTCCCTTTCTCTCCAGTGAGAATGCAACATTACTGTTAATATGAATTTCTCATATTCTTGCAATGGTGCAGACAAGAAATGAAGAAATAAAGAAGCTTTGTAAAATATGTTAAACCAATTGCTACAGACATTTGCTAAGGTTTCCGTTAACATTCCTGATGGCTGTATTATAGTTAACTTAGCAGATACTATAATTTACCATTCATATGAGATTTCTTGAGAAGAAAATGACAAGTTATTCATTCTTCTAACCAAAAAATTATATTAAAATCAACAAATAAAAAACCATACCTCATAGAGATCAGTATTTCCAGTCATTTAGAAAAGAACTCAGTGGATTTAATAGGTCCATCCAAATACATTTAGCACTAGTAGAGATTTCAGTATTTGGGAGGTGCTGTTGACTATAGATAGTCAAATTGTGACGCCCGACTGAGTTTATCCATGTAATGCCAAAAAAAAAATCTGTTTCTGATTAAAAACCAATTTCACAAGCAATATCTATAAATCCATTAGTGGGAGACAATTCATGTCCATTTCATACAGGATGAAGCTGGAATCAAGAGAAGGAAGCCTCAAGAAAATGAGTTCTTCATATAGTTCTATCAATTTATTGTTTTGATTGGACTTCCTCAGTTAAATTCAAGCTGTTCTTTGGCTTTTGGCAGTGTAGGAAATAGCAATGGTGTGAAATTTGGGAGGCCTGCATTACAAAGGAAGTAGCTTCCATTTCTGCCATCTTGTTAGGTTAAATGTGTGAGGTGGCATGCAGACTTTTTTTTTTCTTAATTCAGTTTAGTGATACTTGATCAAGTCCTGACACACACACAATATGATTACATGGCCCAAAATACAATGGGTTCCTGGAGAACCTAGGGAAGAACAATAGTCCATAAATGACTTGCTATTTTTTGTACTTTTCCTGCTACCTTGAATTTGTATAAAGTGAGTGACAGTTAAAATCAGATTTAGTTGCTATTATTTTCCATCAGAGAAATAACTTCAAACAAATCTCCATTCATTAGGCACATAACTGGCAGTCTTTTACAGGAAATGTGGTCAGTATTCAGTAGGTGTATGCTAGTCCATCTGTCAAAGATCTGCCATTAGGTATTTAACATTCTATTATACTACTTAAATCTGATCCCATTTTTTCCCTATGGTTGAACAGCAAGAAAAAAACCCATCAGCAAATGAACACTATTGATATTTTGTTCATTTCTTTTAGAGATTTTGGTTAAATGCCATCTCTCTCTCATGCACACACATACAAAGTCTATGGAGAGAGTATAGGATACAATCTTGAAACAAGGACAAGAACAAAATCCTGCTCCACCAGCAAGCTGGTGATATCAACAGTAAGAAGTTCCAGATCTTTCATCACTAATGTGAAGTGACGTAAGTCAAGACAATTGGCATGTGCCAAACAGTCATATGTATGTTCCTCATTTCCTAGTTTTTCTTAATATAAATGGCTGATATTGTTTGGCAACTCTATCCACAATATGCTGGGGGTTTCTCCTCTTTTGTCGTCTAGCTGTACAGAAACATTTTCTGCTGAGCCGTTATTAGGACTCATTCTCTGCTGATTGTTTTGGATTCGTACCTTAAGCAATGGAAGTCTTTCAAGGTATTTTGCACCATCTATGGGTATACAGTATCCGTATCTGGGTATTAGGTATCCATATTAGGAGACACTTGGAAGGGAATACCCTCATGGGGAAAAGGCAAATTCAATCTGATTGTACCTTTAATTCTTGGCCAGTCTGCTAAGACTGCCAACATAGGTTCTAGTTAATGCCAACATCTAATTATTGGGTATGTAGCACTTCCCCTCCAGGAACAGGACTGATGCTCAGCAAATCATAGGCCACTGGACAATCTAATGAAGAGGTCGTTACTGATCTGGGGTTGGTTTTGAACCTAAGGAATCGGGTCCCCTTTTTTTTTTTTTTGAATCAGTGTAACACTAAGGTAAAAAGCTGTATCCCATTTTTAATCCCCTAAGGAATCTGGTCCCATTTTTGGTAAGACAAAATTGGAGTTGAGAGAGAGGAGGGGCAAGTAAATTGAAAATCTAATGGAAGATTTTTGGTTTGGAAAAGGAATCTAAGAGCCCACTTTGCATTCAGCAAAACATTTGTCATGAATTTCAGAATGTTGAACAGCTCAACTTCTTGAAATTTTGGAGAATCCCCATGGGTGCTGATGCTTCTTAAAGCAGCAAAACAGTAATGCATCCCTAAGCAGCAAGAGGGTAGACTTTTTTTTTTTTTTTTTTTTTTTTTTTAAATTCTCAGCATTGAGGTCAGTGGTGAAACTCTGAAAGCAAAGTGAGGCCAATACTGACTGCTTTTGAAGATATCACCCATAATGTTTAAGAAGAAGCAGAGGATATTGAACCATAAGAACTCAGTTTCCCATATTGCTGAGCAAATTTGCTTCGTGTAAACTTATCTGATTAAATCTAATTTTTGCCTGTAGATTTTCTGATAAGGTAGTAATTTCCTCCAATTTATTCAATTTTTTTCCATAAATTAAGTCTTTTTTTCCCCTTTCTGGATTGATAACTGGAAGGTCAGTATTAGGCACCTGGCATACAAAATTCAAGTTGCATTATTTGCTGGTCACTTTTTTCAGACAAATTCCATGCTCTTGCTCCGTTCCCAGATTTAGGGGCTCAGTCTTGAAATGTGCTGAGCACTCCGGACACAATCTAGCAAAATACTTTGAGCACGTGCTTAGCTTTAAGCACAGAATCATAGAAGTGTAGGGCTGGAAGGGACTGCAAGAGGTCATCAAGTCCAGCCCACTGCATTGGCTCAGGGCCAAGTAAACCTAGATAATTCCTGACAGGTGTCTTTCCAATCTGTTCTTTAAAACCTCCAGCGATGGGGATTCAGCAACTTCCCTTGGATGCCTGTTCTGGAGCTTATCTCTCCTTAGAAAGGGTTTTCTAATATTTAACCTAAATCTTCCTTGCTGCAGATTAAGCCCATTATGACTTGTCCTACCATCAGTGGATGTGGAGGACAATTGAATGCCATCGTCTTTATAACATCCCTTCATGTATTTGAAGACTACTCAGTCTCCTGCCGACAAAGTCCCTGCCAATGTGATGTAAGGGGAAAATTCCTTCCTGATCCCAAATTTAGTGATTAGCCAGCCTTTTCTCAAGACTAAAGATGCCCAGTTTTTACCATTTTTTTTTCACAAAAAGTTTAGAAAACCTGACTTATTTTTGTTGCTCATCTCGATTTTGTCCATCTTTCCTAAACTGTGGCACCAGAATTGGACACAGTACTCCAGCTGAGTCTTCACCAGTGCCAAGCAGAGTAGGATAATTACCTCCCATGCCTTCCATACAATACGCCTTTTGGTAGATGAGCCTTTTTCAGAACTGCATCCCATTGACTCATGCATTTTGTGATCCACTGTGTTCCCCAGATCCTTTAGCAGCACTACCACTTAGCCAGTTATTTCCCATTTTGTAGTTACTCAACTGATTTTTTTTTCCCTTCCAACGTGAAGTACTTTGCACTTGTCTTTGATTCAGGGCAACTCTCCAGTTTCTTAGGTTGTTTTGAATTCTAATCCTGTCCCCCAAAGTGCTTGCAACTCCACCCCTCTTGGTGTCATCTGCACATTTTATAGACATACTTTCCACTCCATTATCCAAGTCACTAATGGGGGAAAAAAATTGAACAGTACCGGATCCAGGACTGACCCCTATGGGACTCCACCAGATGCACCCTCCTACTTGGACAGCAAACCATTGATTACTACTCTTTGAATATGGTCTTTCAATCAGCAGTGCACTAACTTCATCTAGACCACATTTCCCTAGTTTGCTTATGAGAATGCTATTTGGGACTGTACCACAAGCCTTACTATAATCAACAAATATCTTGGTTACTGCTCCCCCCTCTTGACCACTAAGCAAGTAACTCCGTCAAAAAAGGAAATTAGGTTGGTTTGATATTTGGTTTTGGCAAATCCATGCTGGCTATTCCTTGTACCCCATCATGCTTCTCCTCCATAAGCATGTGAATATCCTCACTGGTAGCCATCAATGCTCAGCAACTTGTAAAATTGAGCTCTAAATCATTACACAAGTACTTCTGGCATGAATCCTTGTGCTTATCATTTGAGAATTTGGTTTCTGAGGATCCACTTGAATGTTAATGAAAGGAAAATATTAAAAGACCACAACTGAAGCAAATTCATTTTGTTCACAGAGTATTAGGCGGTAGTCATCCAGATCTTCTCTCCCACCATGCTTAGGATTTTCAGAGAGGCCTGATACAATTAGTCATTTAACTTTTCAGTAGAAACTAATCACTCATTGTATCCAGTTGGATCCAAATGGATTGACATAAGAACAGTGATGCACATTCAGGATCTCTGCATTTGAAAAATTGCTGTATTCACTGAGCAGCTGCTAAAAACCAACTTAACTTGAAAAGAAGACTGTTTTGGCTAAAAATTGCTCTGATGTATTTAAATACATCAACTAGGAATGGTACTCTACCCTCAGTGTCTGTCTCCAATCAAAAATGAAAATGCTACTTAAAAGTAAATGTTGATAACACAAAACACCATTTATAACAATTAAACTGCCTGAATATTGCACTGCAATGTTCAAGCCAGCTAGCCAAGAACTGAAGAAGAGGCTTGTCACCAGATATTAATACTAAGGGGCCAGAAGTGTTCCTGCAGCATTGATTGAGCTGTGCTGCCATTGTTGAGGTGGATGGTCTAGGTCAGCATCTCGTATAGAAAAGGCAGTGTTGTAGCAAAACTATTTATTTTAATGATGTTTGACAAAAGGGTGGGAAAAGGGTGATGTTGCTGTGGGCTGTCTGTAGAGAGTTTCTGCATGAAGTGGGTAGCTGACTTGGAATTAATTCTGAATAGTTGTTTCCATAATTCAGATTGATTTAAGATGCACCCAAGAATAACACTTTCATTACAAAACCTCCTGAGCAAAATTAAAATCATGCTAAATTAAAAACAGCCTCTCTTAAACCAGGGCTGATGAGCACAGCTGAGGGATGCAGGATCAGTATAATTTGATTCCTTTTGTTTTCTTCCCTGCTGCATGCAAACTGCTGTTGAATCCAAAAAGACGGATACACTGGGTATCCAAAGAAACATGCAAGTCATCCTGGATTTCTCAAAACTCTAGCATCTGATTGAGAAATAATACCACCAAAAGTACTATTTATTCTATTTCACTTAGTGCCCCCGTAATGAGACCACATTTTTTTGGTTTATTTTTATCATGTGTATTTCCTTATGGGCCAGTGTAGTTCTGCAGTGACTCCACTGGAGATTTATTAGCATTAACATCCTACCCTTCTATGGTTTTCAAGGGAAACCCCCATTGACACCTACAAAACCCCCAGGATCTTATCCAAAGTTCAGTGCAATCAACAGAAAACTCCCTTTTATTTCATGAATAAGCTTTGTATCCAGAGTTAAAAGTTCAGTAATACAACTGGTGGATTCTGTTGGATGCACCTAGGAAAGGCAACCATCACAGCAGGAACATATTGCCTGGCGGTACCCAGAATGAATACATGTAGGCTGGAAATTAGAAGACCGTTTCTAACCATTGGAGGAGTTAAGCTCTGGAACAGTTTCCCAATGGGAGTTGTGGGGTAAACCATCTGATTAGGTTTATGATGGAGCATCAGCCAGTCACCTGCCGTGGTCAGGAAGGGATTTCCCCTCCCCCCCCCCGCCACACACAAATGTAATCCTTTTTATCTCCTTCCTCTGAAGCTTGAGATGGCCACAGTGGGACATGGTACACTGGACAGGCCAGTGCTCTGAGGTGGCACTGAGAAGTATCTCTCAGGACCTTAGCAGGTGGGTCTTGCTCACCCCCTCAGTCTGATCACTAAATTTGGGGCCAGGAAGGAATTTCCCCCTAGGCTGCATTGGCAGGGGCTTTGCAGGGTGGGAGATGGTTCATCTCCCTCTACAGCATGCAGTGCAAGTCACTTGCTAGGATCATCTAGGTCTATTTGACCAAATCAGTTCCTTGTTTCTACAGGAGCCGTGGGCATTGGTGCACCTCGGTGCCTCCTGTTCTCTGCCTGGGGCATACAATAGTTGTCTTCCAAGGGCTGTGATGCTTGGCTCTAATTCTGGTGGCTGTGCTTGGTGTGTGGGGGTGGTGGTGGTGGCCTGTGGCAGACAGGAGGTCCAATTAAATGAGATGTTGGGTCTCTTCTGCCCTTAAGCCCTGTGAGACAACTTCATGGTGAGTGTCGTGCACATGAAGCATTCAGTAGCAGCAGCCAGAAAATTAAAAAGTTACACTCTCAAACTTACTTTGGGGGGCCAAATCCTCAGCACTCTGTCAAAGTCAATGGAGTCACACAAACATAAAACTGGTGTTGCAGAGCAGAGAATCAGGCCTGCGAATTTAACAGCCATCTTTATGGGGATGGAGGTGAGGGAAGGATGTGTTTTCTAAAAACAAAACAAGACAGTCTTTATTCATTACCAAGGGCTAAAAGGAGGTGCAAGGTCCTAGCAGGTGTAAAGCAGGGTAGCTTTGGCTTCCATGGAACTACTTTGATTTACATCAGTTGAGGATCTGATCTAGCTTTCTTCAGGAGTATTAATGCTAGTCAACTAGAACATATGTTAATGCTTTTCAAAGCCTGGCTTGGTTGATTTGTTTTTAAAATAAACTTTCCTATTCATCTAAAGCAAGCTTATAGTTGAATGTTTTACTAACATGAGCAGTTATCTTGTGCATTCTAAATTCAGTTTTATAAACCAATCTGTTAACAATGAGTTTCCAAGATTG
Source organism: Lepidochelys olivacea (assembly GCF_965140295.1). Taxonomy (NCBI): domain Eukaryota; kingdom Metazoa; phylum Chordata; order Testudines; family Cheloniidae; genus Lepidochelys; species Lepidochelys olivacea. The sequence continues at coordinate 2,881,366 of NC_140431.1, read as the reverse complement.
CGAAATTACTCCATTACCTGGATTAAATGGGCAAAAAGATTTTTTCTTTGCGAATTCTTTTTTTAAACATGATTTCTTCTGGTCAAAACCGATTTCAAATACTAATTAGAATTTTAAATGCAACTGAACAAATTTTAGAATGCTTTATAAAAGCTCTGAGCACTGTTCAGAGGCAAGCAGCTAACTGGCACATCACTTATGTGGGCAAAATGCTGGCATATGCCACACACTAGATATTTTGACTGGGATTTTTGGCGACATCAGTCAGGTAGGGAATTGCAAATACACTAATTAGTAACCATTCCTTCCCAGCTGAGCCAAATGACTCCTAACTTCAGTGCACCTGGGAAAGAGAGATCCTCGGAGAGGCTTAGCACTGTTCAGCTGCGGCAATGGGGGAGTGTGAGGCAAGAAATAAAAATAAATAAATTGTAAATAGAAAAAAAGAACAAAGAAGCAATTTCTCCATGTCCCTTCCTGCAATGCCTTAAAAATCAATGGCCATTAGACAGAATGGGTAGGGATGGTGTCTCTAGCCTCTGTTTGCTATTGGGCGACAGGGGATGGGTCATTTGATTCCCTGTTCTGTTCATTCTCTCTAGAGCACCTGGCATTGGCCACTGTCAGAAAACAGGTTTCAGAGTGGTAGCCATGTTAGTCTGTATCAGCAAAAAGAACGAGGAGTCCTTATGGCACCTTAGACTAACAAATTTATTTGAGCATAATCTTTCGTGCTCAAAAGCCCACAAAAGATTATGCCCAAATAAATTTTAGTCTTGAAGGTGCCACAAGGACTCCTCATTGTTTGTTTTTGTTTTTTGTTTTTTGTCAGACAGGATACTGGGCTAGATGGACCATTGGTCTGACCCAGTCTGGCCATTCTTTTGATGATGATCTTGTGTCTAAATAGCCTAATCATTTTTTAACTTCAAGAACTCAAACCAAGAACCTGTCTTTCATCTTTGGGTGTCTTAAGGGGAGAGGCAGAAAGATGCCTATATGAGCTGTCTTAAATCTTCCAGATATACACCTCAATATAGATGGATTCCCAAGTGGAATAGAGAATATGGACAATGTGGGGACATGGCTAGGGTACCCCACATCTCTACAATACATGGCTTTTGGAATGGCTCTAGTAGCCAGACACAACTTAGAACAGCCTGCAAACTGTACAGAATGCACATTATCAACATCATTCAATCTTAATAGCATTTATCTCATAGCTTAATTTGCATACTTGGGTGCTGAATGGAATTTGGGACCCCAAGTTAGGTACCTAAACTGAGAAGTTGGTGACTTTTTTTACAAGGAAGCATTGCATAACTAGACATTATGTCAAAGTAGCAGCAATCTGAGGTTCATTTATGAAGTGCCAGCAGAACATGACACTGACTCTGTTTCCAGTGGTTAAAGCAGACTGAAACCAGAGGGCCCTCACTACGGCATCCAAAAACAAGGGGGCACGGTGGGGCCGCATTGTACCCCAAGCAATGGAGAGGAGCGGGAGCTCCCTTCTGCTTTTATCAGAGGAGGGGGAGCTGTGATAGATAATCTCAGTCAAAGTTACAGTGTGGAAGGTAGGAATGAGCAGAAACCCAAGAATTCATCTCTAACTTCGCTTTGTGTGCAGTTAGTAACATTCACAGATGTGTTGCAATAGTTGTGCCTGCCATCCGCTGGCCAGAAAGTGGAGTGGACATGTCCAATGGGCCTTGTCTTTTTCCGGACCTTGTTGTGCAGGCATCTTGCAAGCTGAGACTTGAACGGTGCCCTAAAGACCTGCTCCCCCAAGGGTGCTTTTCTGAAGCTGGTCCAGAAGGAGTCCTGCAGAGCGCGTCTTAGGTGAAGTTGCTCTTTGAGCTACTCTCTGGCACAAGACTAAGGCAAGCAATTGTAGAGCAACAGAGGTGGTTGGATCTTAGATATCAGTTAGTCACGTTATAAACAAGATGATGATAGATGGGGTGAGAGCACAGGCTTCTGTCCTCAAGACGTCATCCAGTGTTTTGATCTCATAAAATTACATAACTCTTTAAAAACTAGATCACAGTAATCTAGCTAATAGTTTATGCTAGCACAAACTAGTTCAATTCAAATCCACACAAAAAACAATGATACTAGAGGTTTGCTTTCTCTTGTGTAATATTTTACACACAGCTCCTGTAGCTTAAATAGATCTCTCCCTCTAAAACTTACAAAGTTCCATTTCAATCTCTGTGATTTTTTTTTTATTCTTGTCAGTTTAAAGCACTCATTCAGCTATAATGTCTATGATTAGTATATACTGAGAACACTTTAAAGTATTCAGAAACAGTCTGTTTTGACTATCATTATATGCAGAAAGAAAAGGAGCTACAGGCAAGAGGCCATTTCATTCCGATGAACAAAGAACTAATTGTACTATGGAGCCTTATCTGTACATTGTATGAAGTAGTTTGTGCTAGGGAAGGCAAAGTCAAAGAAATGCACAGTATTTGGCAACTAAACAGATATGTGTCTGTGTAATTTTAAAAATACCAAAGCAAAACACCCCACTGCACACGATTCTCATGGGAACAGGATGAGAGAAGAAATAAATGACTGATATTCGTCATCTTGTTTAATGCACTACTGGAAGACACTCTGATAGTATGGTGAAGAGCACAGTATAAAAAATTCTAGAGAGTAGAATATAAAGGGCCATCATTTAAAAATTGGGAGCTGAAAGTTGAGCTCCTAAACCTCTATTTAGGTGTATAAATTGGACATCTTATTTCATTGAAATCAATGGGGGAAAGATTCTCAGAACCTTTGAAAATAAGGCCACTTTTATTTAGATGCCTAAGAATGGATTGAGGAGCCAAACTTTTGTCACCCAAGTTTGAAATTTTGGCCTGAGGGGTATGACTGCCACTTGTCGACATGCCAAGGGTAAAGCTAGCTGGGGTAACTTGTGAAGAGCCATGAAGATGTAGCAGCACAGACAGCATGGGCTAGCTATCTGAGCAATTACTTGGAGTTCAGGGTGGACTTGTATAGCCCTCAGTGGAACTCAGGCTGCCCTGGCTTCACTGCTCCAGTACCTGGGTAAGGAGACTAGAGCCAGCTCGGGTACATCTCCACAAGCTGCAATCGCTCCCCGGGAGTTCAGTGTAGATGTACCGATAGACTACAGTGATGCTCAAGAAAGGGGGAAAAGTCTACTTCAGTTCTTCTGGCATCATTCTGTTTGCAGATATGTTTTACATTCTTTACTTTGCAAAAAAAAGTCCAGAGTTTACAGTTGCCTCATGCTATGTGCTTTCCTAACAGCTGAATTATAATAATAATTTAAAAGTGCTATTGTTTGTTTGGACGTAATAGGCTTAGGGAAGTGTTTAAAAGCAAAAGCCGTTCAGTGGGAAATCTGGTCACCAAACTATAAGAGAGAATTCTCTAAGGCCAAATATTAAAAACTCTGAATTTTCTAGTAGGAAACCTCCCTAAGTACATGTAAACTCAGCATATGAGTGTGAATTATGAAAAAAAGATTGCTTTAGTTTATGCAACTCTAGCCCCTGGAAGCAGCAACCTCAAAAGCTTACTTTATTTGGTATAATCCTGTCAGAGAGGATTTGGCTATTCATTTCCCTTTATGAAGGTTTCAGTTCTAAACACCAGAAACACAAATCTATAACCTTAGCAGAAACAGCTGTAATATCAACAGGAGAGAAATTAAATATGAGGAAGAGTCCTCCAGGCTATATTTCCCACGCGTGTCCTATCAATTTTGCACCTGTCTGTCTGATCTCTTCAAATATTGCAACTGCTACAGCATTATTTTTACGATTATTAATCTCACAAGTAGACACAAAGAGGGCCATTTCCTGTTCAATTAACAACAAACCATATCCTGTAGAATGATCACTGAATACCTTCAGTAAGGCGATTATCTGTAATGCCTGCTTGAGTTAGCAAACTTGTAATGCCCATTTGCAAGCAGTCAGATACATTATAGTAAATCTTAATTTTGCAAAAAGACAAAATCCCAATGATTTTGTGTAAACCTTCAAGTTGGTCAAATATGTGTCTGAATAAAAATATAGGTCCTAGTTCTCAACTGCTTTGCACCTTGTGTTGTTACATACATCTCTGCAGAGAGAATGCAGAGTAGGTGTGAAAAGCTACCAGACAATATCCGGGCCTGATTCTCCACAGCCTTGCTTCTTGTGCCCGACTTTGCCCCTGTGCAAAGTATTTGCAAGGTGGGTATAAGTGCTTGTGTTTTGCAACCACTTTGCACAGGTGTAAATGCAGACAGGATATGCCTGGGAGAGGAGAATTAGGCCCATAATAGCTCCCGAAGCCTCTGGAGCAAATACCAAAGAAACCAATATGTAACTTCACAAAGTAACCAAACTTCAGCAACCACTGTGCGTTTGTCTATTGACCGACACAAGAAAATGCAACACTTACCCAAGGGTTGTCATGGTTACAATAGTGTACCAAAAAGAAGCTGGTATGCTGGTGAATTTGCTGGCTGAAGACCCTTTCTCTGCATAAAACATCACAGTAGCAAAGATGATGATTGCCATAGTGAGGGAAAAGAGAAGAAAGCCAAGCTCCGAGGCACAGCTCTTCAGAGTGTAGCCCAGGATTCTTAAGCCTTGGGAATGGCGGGAGAACTTGAAAATCCTGAAAACCCTGAAAACCCTTAATGTCACAAAGGCTCCGCTGACGTCCTCGTTGTTAGTCATCACCAAGCCAATGTAATAGGGCATGATGGCCACCACATCGATGATGCTCATGACACTCCTCATGAACCTGTAGCGACTCGGGGCTGCAAAGAGCCTCATAAGGTACTCAACAGTGAAAATCATAACGCAAGCTGTGTCCAAGCAGAAGAAAGCCACGGCGTACCTCTCCCCACATGGAAGCTCCTTGTTCCCAGGCACTGTGCCACATGGAACGGTTTCCACCACGTTAGTGATCACTGAGACGGCAATAAAGAAGCCTGTGACGTAGTAGAACACTAAGGCTAAGGTGCTGGTGTGGGGGTTCTCAAAGGCTCGCCACATGGTCTGCCGGAGGTTCAAAGATGGCATGGAACCTTCTTGGTTGTTCTCTGAGTCATTGTCATCCATCAGCCGCTCAACATTTTCCCGCTTCCTGTCTTTGTACTCTTCATAGCAGCAGTCCCCAATGATTTCAGGTAGGATCCCATAGAAGGCAAGCTCCTCGTCATAGGCAGAAATGCACTCGTACCTTGGGTAATGCAGCTTGCCAGTTCTGTAAAAGTTTAAGATGCACCTAAAGACTTCAGGATCCCGGTCGAAAAAGTATTCCTTGGTGTCTTCATTGAAGAAGAACTCTTTCTCAGTGCTGCCCAGGAGCGTGTCCGGATACCTCTCCAGTGTAGTCCTCCAGGTCTGGAAGCGCCTCCCACTCACGTTCAGAATGATCAGCTCATCCTGCCTCTTGTTTTTCTCAGTTGGGGCCAATGGCATAGGGCAGTTGGCCACTGGCATCCATCCTATGGCAGCTGCCCTGGCAAAGGGCAACCATGCTGCTACGCCCGCCGCCATGATGGCTCCAGGCCTCGGTGTGGGAGAAGACTATTCTTCTGCTTCTAAAAGGAGTCTGGAGTCAGATCAATTCCATCTAAAAATATAATATAAAAACAGTCAATGGGGGATGCTTTGCCTTCATTATTTTTTTTTCTAAAAGACAATATCAGGACAACCTGGATAAGAACATAGGAGCTTTATGACAACTGAGAAACTAAGCTGTTATAGCCTTCCATTTTAGAAGAATAATCATTGATCATGTGCATCTTTTAATGAGGGAAGGTTATGGCATTATTATAGATTTTAAATTTTTGAATTGCAAATGATTCCTCTTTAAATTAGCATAAACAATTTAATTTGTTTCCTTACAAACCAGACTAATCCATGATTCCACAGGTGTAATCATTATATGTTCATCTCTCTGTTTACAGCTGTCACGAAAGAATTGGGGACTCTGATGAAAAATCCTGGGAGTTCACCCAGTGGAATTACTTATTACTAAAAACCCTAGATAGATCAAGTCGGACTCCTGTTAAGCAATAAACAACCCTCAAACTACAGTGAAACTTTCATGAAGGACTATGCCAGTTGGTAACCCGCATCTCAAAAAACAAATTTAAATCTTCCATGGTTTCAGTACAATTTTATTAACCCTTAGTTAGAAACCTCTGCTAGGCTACAGATTGTTTGATGGTCCCATGAGTGGTTGCTTGAGACAGGCTTTACGGTAGTGAAATATTGCACTACTCCAATGAGCAAGAGGAAAATTCAAACTCTGCTCCCAAGGCCCATGCCCTGTATTGTTCAGGATGTCTGAGCTTCAGAGGTATGTCTGTGGTGGGGTATGTGAAAAGGAGCCCACTAAGGGTTAAACTATTAACTGTGTCTGATCAAGGAAGAGAAGAGCAAACTGGATGAAGCATCCAAACAAAACCTTGTCATCTTTCTTTTACCAGAATGTTACCTTGACTGTCTGTCTAACAAAGGCAAAAGTCTTTTAACCAAAGGGTGGAGTGCATTCACTATAATTGCAATTATTAGAGGCCCATCTAATGGAGGGAAAAGATCTCAGAGTTTGGGATACTCTGCTGTTGTAAATTGGCATAGCTCTACTAAAGCCAATGCAGCTACACTGATTTATAACAACTTAGAGTCTAGCCCTGAATTTTCTTGTTCTTTTCTGTAGTCAGGCCTTTTGCTTTATTCAACCTTTTTTTGTCATTTGTCTATGGTTTCACTTCCTTAATGTTTCTAACACTACCCTACAAATATTTGGTGACAGGTGTCACATCATAGAAGCAGTACTAGGGGACCTACCTAAAGTCTGTTAAGTCAATGGAAAGACCCACATTGACTTCAGTGGCCACTGGGGTAAGCCCTGGAAGCTTCCATAGTAAATTATTACACTAAGAAGCATCTTAATTCTATGAATAGTTCCATTCCAGTTACTGGGGCTGTGGCATTATTGATCTCAACAGGTCATCAAAATACTGAATGAAAAACAGTAGTGGTTTCACCACAGATTGATTCTGACTAAACTGCTCCCAAAGATGCTTTTTTTGTGTAGTAAGCATTAACATCCATCATTTTAATACAAACCATCTTGCTGTACAGTTTTGTTTCTAAGGACAATTGAAATCCCTGAGGCAAGCATCCTACTCATGCCAGCAGAAGTTTTATAATTAGGGTTGGTAGAATAAACTGTCGTGATGCTGCTCCCAGAAGGATGCTGTCAGTACAGTAGTGGCATGAGAACCCATATCCCACACTATTTTATTATGCAGTGTTTGCTCAGCATTGCGATGTGGTGTTTTGCTCCCTTATTCTAAAAAGTGAATTTAGTTCTGTAGAAAGTCCTTTTGTTTATCTCCAGCACAGGCAGAGCATAACAGTATAAACTTCATTCACATTGCTTTAGATGTGCTGCAATCCCCAACTGCAGAGATCACTTCTAAGGGCTAGGCTGGACCTATCCACCAAAGCTGCCACTTTCCACTGAGGGCAGTGGTGGATTTTGTGATGGAAAACTAAAACTACGGAGGGGCCACCAAGGCTACCAAAGCCTTTCTAAGCTGGTACAATGCCATGGGATGGTAACAACTTTACTCATTATCCAGTTGGGTTAAATGGTGGATAAGCAACAAGGAGATCTAGTCTACATCTCCCCTTACCCATCCCCTAAGCAATACAGACCCCTTCTATGTATTATTTTAACTAAAAAAGGTCTTATTGACACTGAGGTCATCCTACTGGAAAAGTATGGAACACCCCTTGATTTTTGCAGTAACAGGGCTTGGAAGCCTGAGTTTCTCTCAAGTCCAGTGGGGCATCTCCTTACAAACCTCACACATACGTTATAGATCCCTGGGTGCAAGTTCCAGCTCACCTCAATGCCTTTGCAGCCAAAGGCATTATAAGTGCTTAAATAGCTTTAAGACACCATAACTCATTAATAGCTTACAAAAGTTAAACTTTTTGTATTATTTTTAAAAAGTCCTTCCAGGCTGATTGTGTTTATGGAGAAATTTTTAAACTGCCACTATCTGAAATGGCCAAGAAATTAAAACACAAGAGGTGGCTGAGTATCTGTCCATAAAGGTTCGTTACTCAGTTACCATATCTCAGGGGCCTTTTCAGCAGATGGACTTACATTAGGAACTTCTATGTGCTCAGGGTTTACTTCTCAGTTGTATTATGTCAGTAGCGAAGTAGCTCTGTGTCTTAGTCCAGATACACACACACACACACACAGAGTGGTGGAGTCCTTTTTAAAAATGCAAAAACAAAAGTTGTTTTGTGGCTAACTTTTGAGTGAGTTTGTGTAAATGAGGTGATGTGAGACGTTTATGGGAAGGTGAAGTATTTTCATCACTGAGGAATGGCTTCTTTTTGTCTCGGATCTTCAGTCAACAATACCGTCAGTGAGTAAACAGGAGAGAGAGGTTTTATCTGGGCTTGTGAACTGTGCAGGCTAAGTCCATAGTGATAAGATATAAAACATCGCATTTATTAGCACCTTCATCTTGCTGTAAACTAACCTGAGGTTCTAATGGAAATACTTCAGTGCCTATAATAGCAAGCAATGGGCTGGTGGAAATAATTTGCACAATCCACACTATTTTAAAAGTAAAAATAAACCAATATATAAGCAGGTACGTATTGTACATTGTTTATACATAAGTAAGCACATGCACATGTGTTTGTGTATTTATACATGTATTTCAATTCTTCTGCAGCAAATTTTCATGTATAATTTGAAAGAAACTAGTTAGTAAAGCCTCAGAAGCCCGCTTGTGGTATTTAGAAAAGCTTGTGTATAAGATAAAAGGATTTGGCTCTTTTGACTTAATTAAATGTCAACATCATAGAAGCACCCAGACTGTTTTTTTCCCTAAGTAACTACCCTGCCACCCAAACTGTATAAACAAAACTGCAAGCAAAGCCTCTTTCATTCTCTAAAATGACCTTTTCTCCAAGAGTCCCAGGTTGCTGATCTATCTCTCTCAGATCATTTGAGTTATGGCTAGCTTTACTGGATGATTTTATTCTAATATCAAAACACCAAACCAGCAGCACTCTTGGATCAATAATGCAGTGGAAGATAATTTTGTAGAACAAGTTTATTTCTTGTCACCCAAAGGGAGGGGAGGGAATAACCAATGGTTTTTCATCTTATTAACTGCTGCCAGCAATGTCAACCTTATTAGATGCCTCTGGACATTCTTGTGTTAAAAACCCCCACAATCTCCTGGTGTTTTCTATGGCACAAGCCGATCTGGATAACTTTAACAAAATGATAAGCTGTGCGATTCAGGATGAGACTGGGATAATGGGAGCTAAGAGGAGAGAAATGACACTTGGCACACTGTCTTTCTCCCCCCCCCCCTTTTTTTTAATCCTTTATGTGGGTCAGGCTTAAGCAGCAAAGATCTTTCATTTAAAATGCAAAATATGCCAGTCAAAGCTTCAGCATCTTCTTTCGCCTGTGTACTCCCCTCCCACCTCTCAAATAATAAAACTACCCGCTAATGTTTGCAAAAAGAAAAGGAGGACTTGTGGCACCTCACGAAAGCTTATGCTCAAATAAATTTGTTAGTCTCTAAAGTGCCACAAGTCCTCCTTTTCTTTTTGTGGATACAGACTAACACGGCTGGTACTCTGAAACCGCTAATGTTTGCAACGGATCAGTCAGCGAGAGATTTACAGCAAAAGCATGGAAAGCTACAGCAACAGGCTTAGAATAAACGCATGGAAACTTCTACCCTTCCACCCCCGACGCAACGAAAAGCCCCATCTTGCTGGATCACAGCAATGCCTTACCTTGCAAGGGAAGAAACTCTCATCCCCAAAATGCAGGGCTAGATCTAGGGGGCGTTGGGAAACCAATCCTCAGGATAAAGGGTGAATTGTGCTGTCTGCCTCTCAAATCTCTCTCTAAATGCAGGCAGGAGTAATCAGAAAGTATAATCAGCCCTGGGGAAGTAGATAGAAACGACTAAACAGCGTCTCCCTTGTTATTGCTGAGGTTGAGTGAGTCTCTGTCTCCCTCCCTCTCCCCCAAGCTTATTTCTGTGGGGCGGGGGGGGGGTTCTCTTTTTTTTTGCTTGTCCTTCAACTCCAGCTTTGCTCTTGCTGTCTGGTCAAGCTGGAAATGGTACCCAGATGCTGAAGAATCCGCTCTCTTGGATGTAGCAGGGATGATGGACTGAGCCTGGAGTTCCCCTCCCTCCCTCGCTCCCTCTCTGAGACCCAGAGAAGCAGGCTGTAAAGCAAAATGCTGGAGAGAGGCGGTGTGAGCTAACAGAGAGACACCAGCAAATGGAGTCGTTGAATACACACCAGTCCTGACACTGCATGCTAATGTGCCCAGCACTGGGTGGGGAGTATGTGGAGGAACTTTTCCGTTACCTGCTCGAGCTTTTCCAGTTTGTTACCAGCTCCGCCTGTCCCCCTCCCCGGCCCCGCCGCACAGGGGGCTCTTCGGAAGAAAAAATAAACTCTCTCTCTCTCCATCGCCTCTCTCAGGAAGGGCGGGGGAGAGGGGCCAAATCTTTCTTTCTTGGAAGCCCCCCGCCCCTCTTAACAAATGGAAACACCCACATCAGAAGCACCCGCTCTTGCCCTGCCACTCGGGTGAGTGATGCTCCGCAGCAAGAGTTAGGGTCCTTCCCCAAAAAGCAGGGCCAATACATACATGGGAGAGAGGGGCCCGGCTGCGGTGCCATGGTGCGTCATCTCCCCCGGGGGCGCCGAGGGTACTTAAGCCGGGAGCCAGGAGCTCAGTCGCCACAAGCTTCAAAGAGCCGCCGCCAGAGCGAGCCGCCCGGGCGCGCCGGGAAAGGAAGCGGGCGGCCGCAAGGCTCTTTCTCTAGCAGCCCTTGACGCCCCAGCATCGGGTCTCCACCTTTCAGAGCGCCCGGGGGCAGCGCTGTCCCCTCCCCGCCTGCCCCGGCCTGCCCCGGGCAGGAGCCGTGGTGCCCTGCGCTGCCCTGCCGGACTCTCCAGCTCCGGCCCCCCCCGGGCAGGAGCCGTGGTGCCCTGCGCTGCCCTGCCGGACTCTCCAGCTCCGGCCTCCCCCGGGCAGGAGCCGTGGTGCCCTGCGCTGCCCTGCCGGACTCTCCAGCTCCGGCCCCCCCCGGGCAGGAGCCGTGGTGCCCTGCGCTGCCCTGCCGGACTCTCCAGCTCCGGCCTCCCCCGGGCAGGAGCCGTGGTGCCCTGCGCTGCCCTGCCGGACTCTCCAGCTCCGGCCCCCCCCGGGCAGGAGCCGTGGTGCCCTGCGCTGCCCTGCCGGACTCTCCAGCTCCGGCCCCCCCCCCCGGGCAGGAGCCGTGGTGCCCTGCGCTGCCCTGCCGGACTCTCCAGCTCCGGCCCCCCCCCGGGCAGGAGCCGTGGTGCCCTGCGCTGCCCTGCCGGACTCTCCAGCTCCGGCCCCCCCCGGGCAGGAGCCGTGGTGCCCTGCGCTGCCCTGCCGGACTCTCCAGCTCCGGCGGGCGCCGGGCGCTAGCGCCGCCATCCAGCCGCTGCAGGCCTGGGGCGGCGGGTGCGCACCGGGGGTGGGGTCCTTACCCCAGCCGAGCGGGGGGCGCAGGGGCTCGGGCAGGCGCAGCTGCAGCCCCCGGGCTCGGGTGTCTCCCCTCCGCCGCCCGGGCTCACCGCGGCGGCGCCTCTCGGCAGGCAGGTGGCGCCGTCCCCCCAGCCTCGCCAGCCCGCCTTCAGCACCACGGACAGCTCCGCCGGGGAGCCGGGGGACGCCCAGGGGGGCCCGGCGGGGCTGGGTCTGCCCCTCAGGATTGGCCCGGCTTGCGGGGGCGTCCCCGCCAGGATGTGAGCCCCTGCTTGCTGCGGTAGTGAGGTGAGCTGCGCCGGGCGCCCCGTCTGCAGAGCCGGCACGAGCGGGGCTTGGGGAGAGTGTCAGGTCTGCCCCCCACCCCGCTTCCCTCGGCAGTCCCCCCAACTCCAGCCAAGGTTTGGCAGCTCCCGCCCGGCTCCCACCGCAAACAGCTAGCAAAGCCCCGGTTTCCCCTCCCTCCACTCGGCAGGGTCAGTGCATGGGGCGAGTTCATCCTGCACCAGAGTGATGGACACGGCACAGGGCCCCGAATAGACTAGAACAGAATCCAGCTTTCCCACAGCCCACACCGAGTTCAGAATGAGCCCGCAGCAGCCTGGTAAAACACAACTACTTCTTGGGTTTTATAACTTCTGGCAAAGCCAAACAGAAAGAGCAAACCGAAGAATTTTATGAGCCATTGCTTTCTTGAACTGAGGAGGAAAAATCAAGGAATTTAGCAGAAACAAGTGCACACAGGGGCCTAGTGATTTTGTGTGCCTCCATTTTTTAATGTTAATTTTGAGAAACCTGAAAGGGGGCCCTTTACTTTCAGAGGGTGGGTGCTTGAAAGTCTACTTTAAGTTGCTTCAATTTGGACACCCAAATCACTTTTGAAAATTTAGGCCAGGAGCACTGGATTCCTCATATTGCAACATTGGCCCCTCCAGTCCCGGGTCCTGGCAGTGTCTAGTATCTGGTGACTCACAACAATAGAAACCCACTGCTAAAGCACCAGGTCAGGAATACCTCACAGTAACTATTCTCACCTGACATCTGCAGTAGTGAGCTTATACCCTGAAAAAATCACAATGAAATGTTTGCAAGGTAGCTGACAAGGTTATACAGAGGATGGATATCTGTAAGTTTAGAATCCAGACACCAAAGGAGTTGTTTTAGGGAGATATTAATAGATGCATGTAATATGAAACATAAGACCTAAGACCAGAAGCCAAGTGTCTTCAACAGCTAAAGAAGTTTCAGCAGAGTGAGATGTCCTGGATCTGTCCTTATTAAATGACATCAAAAATATCCTCTTAAAATGTTTGTTTCTCTACATCTTTGTCCACCAGCAAGTGCATAGCAGAAAGTTGGAGAATCAAGATAGTGAGGTTTCTACTGATTTGAATGATTGTGTTGTGATTCACAATGTCATCTTTTTATAAAACTTCCCAGCTGTCATCCTCTCTCTCATTCCTTCATGCTCTAGCTTCCCCTCTACAAGCTGTGGCCTGGCTGTGATTTTCAATAGCTTTTCCCCCATGACTTGGCCCCCTTTTAACTTTCAATTTCTATTAAAAAGCTAATTTGGGAGCTCATTTTTAATGCTCCCAATTTTGTATGTTTAAATAGAAAATGAAAGTCAAAAGCAAACTAGCTGCAAATGAAACATCAGTGAAAAACTTTTTCTTTCTTTCTTTCTTTCTTTCTTTCTTTCTTTCTTTCTTTCTTTCTTTCTTTCTTTCTTTCTTTCTTTCTTTCTTTCTTCCCTCCCTCCCACCTACCTACCTACCTACCTACCTACCTACCTACCTAACTGTGGCTCTCTGTAGCACTTCACTTATAGCTAGGCCATTTTCAGCTTACACATGCACTAACAGAAACTGATAGCATTCAATTTAGAGGTTTTGTGTGTATATGTCTTTTATTTTTAAATAAATATGGCAGGCCAGTCAGGGTAAAATATTGTTAATAGCTGCAGACAGACCACTGGTGGGGCAAAGAGCAGTAGGAGTTTAGGAAACAAAAGATAGCAACAGGGAAGAGGTGGGATATGAGGGCAGGAGAAAGGAGCAGGCCTTGGGCAATTATGTTGAAAGTTGTAAGCATATCTGGAAAACAAAAATTAAAAAGGCTGTGTTTCGTGTAGAGGCGTGGCTCAGGAGACTGGAAATGGGAGATGGATTCTTTTTAACCTTAGTCTTTGAGTCCAGTACAGACCAGAAGTGACCAAAATTGCTTACCAGCTGACAGCTGTTCGGAAGCTCTTATGAAATGAGATGGTTGGCTAAGTCCAGTATCCAGTGGGACAGATGCCCACAACACATCAAAAAAGTCTCCATATGCCACAATTGCCACAAAGCCCTCTACAGTTTAATCTACTCTATCTATACAACCTATTATCACAACATCATCTCCCACCTTCACTCCATTGGGATGCCAGCCTCTACCCCCAATTGTCCCATTCTCCAACAAGCAACTTTCAAACTTTCTCCATGAGAAGCTCCCATAGCAAATCCAGTATCTTCTCCTTCTTATGCCCCTTCTTAAAACTCCCTTCTTTGATAATGCAGTCAGGAAACTGCAACCTGATAATGGCTAAGCAGGTGGCAAGTGGTGAGCACTGCTTCTGAGTGGCTAAGAATTGCACACATCCTATTATGTGTGTTACTCCATCTCCCTCACCCCAGCCTGTCCTGTTTGTTCATCCCAAACACGTTTTTTGTGTTGTCTTTTAGAAGGTAAGCTCTGTGCACCACCGAGCGCAATGGGGTCCAGTCTGTTTGAGACTTTTACTGCAATCTAAATATATACAGTTATTATTGTTATTAGTATTACTGCACCCAGGCTGACAGTCTCAGAAGCGATACTGAGTGTCAAGTAGGCCATAGAGACAAAATATCTCTCTCAGCCTCTTGGCATGGTCCATCCAGGGCAACAGTGAGGAACACTGGGACTGCAGTATGTTGGGGAGTGTACACTGCTGCTGCCCCTGCTGTGCCTGTGTCAATAGAGAAAGGACATCAGCTTCAAGGCGAGCACCTGAAGAAGAAAGTTAGCCAAGGGCATAGGCCCTTTAGTAATACAGCACAGCTTAAAGTACGGCTCAACCACAGAGACAGCAAGCAGGATAAGAATGCAGGTTTAGATAATACTAGTAATACTGCCTGTTAGCCAATGGCCTCCCAGCATAGCAGAGATTACTCTGTCATAGGGTGCAAACAATTAATTTCTTTCCCTTACTTCCTTTCCCTCTAGGGCTGGGTCCAAGCCAAAATCTCACTGCTGAGCTCCTGTGAACTCTGAGAAAGTCTGAATCAGCATATGGATCCAAACATTGAGGTTTGGGCACATTTGTACTTTCCTCCCCTTACTCTATGTTCCTTTCTGATTTGAGAGAGGGGCACTGGGTTGGCACAGGGAGGGGCATACTGCATCCTATCACTTGGCCCCTCCTTTTCACCCTCTGTCAAGTCTTTCTACCCCAGATCATGTTGGTTAAAAAGTGAAATCGACCTGCTGCCAGCTGCTTTGCTGAATCATGGTTGGTTTGGAAAGAAAATCCAAAGTGGAGGATAGTCCATAGAATGATATAGCCTCTTCTACAGGGGGATTCTGCTAATTAGGGGTAGGTGGTAAGATTCATACATAACTGGTACCAGTTAGTCTGGGTTAACTCTAGAAGCTGGAAAGACCCAGCCTGAAAATCTCAGGCTGTCAAAAGACTGCACAGTTGCTTAGAGTTATGTGCATGTTAAGTGCTTTCCTGGATCACCGACTAATAGAACTAAGAAACTACTGCTCACTTTTACAGGAGTTGTGCAAGTTGCACAGCAAGATTGTGGCTATTCTGGAGACCTTGATCAAACATCAAATTATTTTTCCCATTTGGATATAGTAGACAAGAAAAGCAAATGACAGTTACTGATGTGTTTACCTTTGGCTTGAACATAAATTAGTTCTCAGGGTCATATCTTTATATTGCAAATTGTTACTGTAAACAATTAAGTTAAAATCAATCTGATTACATGTAGCTGTTATGGAGAATGAAATCATGATCAGTTACTTACCAATCCTGTGCAAATGCCTGCCCTTTTACAGTGTGTGGACAAAGACTCATACAATTGTATGGGCTAAAATACAGCATTGTTTAAGAAAGTATTCTGCTTTTTCTTCAGTGACTTGTATAACCTTCACCAAATTCCATACAACTCATATTTACAGAGCTGCAGATTAATAAAGTCAGTTCAGGAAGGCAGGTTCATTAATTATTTCATACATTGATGTGAAGAGAGCGATGGAAATTTGGATACATATTTTACCCCAGGCATCTCCTGCTAGCAGATATTTGGAAACAAACATGGAAGCTGTTTTAAATGCTAGATGAAGAGAAATTATTAAAAATAATGAGAACATCTTGAGTCAGCTAGATAACATGTCATCGCTGTTTGGCAAAGCAAATGGACAGGAGTAGGAGAAGGGACAGTGGAGAATGTGAATAAGGAAATGTAATTTATCCCTTCACATAACCCAAGAAGCAGGGGTCACCCAATGAAATTAATAGGCAGCAGGTTTTAAAACAAACATATAGTCTGATCAGCTATGGCCATCCTGAGGTTCTTTTGACCACCCACCCCCGCAGCAAATTAATAGGGCTGAAAATTTCAAAGCTGCTTCAGGGACTCCCAGACTGGGATTTTTAATAAAGTCCAATGGAGTTAGGCACCCAGTTTCACTGATTTTCAATGGGAGATAGGTACCTAGCTCACTTACGATCATTTGAAAATTCCAGCCCTACTTTGCATTAAGGTAAATCCAAATCTCCTGGGTGAGTTTGAATATCTCAGCCTGCATTATTATAATACCTTTCATATGAGACTCTTAAAACACTTTACACACAACCCTGGGCTCACAAAACCCACGGACAGTAGGTATGTATCATCATATCCTTTTAGAGGTGCTCATATCAGCACACAGGAATGTTATGTCTGGTACAAAATAACACTGTGATTAGCTGATGTCATTAGGAATAGATCCCAGGAGTCCTGATTCCCAGCCCCAATCCCTAACCACTATTTAATACTGCCTCTACATTGCAAACTATATCAGACGTCATTAAGCAGTTTGATTAACATTTAACTCCTTCCTGTTTGATCTAAAATAAAGTATTTTTTTCAATATTTTTTAAATTTTCAACTGTCAGAAATTAAAGATGAACCACAGAATGTGGTCTAGTGGTTTGAGTAGGAAGTAGGGAGTCCTGTATCCACTCTTGGCTATGCCACCAGCTTGCTGTGTAACCTTGAGGCAAATTGCTTAGCCTCTCTGTGTCTCAGTTTACATCCATATAAAATGGGCAAAATAATACTTATCCACCTCAAAAGGGAGGAGGAGAGGGCTGAGTGAATGAATGAATGAATGATTATTTGCCAAATGTTTTGAAAAGCATTTTGAAAATGAAAAGAACTGTAATAGAGAAAAAACTGCAAATGATTTCAGCTCTGTTCTTCTGAGAAAATGCTTACCTATTGCATCAGAATCATTTTTAAAATTATTTGTTCTGTATCAAAATAGTATACATGTCATCTACCTGAGAATAACTCTAGAACTACTTTGCTATACAAAAGCATATGGAGGGTTAAGAGATCAGTCCTACACAATCTATCTATCTATCTATCTATCTATCTATCTATCTATCTATCTTGCTGACAGTGCAACTTGAACAGAACAATCCTGCTGTCAGGGTGCCAATGCCTGAGATGATGGGGCGCCCAGGATTTCAAGGTTTATGGATCTTGGGTAGTAGATAGAATATCCCAGGTCGGGGTTCAAGGGGTGTGTCTGTGCGGATTTGATCTTGTGCTTTTTCAGGGAGTTTCTTGAGCAAATGCTGTAGTTTCTTTTGGTAACTCTCAGTGGGATCAGAGGGTAATGGCTTGTAGAAAGTGGTGTTGGAGAACTGCCGAGCAGCCTTTTGTTCATATTTGTGCTGGAAATGGCCCAACTTGATTATCATACACATTGTAAGGAGAGTGATCACTTTAGATAAGCTATTACCAGCAGGAGAGTGGGGTGGGAGGAGGTATTTTTTCATGCTTTGTGTGTATATAAAAAGATCTTCTACACTTTCCACAGTATGCATCCAATGAAGTGAGCTGTAGCTCACGAAAGCTTGTGCTCAAATAAATTGGTTAGTCTCTAAGGTGCCACAAGTACTCCTTTTCTTTTTGCAAATACAGACTAACACGGCTGTTACTCTGAAACCTGTCATTATGCAAGGCACTGCATTTAGCCGTATGGAGTGGAAATCTATCAACTGCATGAAAAAACTTGTACAGATACAGACAGACATCATCTTCCTTTCCAAATGCAAACAGATGGACATCGTACCAAAAGGACTGAAGGTAAAAAATCCATTACAATCTACATACCACACAGACTATGCTGACAGCTTGTGCCGCACGCTTTCAAAGAAACTGCGGAATCACGTGATCAACATCCTCTACAGCAAACAGGGAAAGATTAAGAATGAGCTCTCAAAAATGGATACTCTCATAAAAAACCAACCTTCCACACAAACTTCCTCGTGGATGGACTTTACTAAAACTAGACAAGCCATTTACAACACACACTTTGCTTCTCTACAAAAGAAAAAGTACACTAAACTTTCTAAACTACTACATGCCACAAGGGGCCACAGCAATGGTTCCCTCAACCCACCCAGCAATATTGTTAACCTATCCAACTATACTCTTAGGCCAGCAGAAGAATGTGTCCTATCTCGGGGCCTCTCCTTCTGCCCCTCCACCCCACGAACATGATACAGTTCTGTGGTGACCTAGAATCCTATTTTCGACGGCTCCGACTCAAGGAATATTTCCAACATACCTCTGAACAACATACTAATCCACAGAGACCTCCCTACCAACACTACAAAAAGAAGGATTCTGGGTGGACTCCTCCTGAAGGTCAAAACAGCAGATTGGACTTCTACATAGAGTGCTTCCGCCGACGTGCACGGGCTGAAATTGTGGAAAAGCAGCATCACTTGCCCCACAACCTCAGCCGTGCAGAACACAATGCCATCCACAGCCTCAGAAACAATTCTGACATCATAATCAAAAAGGCTGACAAAGGAGGTGCTGTTGTCATCATGAATAGGTCAGAATATGAACAAGAGGCTGCTCGGCAGTTCTCCAACACCACTTTCTACAAGCCATTACCCTCTGATCCCACTGAGAGTTACCAAAAGAAACTACAGCATTTGCTCAAGAAACTCCCTGAAAAAGCACAAGATCAAATCTGCACAGACACACCCCTCGAACCTCGACCTGGGATATTCTATCTACTACCCAAGATCCATAAACCTGGAAATCCTGGGCGCCCCATCATCTCAGGCATTGGCACCCTGACAGCAGGATTGTCTGGCTGTGTAGACTGCCTCCTCAGGCCCTACGCTACCAGCACTTCCAGCTACCTTCGAGACACCACTGACTTCCTGAGGAAACTACAATTCATCGGTGATCTTCCTGATAACACCATCCTGGCCACTATGGATGTAGAAGCCCTCTACACCAACATTCCACACAAAGATGGACTACAAACCGTCAAGAACACTATCCCCAATAATGTCACGGCAAACCTGGTGGCTGAACTTTGTGACTTTGTCCTTACCCATAACTATTTTACATTTGGGGACAATGTATACCTTCAGATCAGCGGCACTGCTCTGGGTACCCGCATGGCCCCAAAGGATGCCAACATTTTTATGGCTGATTTAGAACAACGCTTCCTCAGCTCTCGTCCCCTAAAGCCCCTACTCTACTTGCGCTATATTGATGACATCTTCATCATCTGGACCCATGGAAAAGAAGCCCTTGAGGAATTCCACCATGATTTCAACAATTTCCATCCCACCATCAACCTCAGCCTGGTCCAGTCCACACAAGAGATCCACTTCTTGGACACTACGGTGCTAATAAGTGATGGTCACATAAACACCACTCTATACCGGAAACCTACTGACCGCTATTCCTACCTACATGCCTCCAGCTTTCACCCTGACCACACCACACGATCCATCGTCTACAGCCAAGCTCTGCGATACAACCGCATTTGCTCCAACCCCTCAGACAGAGACAAACACCTACAAGATCTCTATCAAGCATTCTTACAACTACAATACCCACCTGCGGAAGTGAAGAAACAGATTGATAGAGCCAGAAGAGTTCCCAGAAGTCTCCTACTAGAGGACAGGCCTAACAAAGAAAATAACAGAACGCCACTAGCCATCACCTTCAGCCCCCAACTAAAACCCCTGCAACGCATTATTAAGGATCTACAACCTATCCTGAAGGATGACCCAACACTCTCACAAATCTTGGGAGACAGGCCAGTCCTTGCCTACAGACAGCCCCCCAACCTGAAGCAAATACTCACCAGCAACCACATACCACACAACAGAACCACTAACCCAGGAACCTATCCTTGCAACAAAGCCCGTTGCCAACTGTGCCCACATATCTATTCAGGGGACACCATCATAGGGCCTAATCACATCAGCCACACTATCAGAGGCTCGTTCACCTGCACATCTACCAATGTGATATATGCCATCATGTGCCAGCAATGCCCCTCTGCCATGTACATTGCTCAAACTGGACAGTCTCTACGTAAAAGAATAAATGGACACAAATCAGATGTCAAGAATTATAACATTCATAAACTAGTCGGAGAACACTTCAATCTCTCTGGTCACGCGATTACAGACATGAAAGTTGTGATATTACAACAAAAAAACTTCAAATCCAGACTCCAGCGAGAGACTGTTGAATTGGAATTCATTTGCAAATTTGATACAATTAACTTAGGCTTGAATAGAGACTGGGAGTGGCTAAGTCATTATGCAAGGTAGCCTGTTTCCTCTTGTTTTTTCCTACCCCTCCTCCCCAGACGTTCTTGTTAAACCCTCGATTTGTGCTGGAAATGGCCCACCTTGATTATCATACACATTGTAAGCAGAGTGATCACTTTAGATAAGCTATTACCAGCAGGAGAGTGGGGTGGGAGGAGGTTTTTTTTATGCTTTGTGTGTATATAAAAAGATCTTCTACACTTTCCACGGTATGCATCTGATTAAGTGAACTGTAGCTCACGAAAGCTTATGCTCAAATAAATTGGTTAGTCTCTAAGGTGCCACAAGTCCTCCTTTTCTTATTGTAAGGAGAGTGGTCACTTTGGATGGGCTATTACCAGCAGGAGAGTGGGTGTGTGTGTGTGGTGGGGGGGGTGAGAAAACATGGATTTGTGCTGGAAATGGCCCAACTTGATGATCACTTTAGATAAGCTATTACCAGCAGGAGAGTGGGGTGGGAGGAGGTATTTTTTCGTGCTTTGTGTGTATATAAAAAGATCTTCTACACTTTCCACAGGATGCATCCGATGAAGTGAGCTGTAGCTCACGAAAGCTCATGCTCAAATAAATTGGTTAGTCTCTAAGGTGCCACAAGTACTAGAACATGAGATATCACAATCACTGGTTTTAAATGCTGACATTGACTGTATTTTGCATGATTATTTGTTCTGTATTTATAGTCTGTATTTCGGTCATGTACTTCTATTGCTTATTCTTTACATTAGGTACTATCATGCATTACTTCTGCATGTAGATATTGCATAGACTTCAAGCCCATGCTGTGTAAGCATTTTGTAATGACAGTTACAGCAATAAAGCTGGCTTGCTAGTTTAAAATTACAGCTTGCTATAATACTGTAGCTTTGTAGTATGATTGGGCCCTATAGATCTCCTGCTCAGATCGAATCTTGTGAAAAATTCTGGGTAGATTAAGGAAGTGTCACTCATTTGATTAAACTAAGGAGTCCGTTTTTGCAATCTAAACAGTTATAGTCTAGTGCTCAAAGGCACCTGGAAGGCACAGCTGCTTGAATGTATGTCTGGTTCTGTCACTGAGTCCTTTCAGACCTCAGCTAAGTCTCTTAAAGTTCTCTGTTCCTTAGTTTCCCATCAATAAAATGGGTATAATAATTTTTACTGACCAAAAACAGCGGTTGTGAGAATTTATAAGTGTTTATAAACTGCTTGGATGAAAGGTGCTGTATAAAAGTACAAAGCAGTGACTGATCGATCGATCGATTAATCAATCTATATCACATTAAGATACTTAACCAGGGTGTGATTTTTGTAATTCAGGTAAAAGAACTATCAATCTATCTATCCATTTGCAGTGTTGAGGTACCTGTGTTGGTCCCAGGATATAAGAGGGACAAGATGAATGAGGTAATATATTTTATTGGACCAACCTCTGTTGGTGAAACAGAGATGCTTGAGCTCTCCGGAGCTCGAAAGCTTGTCTCTCACCAACAAAAGTTGGTCTAATAAAAGATATGACCTTACCCAACTTCTATTTCTTATTCAGGGAGTAGAACTATCTATCCATTCACCCTGTAGCACTTCTAATGTATCTCTCATTATGATATGTGAACACCCACCCTAGATACTAGAAGTGAATAAATGAAGGAAAGTCATGAGCAGTTTCTATCAGTTGTCCAACAAATGTGGTAACACCTATCTGTCATTTCCCATAAAATCTCTCCATGCCTTAGGCACAGCAGAATGAGGAGTTCAAATAATTTTCAGACTTGTATGTCTAGCTAATATATATATATATATATATATATATATATATATATATATATATATATATTATCACTGGTAAGGCAGTGGCCTGGAACTGACAACATTCAGCCCCTGATCAAGGTGTTAAGAAATACATTCCATCTGTATGTTTTCTCTTTGTGATAAATCTGACAGCTCAGTACAATGCCAGTGGGATGGGAATAGGGGAGTAGTATGAAGCTAGTCCAGCCCTTCCTTTGGGTTACCATACCTCAGACATTTCAAGCTGTATTTCATGCATCAGGTGTTGCCACGTTTACTATTATTTATCATTTAAGTTGTGGTAGCACTTCAACCAGCTATGGACCTCATTGTGCTAGGAACTACGCATTTGATACCAAATAACAATCCCTGTTAATCACAGAGCCTATCAATCATTTAAAAGGACTTCAAGATTTAAAAAAATATTTCAAACAACATTAGTGTGTGTATGAAATTCCATTGGGGGGATATAGCTGATCTAAATTGGTACCTGCCTGAAGGATGCTGTGTTTAGGGATGAAAATTCGTTGTTGGTTTTTTACCAGTTGGGCTGTTTCTAGCATTCCACTGGGTACCACATAACACTAAGTTTTTCAGTGTGCTGTGGAAGTGGCTCTAGAATGTGGAATGAGTTTCACAGCTTTGCCTGACTAACAGGAACAGTCAGGATATCCAGGCTGCTTGTGGCTTAAAGAAAACCGGGAGTGACTAGTTACAAAAGCTTGGAGAGTGATAAATGTTTCACTCCATACCAAATGGATTTTTTCTGCACATGGAACAATAACACCCTGCAAGAGAGGAAAGGGTGGGTAATTCTGCCCTTGTGATATTTCAATTATTCTTTTTGCCTGTATATTTATTAGAAACATAAGCAATATACTACTACTGGACCATGGTGCAGTAGCCTGTCTCTCACCACTACTAGTTAGAAACCCAGGGCAGGTCTGAATCCCAGGCATGCAGAGCTGCCGGGTAGTAAATACCTCCATGTTTCCATCCTGCCAAGATAGTGGCTGTCATTCCCCTACTCACATAAGAACACGAGAAGAACATAAGAATGGCCGTACTGGGTCAGACCAAAGGTCCATCCAGCCCAGTATCCTGTCTGCCGACAGTGGCCCAGGTGCCCCAGAGGGAGGGAACTTAACAGGTAATGATCAAGTGATCTCTCTCCTGCCATCCATCTCCACCCTCTGACAAACAGAGGCTAGGGACACCATTCCTTAGCCATCCTGGCTAATAGCCATTAATGGACTTAACCTCCATGAATTTATCTAGTTCTCTTTTAAACCCCGTTATTGTCCTAGCCTTCACAACCTGCTGTGGACACAGGCTCTGGGAAGTCCCACCTCAAGGGCTCTGATAGACAGCAGCCTCCTGGCTCCTGATTGGCTCCTCTCCCTGTATAAATCCAGAGGGCAGTTGCGGTAGCGTTTAGGTGGAAGAGAGGCCTAAGGAGCAGAGTCCAGATCCTATCTCAATATGCACTTCACTACAGTCTGCAGGTACTTGGAGTTTAGCGGGGGTTGGTTTGGGGCTGTCTCCAACTTACAGCATGTTAAGTTTTTCCCAGTACACTTGTATTTTTTCCTACTTGAAATGAAACCCCCATAGACAGCTGCATTCTGCCACTTGCTTCCAGAAGGAGTGAGGGGAATGGCATGGATGATGTGCAGAAGCCCTGCTATCCAGCCAGCAGCTGCAGCCTTTTCTGCTCCACTAACCTTAATGATTCAAGAAGAGCTCACCCATGATAGCATAGAGAGATGACCCTAGAAGGGCAGTAGTGATTCCAGATCAATGCTTTGATTTATTGTGTTCTGTATTGCTGGGGATGTGTTGTGGCTTTTTCAACCCAATATTCTTTTCTTCCCTGTGCACTTTGCCACATGCTTCCTCAATTTCTTTTCATAGAGCGAGAGAAGTAAAAAACCCTAGCTAGTAATGCTGCCCGATTGCAACATCTCGTCAGGGATTGTGCTTAATTGACCATGCTCCACATCATCACCATCCAAGCATTTAAGTAATGAGAGTCCAGTGTTAACAACATTCCTGATTACATACAGGGCGGTGTGTATTGAGAGACAGCTAGAGAAGGTCTGATTGGAAAACAAAGCTGGGGTGAGCCAGGAACATAGGGCTGTTCAGGAGCAGATTGGTGGGCTGACTGAAATAAGGGTGGTGCAGAGTCCATTAGCAGCGCAAGGAGTGGAGCTGCATGGATGCTTATGACCTGCTTGCGAGATAATGGAATTTGTGACTTGGTTGAAAGGCTTATGCGGATGCTTTCTAGAAAGCCATTTAGACACAGCTCTGTTTTTTCCATCACGCATTTTCAACACTTCTTTAATGACGTCCATTATTACAAGGGATTTTTGCAGGGAAACAGGATCACTTCTGCAGGAGAATTCATCTATGCTAGGCTGGTTTTCAGAAGTACTGACTGAACACCCACCCAGGAAGTCAATGGGAGCTGTGGGTGCTCAGGCTCTCTGAAATGTCCAGAGTAATGCCACTAGTTCCAGTGGAGTTTTTCTGGATCTGGCACTTAGGGTGTTCCTGCAATCAGAATAAGGCCCTCAGAATCATCAGGATCATCAGTGGCTCTCAAGCACTTCATATGTATCAGTGAATTAAGCTTTGTAAAATCCCTAGTTAGTAGGAACATGTTGCTATACCTCTTTTATAGATGGATAAATTGATACACAGATCAGAAAAGGATCCAGTTCCTTCATTATCAATAAACTGGGCCTGGTTCTCCCCTTTCTTATGCACTATAAGTCAGATAACTTCAGTGAAGCTGGTGGAGTTAAAATCAGGGCAAAAGTGAGTGAAAGGACAATCAGGCCTCTCGACTTTAAGCTGAAAACCCTGTGTGTGTTTGTGTTGTGCTGCCTAAAACTGTCCCCTGATTGTCTTGTGGTCTAGGTAAAGTAGTATCTGACTACTCCAGGCATGGTTTCTTTTGCAAGGTTCTAGTCCCACCCAGGTGGGAAGTTTTACAATTATGAGCCAACCACAATTACAAAACACCAAACCAAGCAAAGCATGTACTGCTTGCACCTCTTTAATTTCAAAATCATTGTGTTAAATGGTCACCATCAAAGCAAACTTCCACTTACCTGGAAGCTGAGAAAGCAATTAAAGAAGAAAAATGATAAGTGTTTCATTTTAAAATGATTGGATTATTTTTATGGTTATGAAACTGGAGTCATGCTGAGGGTTTCAACGCCTGAGTCAACGTTACAATTGTGGGTCCTTTGTGGCTCGTAACTAGTAAATCAGATCTATGGAACCATACATTTACTGCAAATTTAAGAAGTTGTTCTTTAATTTTTAAGTGTATGTGTTAAATCATGTCAACAGGAATATAGATAGCCTGCTTTGCTTTCATTTATGAGAATCAATGTTGTACCACAGGGAACTTTTTTTCTCTGCTTTGCCGATTTATTCTGCTTTTTATTATTGGTTATGAGTTCCCCCAGTCAAGTGTCTGGCACATACACTAAACAAGTGTATATTGGGCCTGGTTTTCCCAGGGCTTTGTACTTCATGTAGTCAGTAACTCCTGAGCTGAATGAGTGAAGACTACTACTCTGATGTGCTAGTGCTTTACACAGGTGTAACTAGAAAAGGAGGACTTGTGGCACCTTAGAGACTAACCAATTTATTTGAGCATGAGCTTTCGTGAGCTCACAAAAGCTTATGCTCATGAAAGCTTATGCTCAAATAAATCGGTTAGTCTCTAAGGTGCCACAAGTACTCCTTTTCTTTTTACGAATACAGACTAACACGGCTGCTACTCTGAAACAGGTGTAACTGACTGCACAATACGGATGGCATAAAGAATCAAGCCTATTACCTCTTTTGTTCTACTTTCCTTTACGTCACATAGTGCCCAACACATCGGACCATTATGCTATAGCTACAGGGAATGTGATCTACAGGTGAGAGGTGGCAAGGGGTCAAGCTGCCTGGCCTGGGTTCTCTTCCTGGTTCTGACACTGACTTCCTAGTCACTCAACTCTTCTCACTATCTGTGCAAGTGACTTGCCCAAGGTCACCCAGCCCATCGCCCGTAGAGCCAGGAACGGAATGCTGGTTACCTCAGCCCCCGTCCCTGGGACCTAGAAGGCCACTGAACCATGCTATATTATTATTAAGCTGTATTATAATTAACATGATGATGATTTATCCTGAGTGTCTTAATGCTCTGGCATCTGCCACTGTGTTACACATACTAATAGTAATTGTAAGGAGAGTGATCACTTTAGATAATCTATTACTGACAGGAGAGTGGGTTTGTGCGGGGGGGTGGGGTGGTGAGAAAACCTGGATTTGTGCTGGAAATGGCCCACCTTGATTATCATACACATTGTAAGGAGAGGTTTCAGAGTAACAGCCATGTTAGTCTGTCTTTGCAAAAAGAAAAGGAGTACTTGTGGCACCTTAGAGACTAACCAATTTATTTGAGCATGAGCTTTCGTGAGCTACAGCTCGCTCATGCTCAAATAAATTGGTTAGTCTCTAAGGTGCCAGAAGTACTCCTTTTCTTATTGTAAGGAGAGTGACCACTTTACATAAGCTGTTACCAGCAGGAGAGTGGGGTGGGGGGAGAGTAAACCTTTTGTAGTGATAAACACCCATTTTTTCATGGTTTGTGTGTATAAAAACATCTTCTGTATTTTCCACAGTTTGCATCCGATGAAGTGAGCTGTAGCTCACGAAAGCTTATGCTCGAATAAATTGGTTAGTCTCTAAGGTGCCACAAGTACTCCTTTTCTTTTTGTGAATACAAACTAACATGGCTGTTACTCTGAAACATACTAATAGCAATACCCTGTACCTATTTGCTGGCCCTGAGCAGGAGACCTGTGGTTACCCCGGAATTTAAGATCCATAAGGAATCTCGATTCTCTTGCTAACATACTACTTGGACAATAACTTATTTCTCTTTGTTTAATTGGAGACACTGAGCAATGTGAAGCCATTAGCAGGAACTTACCAGCACTAATTACCACTAAAATGGGTATGGCTGGGTTAGCAGACACAAGAAAGAGATTGTGTGGTAGGGGGGGAAGATTCTTTCTATTTGGCCCTCATGAACAGAGTTTCTGAGCACCCCCTTTGACAAGAGCAGAGAGAGTACCCTGCCTTCCACAGGACAGTTAAATTAGGCAGGTTCTCAGAGTTAGATGAGGGAGTTGTACAAGTCAGAAAAGGAGAGACCCTCTGAGCTGACAGAATTCCACAGTCCCTAGCTAAAGAGCTGACTGTAGCCCTTAGGCAAAGCCCTTTGTCCTTTGTAAGTCTTGGCACCAGATCTCTTGTGACCAAGACTGTTCTGTAGTGGCCCACTCTGCCTCCTCAAAAGCCAATATTTTTCTTTATTTCAATGTATCCTTCATTCCAGTCTTTTAGGGCAGCTGCACCAGTTTTTCCAGGTGGAGACCACAGGTGCCCCAACCTGTTCCCCCTCTTGGAAGGGAGTCTAATTTCTAATCTAACTAAGACTGGGGTTTGGAGCAGTTTGAGCTTAGAGACTGAAGTAGAACATGCTCAGAGTCCTGCACACTCTTCTCTAAGAGCCTGATTGTGGCACTTAGCCGCTGTTCTATCCATCCTAGGAGCAGAGAAAAGCTGACCCACCCTGAGGGGGAGCTAGGGGAAATATCTTCCTCAAGAGACACGAGTGCTTCTGGAGGAGAAGGAATGTGAAGGTGCATTATTCCAAGGGATAGTGCAGTATATGCCATTATTCATACCCAGACATCTGTAGGCCCTGTCTTCTTCCCATTTCTCCTTGGGCACACAGGGGTGTGGTCCCTGGATCACTGAATGTAAGAACTGTACTTCCCCTGCACCTTGCAGATGGGGTACAAGTGGGAGGGGGCTGGCTCCTTGTCTCCTCCCAACACACACACCCACACACACCTTACACAAGCCTCAGGGATAATTTGGGCCTGAGGGAGGAAAGGAGTGCTGGAGTGGCACTGATGGCATGCAAGCCAGGGCTGTAAGTCGCCACTCTCAGCAACTCCAAAACATATTCCTAAAGTTCTAGTCTCGTTGTGGCGGGTTTGAGTTCCATGCTCCTTTCTTTCATCCAGTAGGGCGATTGCATGATCCACAACCCTACAGGTGTGATTTGGGTAAGGGGGACTTTTTATTACTATAGTAACATAGTTACTTAAGCAGCTCTTTTCCTCTTTAGACTTTTCCATAAGGCCAGGGAAATATTAAAAATGAAAATGGAAGGCCCTGCTTTTAGTAAAATGCAGTTTTCCCCCTCCTGCTGCTTAACTATCACATTGAGGATAAAAGTAGCAAAAAGTCTCACTGAAGAGGAGATGAATGCATTGTTCAGCAAGCTCTGTCCCCTTTGAAATTGCATCTACTCTACGTGTCTGCACTCCCTATCTCCTTTTAGGGAGAGTCGGATTCAAGGACACAGGCTGAGGCAAGTTTATAATACATTCAGTCCAATATCCGCTTGTGTTTTTAAAGAAATGCTGCTAGCCACATCCTTCTGTGATGTAACTCGCCATTGCTCCATTAACTTCTATAGATCTGTACTGATGAGGATCTAGTCCCCAACGCAATTCTACAAATATCCATCAGATTAGACTAACTGCATGATACAAAATTGTAAGTGTGATTGTGCTCTCATTCAGGGGAGCCCCTAGACATTTTTCACATGATACGCCCTAGGGCTCCCCGCCACCCTTCTCCTGGGTGACTTCCCGGAGGGGGCACTCTCTGCAGCTCTCGAGGCTGTTGCTGAGCGAGTCCCACAGGCAGAGCAGAGAGGCCCTGGGCTGCTGGAAGCAGGGCGAGGCTGGGCAGGTCCCTGTGGGAGAACCTTGGTGCAGGACCCTGCCCCATAGCAGTGGTGAGGAGGAGCAGTGCTGGCTGTCCTGCTGCCCACGCAGGGTTGGCCCCACAGCCACTCTGTCATGATGGAGGCTGGGGGTGTCAAAACAGAGCGAGTGGCATTGCGACCTTGTGCACGGCTCACATTTGGATGGAGAGGCCACAGGGCCAAGCAGGAGAGGTGCTGCAACCCCGATGCACCAAGTTCCAATGGCAGTCACTCCGTTTTGGTCCTGCACTGCACGCCACCCCTCACCACGATGTTGGAGGTGCATGGCCAAACCTGGGGGTCAGTGGGGTGGCCAGTGCTGCCATTCCTTGCTGCGGCCTTAGGAAGGCCCAACGCTGATGACTGGGTGCCTCTGCCAATGGTATGCGCCATGTGTACTATGCATGTGGCTGCAGGCACCACTGCTTTCATTTTCCCTGGTATAAACCAGTAGTGACTCCACTGAGCCCAGTGGAGTTCGGCTGGTGTAAAATGTGTGCAATGAGAGCAGAATCAGGCCCTCTCCCTCTGTCAGAATTCATAAAATCAATAGGACGTGTCTCGCTCTCATTAGAGTCCAGGGGTCTTTAGAGTAACTTCTAAATGATTGCATCCTGACAGTTTATCCCTAGTCAGTTCTGTAGATCTTCTTTCCCACAAGCCTAACACTCTTGCTGGAAGTCACAGCTGAGATTATGGAGAATTCCTCTGCCCTCTGAGACCTGGAATAGGTCCCTCCCAAGCAGGGCTGATGCACGCTGCCAGGCTGAGTGGAAGCCAGCACTGCCACGTCCCTGCTTGTGGATAAATTAAACACGTCAGCGTACGAGGCGATCAGTCTCGCATCCTTCAGCAATGCCAACTCACTTAGAAAAACATGGACTCTGACTTTTGGGTTGATACAATGTGAAAAACCTCCAACTCCACCTTTATCTTTCAGCTTGTTTTCTAATGGCAGACAGGGTCTGTGCAGAGACCATTCAGATTCATTGGCCTCAAACAAAACATGCCAGAGAGAGATGCCGGCCCCAAGTCAATCCATAGCTCCCAGTGCCGAGAGACACTATGGATAAAAATGCCAATAAGCAGCACTGGATTTATGTATTTCTCTTGAAATAGATTAAAAATAATTTCACTTGCTGATAAATTGTATAATTAAGATTCAGGCTTAATCTGACTTGTGAATTATTTGACCCACTATGATCATTATTTCTGCCTAGTTATGTCTAAATGCAGTCTCTTAGCTAAGGGGGGAGGCTCTTTGTGAGTGTGAGTGAATTGTTAAATAAAGACTAACCTGGAATTCAAATCTTAAGACTCAGTGGAGACCTTTGATATACAAAGAAGAATTTCATTATTCCGTTATCTTAAACTTGCTCAGGACAGAAGCAATGGCTGATAACTTGAAAGGGAATTGTGTTAGTATTTTTGGATAAGTCCTGTGTTAAATGCAGTACTTCAGGACTGGAAAATCTCCCATTTAAGCGCCTCAATTGGCATGGAAGAGAGATTAATGCTCGCATCTTTCTGAGCTTGAAAATCTCTTGACCAGAGTTGAATCACAGAAGTGTAGCTGAGTCTTTGCTTCCTAACAAGCTTGAAGACCAATCCAATCCCCACCCAATTAAAAGGATTTTGGTAGGTTCAGGCCTTTTGCCAAGATCCAGTTGTTAATGATCTTTGCTTGTTTGCAAGACCCTCAGTTTCTGAAAAGAATGGAGTTCCCTGGCTTTAGGCTTTGTGTTTTGTTTTGTTAGTCATAGAATCATAGAATATCAGGGTTGGAAGGGACCTCAGGAGATCATCTAGTCCAACCCCCTGCTCAAAGCAGAACCAATCCCCAATTTTTGCCCCAGATTTCTAAATGGCCCCCTCAAGGATTGAACTCACAACCCAGGGTTTAGCAGGCCAATGCTCAAACCACTGAGCTATCCCTCCCCCCCCAAAGTCTTTGTTACACTAGAAAAAATCTGCTCAACAGTAAATGTATACTAGATCACCCCCACCAGCAATATAGATTATACCTTATGCCTACAAAAACACCACTTTAACCAAGTGATGCAGGTGAAGGTATAAACTGGGCTCAAACTGGGGAAAAAAGAAGTAGCAAGCTCCACCCATCTGAGATGCCAGAATGAGTCACTAATCACAGTAAATTGTACTGATGTTCAAAACATGACCATGAGCGCTGTGCAGTACAAGGGAGGGCCTCTTGCATCTGATCTAAGAAGTTTTTGGAAAGTGTTGAGAACAATTTCCTGGTGCAAGTGCTGGAGGAACCAACTAGGGGCAGAGTTCTTCTTGACCTGCTGCTCACAAACCAGGAAGAATTAAAAGTGGAGGGGAACCTGAGAGGCAGTGACCATGAGATGGTCGAGTTCAGGATCCTGACACAAGGAAGAAAGGAGAGCAACAGAATATGGACCCTGGACTTCAGAAAAGCAGACATTGACTCCCTCAGGGAACTGATGGGCAGGATCCCCTGGGAGAATAACATGAGGGGGAAAGGAGTCCAGGAGAGCTGGCTGTATTTTAAAGAATCCTTATTGAGGTTACAGGAATAAACCATACCAATGTGTAGAAAGAATAGTAAATATGGCAGGCGACCAGCTTGCCTTAACAGCGAAATCCTTGCTGACCTTAAACACAAAAAAGAAGCTTACAAGAAGTGGAAGATTGGACAAATGACCAGGGAGGAATATAAAAATATTGCTCAGGCATCCCGGACGACTGGAAAAAAGCAAATATAGTGTGCATCTTTAAAAAAGGAAAGAAGGAGGATCCAGGAACTACAGGCCAGTCAGCCTTACCTCAGTCCCTGGAAAAATCATGGAGCCAGGTCCTCAAGGAATCAATCCTGAAGCACTTAGCGGAGAGGAAAGTGACCAGGGACAGTCAGCATGGATTCACCAAAGGCAGGTCATGCCTGACTAATCTAATTGCCTTCTATGACGAGATAACTGGCTCTGTGAATGAGGGGAAAGCAGTGGATGTGTTATTCCTTGACTTTAGCAAAGCTTTTGATACGGTCTCCCACAGTATTCTTGCCAGCAATTTAAAGAAGTACGGGCTGGATGAATGGACTGTAAGGTAGATAGAAAGCTAGCTAGCTCATCGGGCTCAACTGATTGTGATCAATGGCTCCATGTCTAGTTGGCAGCCAGTATCAAGCGGAGTGCCCCAAGGGTCGGTCCTGGGGCCGGTTTTTTTCAATATCTTCATTAATGATCTGGAGGATGGAACGGACTGCACCCTCAGCAAATTTGCAGATTACATTAAACTGGGAGGAGAGGTAGATACGCTGGAGGGTAGGGATAGGATACAGAGGGACCTAGGCAAATTAGAGGATTGGGCCAAAAGAAATCTGATGAGGTTCAACAAGGACAAGTGCAGAGTCCTGCACTTAGTACGGAAGAATCCCATGCACCGCTACAGACTAGGGACCGAATGGCTAGGCAGCAGTTCTGCAGAAAAGGACCTAGGGGTGACAGTGGACGAGAAGCTGGATATGAGTCAACAGTGTGCCCTTGTTGCCAAGAAGGCTAACGGCATTTTGGGATGTGTAAGTAGGGGCATTGCCAGCAGATCAAGGGATGTGATCATTCCCCTCTATTCGACATTGGTGAGGCCTCATCTGGAGTACTGTGTCCAGTTCTGGGCCCCACACTACAAGAAGGATGTGGAAAATTTGGAAAGCGTCTCGCGGAGGGCAACAAAAATGATTAGGGGACTGGAACACATGAGTCATGAGGAGAGGCTGAGGGAACTGGGGTTGTTTAGTCTGCAGAAGAGAAGAATGAGGGGGGATTTGATAGCTGCTTTCAGCTACCTGAGATGTGGTTCCAGAGAGGATGGTTCTAGACTATTCTCAGTGGTAGAAGAGGACAGGTCAAGGAGTAATGGTCTCAAGTTGCAGTGTGGGAGGTTTAGGTTGGATATTAGGAAAAACTTTTTCACGAGGAGGGTGGTGAAGCACCGGAATGGATTACCTAGGGAGGTGGTAGAATCTCCTTCCTTAGAGGTTTTTAATGTCAGGCTTGACAAAGCCCTGGCTGGGATGATTTAGTTGGGGATTGGTCCTACTTTGAGCAGGGGGTTGGACTAGATGACCTCCTGAGGTCCCTTCCAACCCTGATAATATCCATGATTCTATGATCTATACAGGCAAAAGGCACTGTTACAAAACCTGTCAGCTCACATAATGTTAAACACAATTTTGCTCTTAGTAATACAGGCAAGGATAAGGATAAGCACAATCAACTAACACCTTTTAAAATACAACTGTCCTCCTCCACCCTAAGGGCAAACGGCAAAATGTTCAGAAGTGGCTAGAAATTTCAATGCCTTAATTTTGGATGCCCAGATGGAGACTTCTTAAAAGAACATGATTTTCAGAAAGGGCTGAGGACCCACCCTCTGAAAATCAGACGTTTTAAGAGTCTCAAATTGAAGCACACAGAAGCACTAGTCACTGTTGAACGTGTTGGCCAAAATCACTTTTAGCATCATGAACACAACATGTTTCCCCAGTATAGACAAGCCCCAGCTGTGTGTCAGAAAAAGCAGTAGATTCCAGAATGATGTGGCCGAGCCTTAAGGGCAAACCAGCTTAAACAGGAATTTGGGTGAATCTGTTTTCCATTTGAACATGTTATTGATTTCAAATAGAGAATGGTGGGATGAGAACTTTAATATTGATTGAAACTGGTAACCCTTCACAATTCCATGGCACCTTTGACTTGAATATCTGTGTTTACAGACTTTAATCCGTCCTCATAATATGCCTTTGAGGCTGTGAAGGGTTGTTAGTCAAACCGGTAAAACAGGAAAATGAAAATACTCATCTTTTTGCCCATCTACACTGAAATGTTTGATGCCTATTATCACCAACAATTTGAAAGCTTTGATCAGACTGGTCGTCTTTATTTTTAGCAGTGGGTAAGTTGAGGAACAGAGTTCAATGAATTGTCAAAGATCACATATCGGGTCAAACCAAGGAGTTCTGATTTCAGTCCCCCACTGTAACTGTAATTAACATATAATGCATGTATGTGAGCACAAAGAAGAGATGGGATGGGAAAGAATTTTTGCAGTATCTTATGTGACACATCACACAACTGATAAAGCCATAGGCCATTATCTTAGTTATTCTCTTCATTAAGCGTTGAGAGCATGCAGCACCACACAGGCGGTATTAAACTCTGTTCAGGGTCAGGCCCTTATTCTTAAAGATTATGGGGAAAAGGAAAGCCACTTATTTATAACCGTGTCCGCATCTTATGTGACCTCCACTCCTCCTCAGCTTTGATCCAAGCTGCTGATCTGAGAAATGGATTCTGATTTCCATTTGATAAGGCGTAGGTTTTTCATGAAGGGAAATCCAAAAATAATCCTTGACTGAGCAGATAACTCAACCAAGGAGCTCAGATGTATATGCAAAGGAACCGGCAACTCTGCTAGATGAATTCTCATGATCGCTTAGTCCCTGGTGGAAGACGAGTCCCATGGCGAGTGGCAGGAGCTGACCAGATCATGGTTGCAGAGCCATGATTTCATTCCAGC
Organism: Lepidochelys olivacea; assembly: GCF_965140295.1. Classification (NCBI taxonomy): domain Eukaryota; kingdom Metazoa; phylum Chordata; order Testudines; family Cheloniidae; genus Lepidochelys; species Lepidochelys olivacea. The sequence goes on along the minus strand of NC_140431.1, from coordinate 2,846,690 downwards.
TGCATGCCTAGTAGATACCCACTATGAAAGATTGCATTATGGATCTAAACAGAGCCAGCATGGTCTAACGTATTCCATATTTAAGCACTGACAGCTGGATACTTCAAGGTGCTGACCATTCTGGCCTGGATCCAGGAAATTACTTAAGCACATGTTCAGCTTCAAGCATATAAATGGTCCCAGTGAAGTCTAGAGGAATGCTAATGTGCTTAAAGTTAAGCATGTACTAAATGCCTTCTTGGATTGGGACTAGAATGCTCAGCCCCTTGTAGGACTCAGCCCCTGTTAAAACATAGGGTTTTTTAAAACCCAGTTGATGATGAAAGCTCTCAAATGTATTGCCATTCAAACATGGCTATACGATAAGATTGCAGAGCCTCTAAGGCAACATACGATTGTAAGCTCCTTGGGGCAGGAACCATCTTTTCTCCTGTTTGTACAGTGCCTAGCGCAATGGGTTCTGGTCCATAACTGGGTCCATAACCAGGAGCTATGGTAAGAGAAATGATGATTTTGGAAAGCAGTATAACCATTTAAATCCCACTAATAGCAGTGAAGGGTGGTGAATGTTTCCATTCACATGCTACTTCAATTCATTTACAAGAAACCATTTATTATGTTTTTTAAAAAGTTACTATTGACGTATTGGGACATTTTGTTGCAAACATGGTCCGAATCCTGAATAGTTCTACTGACTCTAGTCAGACTATTCTCAGGCTTCAAGGGCAAGAACCACTCATGGGAGTAAGGGCTGTAGGAATGAACTCTGTGTTAGTTGCAGAACAATTTTCCTAACTCATGAAGGCCCAGTAATAGCAGCTCTGAGAGGCTTATCTCACAGTAATGAGAAACAGCATGCATGCGTACCACTATCTTTTGAGAAGCAGTGAGCAAGGGATGGAATGTTGACTACATAGCATATTACTTGGCTTTTGAGGCAATGGCAAGTGCAAACATTTTAGTGTCACAATAAATCTGGAAAAACGACCTGGGTGTACCTTGTATCACCTCTAAATTCTATAAAACAAAAGAAAACAATACTAAGCTAGACATAGGCTAGTTGCACATCTGAAAATACTGTGGAAATGTATTACAATGAGATCATGATCTGGGGCATATTTCTGTCATAGGACCAGACACCTATACCCACTTGGATAAAGTGGCTGTTCTTAAAAAGGGAGGAATAGCAGATATGATAAACTGCAATTGTCTAGGTACAGCCTTTTTTACAGGTCTGATAGATTCCCAGGCTGCAGCAAGTTAGTTGCCTTGTGCATCACTGCTTGTCATTCCCTCTGCTAGTGAAATCTGGCACTGACAAGGAGAAGATGTTTTGGAGCAGGGGTTCTCAAACTTCATTGCACTACGACCCCCTTCTGACAGCAAAAATTACTACACAACCCCAGGAGGGGGGACTGAAGCCTGAGCCTGCCTGAGCCCTGTGGCCCAGGGTGGGGGGGCCAAAGCCCGAGCCCCATCACCCTGGGTAGAGGGGGGCAAAGCCAAAGCTCAAGGGCTTCTGCCCCAGGCAGGGGGTCTGTAACCTGAGCCCTGCCACCTAGGTGGTGGGGCTTGGATTTTGGCCCTGCGCCCCAGCAAATGTAAGCCAGCCCTGATGACCCCATTAAAACAGGGTCGAGACCCACTTTGGGGTGGCAACCCACAGTTTGAGAACTGCTGTTTTGGAGCATCCAGGCCATCTTTTCCATCTTTAACTTGAAAGGTTCCTGACATTTCTTTGTATCTTGTTTATTCCTTGCTGCTGGGGTCAGGTCCATCATGCTTGCTGAGGTGGAGTTGTTTGGAAGTACTTTTGATTTGTTTTTCTTACCTAAATACCTGTGTCTTTTAGGGGGTAATTCAAACCGAGGCTGCCCATGCACCAATGAAAGGACCGGCAAAGACCTCCAGAATAGCAGGTCAGTGTGACCCTCACTGTTTTTCTATCATATTTAAAAGTCTATGCATATATCCATTTTAAAAACTATAATTTCAAGCAGGGCTGAATTAAGGCATATATTCCCTAGGTTTGTGTCTAGGGCCCCAGTGATTGAAATCCCATGAAGTCAGAATCTCAGTTTTGATTTTTTAAAAATATTATTTCTTGCCCATATAGACGTGAAGAATAGTTTGAAAATAGGAACTGAGTGTAACCCCATGCCTGCCAGAGTCTGCTGACAGTCTGAAACCTGAGCTCCCAGAGGTGCTCCATTCACCTTAACTCTGAATCCTGCTACCACCCCAAGGAGATGCACGGCTACAGGATGGCCATGGGACTAACAGGGGCCCCATGTTCATTGTGCTTAGGGTCCTGGATGGCCTTAATTTGATCTTCTCTGTGGGTACATTTGGTTGCAGACATAATAGGTCTAGTCTCATGATTTTAATGGGAGAAATGACCGACATGGCTAATGTATATCAACTACTTATTGCACTGATTTGTGGTCTAATTTTCACCAGTGGAAATCCAGATTAATCCCATTAGCATCAGTGGAGCTACTTCTGATTAATACTAGTGTAAACGAGAACAGAATGTGGCCCGTTGGCCAGTCTATACTGTTACTACTCTCCCTGCCAAATCCACTGTGTTCTGCACCATATAAAGACTCAATATACACTGTTACTTTTCAAAAGTAGTTATAGTAATAAATAACTGGCATTTACAGACTTTTAATCATACACTGTAGCGGCGAACCAAAACAGGGATGAATTGCCCTCCATGCAGGAAGATAATACACAAAGGGGGCGTTGAAGGGGGGCAGGGGTTGTAAACAGTATGCAGGATGACTTCACATAATTCCGACAATACAGTGCTATCCTTCAGAGGCAGATGATGACATTAGGTGCTGCATGAGCTGTTGCTAAGCTTTCCAACAACATTTATTCTTTAGCCACAAGCTACTCCTGTTCTTGGTTGTTAACAAAGCCACTCTTGTCAGAAAACATTGTTCTTCCTTTTAAAACTTTCTAGGACAAAATGAACTTGTTAGCAGTCCAGTGTGAGCCTTAAATTAAAACGAAACTGGGTCTCTGCTCAAGGACCTGCTGACTGCTCCATGCTCCTGATTTCATTTTCAGCAGAACGTCGGTGCTTTAGTAACGGATTATCTCCACAGTCTGGGGCATAAAGAAGATGCAAATTAATTTTTCAGCAAGACACACTACTGGCTCAGACATCTTCCCTCCGCCCATTACCTTAACATCAATGTCTTGTCTAGTTAAATGCCAGTAAACAAGTGTAACACTCTAACAAGCCACAAATTAGCTTATTGACACCTCTGTCAGCTGTCTCCTGCTTCTAAAAATGTCAGGTTTCTGAAAAGGGGTAATAACATTGGGAGTCTAACATAAAATTGTTTCTTGTATGCATGCCCCTTGACTTATTCCTTCCCCATCCAAAGACCCTTGTTAGCATATTGGATAAATATATTTTCAGTGTGCACACAGCTTTTTTCAAGCTGCTGAACTTAAACTCACAGACTGTTGCTTCTGCATGTAACTTAACTCTTTAGATTCTGCAGGGAATTAAAATGTGCCTTTTTCCCCCCGTCAGGCTTTCTTATTTTTCCTGTGTTCATTTAGGGGATGGTTAAAGTGTTGAGCTGGATCCTCAGGTGGCATAAGCCATTGTTGACTTCACTGGGGTTACACCACTTCACACTAACTGGAGATTGGGGCCATTGGCTTGACAGCCATAGAAATTAGAAACGAACGAACTTCAGACTGCTGGGAAATCAGAGTAAGTACAGAAAAGCACCAAACGGTTCAGATGAATCTAACTGAACCTTCTGAGTTCTCAAAACTGGCTTGGAAGTCTCACAACAGGCTTTCTTCTCATGCTGTGTCTCTGCACAGCAGAAAACCCCTCCAGCACATGCAATAGGGATGCAATCTCTCTGCAGGACCCCCCTCCAGTGCCCCTCACTCTTTCCCAGAAGGAAGCTGAGATGGATGGATAAAGTGGGGAGCATTCACATCCATAGCCGATTCAGTCCTTGAGTTTGCAGATGACACTAAGCTGGGAGAAGTGGTAGATATGCTGGAGGGTAGGGATAGGATATAGAGGGACCTAGACAAATTGGAGGATTGGTCCAAAAGAAATCTGATGAGGTTCAACAAGGACAAATGCAGAGTCCTGCACTTAGGATGGAAGAATCTCATGCACTGGCAGCAGTTCTGCAGAAAAGGACCTAGGGGTGACAGTGGACGAGAAGCTGGATATGAGTCAACAATGTGCCCTTGTTGCCAAGAAGGCTAACGACATTTTGGGCTGTATAAGTAGGAGCATTGCCAGCAGATCGAGGGACGTGATCGTTCCCCTCTATTCGACATTGGTGAGGCCTCATCTGGAGTACTGTGTCCAGTTTTGGGCCCCACACTACAAGAAGGATGTGGAAAAATTGGAGAGAGTCCAGCGGAGGGCAACACAAATGATTAGGGGACTGGAGCACGTGACTTACGAGGAGGGGCTGAGGGAACTGGCATTATTTAGTCTGCAGAAGAGAAGAATGAAGGGGATTTGATAGCAGCCTTCAACTACCTGAAAGGGGGTTCCAAAGAGGAAGGATCTAGACTGTTCTCAGTGATAGCAGATGACAGAACAAGGAATAATGGTCTCGAGTTGCAGTGGAGGAGGTTTAGGTTGGATATTAGGAAAAAACTTTTTCACTAGGAGGGTGGTGAAGCACCGGAGTGGGTTACCTAGGGAGGTGGTGGAATCTCCTTCCTTAGAGGTTTTTAAGGTCAGGCTTGACAAAGCCCTGGCTGGGATGATTTAGTTGGGGATTGGTCCTGCTTTGAGCAGGGGGTTGGACTAGATGACCTCCGGAGGTCCCTTCCAACCCTAATATTCTATGATTCTATGCTGATGCAGCCACCAAGGGTGCTAACAAATTCTAATTGCACAACAGCAATCTTTGTGTCATAATTCATATTTAATTGTGTGCTGGAAGGAACCGTATGCTGGTTTCCATCTATTGAATACTGAAGTACATCTTGGCCTTGCGTTGTTCAGAAAATATCAGAGTGATCTGCCATGACCATTCCCCCAGGGGTGTGATTGCTAACCTGCTTCTCTGGCGCAGGATTGTGTCAACCTCAGGGGCAAGGAAATGCTTCCCTCTGCTGAGACTACAGCTCACATTGAATCCTTCTTGTAGGTCAACTGCTGCCCGTGTCTTCAGTTTGAGCAGGAACACGGAAACAGAAGAAAACGGAGGTGGGTGGAAATACACCATTGCTTAATATGTTCTGAAGGTCAGAGAGAAAAGTCCTTGGCCTAAATCAAATTGTGCCTGATCTAAAATTAAAAAGACTTAAATGCTTAGAATTTCAGAGAGACTCAAACTAATGGCTTGTTTCTTCCCCCTCCCTGCTTACTTGTTGCATAAATTGCAAATGTATCTTATGGGGATAGTATTTAAAAGCCAACTTAAAATAGTATTTTTACTGTTGTTCAGTGCATGAGAGACCTATAACATGAGTCATGTGGTTAGTCACTCTTGGAATCAGCACCTCTCAAGGAAAGAAAAGGGATAGGACTATTCCTTATGAGAACACTTCTTTGCAATGAATTTATACAATCCTGGGAATTAAAGACTTGTATCCGTAAAACCAAACTGTGCTGCTGTAAGAACTGCCTCAATCCCTGTTTGTGTGCCTCGTGCTCACCCTAGCTCTATGTAATGTAGTTCAGTTTTTCCTGAAATGGTCCCTTAAATTTGAATTTTCCTGTAGAGCCGAGGTTAATCAGATGACTAGAATAACCACAGTTATATTTTCCCAGTCATTCTTTAACCCAAACTGACAACATACGAGAAAAAAATCAGTGGAGAGGGAAATTTTATTGCCTTCCATGAGGTTGACCTAAAGGTTTTCTTGAATTCAGGGCCAAATTCTGAATTCTCAATCCATCCTTACTTAAGCAAATTCCCGAATGATTTCCTCCACAGAATCCATGTGGAGTTCAGATTAGAAATCAATGGCATGATATGTCTGTCTAAGGATTTTTGGTCGAGTCATTAATTCTCAGTACTAAAATAAAGCAGTGACAGTGGGCAAAGTGCAGTACTCACTACAAATGAGTGGATTATAATTAGTCAGGCAGCATTCAACTATGTTTGAATCCCAAACACTTAACCAATCCGCTCCAGATATAAAAGTAAGCTCAAGATTTTGTTTTTAAAAGGAAACAAAGTAGATTATGTTCAGCTCTACACAAATAAAAAAGAGCCCATCAGCTCTAAAATAAATTGTTCAGCCTTCTATTGTGGGCAAATACTTAGCTTCATGTAAATGTGTTACCTTTACCCTGTTAATGCATTAAAAATGACAGTATCCACGTATTACATACTGGTTAGTCACTATGTCCAGAACATAGCTTGCTTCTTAGTGAACCCCCAATTATTTTGCTCCAAAGGCTCCCTCCCTAATTTTAAGGGCTAATTACCCAGGCACATTGCCATATTGTTGCCAACATACTAACAGTATTCCCAGTTTTCCTTAATAGCGTTGCATCACTTCAAAGCACACCTGTTCCATTTCTGCAATAAGGCCAAAATCAGATTATTGTATTTTCACTTCCAGTTTAAAATGTTGTATAGGAAGCATTGTTGAGCATTTGAATGCACCTGCTGTCCACCATCTCCCCACAGCTCTGCTAAAATCACCTTTTGCTTATGGACAAATAAATGAGGGGATAACAACGTGGGTTAGGATCATCATGGTGTAATCTTAACTTTTATTTGAAATGTAAATACCAGCTTTGTGGTAGATGACTACAGCTGTGATAAGAGAAGGAAAGTAGTTTAAAGGCATGTAATCAGCAACAGAAGTGGGCAGATGCAAGTATTTTTAGAGCATCCTGTAAATGCCAGAGATAGCCAGATCTTCTTATTGTACCCAGCATTGTCTTATAGGGTTATTAACATGTAATGTGGATAGAAATGATCTGGAGAAACTAGGCAAGAAATTAATATGAAAACTGCCATTTTGTTTTCATATATTTTACTGATTGCCAATGAAAGGTGTCACCCTGACAATGTGCCTCTACTATGATGTAGAGGGATGATTGCTTAGGGTAAGAAAGATTGGCTCAGTCTTCAAATCCCATTCATCCCTTGGCCTATCTGCAGAGGCTGTCAGAAGAAGGTTTGCTTGGTGCCAGTTGTGGCCATGGTCCTGTACAATGGACACGTGGGATTGTATTAATGATGCACATGTACTCATTTTGCACAGTTCAGGAACAAACTTCTAGTCACTGCTGACTGGGGTCATAATATGTACAAATGTTCCACATACCATTAATAACCTGGGCAATCCCATTCCTTCACCTGTTTGCATGACAAGCATCTCAACATTTCACCAAACTATGAAGTGACTTTGTACTTCGTGTAAAAATCTACTGCAGTTGTTTAGGGTTAGACTATAGGGTATAACTAGTAGCAGTGGGATGATATTAAGGAATAGAAAATTACGCTTATATTAAGCAAATCTTCTCTGGTGAGCTTCATTATTAGTCTCCCAAGAAAGTGGAGACTTTTAAGGTTAGACAACATGATTGGCTAGGAAATATGCCATAGGGAACAATCATGTAATGGCCAGGCAGAAACAGATCAGGAACCCTAATAGTCCTTTCCATTTCCAGCCTGTATGAGTAGGCTGGAGCTGCTCACACTCATTTCATGTTTGATCCAATACATGTCCACACAGAGGCCCCTGCAACTGAAAGGCTAATAGGGCCATTCACTACATGATGTTGGAGCCAAATGAGAATGGTATGTTATGACAGGTGATCAGTGTATTATTGATTAGGTGAAATGCTGGTATGACACACTGTTTGAGAGGTTGTTGAAAAGAAGCTTATTCCTGAACTTGACCTTTTTCAGCAAAAACTGTTTAAACCCAGAATTGTTTCGGAGAACAGAGGCAGGTCGGGGGACTGCCAGGATGCAGAGTCTTGTGAACAAACGGGCACAGTGTAATTCGGTGTTCTGCTGGTGTTGCACACTTAGGCTGTGTCCACACTACAAGCACCACAGCATTGCACTGTAGATGCTTCCTGCATTGGCAAAAGGGTTTTTTTTTCCATCAGCGGGGTTAAGTTGCCTCTCCAAGAGGGAGTAGGTGGGTGAACAGAAGAATTCTTTCTTCAGCCTAGCCATGTCTAAACAGGGTAGTGGTTGACCTAACCATAGTGCTCATGGAGAGACATTTTCCACAGCCTTGGGCAATGTAGCTGTGTCAATCTAATTTAATGGTAGACCCAGACCTCTGTAACCCAAAGATCTTTACAAAGCAATGGGCTGGAAGATCAGTAACTGTGTAGGAACTGCATAGCGTAGCCATTACAATAGCCAGCAATCTGTGCTGCTCTGTGTCACTTAAGAACATAAGAACGGCCATACTGGGTCAGACCAAAGGTCTATCTAGCCCGGTATCCTGTCTTCCAACAGTGGCCAATGCCAGGTGCTTCAGAGGGAATGAATAGAGCAGGTAATCATTAAGATGAAATTCACACACATCATACAGATAAGCAGCATGTGGTTTTTGCACCATTGGAATCACATTTAATACCTATTTTGAAGCTCTGAATGGGCTGTCAATGGAATACAGGCCTTGTGCTGGTCCTCTGTACAAAAGTGAATTTCACCTCCAAGGACACACTTCACTAGTTTCTGATATCTTTTAAAGCGGAAGATGATTTACGATAATTTTCCCTGATCATTCTGCCTATTATCCTACCTCCCATAGCAGCAACTAAAGACCAGAGGGTTTGAAATTATCCATCATTTTCTTAGAATAAATAATAGATGCCTTTAATTTTCGCAAGGGGAAAACAGGATTACAGCTTGTGCAGTGCAGTTCAAAGTTAAGCTTTCTTTGAGGTGGACAAACACAGTCAAATGAAAGCAATTTAAATACCAGCTCTTTGAAAGCCCTTTGAAGCTATGTATTCAGCAAGGCATGTGCATTTATTGAGAGTTCTGCTCCACCCTCTCTTTCCCCCTCTCCTCCCTGAAAGCAACAAATCCCAATGTATCCTAGGCTGTGCAACACAGCACAAAGAGCAACTGGAAGTGTTTGTCACGTCAAATAACCACAGCAACTGGTCCCCACATTAACCAGCCTTGTTGTTCTGATAGAGAAGACAAAAATAGATTGTGCCAATGTTGTTCTAAAAGACAAAGGTGCTTAATTGGCCCTTGGCTTCACAGTACTGTAAATAATAAATTGCAGTGCAGTGAAAGTGACCTGCTCTAGTTTAGGCCTGACCCCATCTGAACAGCGGGGCATAACCGGCCCGGCCCTTATCCATGGTAGCCTTCTTCTGACTGAGTAATAGGGGCTTCAAAGACTTGCATAGTCAGTGCTCCAAACAGACATCTCAATCTGTAGGGATCATCTTTCCTGCTCGTGTCCAGCAATGAAGGGTTGGCAAGGCTGTGACACACTGGTTGGTTGGTTTGGGGTGTTTTGTTTGTTCATTTGAATAATGGTCTGACTCTCAGAAGCTAAACCAATACAAGCCATGTTAAAGCCCAAACCACCCACTGAGAATTTCCTGAAGTTCACAAGGAGGTGTGCTGACTAAAGTTAACATTACATTCCCTGGCCAAGGAGCTATTTTAAACTGAAGCTATTTGATTAAAGCTTTTGTCGAGATCCAAAAGAAACAAACACAAGATGCAGCTTCTTCAGACCCCACATCTGGGGAACATCAAACCCTTCTGGTCAGGCTGAAAGAGTGCTTGGCACAACCATGGGCTTTAAGGAGGTCTGTGAATGGCTTTGGACCAAAGACTGACCTGATACCAGCCATTCGCAACTGTTAGCATAACAATACTTCAGCATATGTTTTCTAATAGATGAGTGCTCTATTAGTTCACAGATGGGTCCCAGGCACCCGGGAAAATAGATTGAAAATGAAACTCATTTCAGTGCAATGGGACAACACAAGGCCTTTGCATCAATTAAGCCCTCAAAATAGGACTTAAATGGGCCTTCAGGGGTTCATAAGAATTGTTTTGGAGGCTGGGGTGAAGGCATGATTGCATATCATGTTTGGCTGTTCTTTTAATCAACTAGACCCCCGAAGGGCCACTGTTCGCTATAGACAAGCCTATGACAAAGAAGCCCAGTGGTGGTTTGCTATTCTGTGTCAGCAACTCTTATCAGGCCTGACGTACTCACTACACCTCACACTCTGGCATCATGAGATTTATTTAAAAGGGGACATATAATATGTCGTTTGAAAGCTAACAACACGCTGGTCATTAATGTTACAGTGACATATTTGTAACAACTCTGCAGGTGAAGTTATGGATACTCTACGATATTATGCCCTGAAGACTGTGAACAAAGGTGAAAAAACAGGTTTCTTCTATATCAATGAAAAATAAAATATGGTGGGAGATACCCTGTCCAGGGAAGAGGGCTCTGACCTGCTGCCTCTGAGTCAGGCAATGGCAAACCCTCCTGCAGCTTTGTAAGGGGAGAGGTGTGACCCTAAGAGCATCCCAGGGCCAGAAGGCAAGGGTCTCACTGGTATAAAATAATGAGTTTCAGCTGGCCTGACCAGTTCAGTGTACCCCAGGTCACTAGGGTTATAATCGGTATAGAAAAGGTGTCATGTAATATAGCATTGGAAAATTAATAGCGCACTGACCATTCATGTTCTTGTGTGATGTATATACGCGGTGTGTATTAAGAGTTATGGATATATGCCGGACTGATGACTAAAATGTGCTTAGGCCAGGCAGGTCATGGGGAGTTGGTAGATGGGTCTGCCCGAGACAAAAGAATGAGTATTTGCTCCTCTGACCTGCCTGGTTGTCAGGCAGAGACAGATTAGGTAAACAAAGCTAACAAATAGGGGAGGAGACAGCTTCCAGCAGGGAAGAGAAACTTTATTTCTGCTATCAAGACAGGGGGTCTGAACCTCAAGTGACAAGCAAGTGACTCATCTGGTTGCATACAATAGTACTATATTATATAAGTTTATCAAGCGAGGTGATTTATGAAAGCCTATGGCACATTGGGACTGTGGGGCTGTAGACAGGATGCTGGGGTCAGACCTGCGGAACCAGGGCTGTCCAGCACAGAGACACTCAGGGTGTAAGCTGCATGCTTGTAGAGCATCTCAGGCTGCGAGCTACAGCAGCGAAACATTGTAAATCACCCAGCGTCGCTGGACAAGCAATGACACGCTCGTCAGGATTGCACCCCAGAATGCCGTCACAAAGCCCCATTGAACTTATCAATAGCCCTTAAAGGGAAACTGAGGCAGAGAGGTAAGCATGGTTCTGAACCAGGCTGCCAGGGTGCTCCAGGAATCAGTGCCTGCCACTAAGAAGCATCTTTTATTCATATTGAAAGGTTTTTTTATTAATGTATCAGTTGAAGCTTTACATAAAGCTCTCAGTTGGAAGATGGCGTTTTAACTATTCATCCTAATCCTTAGCAAGTCAAACACAAAAGTCATAAGTGCAAAAGTGAGTACTGATAAGTAGCTAATGTCTCACACCTATTTTGTTGTTAATTATGCCTTTGTTGAAAATATTTTTTCATTGCTAATTGTGTAGACCAGTCTTGCAATGTGCAAGGGAAAGCCACATCTTTTCTTGATCGAGGGCTGTCTCAAATACCTCATTGTTGAACAGCTCCACAGGGTGTCCCTTGGGCATGCAGGTCAGCCTCAACTCCTGCTTTCACTTCCACTGAATGAAAATTGCATCATTTCTTGAAGCAGACATCACGTCCCTGGATAACCTGCTTTGATTTTCTGTACAGATAAATAAGCAGACCAGAGCTCCATTATTTTGGATTTGGCTCAGTGATAATGGAAAAAAAGGGCTTCTGATGTCGATTTCTTACAAACAGAGGCTGAGTCCAGGGGGTGAGGTAGCTCTTGGTGTTTAAACTTAGGCATTCAGAGGATTCAAGGTTGAATTCTAGCTCCTGCATTCTAAACTCACTATTAAAGCCTGGGTGAAAATGAGATTTAAAAGACAAAAGCCAATCTATTTTCTATGATTGTAGCATGGTGGGGCCCCACAGATGGATCAGAGCCCCACTGTGCTTGGAGCTGTACAAACACAGTAGTAGACAGTCCCCAGGAAGCTCACAATCTACATAGATCAGACAGCCACAGGGTGGAGGAATGGATAATCTAACCAGCAGAGTGAACAATGAGGTGGAGACTGGGTAGACAAGAAGCCAGTAAGAGAAGCAGGTGTGGGATGAAGCAAAGGTGAAGAGACTGTGAGGGAGGGGTAGGGTGACCATATTTCCTAAAGTAAATATAGGATGGCCTGGGGCTCGCCCAAACCACCCCCCTCCCTGCTACCCAGGGCTGGGACTGACGCTGCCCCAGCTCTGCGCCTGGGGCTGAGTGACTGAGACCCATGTCTCCTGGGGCTGGGGCTGACACCCACCAAACATCACTGCCCAGCTCCTTGCATTACTGCCCCCCTCAATGTTCCTCCTGATCTCTTGGCAAGAGCAAATGAGACAAATGCCCATTTCTGTAAAAAAAAAAAAAAAGTCAGGATGTCCGGGACAGAGCTTAAAAAGGGGACTGACCCGGCCAAAACAGGATTTATAGTCACCCTAGAAATGGGTGTACTGGAGAAAACAGGTGCTCAGCACACGGCAGAGACAGTCTGAAAATGTTATGTCATTTCAGCGAGAGGTCCCTGCATTGTCTGCTTCAGTTCCTACCCGCTGGAGTCGCTGGCTGCTCTGCAGTTTTCCCCAAGGCCACATAGTGGGTGGGAGGGAAGATACCAAGGGGTACTTTTGCACCTAGAGTGTGTGTGTGGTAGGGTGGACACAAAGGGAAAATGGGACACCCCCTGAGCCCCCCCGCCACACACTCATAGGGCTGGCCTGAGCCACTGGCAAAAGAGCCCGAGTCCCCCTCCCAGCATGGGGCTGCCCAAGCCGCTCCCCCCCATGCATTCCTCGGCACCCCACCTTTTTGACAAAAGTGGGCATTTGTCCCATTTGCTCCTGACAACTGATCAAGTCAAAAAAGTCGGGACAGCTGGGACAGGGCTTAAAAAGGGGAGGATCCCGGCCAAAACAGGACATATGGTCACCCTAGTGCGTGGTGTCCCCTGCACAGTTCAGGATCAGAGGTTGTTGGGGGAGAGATATCCCAGCCGGGCCCCTGGTTAGCGTCTCTTCCCTAGTGCAGCAGTTCCAAAATTTTGCTCCAAAGGATCCGGACACACCAGAGGAATTTCCTATGCCACAGGAGCGTTCCAGGTTCCCAGCAGCTTCCCAAGGCAAAGCCCTGAAACATGATAGTGAAGTCAGCAAAACATGAGTTTTATTGGTCCTGCCTGCACTGCATGAATATTCATATGGGATGAAATTCCCCTCTGTGCGGAGGGCTAGCACACAGCCTATGTACCACTCAGTGTCACACTGTGATGGGGTGTATACGCTCCACACTGGCTAACCCTGGAATAAGAGGTTTCAGAGTAACAGCCGTGTTAGTCTGTATTCGCAAAAAGAAAAGGATCCCAATGAAGTGAGCTGTAGCTCAAGAAAGCTTATGCTCAAATAAATTGGTTAGTCTCTAAGGTGCCACAAGTACTCCTTTTCTTCCTGGAATAAGAGAAGCCTGAGCCCAATTAAGCCACTGAGTGGCTCTTTGAGGAGTGTTTAGGCATAATTGGTGATCAAAGGCAGGTGGGGAGGTAGTTGGGCTCAGAGGCCAGAGGGGAAAACACAGCCTTAGAACAAGCTCTGAGCTTAATAGCAGGTACTGGCTCCCTAGGAAGAAACTCTGGGAACTGTTGCTCAGCACACAGAGACAGGGAAGGGTTGGGGAAAAGGCCTGAAGAAAGGTTAATGGCAGGCAGTGGCAAAAAGTCTGCTGAAGCAGACTTCAGCTGCCATCCTAGGGTCCCTGGAGTGGATCCCAGTGTAGGCAGTAGACCTGGGGTTTTCTGTCAGCGGCTTGGTGGGAAGCTCCTGATAAGGACAAATAACACTCTGAGAGAAGGTGAGGCTCACAGAGCCCAGAGCTGAGGGCTGAAGATGAGATACAAGGAGTGGGGTGATTGTTTGCTGGACTTTTTGTTACCCTGGAAGAGGTGGGATTCAAATGTGACTTGGCTGGGGGTCTGAGTCACAAGAAGAGTCAGACTGTGGCAGGATGAGAGTGGCTGCTGGGAGGGGCACAGGAGACAGACGCTGCTACCCCATGCCTAGCTGCGAGGGGCCAAGCCACCGGTGAGTACGCTCTTCTATATGTACATAGGACTGATTAAGTCTTCAAAATCTTGTCTCCACATGCACTGGGCTCATGAGTGGTGAGATACAGTCCTTCTTGTTTGTTCCACAGCATTAATCAGGAATTGAAAGGGGACATCTCAGGAGGGCAATGTAGTTACTGTCTCAAAAACTGGTACCATAGAGAGAGATGTAGCTAAATATAACAATAAGGCTCAGTGGACTAATACATAGCTACCCCACTTTTACTCTGGTATAGCTGAGGTCAGAAACTGGGTTTAAATAACACTCTACAATTATAAAGTGCCAGGTAATAAGGATCTTGATGCAACTTACACCCACCAGTAATGCTACAGTTCTGTATGTTTGTTTTTATTTTCAATAACTTCGGACGTGTCCCTTCGTTCCTTAATCTTGCATGGTGTCATATTTGCAGTCAGCCTGTGCAGATCTCAGTATCATCATCTAACCAGCAGATTATTGCACAGATCCTTGGGGAACCAACAGAAGGAAAAATTTCCTACTGCTGCAGCTCTGTGCAATTAGCTTCCTTGAGAGGAAGCCTATGAAAGGGTTGGAGGGTTCCGGGAACATTACTAACACTTTTAGTGATTCAGGCCAAGGCAATGCCACATCTCCATAAACCTATTGCAGTAGGGGAAAATCCTACCTCTAATCCATGGCTGAGGATTGCCCCACGCTATTGCAGTTCTGCAGAGCAAGCCAGGGAGGGATAGGTTTTAGGGGGAGTATACAGGGGCCCATGGTGCTGGGCCCAGACCCAAATGCGTACCTGTGCACCAAGGGTAGAGGGATTTAGGAAGGAGTGGGGGTAGGGAAGTTTCTATGAGGCTGCACCAGGCTGTGGAGTGGCAAGGAGGCTTTGACAGCTGAGTCCCCACAGTAATGGTTGTGGCTGAGCTCTGTAGCCTTTGTGAGTGTGTTACATTCCCCACCAGGAACCCCAGGGCACAGCCTGAGTAGGGGGTGCTGTGCTGATATGCAGAGTTGAGCTTTTTATGCTTACGGTGATCCCCTTGAGGGGCGTGGGGTCAGAGAGGAACCTTCTCCGGACACATACAGCATTGCACAATCGCTCAGGTGCATTAAGGATGGAATGTTCTGCAGGTATTGGCCAGTGCCAGAAGCTGGCTGCATGGCTAGGCAGCCCAGTGATCTGATCCAGTATGATGACTTCTGCGCTCCTGATTCCGAATAGCCCATGGCAGGCCCATCTTTGCCTGTTAGATTTTGAGTACCATGAAACAAAAAATTGCATCAACCGTAACTCCCCAGACAGGCTACAATGGAAATACCTAGAGGAGATTGTGTGACCTTCTACTTTCATAAGGAAAAAAGAGAGTGTAGATGGTTGGTAATAGAGCCAAGTAGCTAGGAATTTAGTCTGTGAAATCTCTTATAGTTGTCTGGGACCTCCTGAATAGGTGCTTAATTAGCTGTTAGATTCTGTTGTTCCAACTCTGTCATCTACGTTGATCATTTTTTTTCCCCATCTGCTAAGTACAGCCTCCCTGTCAAAACGTCATTTACCACTATTGCCTGTTTCCAGAATGTCTCCTTCTCCTCCTCGTCTCAGTGTGCAGCCCACAGACTGGCATGGGGCTGGCAGTGTTCCTTCAGACGCTTGCAAGTATCCTGCGTGAGAGAGAGGCTCTTGCCCTTATCTTCTCTTTCACTATTCCTAGTGTAAGGTAGAGGAGTGCTGCTGAAGTCAATGGAGTTACTCCAGATTTACACCCATGTAATTCACAGCCAGATTTAGTCCCATAGCAGAGAATTGATGCTTTAGTTTTTTTTAAAGAAAAATGAAAACGTTTGTTATACACAGAAAAATAATAGATTTGAAATGACTTGCTGAGCAAACATCGCTGTGTCGCTACTTTTGTTTCCCCCCTCTGTGCATGAGCGTATATAAACCCATGCCCACTTCCCACAAGTGTGTTGAGGTATTGGTGGTGTTTGTGTGCTATGATGAACTCCGAAAACTCTGTGTAAATACAAAACCAAAGGAGTACCATACTGTTAATAGGAAGTTGTCCATATCTAGGACCTGATCCTGCAAGGTGCTTCTGTATAGAACTGGAAAATCCATTTCTTCCCTTCTTCCCCCTCCCACCCTACCCCCCTCACCCCCCGACACACACACTCCTAGGGACAAGCCCTCTTAACTCTTCTTGAGGTCAATGGCAAATGAGAGGTGTCTGAGGGCTGAGTGCATCAAGTTTCAGCGCTGTAACATGCCAGTGTAGCCGGTACACCGGCGCTGGGAGCCGCACGCCTTGTCGGGGTGGCTTTTCTTACAGCACGGGGAGAGCTCTCTCCCAGCGCTGGTGCTGCGACTACACAGCCACGTTAAAGCCCTGCTGCGGCAGCTCTGGAGAGTGGGGCCTCCAAACAGAGCCCGGCAGCTCTGGAGAGTGGGGCCTCCAAACAGAGCCTGGCCAGAGTTTTTACTGTGTGCCTTTACGAGCACTCAGTCAATTTCACTGAAGTGTTTGGAGGATTTAACAGCTCCAGTAATTCTTTGTCCATTTATGATGACCGCTCCAACCAAAGTGGGGTGGAGTGGAGGCAATTGAAGGGTTTTATGACTTGAAAATCCAGTCAAAACAATGTAGAAAAGCCAGGCCAATATGCCTCTTATTTGCAATACATATTATTTAGGTTCCAACCTATGAAAGCAATGCCGCTTTTTAGGCTCTGGCTAGCTAATTCTCTGCCTCAGCATTTACATGTCATAATAAAAACACTTAGGCCTATCAGAAATGAGTACAGTTCCTTTCATTGCAGAATAATTAAGGGTGACTCTTGTCAAAGGCATGGTGTACGCTATACATGATTGGATTACCTGTCTGTTTGGCAGCAATTTTCAAGTGTGTTAAAGTTTTTTATTATCTGATGTTTGTTCATTTAGGTGGAATTTCTTTTGTGATGAGGCAGAACTTATTTTCCAGCCCCTACAGGTGGCTTTGTCAGCTATCCAAACCATTCATGAAAAGGCAGATTTCCAATTGATCTCTCAATTAGAGCAGCGCTAATATTGGATAAGCAAGGTTTCACCTAGCTTTGATTCATTCCTGGCTGCTCCAAGATTTGAGGATGCTTACAAAAGAACAAATCACTTTGACATTGAGGGACCATCTTCTTGTTCTGTGTTCGTACAGTGCCTAGCGCCATGGGGTTGTTGGCAATAAGATGATAATCCATCTTCTTTGAGAGAGCCTTCCTAACACAAGTGACTCTCACAACATGAACACTCCTTTTATTCCCCCACACACACCCCTTCCCCACCACCACAACAACCACCACCTAACCCTTGTAGAACTTTGACCACCAAAAGCCAGAGAATCCATACAGTCCACTAGGGACTTGGCTCTTTCGATTGTTTTTTTTTTTTTTTTTTTAACATGGAAGACACTCAGCTACTACAGTTTAAAACCTAAAATAGAGATAATAAATAAAAATGACACTTTCAGCAGGATTCTATTAAACCTAATCCTGATCCCCAAATTCAAACCTGATTCCAAATTTTACAGCCAAACCTGACCTTAACCCCCGAAATCAACCCGAATCTTAACTCCTGGAACTCGACCAAAATTTAAGGTTTGGGATCTAATCTCAAACAGGGTTTGCAACAAAAACCCACCATAAAAAAACAAATCCAATCCTAACTCTGAAATTGTCTAACCTCACCTGAAACAAAAAAACCCTAACTAACACTTAAATAACTGCAGTGTGCCACAAAGAAAAGGAGGACTTATGGCACCTTAGAGACTAACCAATTTATTTGAGCATAAGCTTTCGTGAGCTACAGCTCACTTCATCGGATGCATTCAGTATGCCAAGCAGCATTAATGCTGGGTCTTGCTTTTCATCCCAGACTCTGAAAGTGCTTTTAACAGTTGATTAGGTGGCTTTGTACCTACTCTGCAGAAGGGTAAATCACGTAGGCTTTTTGAGCTTCACGTTACACGAGGTCACGTGGTCGAGATCTTCAAAAGAGCTCAGGACCCAACATTGAGCACTTTAGAAAAATCAGAACCCAATGTGCTGAGCTCTTTGGAAAATCTGGCTCATAGTGAGTCAGTGCCAAGACTGGGGTTAGAACCCTGCAGCCCTGATCCCCTGCTCTAACTACAGAACGGCCAACCTCACCTCCCCAGTTCAAAAAAGAAGGCTGTGCTCTGATTGCTTAGACCTGGGGCTGAAATACTCAAACTTTAAGCTCCTAAATGCCTATTGAGGCTTCCAGTATATGTGGTCTGATTAATTTATTTTTATTTTGTTTTATTTTATTCTTCTCCAAAGGTGCCATGCACATGAGGCTGTTAGGAAAGCCAGTGAGTTCCCATGTATCCTGCATCTCTGAAAATACAGCTGTTTAGTTGAAATATAGAATTAGGAATCGTCTAACTTTAGACACTCAGAACTGTGACACATGTGACCCTGGGTCATGTTTTAGAATATGCTGCTGTAACTGAAACACAATCAAATTGTAATCAGTCTGTAATGTGACAAACCAAGTGTCTTCATGTGGTGTTTTAAGTTTGGTGGGACAGGATTACCCTTTTAATCTTGTGTTAATACTTTTTGTCATGGAATCTCTTGCTTTATGAAAAAAGGTTGAACACTTGGTGAAATTAATACCTGTATAGAAAGCCAATGAATGGTTTGTGTATACTTCTGTTTTTAAGAACATAAATGGCATGTAAGTGGTGCATAGGCCTTTTGGTCCTCTGCACATCTATGGCAGAATTTGTTCTTGTGTAAAGTTGAGCAAAGTGTTCAGTACACGTGGGGGTGGGAGGAGAACCCCCACGAGGGAAGGTGCATATTGCATTAATTTTCACAAGGAAGACTGATGTTCTGTATGAGCACAGCACATACTGTACGTTCACGGTCATAACATCATGACCTGGTGACACAGTCATGTGCATAATTCTACCGTAGCTGTGTTTAGTCTCATGTTTCAAGTTTGTAGACTGAACTGTAAATTATGACACAATCATGGAGTCATAAAATTGATGGAGTCAGTACTTCTTCTGGGACACATTCTGTATACCAAAAGCAGCAAATGCAAAGGACACCATTCCTGTACTCAAAAGCAAGGAGGTTTAAATGTATGGAGACCTAATTCTGGCCTGCCACAAAGGGTGAACTTCACATCGCCAGGATGGGATAGGGAGCCTCTCTGTCTGTTTCCAATGCAGAATGCTGGCTGGTTCACACATAAACATGCTCAGATTTCAAATAGATAATTAATTCAAACAGCTTATTGATCACAGCTAACTCTCCTAACGGAGGTAGTCTAGAAAGTGTTTAAGTGAGTTTTTTCTTGCTAAGTCACAAGCTAACTCTTGCTTGAATGAAAAATAGGTTAATTTTAAAAAGTTGGTCAGAAAGTTGAATAGCAATTGAATTTTTTGAAATATTAATGTATAAGTGTAAGTTGGCAGCATGGAAGAAATTGCTGAAGAATTGCAACAGTTCTGCTGTCTAATTTTACTCACATAATATGCCTGGTTGGTTTTTAATGTGCTTCAGTTCATTTGATGGAAGACTAAAGATTAACCTTATATCAGTTATTACCGTATTGTTATACGGACATTCTGAGGATATATAGTTTGGACGCTCTACACGTGAGACTGAATTTCTACTCCCATAACCTGCCAATTACCCATGCGCATGCAAATTTAATGAATGAGGTGAGCGTGACAGACACAT
Source organism: Lepidochelys olivacea (assembly GCF_965140295.1). Classification (NCBI taxonomy): domain Eukaryota; kingdom Metazoa; phylum Chordata; order Testudines; family Cheloniidae; genus Lepidochelys; species Lepidochelys olivacea. Next base: position 2,826,701 of record NC_140431.1, on the reverse strand, counting down.
TGATTGTCTGGAATCTATAAGAAGCATCTTCCCAATTCAGTGAACGATCTGAAAGGTGTGTTTTAACCTGGTTTTAACATAGGGTTAAAAAAGGGCTGGATCTCTCATTAGAGAGTGATGGAAAATCAAATATCTTCGGGGTTGGCTATCTTGGGTCTGACTCTTAGTTACTACTTTCCTAAGCTTGAGGTAGAGATGACTGTGGGCTGGGCTGGGCTGGGCTGGTTTTACACCAGTTTTGCAGTTACGTATTCTGAATTCCTACCACTCCAGTTAATTGCAGAACTGCGCTTTGTTGCAGGGGAGCAGGTGGAGTCTAAAGAGACCTCAGCAGTCAGTGCACCATTGTCCAAGAGCATAAAGCAATGGGGAATGGTTGCCACAAGTGATTTGTGAGAGGCTTCAGCACTTGGTCAATGCATCCTCATCACCTTTTGCCTTCAAACTGGCCTATAGCTGAAAGGTCTGAAAGTGCTGTTGTCACTTCTCCGCCAGTGATAAGTGAACACTGCAGCTGCTGCTGGGAAAAGTCTGCTTGAACAGGTCAGCTCTGGTAACATGCAAAGAAATCATTGCTTCCCAATAGCTAAAATGGTCCACTTGCTTTGGCAACATAAATAGTTCTGAACCATTCAGGCTCTACTGTCCTTTTCATTAAGGAAGGAGAGCTTGTATTTAACAATTGTTAGAGTTATGTAGTGTGTGAAAGAATACATCTCAGACAGAGCTGACAGTTGCTTGCCCTGCCTTGCAGTCCAAACCCCCTCTTTCCAATGTGAAGCTTGACCTCTCTTGACTTCTGCAGCTGCACTCCACATCCTTAAGCAAAAGAGCAGCTGCTTTACACACACATCCTTTTCCTACCTGCTGAAAAAGTAGCCTTCCAGTCCAAACAGGAGTGATCTCTACAGTCAACAGGAAGATATACACAAGGAAAAGGAATTATTTGGGGATGTATGGGAGAGGTATAAATGGGGGTCAGGAAGTGAAGCTAAAAACTAAAACTGAGTTCTGCTTTCTAGTAGTGTTGCTGTGAGCTGTTAAACAGCTGCTGTATTTCATCCCAGAGATGACTGCATTTTAGTGAGCTGATGTAATTCCTCTATGCAGACTTTGAAATGCACAGTAGGATCCTTTGGCATTTAAGATAAGACTATATTATCACTGTTACTATTTTCTCTTACTAGTAGTTGGTGTTTCAGTTAAGTGTTTTTAAAGGTAATTGTGTGTCAAGTCTGTTACTGACATACTCCCATTGATCACATGACTCTAATGAATACATATATTTTTGGAAAGACCTTGTTTAATATCCAAATGCTGAAATTAGCTTATTATGTAATTTCAATGAAATGGCACATGAATTAATAAGGAGATTTCTTAAGGAACTGCAGTCTCTTCAAGAGGCATGAATTCAGTGATCACTGTAATTATTATGAAGTTATACTAAAACATGATGTTTTACTTGGCTAATTCAAGGGCAATAAGTATGAATAATGGTCTTTTTTTCCCCCCTGACTTCATGTTAGTCATTCTTTCCTTAATTATGGAGCAATTCTCTGATTTAGAGGGACAATGCAGCAGACTAGGTAGCTCTGCTAAAGAAGTCTTAGTCTTTCTATAGCTGGATACCAACTGTCAAACACAATTTCTGTTCCACCCTAAACTCCAGTATCACCTGTTTCTTGGGGGGACTTCATGCTTCCTGCAGAGATGGAGTTATCTTAGGTACTTTTAAGGCCCAATCACCATAGTATCTGAGACCCTCCATCTTCAGTTCACTCAAAGAACTCAAATCCCAGGCTAGCACCAAACAGGATGATCTTTTCTCCCAGAAATTGAGGATAAGGAGCCTGTGGAGTTGCATGAAGTAATACAAGTTTAGCAGGAAAAGAGATCACAAAGGCTACTGACCTTTTGGTGAAATATACCCCTGGGCAGAGATGCAGCAAAGGGCTGAGGTGGCATTTACATCCATTGAAATCCTCAGAGTAGGGACTTGTGCTGTCTTTCTGCATGGGATGAATTTTACATTTTCTCAGTGCTATATTGATGGGGTGTCCACAGCCACTCTTGGCAACAGTTCTATTATCTGTATAGTGTCGGTGCTTAGCAACCCTAGTCATAGGCCAGAGCCCCACTGTGATCCAATGCTGTACCCACACATAACAGTCACTCCCAGTCCAAGGATCTTACCAGCCAAGTAATTTGTGGCTACAGCCCTGGACTTGGAATCAGGAAATTTGGTTCAAGTTCTAGCTCTGCTGCTGGGTGACCGAGGGCAAGTCACCTACCCTCCCTGTGTCTGGCTCCCCATATGTAATATAGCAGTAATGGTACTGACCACATTTGTGAAGTGTTTTGAGATCTGTGGGTTAGAAGTGAGTGATAAGAGCTTGGTGGTGGTGTCAAAGCCTCCCTGTAGTTTACCGGGAGGTCATGGCTCATTTGGCAGGTAAATGCACTGCATCTGTCTTCCTTTCCCATGGTCTTTAAAATGCATTTCTTCCTGGATTAAATATCTAGACTGCCACTTCAGCGGTATCACCGTATCTAACTAGGTAGATGTCTTTGATCACTCACTCCAGCCTTGCCTTTGTTCTATTAAAAATATCTGAGTCTGTTTGCTTTCTAATGCAGAAGATGAGAAAATGTTGTCAAGGTTTTCTTATGATTCTCTGCCAATTATGCTCTTGTGCTGGTATGAGATCAGAGCCCAGCAAAAGCAAAGAATCTTTTTTTTTTGGGGGGAGGGGGGGAGAAGGGGGGTGTCACTCTACCTTTTGACTACTTCCTGCACTGATTATTTCCCACATCTTCAGAAGATGTCCCTGCAACATGGTATCTTTCAGAGAGGAGCGCTCTCCCAGAAAAGTGACCTGAGGCACAAGTGATAATGAAGAGAACCTTGATACTCACCTATTGTAGCTGAAACTGAAAAGAGGGACTTTTTTAAATCAAGTGAATCATTGGTTAAATTAAAGCCACCCCAGATTGTGGTGGTTTCATGGTGCTCCAGGGCCTTCTGTCTATTTCCATAGTCCCCAAAACAATCTGTTAGCTGTAGATACACCTCCATCGCGATATAATGCGACTCAATAGAACATGAATTTGGTAGAACACGATAAATCAGCGCTCCAGGTGGGGGGCTGCACGCTCCGGTGGATCAAAGCAAGTTCGAAACAACACAGTTTTACCTATAACGCGGTAAGATTTTTTTGGCTCCCGAGGACAGCGTTCTATCGGGGTAGAGGTGTACTTATTTTTATCTCCATGTTTGGTGTAGAATGTTAAGCACAGAAATTTTGGTTTCATCAAACCTTTATTTCCTGGCTAAAATAGCTTTTTTTTAAAAAAGAAATACAAAACAAAACACGAAACCCTAATCCTATATAATTAGTCCTGTGTTTATTTTTCAACAGCTGTTCTCTCTCTGTTTGAAGATCTGCTTTTGAGTAGCCTCTTTCTCTCCCTCCCCCCCACCTCCTTCAAGGGAGATGAAATGTGTAGGATTTCAGCTGTTTCTTCTGGGAATCCTTGATGAATGCAGCATGGCATTTCCCAGCCCAAGTTCTCCACAATGATTGTTTCTTCTCTATGGCTAGAAGGCGAATCCTGGGAAGAACTTGCACTTGGGGATTTAAGGATAAAAGGTGTTGCTATGAGGAAGCTCAGCTCTTCTGCCCAGAGGTGTCTGGGGAATTAAGGATGCCACAAGACTAGGAATGAGCAGAAGTTCAGATAAGTAAGGATTATAGAAAAGTTCTCAGTGATTAGTAAATGCATAAAATAAAAAAAAACTAAATTCCTCCTCTCAGAACCGGTTGTAGATCTGTTTTCCTGGTTAAGAATAACTGCATATAAGGCTTCTACTCTCTCTCAAGGCTTCCAAATTCATGATATTTTGTCTACAGAGTAACTACTCAAATCTCCCCATGTTAATTATTATATGTTTTGTTTAGTACTTGCATGTGGACTAATCAACCAGAGTGGCCTATTAGACAAAGCAGTGAAGTCCACAGTGATCCAGAAATGGCTCATCTGGAGAAAACCATAGCATAATTCATTAAAACCTTGCTCATTTTGCATGAAATTCACCTCTGTACAGGAGGCCAGTACAAGAGCTATTCGCTTTTTCAGTCTTTCTTACAGCTTACTTTAAGGCCTGATCCCATTTAGGTAAATGTCAAAATTCCCATTAGCTTCAATAGTTTAGGATCAGGCCCATAACCGCGGAAGCTTTTTAAGGGGTGTTTGTAGCACTGCGGGGCTCTGATGCTCTTAAGTCCCAATGAGCTGGAAGTTCACTTTGACTCATAGGGTTAGGTCTTTGTATTGTAAACTGCTTGGGGCAGGGGCTGTGGGTGGGATTTTCTCCAGTGTCTAAGGGAGTTAAGCACCTAGTCCTCATTGTCAGTCACCTAACTCCTCTAGTGCTCTGGAAATTCCCACCCCATCTAGCTCTGGTACTTACACAGTCCCCCACCCCCCATTACTGTAAATATCTGAACACCTTGCCATCTCTAGTGTGTTTCTCTTCACATCACTTCTGTCCCCTAGGGAAGTTCTACTCTCCCCATGGACAGAGCTGTAAACTGGCTTGCCCAAGGTCACACAGGAAATCTGTGATGCAGCAGGGAGTGAGACCTGGGTCTCAAGTCCTAAATTAGTGTCCTAATCGCTCAACCATCCAGTGACGTTGGAACAATGTGTACCGTGGGAGTGCTGAGAGAGAGCCATTGAACAAAACTGTAAACCGTGCATATGATGGAAACCACTTCAAGTCTGTGGGATGCTGCTGCACCCCCAGCAGCCCTGCAGCCCTCTTTCTCTGTCATGCTGTGCCTTCTGCTAAGCTCTGGCGTGAGGAGCACACTGTCAATGATCAACCGAAAAACTAGTCATAACCTATCTTCTGCAGGTGCTGTTGCGGAGCAGCTGGTTAACATCCCCATCCTCTAGGAACTTAGACTCCAATCAAATGAATGGAAATAGGTTTGGGACACTTTCCCTTCTGCCTTTAAATCTCTTATCCCCATCCCTCCGGACATTTCTCCTCACAGCGCCGTCTCCGCCATCACAATTCTCTGTAGATTTTACCCCATTCATGTCAACGGTGCTGATTTGAATACTTGTCTTGGACCAGCAGCACAGACATGCACTGAGCATTGCTCAGAGTGACTATCGGCTGCAAGCCTGGAGCATTAAGCACAGCTCTGTAGTAGGATGGAATCTTTGTCGTTCTCTGATTCTGACCCCTGGCATAAATCATCCCCAGTTCACAGCTGATGAATGTGGTGGTTGATGTAAAAATTTGGTAACATTCTTCGGAATGCAGATGTGTGAGAAATTTGTCTAAATGTCACAGTGACTGGCACTTGATACATAGATGGCATGGATGGAGACAGTGGGTCAGATTTTCAGCTGGAGTAAATTGGCATACGTCTCTTAAATTCTGGCTCTCTGTAATTATCTATATACATATTGTATCTATTACAACCCTTGTTACAGCTGGTCTCTGACTCTACAGTGATTTACACCAGCTGAGGATCTGGCCCAGAGAGATTACTATCCTACATTGAAGAGCTCTCTTTCCAGGAAAGTAGAGGAACAATGTGTACACAGAAAGAGCAATCTCCATGTGCCCCCTGCTTCACTGCTGATACGTGACAATGTGATGTGCGCATCACGCTGGTACGCGTGTTTGTTAAAGGAGCAGTGTGATTTCCGTCCGGCTGGTCTCTAATGAAGAGAGTTAGCATTTAGTGAAAGGAGATGCGTGTCTATGCAGAGCCCCTGCCACCAAGGCCTGAAATGTAAAAAGCTGATTGCTAAGTAATGCCTCTGGCAAAAGTGATAGGGCTGTGTATGAAATGCCAGCTTGCTGCCTTCTACTGCCTCTGAATGGTTTAACCTCATTTATCCTTTGGGTACTTACAGAACCATTTTACATTTGTGCACTTAAAGGATTAAATGAAATAAATGGAGATGATTATTACTGCACAGCAAAGCTAATGTTTAAGGACATGCTGTTTTGTTGCAACTGGAACTCCATTTGCACTGTTTGGATACTTTGCAAGCTTTTCAAAGAGGGGATGATGAATCATACAGTCTCAAGCACTCCACTGCTAATGAGAAAACTGTTAGTAATATGCTTTTTCTGCCTCTCCTGCTCCAGAAGTAACTAGAACACTGATTCCCTTCTCGTTTAAAGTCAAGCAAAATAAGAAGCAAGCCACATAACACATACATGACATTGATGTATAGTGTTCACATTACCTAAATGGCTCTGGTTTTCTACCAAAAATAATTTGAATACATCTGAGTGAAGGGTAATTTTTTGTGTATGTTTGTGTTCAGCTGCAGATGGAAATGTGAACCAAGTGATTACAGAAAAAGCAATCCGTTCAGATAATGAAACAACCAATCTGGAGCTTTGTCTGAAGTGCAAACCAAAGCTGCACTGATATTTGAAATTTGGAAATCTTGAGCAACTGTTTTTTATTCCTGATCTCCCCACCTCCATGTTTTCATGTGACTCGGCATTTCACTCAGGACTACAAACAGACCCATTAACATGCTGTGATATCTTTGGCCTATTCAGAAACAGGAAATTCTGGATATGTCCTGAGGACAGCACAGTATCTTGAGATTCCCTGGTATGATTTATAGACCCCTGAAATATAAAACAATAGCACGTGCACTCAAATTGTAGGTCTAAATCTCTTGAGTTCCCTCTATCTGTACAACGGCTGGGTCTTTATAAAATAATACCGTATTTATATGGAAAGCAGGATCATTCCCTGTTCTGTTCATTCCCTCTGGGGCATCTGGCATTGGCCACTGTTGGAAGACAGGATACTGGGCTAGATTGCATTTTTTTTTCCTCTGATCTGACCCAGTTTGGCTGATCTTATGTTCTGTCTGAGCCAAGAACTGGACATCAGGACTCATGAGTAGAGCTGGCAGGAATTTCCTTCTGTTGGGGAATTTCCCAGAGTGCTGCCTGGGAGTATGAGCCTTGGGAACCATGGGTGAGCTGGAAGCCTTAGACCTTGGGAGACAGGCCTTTCAGGCTTCCTGCTGAGGAACATAATTCAGCTACTACCTGGCTAGGGTTAGGATATCCCGCATGATAAGGCTGTTGTAGGATTGTCTGTTACAGGGTGCTTGCATCTTCCTGGGAAGCATCTGGTACTGGATGCTCTCAGAGGCAGGATGCTGGACTAGAGGGATCATTTCTCTAATGTGGCGTGGCACTTCCTATGTCTCTCTACAACTTCCATTATGAAGCTTTGTATGGCCAGGTAAAATCCTTCCTGTTAGCTGCTTTGCAGAGTCTATGCTGAATAGATATTCCCAGATTGACAAGGCCACTGTCTCAGACCAGAGAACTTCTGCGACTGTCCTCTGAGCAATTAGTGTTCTGGGCAGCTAACAATGGAGGCAGTGCTTAACGGTAGCTGACCTCATCCATCCTAGAGAGAGCGTGGGCCGCGTGAATGAGGACCCTGGGAGAACACAGTGGTGCCAGGGAGAACTCTCTTTAACTTACACTTATCAATCCAGAGCAGAAAAACAGCTCTGCTTCCAGCACCCTGGACTCCTTAAGTGCTTGTCATTGTTAAGGTGTCTCCTTTATAATCATGTCTAGGTGATTCGGAGCTTTCCTAAATTGGAACAGAGACATGCTTGTCAAACCCTCTCCAGTACTGCGCTTCCATCTGGTGCCTTTGAGTGTCTCATACTTACAGTGTGAACTCTCTTGGGTGTAACTAATGCATCTGGATTCGTTTGCTGTATATTAATGGCATTGTTTTCCTCTGGCTGTGCAGTACTCAGGACTTCCATTGTGACAGGATCCAGGCATTCAGATGTCAAGCTGATGTGCTAGGTGGCTGATTTCAAAAGGTTGGCTTGCAGCCAACCACAGGAGGAAAGAAAAGAGAAAACGCTTACAGAAGGCAAAAAAGCACATCTCCTCCCATCCGCTACTTAAGGAACCCCTGTACTATGGAGAGCCTTGCTTGGAAGCAGTTCAGCCCTGACAGCCTCTGGGCCTTATTTGTGAGCATACCATGAGTCCATCTATGGGCCGAATACCCATGTCCTAGAGTCTCAAATGCCACATCCCATGATACAGTGATGGTGGCATGACAAACATGCACACAACTGGGCCCGATTCACCTTTTTTGTGCACATCAGCCCAGATCCTCAATTGGTAAAATCAGTGGCGCTTCACTGGCTTACACCAGCTGAGCATCTGGCCCTGTGCCTGTGCATTGCATAAAGATCACATTCTGTGGGTAGGCGTAGGACTTTGCTTCGACGGGTTTCAAAATAGTCTATTTTTACATTAAATCACCAAGGTAAAAGGCCCTGGAGAAGACGGAGACCTTTAAAATACTCGACCATAGTATTGTATCTTTTTATATTGAATTTGCTCACGGCACAGGGTTAGAATGCTAGGCTGTGCCCCAGCACTTGGTATAATAGTCCCTTTAAGGTGGGGTTTAGCAGCAGTAGGATGCTATAGTGTAGTAACCAAAGACTACCTTAACATAGCAGAGTTTTGCTATTGTGGGGTAAAAGTGAGTGAGTGTGTGCACGCACGCACCTGTATACACCACTGCCATCTATTGGATAGAATCGAAACTGCTCAATTCTATGTCCTAGTCTCTGTACTGATAAAATACAATAAACCCTCCCTGAGCAGTTACCTGGTTGAGATGGCTAATGAGGCGCAGGAGGATTGGAGTTCCGTCCCTGCTATTGCTGTGTACTTACAAGTGGTCACAGTCTAATGTTCAGCATCACGATGCAATGCTTTAACTGTGGCTTCTCTTACAGAAACATATGCATCTGTTTGCAGGATCAGGAACCTAATTTGCCGCTTCTGCTTGCGAGCTACCCACACGGAATTAGGGTGCTGAATGTCAAGATACATGTTGAAAATCAAAATTGAAAACGTTCAGACTGAAATAAATTTTCCTAGCCATCTTTGTCCACAATAGGCAAGAGAGGAATTATTTTTTTAAAAGTTGCAGTGTTTGTATCCCTTACCCCAGTGTATATCCGAAGTAAATCCACTGATGTTTAAGATAATCTGTCTTTTATATCCATTTAAGTGAGGGGAGAACCAAGCACACAGCTCTCTTACGAGAGTAAGAGGCATATTGCTACAGCTGTAAGCTTATATTTCAAAGTGAGCTGTGGCTGTCACTTTGTCTGTACAAGTGTTCTTTGCTCAAGTTATAAATAATTTTAATGTCTCTGCTTTTTTCAGTTTGCTCTTTGGGTTATTTTTAGACACACCGGTTCTGTGGAAGTTAGGGATCTACATTAAGACGTGTGTGTTAGAAAACAAAGTCAGCACCACTGTAAAGATGGGAGGAGTATTGTGAGGTTTCAGTCATTCAATATTTAGATCATTGTTTCTTTAAAAATATGCATCAGTCAGTTTAATAATAATAATTAATAAGTGTTCCCCTCAGAGTGGCTGATCCAGAGCCTGGCCTGAAAAATCTCCAGAGGTTTTTGACTGTGAGGAGAGATGTTTCATGTTTAGCATTTTTAGGACAATCCAGTAGCCACTCCTAAAAGAAAAGGAGTACTTGTGGCACCTTAGAGACTAACCAATTTATTTGAGCATAAGCTTTCGTGAGCTACAGCTCACTTCATCGGATGCATACTGTGGAAAGTGTAGAAGATCTTTTTTATACACACAAAGCATGAAAAAATACCTCCTCCCACCCCACTCTCCTGCTGGTAATAGCGTATCTAAAGTGATCACTCCCCTTACCATGTGTATGATGATCAAGGTGGGCCATTTCCAGCACAAATCCAGGGTTTAACAAGAATGTCGGGGGGGGGGGGGAGTAGGAAAAAACAAGGGGAAATAGGTTACCTTGCATAATGACTTAGCCACTCCCAGTCTCTATTCAAGCCTATTTCCCCTTGTTCCCCCCCCCCCCCCCCCGACAGTCTTGTTAAACCCTGGATTTGTGCTGGAAATGGCCCACCTTGATTATCATACACATGGTAAGGGGAGTGATCACTTTAGATAAGCTATTACCAGCAGGAGAGTGGGGTGGGAGGAGGTATTTTTTTCATGCTTTGTGTGTATAAAAAGATCTTCTACACTTTCTACAGTATGCATCCGATGAAGTGAGCTGTAGCTCATGAAAGCTTATGCTCAAATAAATTGGTTTGTCTCTAAGGTGCCACAAGTACTCCTTTTCTTTTTGAGAATACAGACTAACACGGCTGTTACTAGCACTGGCTAGTTTCAGAGTAACTGAAGTCATAATCATAGTGACATTTCTGTTGCAGTAGTGTTTAGAGCCCTCAGTCAGGATCAAGTCCCTGTTCTGGCAACTGCTTGTTTGATATGAAACTGCCTTTCTTCCTGTGTGACATTCCTGCAATTGGATGAGTTTGTTTTCTCCCTTTTTATTTAAATTTAAGGGGCTGCTTATAAGAGATTCTCTCCGAAATTTTCCTTTCAGGCATTCAGAGAAGTGGTGCATTAAGACATGGGGGGGCCTGAGGTTTATTGTTTAATGCAACAGTGCCTTTAAACTGGGGTTATCCATTGTGCTTGCCAATGCATAACAGACAGTACCTGCCCCAAAGAGTTTACAATCTAAGAATCAAATCATGCAAGGAACATCTTCCCTGCCCATTGGTTTCAAAGGCAGTTGAGGATGCTTACTATCTTCCAGAGGATGCTCCACACAGTACAGAATTAGACCATGAAGGAATGATGTAAGTCAGTGATTCTCAATCAGGGGTATGCATACTCCTGTGGGTACAGAGAGGTCTTCCAGGGAATGTTTGCCTAGTTTTCCAACCAGCTACAAAAAAGCACTAGTGAAGTTAGTTCAAACTAAAATTTCATACAGACAAGGATTTGTTTATACTGCTCTATATACTGAAATGTAAGTACAATATTTATATTCAAACTGATTTATTCTTGCATGGTAAAATGAGAAAGTAAGCAATTTGTCAGTAACAGTATGCTGTGACACTTTATTTTATGTCTGATTTTGTAAGCAAATAGTTGTTAAATGCAGTGAAATTTGGGGTACACAGGACAAATCAGATTCCTGAAAGGGATACAATAGACTAGAAAGGTAGACAGCCACTGATGTAAGTAAACTTATTCTAATCTAAGTAAGTTTGTAAGTGCCATTTAATTGTGCAGGCAGTCTCTTTACTGTTACATTGCACTATTTTTGCTGAGGTGTAAAAAAAACTTGCTTACCAAAATAGAAGATCACCTTTGTGCACCTTCTGTCCCCAGAGAATACCCTTTGACAATGACTCAGGTTCCATTGGTAGAATGTCCTTTTGCAGGGCATGAAATCACATTCCTGTTTTGACCAAAGATCTGAAATAGAGGGTACCTGATAGGTCCCCCTGAGTCTGAAATGGGGGCAAGGGGACAATGACCTCTGGTGTTACTTCTGATTTCTCTGGGTAGAGTGAGGCCCAGATTCTTGGCTCCTTTTGCACTTTAACAGCACTCTAACTGCAGATCTCTTTCCCTTTGTTCCAGGATTTGGAGGATGAGTTTGTTACTGTTTCTCGCTGTTCCTGTTTTTCATACTTTGGTGGTTCAGCCCAGGCTCCAATTAATAATTTAAATAGTCACTAATTTATCTTAGTGTATGAGCAATAGAAAGTTGTCTAAATTAGAGATTATTAATGCAAATGATTTTGCCTTTTAATCACTCAGCAAATTATGTGAGCCTCTAACATTGTAAAACACTTGTGGTAAATGGTACCAAACGTCTCTTTTCTCTACTCCCCCTGGAGATTTTAAGTCTTGCTAGGTTTCAGAGTAACAGCCATGTTAGTCTGTATCCGCAAAAAGAACAGGAGGACTTGTGGTACCTTAGAGACTAACCCATTTATTTGAGCATGAGCTTTCGTGAGCTACAGCTCACTTCATCGGATGAAGTGTAGCTCAGGAAAGCTCATGCTCAAATAAATGGGTTAGTCTCTCTAAGGTGCCACACGTCCTCCTGTTCGTTAAGTCTTGCTAGTGCTTTCCATGTGGAGTCTGCTCGTTAGACTAGGCCAAGCGGCTAATCTCTCCCAAAACACTAATAATGAACCCCAGTTGTCTTCTGTCTTCACACAATTCTCCTTTTCCCGCTGGCTAAGAGCAGCTGTGGCATGTTGAATGCAATGTGTATTGTGTAGGCCCTGATTCAGCCGTCCACCTCTAGTCAATGATAGACACGAGCGCATGCCTAGCTTTAGTGTGTACTTAAAATTTAGCGTGTGGGGTTTCAGAGCCTGAGCCCAAATGTCTACACTACACTTTTTAGCACCAGAGCGTATGCTGTGAGGGCTCTGAGACAACCTGCCATGAGTGGGGTTTTTTTGTTGTTGTGGGGTTTTTGTGTGTGTGTGTGTGTGTGTGTGTGTGCCATCCAGACAGATTCCCCGCCGCAACCTTCCCCCCTTCCAGCTTATAACAGTCTTCAGATATGCTACGGGCTATTATAAAGCAGGAGATCACTTGTTCCCTATCTACTAAAGGTAGGACAAGAAGTATTTGGCCTGATCTGCAGCAAGGAAGATTTAGGTTAGATGTTGGGGGTGGAAAAACTTTAAAGGGTAGTTTAAGCTCTGGAACAGGCTTCCAAGAGAGATTCTGGAATCCCTGTTGATTTGAGGTTTTTAGGGACAGGTTAACAAACATCTGTCAGGGATGATCTAGGTTTACTTGTTCCTGCTTCAGCAGAGGTGGTGGACCAGACGGCATCTCAAGGTCTCTTCCCCGCCCCTTACATTTCTGTGATTCAATGGTTATTGTTCAATTTTCTTTTTGTTAAACAAGGACCATGGGCTTGCTGTGTAGATTTAATATACAACAACATAGATGGGCTTCTGGGGTACATTAGAAGAGAACTTCTGTGTGTCTGTCTCTCCTTCATACTTGGAATATCCTAGTAGTCATGTTTTTATGTTTGAGCTGTCTGGGTGCCTAACAGGTTTGTTTAAAGCAACCTAAAAAATCTTGTTCTATCTGTATCAGTTTAATGAGCCAGAATGGACAGGTCAAAGTTTTAATCCATTTATCTTGATGAAAAGCCTTCCAAAGCACACCCGCTTCCCCCCCCACACACACACGCACACAGTAAAAGAAGAAAAAAGAACATTCCATTGACCTGTAGGACAGCATAATTAGAGTTGAAGACCTATTTGAAACTAAATAATGGGCAGTGTATTTTATAGTATAAGGGATATACAAATACTACTTATAGCCCATCATCAACCTGCGGAACTCAATGCAGCAAGAGCAAAAAGGGAAATATGACTGGCTTTTTAAAACAAGTACTGATTGATATTTGCTGCTATTAAAGCCATAGTGATGGTGAGCATAAGTGAATTGTGCTTGCATTTAGACCAGAAGCTAATTGCTGTAATATTTTCCCCTTATGATACCACACTGTAAAATTAGGCAGGTGCATTATGGTACTGCTCTTAGCTCTTTCCTTTGAAGCATCCGGCATTAATCATTGCTCAAGGCAGGATACAGAACAAGAGGAACCAATAGTAAATCCTAGATTCCTTCCTATTCCTGTGTATGTGCATCCCTAGAGACTGCAGTTTTTTCAGAAATAATTTGATTATATCAGTAGCACTTATCTTTTAAGTGGATTTTCAGGGTTGTGCTTTGTAAATAACACAGTGAAAACCCCTGTATGCTGTAGAATAAATGATAGACAGTTGTCATGGTTACTACTCAATAATGTGTGTTGGGTTATGGTGTTAGAACCACAAGAAAAAGGAGCATTCAAGTTTTGTGTGCAGTTTAGATGTGTGATGTCTAATAAACAGACATCATTCTGCACTCAACCATACACATGCTCTGGATCCCAGGCAGGCTTGGCATTTTGAACATCACAATCTGGCTTAAAGAATGAGGACGACTTGTGGCACCTTAAAGACTAACACATTTATTTGAGCATAAGCTTTCGTGGGCTAAAACCCACTTCATCGGATACATGCAGTGGAAAATACAGTAGGAAGATGTATGAAAAAATTGGTGTTGCCATACACACTATAACGAGAGTGATCAGTTAAGGTGAGCTATTATCAGCAGGAGGGGGAAAAAAACATTGTTGTTGTGAAACATAAAAGCAAAGTAGAGATCAAGATAAAATGTCTTAAATTGTCAACAAAATCCTGCATCCTGAAATTAAACAATACCACAAAATTAACCATAAGTCAAAAGCCTGATCCCAAGAACCCTTACACCTGAAATCCTAACTCCAGTTGGGTCCCACTGAAATAAATAGAAATGCTTGACTTACACAGCCATGCTTAGAGAAGCAATGGTCTTTTAGACCAGGGTCTTGTACTTGTAACTTTTCTTAATGTTACATCTATTTATGACTTTCATGCTCCTTCGATTTCCTCAGTGTAACTTCACCTTCTGTTAAGAAGGTTTGTTTGGTGAATGTAGAGGCTAGAGGCCTGAGTGACCAAAGAAACTAGAAATCTCAAAATAAGATTTGTTCCCAATTGGATTTGAAGTGGCAAGAACTTTTCAGGGTTGACCATGTAGAGTAAAATGGAGGCATGGGGACTGTGTGATTTCCAGCATTCCCATGTCATCTAAGATTCTAGGGCAAAATTCTGGTCTCAGGTGCAATCTTGCAGCTCCCAATGATTTCAGTTTGAATTGGGCTGGCATAAACCATGAAGGTGTGTAGGGGTGTTTTATATGTATAAAATATCTGGGTGTTCTGGTGGATAATCAGCCGAACATGTGCTCCCAGTGTGATGCTGTGGCCAAAAGAGAATGCAATCCTGAGATGCATCAACAGGGGAATCTCGAGTAGGAGTGGCAAGGTTATGTTAGCTCTGTATTTACACTGGTGCAGTCGCTGCTGGAATACTGTGTCCAGTTCTGGTGCTCACAAGTCGGGAAGGATGTTGATTATGTTGGAGAAGGTTCAGAGAGGAGCCACAAAAATAGTTGAAGGATTAGAAAGCATGCCTTGAAGAACTCAGTCTATTTAGCTTAATAAAGAGAAGGTTGATGAGAGTGTTAGTAAAAAGAAAAGGAGGACTTGTGGCACCTTAGAGACTAACCAATTTATTAGAGCATAAGCTTTCGTGAGCTACAGCTCACTTCCTCAGATGCATATCGTGGAAACTGCAGCAGGCTTTATATATACACAGAGAATATGAAACAATACCTATTCCCACCCCACTGTCCTGCTGGTAATAGCTTATCTAAAGTGATTTCCAGCACAAATCCAGGTTTTCTCACCCTCCACCCCCCCACACAAATTCACTCTCCTGCTGGTGATAGCCCATCCAAAGTGACAACTCTTTACACAATGTGCATGACAATCAAGCTGGGCTATTTCCTGCATAAATCTAAATACTAAGAGTGTTAGTATCTACATAGGGGACAAATATTTGAGCCTGGGCTCTTCAATCTAGCAGAGAGAATCTCTCTGACTTTGAGAATGTTTCCATTTAAAAATAAATTAGTTTGTTTCCTTTTTTTCTTGGGAGTGGAAGTGGGAAGTCTGAATGTGACCCTGTGCTTTCAGCAGGCAGCCAAATTAATCTAAATAATAGAAACTACTCCTGCCTAGGTTCTCATCTGGAAGAGACTACAGCAACTTCTTCAAGAAAGTTTTTTTTTTATTGCCCTAGCCTAGCCCAGCTTAGTGGGCACCCCTTTTATCTAGTACTTCCCTCCCTCCCTTGATTTTATTTATTATACACACACAAAGTACTACTTAAAATATTACTCAATACTATCAAAATACAACATAAGTCAGTAAAGATAATCATTCAATGCTTGACCCAACATCCATTGGGAGTTTCTGCTCATTTCAAAGGTCATTGAATCAGGCTCTCATTGATGCAGTGACTGACAAGATCCTTGAAAAATTAGTCTTAAAAATATTTTAATAAGGAAAAAAATCTACTAATTTAACCATAATTTCTGAGTCAGACAAAAATCTGTTAATTAAAATACATAATGCTTCTTAGCATTACAAAGCGACACACTTACAAATTGCAAGGCAAATCCTCTTAGATTCTGATGAAAAAGAAAAATTTTAAAAAATACCTTTAGTACATTACTAAAGGGAAAACGCATTAAATTAAATCCTATTAAATGTTATACGACGTTTTTTAAAAAGCCTATCCCAGCTAGTCTTGGCAAACACATCGCAATTTTGGCAAAGGTTTGGCTTGGTTTGTCCCTCATTGGCCATCAAGTTCAGAACAAGAAAAGAACAGTCCCAATTTCAAAGTGGGTGCAAAGTGCTACCAAATCAAACTGGCTGCCATTTACACTGGTGTAAGTGACTGCACAAGGTGAAAGTGGCAGAGATTCAGGCCTTCTGCATTTTCCTCCAGATCTTCCCATCCAAGTGCTGGACTTCCTTGATTCCACTTGGCATGGTACAGATGGGCAAGGTCACAGGTATGAGTGCTAAGACTGCATCACAAATCCATTTGGCTTCCACAGAAACAACAATGGTGGGTGGTGGTACTGGCGAAAAGTCATCAATTTGCTTTGGTCTTAATTGGAGCGATGTTAATATTGGAAAAACTTTGTTCAGGGTAAAGTTGTATCTCAGCTGAGTGGTTCTGGTTTAATTAACCTGAGTCTGAGATAAACATTAAACAGTGTTGTCAAAAGCTAAATGATTGTTCTCTAGTTTGCAGAAATTCTCTGATTGAAATGTCTCTGTTCTGTATTGTAAGCAGGTCTGATTGAAAGCTTATGGCTTGGGGCATTGGGAGAATGCCAGCCCTGAAATAGGGAAGAGTGGAGAGGGAGATGAAGGCAGAGACCTTGTGACTGGTTTGACATGCAATAGAAACTTCTTTGTCTCACATGCAAATTGCAGTGGATTCCTTTGTAGAGAGGCAGAACAAATCTACATTCCGTACAGCGCCAAGCACACCACTGACTCTCCATATATAAATAATTTTCCTACTAGGAATCATCTGAGCCATCCAATTCCCTGTTGGGCTAGCTTTTTGCCTTAGGAAACCTGTGGGCCTTCTGGCTAAGTGTAAAGACTTTATTCAGAATTTGGCTGTGAAGACCCTTTGCAGAGTATCCAGACTGCACCAGCTTTGCTTAATTATCCCTGCTTCCCTCACCACACCAACCACACACTAGAAAAGGGATGTGCTGTGGGGAATGTGGGGGGCGATCTGTTTGTGGGTGGGTCAGGACCTCTACTAAGGATGCTCTAGCTCATCTGGGCAGTGGCATGTGGGGAGGTGGGCTTCTTTGACTCAATCATAAGTGGAGTCAGCTGGGCTTTCAGACCTAGGCTTTGGCAGAGGGAGGCAGTCTTTGGTGTGTAGGAGATCCTTGATTTTTTTTTTTTCCAGTAGAAACCCACCACAAAGGTGGTGGTGGTTGAACTCCTCCTAAACAGCCTGAAAACATTTGTGATGGAAGCCAAATGTCTCACTCGTGTAGAAAAGACACCTACAACAAATGCTTCTGGAAGGGTGGAAGTTGCTGGCCTAGCCATACCACATCTCGCAAAAGACTGAGTATGAACCAGAAACTCTGCTCGCTAGCAGGGCCTATAGCTCAAAGCAGAGTAGTAGCATCCTGTCACTCCAGCATCTCGATCCTTCCATCATAAGACTGCCACCCCAGTAAGGTTGCGGGGAGGTGATAACTGTACCAGATTTGAAGCTACACACTAGCAGGCTGTCAAATTTAATTCATTCATCTATAACGTACTTAATGCATCCATCCATGATGCGTCAAAGTTAAATGTATCCATCTATTATGGAGAGTACCCTACAGAGAGTGTGCCTTTTGTCTTATTTGTTGGCTTTTTTGGGAGCTGTAGTAGGGCTCCCTATTGGGAGGTTGGTAAGACAGATATCAGAAATCCTCCTCTTCCCCCCCGCCCCAGCATTAACACACACAGGGCAGACACCCCCAAGTAAAGTTGCACTGAGCCATTGACATTAGAAAAGGTCTGATCATGCTGATTAGAGAGAATGTCAGGGTTACTGGGCAGATACCAGGTAAAGCAAGGGACGAAGCTACAGGCTGACTGGCTGTGTCGGAGCAGGGCATTGCTGCTACCTGCACTGAAGGAACCACTTTAAAAGGCATTGGGAAAACACAGGCGATACAAAAAGACCTAGAATTCAATGGCTAACAATTTTACAGATGAGATGCATGATGTGATTGCTCAGAAGTGGTGATGATTCTATTATGTGCTTGTCCAAAACTGCACAGCACCTAAATTCCACTAGTATATGAAGTTCCCTGAAGCAGACATTGACACAGGGAGAAACAGTAGATACTAGGGCATATGGAACAATTTTCATAACAGAACTTGCTAGCTTTGTTTTATATTTCAATTGGTTCAGGGTATGAACATGCTTCAGTTTGCTTGAGATTATTTTATCTCCTTGAAAATACCCAAATGGCCCTTAAAGCTTCCAAAAACATCAGTTAGAGCTATCAGAAGAATGATCAAAGCTTTTGTTTCCAAAGACTGCACATGTACAAACTTCTCTCCCTCCCCCCTCCGCGTGCGCTCTGCCAACTTTTATCTGCGTGGGTATTAAATTCCAGTGTGGTGTGAACTGAAATAAAAAGCAATAGCCTGAATCTATATTCAAGTAGATTACACTATTTTGTTATGCAGGCTGTGAAATAAATACCCATTTCTCTCTCTAGGTTAGAAGTAAACATCCACTTTTTCAAAAAGGCAGCAGTTTTTAATCCAGAAAAGGTTCTCATTCCTTAATGGCCAAGCATTGGTTAAGGTCAGAGGATGCTCTGTTACTCTTTATCCCCTTCCCCGCAAGATGCATACCATACATTGAGGTATATCATAGAGGCTTTTGACCTTCCTCTGAAACACACACCAATATCAAAGAAAGGACACCTGACTAGAACGGATCTTTAGCCTGTCCCAGTATTGCAGTTCTTCCCTTATGTTCTATGACAGGTTTCAGAGTAACAGCCATGTTAGTCTGTATTCTCAAAAAGAAAAGGAGTACTTGTGGCACCTTAGAGACTAACCAATTTATTTGAGCATAAGCTTTCGTGAGTTACAGCTCACTTCATCGGATGCATACTGTGGAAAATACAGAAGATGCATCTGATGAAGTGAGCTGTAACTCACAAAAGCTCATGCTCAAATAAATTGATTAGTCTCTAAGGTGCCACAAGTACTCCTTTCCTTATGTTCTAATCTTTCATGCCAGCCCAATATTTCTAATTACTTTCTTTAACTCTTCCTTTTTTTTGCTCCTGCTTTTCCCCCAAATGTATCCACTGTGTATTGGAAGGACCACCCTTCCTGAGCTACAAGAGACCATGACTTTGCTCTGGCTGAAATTCCCAGCAGTTACGTTGCTTAAACATTTTCCTTGTATAACAATTTAATCAAAGCTGGGGCACAATAAGCAAGGCAGTAGCCATTAAACAAGATTGTTAATGCAGCAAAATAGTTTTGCTGATGGATGGCTTAGGCACCATCATTCATTATAAATTAAAGCACAGCAGAAATCCATTTACTTCCTGGCGGTGAGCAATGTTATTACTCTTTAATGGAGCCACATCTCTGTACAGCATAATGTAGACATATGAAGGAAGGGTTTGAGCATTTTGCAGAAGTTAAAAAAAAAAAAAAAAGCTTTGTTTTATTTACTTTCCTTAGGACCATGCCTGAGTGATTGCAATTTAATTGTATTGCTGAGGAACAGACCAGGACCCCATTGCGCTAGGCCCTGTACAAATGCAGAACAAAGACAGTTCCTTACCCCAGACAGCTTAAAACCTAAGTGTAACACAAGATGACTAACAGAAACAGACGGGTGAGAGCACAATGAAACAATATTGGCAAATATTCCAACACATTACCAAGACCACCTGCTCTTCTGTGTGGAGGGGGAAAAATTTGGAGACAAGGGGGAAAATAGTTTGGCAATGAGGAGCTTTATTTTATTAGATGCAACACTAGTGCTGAAAGGCACCCCATTTGTTCTAGATTCTGTACAAACACCGAGAGAGAGAGGCCCTTTCTCAAAGAACTTAGAACCGTCTCCCATCTTGGCGTTCTCTAGTTAGAATGAGGCCAAGTCACTTGCCTGCGATCATGCTGCAAGTTAGTAGGAGGGTTGAGAGTTGAAAACCGGTCTCCTGAGTTCTCTATCCACAAGACCGTGCTCTTTCCAGCTATTCTGTAAATTTTTTTCTCTTAAAAAAATATTGGTGTATAATAGTTGCACAGTGGTGGCAGACTTAGTCGGTGGAGGGAGACTGAGTGGACATATTAGGACATTCTAGCTCATCCCTTGATGGTGCCTGTGAAGGAAGAACCCCCCCCCCCACAAGTGTTTCTCTTGTTTTAATCATCCATAGCTTGCTATGAAACTGGTAATCTGCTCTTCCTCACTATTCATCTCCCACTGATCCCTATCCCCAGTACAGCTGGTACCTAAAAAAGCAGTTCTTCAAAAATGTCTGCCTGGGGCTAGAACAAGCAATGTTTCTGCAGCATTCAGAGCCTGGACAGATGCACCAAGAACAAGAAATTAACACCCCTGCCCCAATTCCCAATAGGAATGTAGAGAAGATAATGGGAGGGGGGGAAACAACCCAATGGTGTCTCTACTGACTGAGCTTGGGCAACATATATAAACCAGGAGTAACTGCACTGAAGTGTCAAGTTAACCTTCTCTGGAAGTGTGGTGGTGAGATCTGAATCAGCACCACAGAATGGGAAGGGAAATGAAATATCTTTGTTCTTGGAAACATCAGAACTTTGAATTAGGAGTCTGGTGGGAATACAACACCCCCGCCAACTTGCGTTCTATAAGCAGTCCTTGATACACACCCTGAAGCAGCATGTGGGCAGCACTGTGCCTGGTGCATATGTGGGCCATTGAATGCTGTGTCCAGATCACACAGTGGACCAGCTTTTCATAGGAGCACAAAGCCAGGTTTTAAGGTCTCAGCCCCCACAACTGGGACTTGACTTTCAAATGGGATCATGTCCCCTTCAGGCACGAGAATAAATGGCCAGGTTCTCCAAACAGGTCAGTACCAAATATGCATCGAAGGTCCTGAGAGTTATTGTAAATCTGGCCCAGAGTGTCATAGGGTACGTCTGCACCCCCATAACAGTGGGTCTCCGAGCCCCACTCAACTGACTCAGGCTGGTGCTACGGGGCAAAAAACAGCAGTGTAAGTTTTCCCACTACATAATGTGAGTTTGAGTCAGTTGAACTGGGCGTAGAGACTCACTGCCAAAGGGTTGGTTTGGTTTGGTTTTTTCTTTTTCAGTGCAGATGCACCTAAAATTGTGTTATGGGACGCACTCTCCCCCTTCCCAACCAATTCTGTGTGAAAATAAATGGGTATAGGAGGTGGTGTGTACTGTACTTTGATAAGCGCATTTGCACAGATATAGCTGTGTGTACCTGGTAAAAGCAACAAGGAGTCCGGTGGCTCATTAAAGACTAACAGATTTATTTGAGCATAAGCTTTCATGGTAAAAACCTCACTTCAGGTGCATGGCATTGATGGATTTCCACTCCATGTGGCTAAATTTAGTGCCTTGCATGGTGTCAAGCATCCGGGGGTAGCCGTGTTAGTCTGTATTCACAAAAACAACAAGGCACGAAAGCTTATGCCCAAATAAATATTAGTCTTTAAGGTGCCACCTGGACTCCTTGTTGTTTTTGTGAATACAGACTAACATGGCTACACCCTGATACTGGACATCTGGTAAAAGAGCATCTTGGCTAGTTGGATTAATCAGTTATTGAGACAGTGAGTGGATTCTCAGTTCCTGTGGGATTCCTATGGCAACCTCAGAGAGAATATTTATGGAAATGACCCTCCTCCGTAACATAGTAAAAAACCTGAGTCACAGCTCCTCTTCCCACAGCCACACTGAGTCACTGCTCTCTTCTCCATCCTCTTTCTGCCAGGCAGAGGGGAGAGTGACTGACTGAGCTGGAATCAGGTGGCTACAGGTGTTCCATCACCATCAACAAAACCTTTATATTTGGGACTCCCAGAATTAGGCCTAGCACTTGAAAACTTTGCCCATAATCCCAAAGCACCCTAGTCCCATTGAGCCTAAATCACTTTTGGCTTGTTCATGTGAACGTTAGTCCTTGGCAAGCTGGGGTATGAATCTAGCCTGCTGCAGACTGTCACATGGACCCTGCTGGTGCACATGAAGTTTGCTGGCACACTTTGATCTAGCCCTCTTTGAAAGGGGAATAGATCAAAACATGTTAGTGTTCATCCGTAGCAGGATCCATGTGGCCAGTTCGTCTGCAGCAGGCTAATGCAGGGCAGATTCACACCCTACCTTGCCATAAACAAAGTGTTTGTGGAGACAAGCCCTTAAGTGCTTTTGACATGTGTGAGTTTGTGAGCTCAACAGGGCAGGGTCCTTGTTTTCGGTGAGTACAGTACCCAGCACAGTGGGGCCCCACTTCTGCCTTCAGTCTCTGGAGCACTACTACAGTATAAAGAATAACTCCCTCGAGTGGTGCAGGGAAAGTGTCGTCCTCACTTTACAGACGGGGGAAGTGGGACAAAAAGGCTCAGTGACTTACTCAGGGCCACTCAGTGAGTTGGTAGGAGGGACTGGGTGAGAACCCAGAAGTTCCTGGTGCTCTAGTGGAGTGTCAGTAGACTAGAGCATGCTGCCTCTGAAAGTGAGTCCTATTTATATGTAGCTTTAGGAGAGAGATGAAGAGGAAATGAAAGGTTACCATCAGTGATCTTAAACAATGTGGCTATGTTCCCAAGTGAGCAGCAGCTGGCAGTCAGCACTGATCGAGCTGGTGTGGTCTTTGACAGGCCTGTGGGAACAGTTAGTGAAGGCAGTTACAGGATCCCCTCTGAGAGGCCTGGATAGTGACTCAGGGAACGAAGAGTTCAGGAGACAAGCCGGGGTGGGACAATAACAGGAGGTATGCAGACTACATAGTCCTTTATTCCAGCCCTGGAGACAAGTGTATACTCTGTACTAGATCATTCAGAGCTGTCCATGAATGAGTGGTGTGGTAGCTCTTTGCCCCAAAGAGGGCTTCAGCTTGTTAAGGTAACTGAGGCAATTATTGTGTTGGTCATGGAAGAACATTTTGTCCAGTGTGTTAATGGGAATTAATCAAGCAAACACTACTCCTTTACGATAATTTAAGTGGGTAGAGAAACTCTGGGGGCCAACTGTCACTAAAATACCTGGTTGGTGTTTTGATTAGCTGCAGACTTCAAAACGAGCCCTTTCCTGGAGGGGAAAATGCAGTATAACTTTTGAGTTGTTGTGAAATGTCTTGAAATGCATTTCTATTGAAGATGATAAAATAAGCGCACACGGGCCTGAGTCACTGGTGAGTTCTGGCTGTATTGAATCTTGGGAGGGGTGCAAAATAGCTGGAGTGAATCTGGCCCCAGCGTTAATATTTAACACCCATAAATATGTTGACAAATCTCTCATCTTTCTTTCTTTCTTGCTCGCTATATATATATTGCTTTTTGTGATTCACCAACCCTCCCCCGTTGTCTGTTAGAAACTAAAACTGACTAACACCTGCAAACAGTCCATCTGTCTGTCCACATGTCTCTTCTGTTTATAGTGTCCATTACTTTAGTATCTCAAGCTTTTGTTGGGGAAAGAGGTGGGCACATGTTTAACTCTACACAGGTGAGTGTTCCCAATTTCAGTGGCACAAGGAGCCAGGTCTGGGTAGAGTAATACTGTCCTCTCAAGACACACTTTTCTATAAATCAGGCATAGCTTCTTGTGGATTTCTCTCTCCACTAAGTCAAATATGTCATAGGAGCACCATCTCTCACTGTTTTTTCTGCTCATATCCTTACAAAAACATAAGTTGTGTTAGAAGAAACATTAAACTACATGCAGAGGTGCTAACATTTTAACTCGCAAGGAAAAATATTCATGGGGATTAAAAATATACTACTTCACTATAAGTGTTAGGAAGGCTTTAGTTCTTGACTGCCGTGAGCATCGTTAGCTTATAAATAAGAAACTTAATTCTGTACAGAATCTATATTTAAAGGGAATGTCTTCTAGATGCATTGAAAGAAAACAGAGCCAAAGGGAAGGACTGTGTATCTTTGTCCCCCCCCCCCCAAGAATAAAATGTCTGTTCTATAAGTTTATTAATGCACAGTTCATTAAGCTAGAAACAACTGTATCATTAACAAACAACAACAATTCATTAGTCTTAATGGGATTTAATAAAGCTCCGAGGCAAGAATTCATCAGAGAATTAATTACGATATACTAATCAGGAGAAAAATCCAGTTCATCAGTCAGATCTATTTATCCAAGTCATGAGCCATGAAGCATCAACAAGTTAAAAAAAACAACAAACCACTGGTTCTTCAGCAGACTGTAACGATACATGCTGCAAAGTGTGAATACTTCACACGTGTGTGTAACAAGTGAATTTGCAATGGTAAACACTCTTTTGTTCTTCATTTCAGTCACAGGTATGTTGCAGGGAGGAGTTAAATTCAAGAGGGTCATAATAGGCTGAGCTCGCCCCTATTGTAACTCCATTGGTATCAAGAGAAATAAATAATATGAATGAATTTTTTTTTGTATTAGTCGGAGTCTCAGACCCACAGTAAGATCAGGACCCTCCGTCCTCTGTTGCACAACTTCTGTCAGAGCCAGTCTCCACCCCCTAAGTGTTTACAATGTAAATAGACAAGACGAGGGAGGGGAATCTGAGGCCCAGGGAGGTAAAATGACTTGCCCAAGGTTCACATGGCAGGTGGGTGGCAGAGCTGGCATTAGAACCTTTTTCTCCTAACTCCCAGGCCGTTGGTCTATCCACTAGGTCATGCTCCCTCCCAGCTAGGGTGCTGTTCTGTGGCCGCTACCAACTAAATCAGTAGAAGCTGCGTGGAGCCCTCTGAGGGCAGAGATGGGGCAATCTGCCTACCAGGCATGTTTCCTCTTAAATCCACTTGTAACTAAGAGGGGTTATACCCTGAAGCAGGAGAGTTTAGACCTCTTCCAAGACAACTGGGCTGAAATCCTGGTCTTTTAATTTCAAAACTCCCATTGACTTCAACTTCAGTAGGGCCAGGATTTTGTACATGCGCCCCCGCCTTCCCCCTCCCTCTCCTTCTTGTTGTAACTCTGGATCTCTGCCACAGAATATCCAATCCATTTTTTAAAATCCTGCTAAAAATGCAAATAGGAATGTCTGGATTTTGCAGCTTAGCTCTGTATCATTTCTCATCATGGATTTTTTCCATAGTCTTTTTCTTCCCATTCAGTATGTTGGCTCTTTTTTTATTAATTAAATTGCAGCTTTCTATCGCCAATGATTAAACTGAGTAACACCTGCCTCAATTAATCAAAATAAAGGGGATAAGATCTATTATTTTTTAATGCAAATGGCTTGGATTTCAGAGGTTTTGACCAAATTCAATTAATTAAATTTTATTTGAGAAAAATGGAAGGCCCATTGATATGAAAAGTGACTTTGATATGTCACTTGAAGGCAAAACAGTTTTAAAAAGATGAGAACCCTTGCTCTGAAGAAAGGCATCCAGCAAAGATTTTTAAAGGATGATGTAAGAAGAGTGTTATGAAAACAAAACCACACCAATAAAAATAAGGAGCAAAATTTTGCAGTTTTGGTTGTAGTTCTGCAATGATATTGATGTCAGTGGAAATTGCCTTGTGTAAGTGAGAAGAGAATTTGACCTAGCTCAGTTCTCCCTGATGGGAACTCCCATTAACACTGGCCAGCTTGAATGAAGGAACAAACGTAGGCCCTGATTCTGCAGTTTACCCTATGGGTACATGTCCGCTGCACTTGAAAACCCAAAGCAGCAAATCTTGGAGCGTGGGTTTACAGACTGCAGCACGTGTTACTTGCAGTATGATAAAAATAGCTGCATAGAGGCTTGGGCTCTGAAGCATGGAGAGGAGGGGCAGGAGGCTCAATGCTGTGTGGACAAACCCTGGCTGTGGGCCAACCTCTGCAGCTGCTCAGAGCCCCACTGACTTCGCCATTGCAGCAGTGGGGCCCTAACTTGTAGTTGTAGACACTGGTGACACTTTTTTTATTTTTAGAGCTGGTCAAAGAAGGGTGACAATTTTCTCAGACTAGCTTTAGGTTCCAAAAATTGAGACTGGATCTGTTTTGAGTCCAGGTCCTATTCTAGTCCATGCTTCAGTGGCGTGGGAAATCGGGCCTTTGCGAGTGGAATGATGGAGGTGCATCACATGGTCTGAGAAGTCTGAACAGTTTCCTTTTGTGCTCCCACCACCCCCTAAAGTAAATAAGGAAATACTCTCCTCCTCTGTGTAAGAGATCTAGTTCAATTACATGTTTTAATCCAGAGTCTGGGATCATTGTTTTCCAGGTGGGGTATTCACCCAAGTTAAACATGCTTGTCCACAGCACCTTTTATCCAGATACTACTGTGATCTTCACCATATAAGAATCTGAATAGACTAGAACAGAATCTACAGTTGTAGAGCAAGGGACTGGGAATTAAGATCCCTTGTTCTCTTCCTGGTTGTGATACTCGCTCATTAGGTCAGGCATATCCCTCTACTTCTCCATGCCTCAGGCAGCCCATCTGTAAGTTGGTTGTAATTATACTCACCTACTTCACTTGGGTGTTAATGTTGGGAAAATAAGGCTGGAGAAATTTAAAGCAGCATTATTTTAATACACACCAACCTGCCTTAAGTTATCAAGCAAGGTCCTGGCTGCTTAGTAGAGATGGTCCCTATGAGTGAGTAAACATCGTTCAAAACTTTGATACCTTAAAATGGCTAATTGGGATACATGAACCTCTAGTACTGACTTCACTGCCTGTCTCTGTGAGGTTAGTCTGCCTATTCCAATGAAAGCCCAGTTTGATGTGGACTGGTGCAGTTTAGATTGTAGAGAAGGATGTCTGGGCAACTCATTGCAGTCCTGAAGAGTAGTAAATTGCAGATGAACAGAGCACTGGAAATCACCAATGGAGTTCCATGTGGCCAGTTTGTCCTGGGAGCACTCCAGATTCTTGCATAATGCATGTAAATAAATCATAATGTATGAGCAGAACTCCAAGCTGCCTGGCTCACACTGGATAATTTAAGCTTTGTTTTATGTTCATTATGAACGAATCTCTGAAGTAGTCCCTGATGCAATTGCACATCCACTGTGAGAGTGTGTTCTGCCTTCTCTGCTGGCATCTGATGTGATTCAGTAAGTATCTGGATAAGAAGTTAAGAGCAGCCCATTCTTTGACCCTAGCTGTTATATACTCAGTCACATAGAGCAAGGAATACCTGATGTATACACTTATCACCAGCTGGTATCAGGAAATCTCCTCCACCCACTCCAATCAGGCAACCTCTTCCCCAACCCCATGGTACAGTACTGCATATTTGAACTTTATAAGGCTCTTACATCTTCCTTTGGAGTATGCAGCATTGCCCTCTCTCAAAGAAAGGGCACCACAGTAGATAGACCCTTGGTCTCATCCAGCCTAGTAACTGTTCTGGGACAGATTGTCAGCTGGTGAAAATCAATGTTATGCCATTGAAAATCTCAAATGTCTTTTAAAAAAAAATTAGTAGAATCTTCTGTCCTAAATCTCTTGCTGCTACCTGTTTGTGGTACTTACATATATGAGAGGGTGGAATAAATATTCACTGCAGAACGAGATATGTATGTAAACGGAGTACAGTCCCTGAACTGACCATCTCAGTGGTGATCAACCAGCTATTATGAATACTGATTGACTGTCCTTAGCTTCTAAGGATCTTCCCTTATAAATAAGGCAGGCAGAGATGTCTGAACAGTACTGTGCAGATGAATTCTTCTGATACGTGTACTACTGGGCTCGGCTTCAGCTCTGAGTTGGGCTAGACCCCCTCTCTATTCTTCTAGTGGCTCAATCATCACTTGAGGGTTATTCACTGACATTTAGTGTTTCATGGACGGCATATTTTATTATGTTTTTCCTTTTGATACAGGATTTGCTTAGCCTAGTTCAGAGGGTCTCATTGCTCTCAATTTTGGTTGAAGGGTTGGACAGAACAGGTGTGATAATGGGGGGAGCATCTCCATGATTTGAAAATCAAGAAAAAGTCTTTTAGTCAAAATTCTCCTATCTTGGCTCAGTAGTGAAGTATAGGCAGTAATTATATATATATATATATATATATATATATAAAAATAAATGGGGGTGAAGGAAATTAGAAGTTAAATGTAGAAAATTGATAAATGAAACTAAAGACACCAGGAGACTCTCCATGGCTGACAAAGCTAGGGACAATAAGGAGGCAGTTATTTTAAATATATTAGGGACAAAAGAAATCCTAAAATGATATAGGCCTATTACTAAATTTGTATGGGACGTTTTTAATATTGCAGAGAAGGCAGACCTTCAATCAATATATCTCTTTCATACTTGGAAAGAAGCAGAGTGATGTAATCCTATTATGAGGATGATGTAAGGCTAAATATTTTAGTCAGCAGACCTGTGGAACTTGCATCCAAGAGTCCAAAAAGGGCAGGCTGAAGAGATCTCTGGACCACTGATGTTAATTTTCAATAAGTTTTGGAAAACCCAGGAAATTCTGGAAGTGTGTGGAAGTGCCGATATTCAAAAAGGGCAAATGGAATGACTCGGGTAACTCTAGGCTGGCTAGTCTGATCTCCATTCTGGGGAAAATAATGGAGAAGCTGATATTGGATTCAATTGATAAAGAATAGGAATATAATTAATGCCATCAACATGATTTTATGGAAAATAACTCTTGTCAAACCTGATTTCATTCTTTGAGATTACAAGTTTGTTTGCTAAAGGTAACTGTAGATGTAATAGACTTTTTATAAGGCATTAGGCTCAGAACCTCATGCCATTCTGATTATTGCTATTGTACAGTGCTAATTTTTAAAGCATACATTAAATGGATTGAGAAACTGGGAGGTGATTTTTTTTAACTTGTATGGAATTGGTAAGATTGATACTGTACCCAGTTCTGGTGTGTGTCTTTTTAAAAATGATGCTGAAAAACTGGAGGGTGTGCAGAAAAGGGCCACAGAACTGATAGGATTGGAGAAAATGCCTTGGTAACATATTTAAAGAGCACAATCTGTTTAGCCTATCAAGAAGGAGAGATGATGTGATTACACTGTATATGTAGGGGAAAGAATACTAGATGTACTCCTTAATCTAGCAGAAAAAGGCATAAGAAAAACAAATGGCTGGAAGCTGAAGCCAGGCAAATTCAAAACTGAAATAAGGCACAATTTTTTTTCACAGTGAGGGCGAGTAATGTTCGGAACAAATTACCAGGCAAAGTATGAGATTCTCAACCTCTTGATGCCCTCAAATCAAGACTGGATGCCTTTCTGGGGGAGATGCTTTAGTTAAACAAGTTATTTGGTTCCATACTGGGGTAACTGGCTGAAATGTAATGGCCTGTGCTCTACAAGAGGTAAGACGAGATGTTCTAATGGTACCTTCTGGCCTTAATCTCTGTCTATGAATTCCACAACGTCTTCCTGAGACCTTTTTGCTTGTTACCTGGTTTGTAATGGGTTGCTCTACCCAGAACATTCGTTGTCACTGCTACACATCAATCCTATTTGCAGGCACCGGGCCCATATCTGCTCTCCCTCATACCAATGTAAATCCAGAGCAGCGCTGGACATCAGCAGCGTTACACTGCTGAAAATCCAGAGTAGCAGAGGGGAACACTTTAAGCTGCACACCAGTTCCCGGGTGTGACAATTTCACTACATGATTCCAACTTTGAAGGTTGCGTTTATTATGGCGGCAGCCCGGTATGATTAGGATGCTATATTGAAAGGCAGTATGACCCAGTGGATAAGATATTGGCTTGGCACTTGGGAGACTACAATTCTATTACTAGCGTTGCCATGTGACTTCTGGCAAGTCCTCTCATGTCTGTATCTGTTTGCCTCCCACCCTTTGTCCTGCCTATCTAGAGCGCAAATTCGTCAGGGCCGGGACTGTCCCTTACACCAGGCATTGTATGTACATACAGTAATGGGACTCCAGTCACGGTAGGGGCCTCTTGGCAAGACGATGATCCAAGTGATAAAAATACAGGCAAGAATTCTCTTAAGGTGCTAAGAAGAAATTGGGTTGGTGACCAGTTTTCTCCTGGGAAGGATGGGGGGAGTTGTTGAAGGAGATGGCGTTCATATGTTATAAAGCATATTGATTGCGCATCTCAGAACAGTTACAAAAAACACAAAGGTACTGGAGAGAGTGGCCACTTGGTATCATCTATCTTAACCAGCAGGCAAATTGGTTTAATAAATGTGTAGTTCCTGTGCTGTGCTGTTTTTTGTATGCAGCTATTGATCAAACATTAGACATAACTAAGGCTCCGAGGAAGGAATCATTAACAGCAGACCTGGATCTTGGCTGGACCCTTTAGTTGCAAAATGATTTGGATGTTTGGTGCCTGCTAGGTTTTAAATTGAGGGAAACTTTGATGTTGCTGGATTATTTGGCGTTTCCCTAGCATGGAGCACAAACCTGCAGAGGATAATGTGAGGCAAAAATCCTGGTGGTAATCAGTGTTACATTCCTAGTATCTGGTCAGTCCACCTTTTGAAGTAGGAAATTAATTGGCATGTTCAGGGAGTTTGTCAAACACTTTTTTGAAATACCACTAGCATGAACAGATTCCAAGGCTAGCTAGTCCTAGAAGAGTGTTTCCACCGTCAGGTGTTGATTTGGTTTGGAGGATGGAGTTATATCTGCCCTGTGATAAGTTTTACATTTAAAAGAATACTGTCTCATACTTGGCAAGCTGGGAAAGTAACTTCAAAGTGGTCTTTTGAACTTTGCCTGAAGGGTCCTTTCAGCAAGGTCTTTAATCTCATGCTGACTCAATTTGGCTAAAGTTTTAAAGGAGACACATCTGTTTTGATAAGAATAGGAAACAAACCCAAGGAAAAGCCTGGACTGAGACTTCTAATTCATGCTAGGGCTAGCTTGTCACAGCTTTACTTGCCCCCACAATGGAGATAAGTGGAGTAAAGTCCTCCAACTTCTGGGTGTGAGCCTTACTGGGTGGGAAAAGCCAGGGCTGCTCTCCCAGTATTCCTCACTCCAAGCCAGTGGATGGGGGTGGGTGAGAGAAACTTGGACCTGCCACCATGTCCCTTCACATACTGGGCATGCAGTGGGGAGTCAGCTGTTTCATGAAATGGAATGAAGTACCTAACTACTTCCATCTTCACTCCACCCCTCCCCACTCTACAGCAAAGTGGGGAGCAGGAGAGGATTTCAATAGGTCATGTCTGCTCCGCTCTACTCCTAGATTAGTGCAGCTGTGCTCAGCCCTATTCATGGGGGAGACACAGCTCAGCCCTATTCATGGGGGAGACACAGCTCAGCCCTCTGTGACGAGTTCACACTGGCCACAGTAATATAAAAAATGGTTTTAAAACACACTATTGTGTTGTTAATCACCAGAAAACACTGGTTTTACCCCAGTTATCTCATAAGCTTTTAAACATATTTTAACGCTATATATCATGTTGTAATTTTACTCAAGTGTTGTTAAAAAATACTAACTTTCTTTGGTTGGGGGTGGAGGGCATAAAATCATAGTATAATATTGCTATGCAGTAGGCTGGTGAAGCAAGAACCCCAGGAGGGGTCATGAGGTGTTGAAAATGTTTATAATCTAAAGCAAAGAAAACCTCACTTTTCCACTCCCTGTACATCCTTGCCCTTCAAGGTCAACTATTTTCTCTCAGCTGTCAACAAGCCACACATAGAATTAATTCTATCAGCTTATCATTGAGACATTTTATTCTTTTTATAGCAAATATAAGGGTGTCACAAAAAAATTCCTTTTGGAATAAGGGGTAACCAATCTGGACAGGTGGAGAAACACTGGACTAGGCACTAACAGCAATACAAGTAATTATAAGAGTTTCTCTTTATTATTCCTTTTATTAATAGTTTTACCTAGTCAGTCATCTCCTTTACTCACTTTTTTCCCCCCCCTTGATGGAATATATCTGGGACTTAACCCTCTCATCACAGCTCCAGTGTGGTTTATGGTGAGGCCTTTATTCTCTTTGAACTGGTAGCTTCAGAATATTTAGTCACCCAATTATTTTCACCAAGGGGAAACCTACATTAGAAGGTAAGAGTTCGGTAATGTGTATTGTCTAGTGCATTTACCCCTTTTTTTGCATTAAGAAATCTCAAACACATCAAGCGTGGGAATTTCAGAAGTGCCTAAGGAGTAAAAGTCACATTGGGAATTTTGTGCTCCTAAATCAATTGTGACAATGTCTCTGGTAATAGACAAGGCAGACGTAGGGTGGCAGGAGAAATGGAGCACAGAGAAGAGGCAGCTTTCCTGAAGCGCACAACAGCTCCGGGTCAGAGCCCCGAATAGAGCCAAAGTCTCCTGACACCCAGTGCAAGTGCCGTGTCCATTAGACCACGTTACCTCCCCAATACTCAGGGAAAAACATACAAACGTGGGGGTGGCATAGCATAAGTGACATGAATTAATTTACTAACCTGACTTTTATGTATCATTTCCCCAGCTCTGGTTACAAATATGAACCAAACTTTTAAACAGCCACCTCCTTTCACTATCTTCAACTCAAAGGCACAAATGATTGCAGGTGCTCACTATCATCGGTAGATTCGTTTGAAGTCATTTAGATGTCTAAGTACCTAAATGCACCTGCAAATTTGCTCCTTAGACACAATTTAGCGAATTTAGATGTCTGCAATGATTTGTGTACGTGAAATGGGAGGCACAAAGAAGGAAGCCCGTAGCTGGTCTAAAAATCCGGCCATTACTCTTTTTCCCCAGAAAGCATTACAAAGGTTAGAGTTATATGTGAGTAGTAGTGTGTAATTTCTGCACCAACTGTCCTAAAGGAACATGGATTTGCAGGGTTTTATCAACTGAAATCTGTG
The DNA here is from genome assembly GCF_965140295.1 of Lepidochelys olivacea. Classification (NCBI taxonomy): domain Eukaryota; kingdom Metazoa; phylum Chordata; order Testudines; family Cheloniidae; genus Lepidochelys; species Lepidochelys olivacea. The sequence goes on along the minus strand of NC_140431.1, from coordinate 2,793,700 downwards.
TGGGGTGTTGCCATGGAAATTGAAAGTAGCTGTATGGTATTTTTGTTCTGAAAACAATGATTACCAAACCTGCAAAAGTTAAATATGGAAAGAAAAGGGAGTAAAAGCTTTTGCTCTTTCAAAGAGTTGACTCTGAGGCCTTTATATAGAGGCGAAATAGTATTTGTTGGAGTCTGAGAGCTCCATGTTATCCCATCAAGCAAAAATCTGATATCAAAGTAGAGGTGGAGTGATGCAGAGGACAGGTGTGCGCACACACAAAAACCTAGGCCCCAGTTAGGTGGCCTCTGTTAGAAATAAATACAGCAGCTGTCTCTGTGTGGTTTAAGTTCCTATGCAAATCCAAGGTCACCAGAACCACTCCTGTTGCTGCTGCTTATCATTTAATGAAGATAAAGAGCAATTAGGTTTAGTCTGGCAATTTGGCACATTAGCATTCATCTTCAATGAAATCATGTTTATGTTTTGTGTATGCCCAGCTGATGTATTTTACTACTGACAAGCATGAACCATAATTACTCTTTTATTTGACTAAGTTTATGGATGATTTTTATCGATGGCTCTGTTTTGCATGTACATAGTTCACTTACTTAAAGAACTGTATTAACTCACATGAAGCTGTTTTTTCTATTCCTACTTAAAAAATTGTAGGTCTTCTGGGTATTTCTTTTTGTGCAGCATTTCAACCTGTAGTTCAGAAATAGCATTGTAAATATAAAAAGTTAGAAGTCTTGTAATGACACCTAAAAATAATTTGTGTGTGTTTTTGTATGCTGTTTTTAGGGGTTTTTTTGAGGGCTGGATTGTGGAACTTTTGAATGCTTGCTCGGACAACTAGTCCCAGTGGAACTACACACTTGAGTAGATATCTATCACCAAGAGTAAGGGATGTTTCATGCAACGCATGCCAGGTAGTAACAAGATGGGACTCATATTTCTAAAACTAAACTGGCTCTTTATTAAGAACTATTTACAGAGGTGCTACAATGGCAGCTGGTAGTCCAGCCGTGTGCATGCACAGACTTCCTGCTGCCTTCTCCAAGCTCCTCTCTCCTCTAGCTGGTACTCCTAAATCCAAGTTCTATGCATGTTGCTACAGGTTGTCCAGCTTAGGTTCTAATGCAGCGAGGCATTTCAGCATGTGATGCCAATAGGGCTATTCGTGTAGCTCAGGTGATTCGTGCCCCTATTCTCCTCCATAGGCTCCTCTCTCTGGCTGGACAGCAGCTACCAGGGTGCAGCAGTGTCTCTCCTCTGGCTGGCGTGAGATGTGGTCCAGCTGAGGAGACACGAGACACCTGAACTACCTCTCCCATAAGGCACCACCGTAGCTCAGGCAGACACACAGATGCATGTTGAACTGCTTGTGTAACTAAACGCTTTGAAACCTATTGGCTCATTCAGTTTGATCTGCTATACCACCCAGATCCTTTTCAGCAGTACTGCCAGCTAGTCAGTTATTCCCCACGTGGTATTGTCTTTGATTTTTTTTTCCTTCCTAAGTATAGTACTTTGCACTTATCTGTACTGAATTTCATCTTGTCAATTTCAGATCAATTCTTCCATTTGTCAAAATTGTTTTGAAATCTAATTCTGTCCTCCAAAGGGTTTGCACTCTCAGCTGGGTGCCATCTGTAAAATGTGTAAGCATCCACTGTTTGTCTTGCATTATCCATGTCGTTAATGAAAAGATTGAGTAGTACCGGACTCATGACTAAGCCCTGCAGAGCCCCACTAGAGACCTCTTCCCAGTTTGTCAGCCAACCATTGATAACTACTCGTTGAGTACAGGTTTCAGAGTAGCAGCCATGTTAGTCTATATCCGCAGAAAGAAAAGGAGCACTTGTGGTACCTTAGAGACTAACCAATTTATTAGAGCATAAGCTTTTGTGAGCTACAGCTCACTTCATCGGAGGCATGCAGTGAGCGGTAGCTCACGAAAGCTTATGCTCTAATAAATGCTCTAAGGTGCCACAAGTCATCCTTTTCTCTTTGAGTACAGTCTTTCACCAGTTGTGCACCCTTCCCCCTAAAGAGAAACGTGGTTTGGACGAAATGAGTGTGCTTATGAGATTGTTTATACGGGACTGTATCAAAAGAAGAATTTTTGATCAGCTGTAATAAATGTATATAAATTCAATACGGCTCCAAAGGCATTTCTGGAATGACAAGGCTTTAAAAGTGGCCTGGATAAAAGGAAAACTTGCTGAAACCTTGGCTCTAAATGAAAACTCAACCCTAGCCCATTTTCTGCAATTGAAGAAAAATGTAGTCACCTACTTGTTACGTTTTTAATGTTTGAAGTTGTGAACTTCTGGGTTTTATCTGGGAAACGAAAGGGGGGGGAGGGAGACAGAAACACCAGTAGGGAGGCACTTCCTGTATCACCAAGTGGAGGCGGTGAGGAGATGCAGAAAATGGTGACTCTCTCTCTCTCCTGAGAGAGTGTACTATTGTGAGAATTTCCAGCTGGGTTTCCAGACTGATTCACGCTGAAGATATTTGGAAGGAGAGGGGGTCAATTTCACATAGCTGCTCTTGGTGTTTTGGGTGGTGGTTTTGCAGCCTCAGCTCCAAGAGTCCTGTTACTGCATGAGAATCTCAACTTTCATTCAAAAAATATAAATAAGTCTGTAGCCCACATGGCTGTGGGAGAGAGCTTGAAAAACCTTAACCCTAAGGGCTCAAAAGCCTGAAGGGAAATAAAAATTAAACCAAATTTTATTTGAACACATCTCGTTATTTTAAATCCAATCTCATAGATTTTTGGGAGCCTGAAGACATGACTTTTGACTGCTTGTGATTGGCAATACTCTAGGTATAGAAAGGAAAATGCCACACGTTGGACCATTTCCACAGTGGTGGGGAAGACTGAGGGGGGCAAGGAACCTTCCCATCATATTGTTCAGCCCCTGTTAGTGCCAGGCAGAATCACAGCCCTTGCATGCTCTGGGCACAGAGGATTGTTGTGTTCCTGCTCTCCTTAGAGTAGAGCCCTGGTTCTGCTTGCCACTATTAGTCCTAAGCAGTAGAAATGAGCTGAGCCAGAGGAAACACATTGCACCCCATTGAGGGGTGGCTGGGGTTGCAAACCTGGAAGGTCTAGGATGCACCCTGTCTTCTGGGATCAAAATGTCATCCTGTATCCTCCCGAGTGCAGGGCTGTGACTAAAATCTATCCCACAATTTAAGCAAGCATTTAGTTCATTTGTATGCACAATCACAGTAACCGTACATGCATACAACTAGTTAGGCATCTAAAAAATGTTCATGCAATTGCAGCAGTCTGGCCCTCTGGTAGTCAGGTAGTTTCTGGCTGATGCGCCTGTGCTTTGGGATGCTTGTGCAAGCTGAACATCAGCTCTGCATGCAAGATTCTTTTCCATCCTTAAAGACAAGTGACTTCAAGTCCCTAGGAAGTGCACTGTCCACTTATACACACAATCCATGGAGTGCAGTTTTCTAGTATGAAGTGGAATTTCTAAATGTGAATAAGGAAAAGAATCGGACTGTCTGTCTGTCCAGGAAGGCCACTGGACAATATACTACAAAATGTATTTCTCTTGGGTTTTTTGCTTAGAATTGAGCCAAACATTCAAAATAAGGGGCTTGCTTTGGCTGGTGATATATAGGCAGTGATCCAAGGATCATTCTCCTTGCTGCCTTATAATAAATGGTAGCAATATATGAATGGGCCTTATATCTTTAGATCCATTCTTTAGTTTAATTCCTTTCTTATGGAGGAGGATTATCCTACTGGGAACAGTGTGTGCTATTTATTTAGCAGTGCACAGAACCTTTTATAGTTCTAGTGCACAAAGAATAAATTTTAAAATCTATTACAAGTGGGGCCTTACTTACAGCTAGGTTACACTAATAGGTTGCACAGGCTGTATTTGGCATTCGCTACTGCTTTAAGTACTTACATTAAAGCTAAGTCGCCATTTTATTTCTTCTATTTAAAAAAAAATTTCCACCAGACTTGGTTTATGGGGAGAGGGAGGGAGCATTTTTAAAATCATTAGATCACTGTATGTCAAATATTTATAACTGCATCTACCATTTTTTCTTGATAAGGACATAGATGTTTTTTGGAAGCCTAAGAAAGCCCCCCCTCTCCAATATCAAAATGAAAAACAAAGGTCTGTTTATGCTGGTAGGTAGATACCCCTGTCAGTCTGGAGCTTAATTTTACCTATTCTGTAATTCAGTTCAAGTCCTTTTTCCTCATGTCTGGTTATACTAACATAGAGAAGATTTAAAAAAACACACACAAACCACTCGGGACACTTGGTAGCAAAGGAAATGGATACCTTTCCACCCGACGGTAAGCTGGGCAGAAGAGAGGGTGCACCCTTACCTCTAGGTACTTCCTGCTTTTATTTTATAGCTCCATCCCAGATCACCTATGCTATATGAAGGGAGCCTGGTCTCTCCTTGTTTATAACCCCTACCCAGCTTATATTTAAGGGAGCACTTTTATAGCTTCCCATGTTTCGGTATTGGAAACAAGGTGTGTGTTAGTTACTGAAAATGTGCTGACCTGGAAGTAATAGGTGAACATCCTCACCCCTCTGTTAAAAAGGCTTTACATGGCTGACACACAAGTAAGTGGAAGTCATCCCTGTGCAGGTCTACCCAGGACCTGTGCGCCACCCTCAAAATAGGGCTTAACTGGGAATTCAGTGGCACACTGACCATGGAAAAGCCCTCTGCACATAGGAAGGGGATGGTGGATCGAGGGTCTCCTGTGATGCTGAAGGAGAGGCCTGAGCTGGGGACATAGTGGCACAAGGAATCTCCTGTGATGATGCAAGACAGGAGTCTGCCAGAGGCAGATGGGAAAGATTTGGTGCTCTTGTGACTTTGCAGTGCAGATCTGAGGAGCAGCAGAGTACAATGGGTATTCTACATGAGCACTAGAGTGCAAGGCCGCTGTGGAATTAGCCTCCCAAGGGAAATGTGAATGTCCTGTCTCTTGGATCATTAAAAATGGATGGAACAAAGGGCCAAAGACAAATCTACTGTGGAGAAGAATCCTGCACTGGCTGATGGGCAAAGACTTCTCTGTCTCTCACTTCAATTATATAAACTGTTTGTAATATGCGAGGAGAATAGCAGGGCTGTTCTCATGCTCACTGAGATGGTCTGATATTCAGCAGCAAAAGAACATTCTTACTCGGCTGCTTTTTCATTTGCTCAGGGCAAATGCGTTTAATGTGTTTGTCTGTTTTGTAGGCAAAGCTCCACTCAGGCTTCACAAATGCTACCAGTGGCTGAAAGATAGCTCCTGAATGACTGACTGACAGAAACCCTGACATTGATTCTTATTACTGATACTGCTAAGAGATAGGGATTTTGTGTAATGAAGAGAGCTGAGGAGCAGTGTGATCTGAATGTTGTCACTGCAAAAAATAAGCAGGACTATCTTTCATTTATAGAATGCTTTTCCAGGTCACCTCTAAGGCAAAGTGTGTCAGCTATTTAACAGGACACAATAAACCATGTACACAACTCTCTCAGAAATATCAACCATTAGAAGTGCGGGGGAATTCAGTTCAGGAGAATCTAATTAATTACTCGAGTTGTTGCTTGCCCTGGACATCAGAGATTTCAAGCCTGCTTTCATGGAAGGATTGCACCTGTCAATACAAAAATTTTGCTTTTACAACTTAACCCATGCAGTAACTTAAAGTCCCTAGAAGTGATGCGCTTTGAATCGGCAGCACTTTGTCTGATGTACAGAAATACATTATAAGCACTGCCCAAGCTCTGGGCTCTTTGCAGCTGCAGGATCCCATTTCCCTAGCCCTGCCGGAGTGAGGTAAGCTCAGTTGCTGACTGAGGGAGACGGTTCTCCCGTGGCATCTGCCCTCCCTATACCTGGGATTCTCTGCCTCCTGCCATCATTTCATTTCCAAAGATCTGCACTGAAATTAAAAATGAACAAAACGGCACTTAGAATTCCAGGTGAAATCCTGGCAGTTAGCTAGAGCTTGGCGCAGACCATTAGCTTTAAATGATGCCTGGTCAGTTCCCTTTATGAATGCACCTTTTTGATATTGTTTATGCTATACAGGCTCCACAGACTTGGGCTTCCAAGTCTTCCCACCTACGTTGCTAGCCTCTTTAATCTCTCCTCATATGGGACCCGTTCCAAACCCCTAATCATTTTAGTTGCCCTTCTCTGAACCTTTTCTAATGCCAGCATATCTTTTTTGAGATGAGGGGACCACATCTGTACTCAGTATTCAAGATGTGGGCGCACCATGGATTTATATAAGGGCAATAAGATATTCTCTGTTTTATTCTCTACCCCTTTTTCAATGATTCCTAACATCCCATTTGCTTTTTTGACTGCCGCCGCACACTGCATGGACGTCTTCAGAAAACTATCCACGATGACTCAAAGATCTTTCTCCTGATTAGTTGTAGCTAAATTAGCCCTCATCATATTGTATGTATAGTTGGGGTTATTTTTTCCAATGTGCATTACTTTACGTTTATCCACGTTAAATTTCATTTGCCATTTTGTTGCCCAATCAAAAAGATCTCACAAAACTAAATGAAGTTCTTCACAGTCTGCTTTGGTTTTAACTATCTTGAGCAGTTTAGTATCTGCAAACTTTGCAAACTCACTGTTTACCCCTTCCTCCAGATCATTTATGAATAGGATTGGTCTTAAGACTGACCCTTGGGGAACATCACTAGTTACCCCTCTCCATTCTGAAAATTTACCATTTATTCCTACCCTTTGTTCCCTGTTTTTTAACCAGTTCTCAGTCTATGAAAAGATCTTCCCTCTTATCCCATGACAAGTTAACTTACGTAAGTCTTTGGTGGTAATGTATTTTTATATGCACAGCTTCTATAAAATTATAATTTCACTGCTTATTTGAGACCTGAAAAAGAAATGATAGAGAGAAGAGAATGAGAACAAACAACTCCATCCTTTGCATGCCTGAAGTCTACATAATTTTTTTTTTTAAGGAACACTGTTCCCTGGGCAACTGATTATTGTGTCAACTGTGAATGGCTTTGCTCTGGATGGGATGCCATAACAACAAGTGTTTGTAGTACATCACTGGAAGCCCTGTGGGAGCTTGTCCAAATAATCTAGACACTGTCAATTCATGTATTTCCCATTCTGGTAAGGAGGATGGCATGGAATGAGGAATTGTAATGTCTGGATGTTTAAAATGGAGTGAAACTCTGCAAAAGAGCTCATTTATGCAGTATATTAATGTGCGCACACAGGCAAAAGTTTGTTGCATTTGTATCAATCTTTGGTATGGATTAGACTGGTGCCAGACATTAATCATCCTTAGCATTTACTTTAAAACAAGAATCCTGATCCTGCAGCCCTTGCTTACCCAGATAGTCCTGTTTGGGAATTGGAATTTCACTGTGGCACGGAAAGAAACACTTCTGTCCTTAGAGACTTTAATGCTTAAGTACCTCAGTTTCAGGTCTTATACCAGGTGACCCCTATGGCATTGCTGTTAACATTGTCCCAGAGAGAAGATGCTACCTGCTGGATCCCCAACACCACATATCACAGCAGCTACGTTCCTTGGAGGTGTCCCCTCCAAATAGCAATACAACCTAAAACTGCTTAGGCTGTGAGACCAAATAAGTTCCCAACACAGTGTGGGGGCGGGGTGCAAGCCAGATGTCAGCCTGGCAGAGTTGATGTAACACAAATTCGTAAGCGTTGCATCTTTTCAGATAGTGTACCACGGGTCCATAAGTGCAGACAGGAGAATGACCCCATTCTACTGGGAGTACAATGTGAGGAACCATGACTCCTCCCACCCTGTCTGCATTAATCAAATCCATCACTATGATGTACCTGCAAAGAGAATGTGAACATCTAGATTTTAATAACTACACAATAGCTGGAGAATCAAATGTTTCAGTTGACTAAGTACAGTAGTGGGCTGAAGATGAGTCTGAGGCTAGGACACTGTTAACTTTCCATTTAGAGGGTCTTCAGTGATTGTTGGTTTTTGGAATTGGGTAAAAGGGCTTTGTCAAAGTGTATAATGTTCCTTTTGTGGAAGGGGATCGGAAGGAGGGGTTTGCGATCACGCTAGGGGTGGGGGAAGTCCCTCTTCTCCAAAATGAGGATAAGCTGTTTCTCATGTAGGTTTTACAATTCTCTTGTGCAGTAAGTAGGGGGGAAAAACCAGGTCTATACTGGTCCATGGTCCTCTGCTGATAGACTTCCTGGCTTGAGCAGCATAGCTCTTCTGCTCTCTGTTTTTAAAAAGATGCTTTGTATGGTTGTACCTCTTGCCAATGTTCCCTATAAATGAAACAACTGAGCCTTACTTGGGTTGTTTTATAAAAAGGGAAACTTTGTATGAACTGAGAATGGGTTATGTTGGGGCTGAAATTCACTTCATCTGCATAAAGTTGGGTTAGTAACCAGGCTTTGTCTGGATGAAACATGAGAAGTTGGGGAAACAAAACCCACGCCCTTCCAGCCTGCTGCCAGGGAGCAAGTGTGAGCTGGAATACAGGGTTTGGCCCCACCATGCTATGTTTGTGAGGTGTTAAAGCACCATAATCTCAGATTGTTGCCCTCCAACTCCATCTTCTGTCAGGTTAGCATGGAGACACAACCCTTGTGTAACAACCCCATGCCACCATGTTGGTCAACGAGGAGTAAACCCAGGATTTTCATCACCAAGAACACAAGCCTCTACCACTTTTGTGACTCCATTGTTGGCAGGTCATTGATGTAAAAGTTGAACAGGGTTGGAGAAAGCACAGAGCCCTGGGATAACCCACTGCTCTGTCATCTCCAAGCACTCCTCTTCTCCCCCATATGGACTCTGAACTGCCTATAGCAGAGGAACTGTTCAATGACACCTGTGACCCCAAGATAGCAGGACCTGTGATATCTTCACAAGCAGGCCGGTGTGTCCTACTGTATCATACACTGCTGTTGGATGGATGAAAACAGCACCTGTTTTCAAGTTTCTCTGGAAGCCATTTTCAACAAATGTGGCCTCAGCGAAAGCCAACTTGGTCAGGATTCAAAATTCTCTGCACATCAGGTAATATGTGCTGCAGGACCAAGCACACCAGTACCTTGAAGCACACCAACAATGATATGGGACAATAGCTTGATGCTTGACTTGGGTCCTTTCCGGACTTAGGAGGCCAATGACTTTTGCGGTGTGCCGTATATTCGGTAGCCTGGCTTCACTGATGACCCCGGTGAAGAATTTCACAAGCCAAAGCTGAGCGGGGGGGAGGCACATTTTTTCAGGAATTCTGGAGATACATTGTCATAGCCCACAGCTGTTCCATATGTGATGCTACCCAGTGTCTGTTCCAGCTCTGTTACAGTGAATGGTTCTGGGCAGCATCTGATCTGGTGTACACATTTAAATGCCTGCCATTCATTCCTCACGTGTCTTCACACCTGTTTGTCCAAAGGTGCTCTGGCCACCTGCAGTAGGTGTCCAGCTTCCTGGCTGGACGTCGCTGAGGGTCGGCAGAGTGCAGGTGGCTGCAGTGCTGCTCCAAGCCGTCGGCGCAGACTCCAACACGTGCGGTTGGAGCAGGCAAAGCTCAGCCTCTCGGTCGTCTCCTCCCATCTGGCACGGCCAGCAGCGTCCAATGATTCGATCAGATAGTCAGCGACATCTGGGTCACCAGATGCCCCCTACTGCTCAAGCAAGGCAGCGCTCTCAGTGTTGAGACAGGGGATGTAGATTGGGCGGCAACCAAGCGGGATGGCTCTGCAGGCTGCTTTGTAGATACCATCACTTTTGTGGTGCTAGGTCTCATTTACTGAGAGATGCCGGGCTTGTATTGTCACCACACTCTCTTTTCCAGCACTTCCCGGTATGTTTCCCGGTCGGCCTTTTGGAAGTTCCACTGCTTCTTTTTGGGACTCTTGACAGCTGGGAGCTGTCGCCCGATATGGATCAGCGACGGTCTGTATTGGCTGTGTGGAAAGGTATCCAAGACTTGGCGTGTTGCTGGCTGAGGATGGCCAGGAACTGAACTGACCCAGCACAAGTCAGGAGAGTAGTCATGATCCCATCTAAAAGAATAGAACATGCCTTGCTGCTTAGCATCATGGATAAGGGCTAGGTATTTTCAAGATGCACAGTCTGCAGCTTGTTCACCGTTGGTGTCAACCTCCTTATACCCCCAGTTTGTGTGATGGTGGCTGAAACCTCCACTGTAGACGGCTGGGCTGTCTTGGTAGAACCTGTTGGCTCCAGCGAATGCTCGGAGGCTCGTAAACATTTGCCAGCCAGAAGCCACCCACCTGGATGATGTGTCAGAATTCAGTAGACATCAGCTGAATGTCATCTGCAATATCGGACCGAATGTATGTGGCTCGGCCGTGCTTCGAGTGTGCCACGTGGTACACCAGGTTGAAGCCGTTGATACTGTAACGCCTGGCGCTGGCAGTTGCCACGTATCTCTCTTGCAAACAAATGATAGTATGCCGATTTTGAGCAAGAACACAGAATAAATCACACTTGGCAGCCAACAAACCCTCCATGTTGAGTTGTAACATGCGTAGAGCTGGACCAACGACATAGAGGTCACTGGGCTGCATGTTGGGGTTGTCAGTGATGATAGTGCCGGAACTCGCTGAGCTGGAAATCAGCTCACTGAAATCAGGATCACTAGCTTCCCTGACTGCTGTCGGATACTGGCAGGTGGCGTGACGACGCTGATCCATTGGCGCCTCCAGCCAATCGCCATAAAAACAGTCTCCAGTTTGTTCCATCTTCATCATGCCAGCGCAATCAGAGAACTGAATGTTTATCTGAATGGTCAGAAGCTGAAGCATGAAGTAGAATCAGTCTGTCTAGGTGTGACCTCAGATCGCACACTGAGTTACCATCCCCACCTGAAGACAGCAGCTAAAGTCAAGATGCACAACAATGTTCTTAGCAAACTGGCAAGTTTGTCATGGGGTGCTCGCGCTCCAACTTTGCAGACTTCAGCTCTTGCCACCTCTTATTTGGTGGCAGAGTACTGAGCACCAGTATGGAGCCGATCATTTCACACCAAACTGGTGGATCCGCAGTTGCGTACCGCCATGCTTATCTCCAGCACCCTGTGTCTGACTCCACTCCCATGGCTCCCAGTTCTGAGCAACATCACTCCTATCAGACAAGAGGTTGCCACTGGCAAGTTACTGGAGAAAGTACACACCAACCCAAGCCTGCCGCTGCACAATGATTTTATGTATTTTTTTAAACCACCAGCTGCACGTTTGCCATCATGTCGCCCATTACGGTCTCATCCGCCATGCCAGGATGATAGGGCGGAAACACTCTGAGAGGAATGGATCTGTTATCCCCAACCAGTCCCTCATCACCGACCCCACAATCTGCCCACCTGGTTTTGACTTGCCCCGTCACCAGTGATCCCTGTGGAACAGGTTCTGGACAGGGCGAGATCTCTGTTCAGCCAGCCAGTATCGCTGGGGCCTTCATGACAGCTGCGGCACAACACAGACGTTGATGCACCTTGTCAATGAATGCCCGCTGACTAGGTCTAGCAGTGGCCTAGAAGAACTGCATCATGCCATTGTCTAGCCAAACAACGGCATCTTCAACTCTGCACACACTAAATAAATTAGGTTTCTGTGAAGTGTCAGTTACTCTCTCCAGAGATCTGTGAGGCTCTCTCTAGAAGGCCCATAGTCTCTCTAGGAACTCTTTGGCTGAAAATATAACCACCTTTTCCAACTGAAACAAATCTCTTCCATGGGATGAAATAATTCTCCACGTTAGTGTGCGCTTGTTTCTGGGACCCTCCTGATGGCTGCTAACACAATGCAGCTTTGCGTCTGACATTTGAAACCTGGCCTATTCCATCATTAAAAACAGACCCAGAATGCTGCAGAAATTGCTCGTATCTGGTTAGCAGTGATAGCTTGAATGGTGCTGAACAAAGGCAGGAAATAACAATTAACATGAATGCAGGCTTTGAGGGGGCGGGGGGGGGGGAGAATGGTGACTTAGGATTCACCCCTGCACTGGCTTCATTTTCCTGTCCTTATGAGCATCCTCCACTATCTAAGTCCTATAAGCCTTTTTGATAGACTGATGAAAACATGGGATGTGAAGGCCTGTTAACACCTTACACTGCAGCTGTCATTCGTCTGTGACTAGGAAAAAATAACTCCCCATTATTTGCTTCCATTCTGTTGGTTGAGGGTGCTCCCTGCTCTTTCCTGCTTTGTCAGTCTGACAGCTAGGGGCTGGAATGTGGCTAATGCTTAAATGGCCGTGCAGGGTGGGAGTAAGGGACTTTTACCCCCTTTTGCGTAGCCTGTGGCTGGGTCAGGTAGCTCTTGTGCTTGGAGAGTGTACGGAGAGTTAGTTATGTCCTGCTCCCTCTCCACTGGGAGCGACACCCGTGAAAGGGGATAGGAAAGCACGGGGAGTCATGGATCTTCCTTCTCCATGCCAGCCCACAAAGGAGTTTGCGGAAGGTGACCCTACGCCTTAATAGGCGTCTCAACTTGCTCTCCCTCCTGTGGAGCTTGGGATCACCAGGGTACAGACTGCTTCCTGAATCAAGCAGGACTATGACTAAATGCAACATTTTAGCCCTAAGTGGAGAGAGGGAGATGAACCCTGTGTCCTACAGATGCTGTTGCTGTGGTGATGAGAACATGGATCTTCCCAATAGAAAGCTAAGCTGCAAAACCTGATAACACCCTCTTCCCCCTGCATCACTTAAATAAACAACACGGTGATATCCTCAAAATAGTTTGTTCAAAACTAGTCTCCCATCAGCTCTACTGCAAAATTAAATGGAACCTTCCCTCTTGCTCAAAACTGCAGCTGGATGATCGACCCACTGATTGCAGCTGTATCTCACGAGCTTGGAGTCAGGCAGCCTGGCTCCAAACCATGTTCTGAAATAACATCATTAATTCTTTCTTCTGGTGACCTGAAAACAACAGAGCAGTTAACTTCCCCCTTGAAATAAAACTGCAATGCTCCATTTTCCAATTACCCAGCTGCAGCAAGGGTGGCAAACTTGCCTTTGTTTTGTCTTTCTCTCCATCATATTAACAAAGGTCACGTGCTCCATGAATCTCTTCTCTGTGAATTTGTTAAATAGATTCCAAATCCCTTCCCCAAATCAAAAAGGTCAAAGTAAAACCAGCCACCAACATCTGCTTCATATATTAACCAAATGTAACTCCCCTCTGTTTGTACTGGGTACTTAACTTGTGAGCACTTGTCCCTGTGCTAATGTAGCATAACGTTTTATTGGTTCTATGTATGTTTGGTGTCTGAATATGTGAGCAACCCTTAGCTTCAACAAACGAACAGCACCACTGAGCATAATTCACTCCTACACCCTTCAGCAGCCTGGTGACCTCTAAAGACCCATATATAATGTAAAAGAACTGAAAAATAAGCAGAAAAACACTTTTTTTGGTTTTTGTTTTGTTTGGTGTTTTTGGCTTGCTCTTTCTGTGAACATTGGTGTGATTGGTGCTGCCCTGGGTGTGCAAAAATGTGATCTAGTTTTAAAAGAAAAAAAAAACCAAAAACACACCTAGATGGCCTTTAGCCATAGCCAATGTGACTACATAGCAAATGTTTCCAAATATGGGCATAATGCATTGGTTCCCAATTTCCCTTTTGACAATGTACAGAGCTTATTCCAGACTGAGAACACACAGCTTCACTTCTGTGGAGATCTATCCATTCTTTTCCCTACTTTATATCTCTCTAGTCTTGTTTGTTTGCTAGTCCCCTCTCTCCCCGTTCCCCCCCCCCAGGAATACCCTGTGCTATGGGGTGCAATCTGTCTTAGGTAACAGAGTATAACACTTAAGTGTCCTCTAAGGTTGGGGCTTAAGAGCCACTATATATAGAGAGAGAGAGACACTATTGTACCCATTGGCTCTGGGCCTGATTCTGCCACCCTTCTTCAAGTTGAGTAGGACCATGGGCCATGCTTCTGCCCAAAAAAAAAAAAAAAGCGAGTTGTCCCATTGAAGATAATAGGACTATGCAGATGCTAAGCATTAACCACGTGCATAAAGTACTTTTCTGGACAGAGGTTTCTTGCACTAGAGGTGCCATTGATTTCAATGGCACTCCTCAGACTGTGATGCAGAATCAGACCCTTTATTGCAAGTTGAGAGGCCATATGACTCTTAGAAATGCTTTGGGTTAAATAATTGTCTGGAGATATGTGAAGATCCCCCTGAGAATTATGTTTAAATGAGAGTGCAAGGGTGTATCTTACATGAGTATGGTTGCTGTGGGCCTGATCCAAAGCCCATTTAAATTAGTGAGAAAGCTCCCATTAATTTCAGTGGGCTTTGGTTCAGGCTGTGTTGGGAGCCATTTTTCACTCTGCCCTTTGCTCTTCAGCAACAGCTACTCTCATGAAAACTCTGGGATAGACACAGGCATCCAGACAAGCTCCAGAAGCCCCAATAAAAGGAGTACTTGTGGCACCTTAAAGACTAACAAATTTGTTAGTCTCCAAGGTGCCACAAGTACTCCTTTTCTTTTTGCGGATACGGACTAACACGGCTGTTACTCTGAAAGAAGCCCTAATGTGTACACACTGGGGTTGGCAACCTGGGATGCAGACCCTGGACTAGGCTTACCAGGCTGCTGACTGAAGCGGCCACCATGATACAGGAATTTGGTGTAGCTCAGTTTTCAGTGTGTGGCTGTGAGGCAGCAATACAGATGGTCCCACAGGTGGTAGAAGGAAGTACAGCTAGAAGACTGGGGGGGGGGGTTTGCAATACTTGGCTACCATCAGTGAAGCAGCAGTTAAATGTCTGAACAACCTAGATATCTAATTCTGATGCACCAGAAAGAAGGCTTTTATGAAAGTTCCCTGGGTTACTGCATGAGCTCCAAGAATGAGGAAAAATACCTAATCTTTAAATAAATGAACAGATGGGAAATGCAGAAAAAATCATTAGGTATTTTTACTTTGCAGGCAATGGATAATTCACTGAACTTCTGACAATCTTTTGTACTTTAAATTGGCAATATTAAACACAGGCAACTGGAACACAAGGGAGTGTCTGTCCTTGAGCTGTTATGACTTGTTTACAGAGACACTGATTATAAGATTATGTACTCTTCTATGCAATTTCTTGTAAGGGAGTCCATCTGTTCCATGGAGATTGTAGTGTCTTCAAGATGTTTGTCTCAGAAAGAAGTCGACGGTCACCACCTTTATGAAATCCGTTCTCCCCATTAGCATTGTTGTTGTGCCACAGTATTTCAAGTAACGGAAACAATGTTTTTTTCAATTCAGTGTTGATCATCATTGTCTAGGCAGCATGTATGCTACACATCACCCCCCTTTCTGACTGTAGCTTTCCAGAAATCTGCATCACATACACGTACTGTATAATATTTCTCTACAAGGATGGTGTAGAAGCAATTACGTGTTCAGCTCCGTTGTCTTCAAGTGATCACACCTGTGGAACTGCACTAAAGGCTGTGGGGCTGCACACACATATAAGTGAGGCATAATTTAGCCTGTTACTAATGGTGGTGAAGCATATCCGGAAAAAAGCTGCTCCATTTTTTTTCAGCTCCAGTTGTTTGCAGGGCTGGAAGT
The DNA here is from genome assembly GCF_965140295.1 of Lepidochelys olivacea. Taxonomy (NCBI): domain Eukaryota; kingdom Metazoa; phylum Chordata; order Testudines; family Cheloniidae; genus Lepidochelys; species Lepidochelys olivacea. The sequence continues at coordinate 2,778,088 of NC_140431.1, read as the reverse complement.
CCTATTCCTCCACCCCAGCTCTGCACCCTCAGCTGTCCCATTGCCATCCCAATGGAGCTGCAGTACCAGAGACTCCCCAGCTGACCTCATAACTCCCTTAAGGAGAAGGTTCCAGAGAAAATGTAATACAGTCTCTAATCTCTGCAAGACTGGGGGGGATGATGATCTGCCCTGCCCATCTCAACCCACTTTCTCAGGATAGGACCCAACCCTATAGAGAGCTCTCCCTAGGGTCCTGGGCCCCCAACCTTTCTATTTGGGAGGGATGAGATGTAAATATGGAGGGTCCTCTCTGCACATGGATATGGAGAATGATCTTGTCCATTTGTTATAGAACTGCACACTTTATCATTTTGTACAGTAATCTGATACCATAGTGAGAGGCTCCTTAGAAGTTAGATATATATAAAAATATTGTCGATTTTCTCTTAATACCTCAATACTTAAGCAAATGCTCTTCCCATGAATAATTCTATGGGATGCTCACATGAGTATGCACAGAAGGATTCTAACAATTAAGTTCAACATGTGTCTAGCATTTCATATTCCCACTGCCTTCAGCTCTTCTCTTGAAGATTATGTACTCTATCGGCATTTATTCCATCAGAGTTTATCCACTGGAAACACTGCAGTGAAGAGCTAGGAAGCAGAGTTAAAAAGGAAAATAAATGGCCTTTAAAAGGTGGGTCAGGGTTGATTTCACAGGCTCCTTATCGCCAGCAGCCTGCAGATGCAGTGTGATACCGAACCCTCGGATATTCGGCAAGTCAAGATAATTGAAATGTACTGCACCCCCTTAGCATTCTGAGCACCAGAGGGAGAATGTAGAGAAAGAGGAGGAGGAGGAGGAGAACGTGCATTTGCCCTAATGGCTAATTGACTGCACAGATCTCAGTGTAATTACAGTGGTACCATTCTCATGGCTACAGTTCAGTGTCTCTTTTCTCTGTATAAACCCCCCTTCTGAGGGAGTTTATAATTGGATGTGGAAACAAACACCTGAACTAAGACAGAGCCTGATCCTCGCTCACGCACCCCTCCCCTCCATCTGACACCACCGACTTTGGTGTCGTTCCTCGTTTACAGTGGTGTCTGAGGCCAGGAGCAGAGTCGACATCAGGAGGCATCTTGGCTTTTGTTGTAATGAATTTGGGAATGCCTGAACCCATCTGACTGTCTTTCTGAACCTATTGGAGGACAAAGAGGACTGAATAGATTTGGAGATGGGTCAGGGACCCAGTATCTGGAAGATACTAGCACAGCTAGTCTTGTGCCTGTCCTGTTCATGTGTAACAATAGGTAACTACAACAATGTAACAAGCTGAGCAGTTCTAATACATAAGCTGGATTTGTTATTGATACTGCTTTCCACTTACGTAGAGCTTTCCATGTACTTTACAAGGATATTTATACCCATTTTATAGAGGGCAAAGGGGAGCTAGGCCCGGATCCTCAAAGGTATTTAGGCTCCTAGGTTCCAATGTAATGGGAATTAGGAACCTTGCTATCTCTTTGAGGATCTGGGCCAGAGAGATTAATGCACTTGCTCAAGGTCACACAAATCAGGGACAGAACTGAGTATCAAACCCAGGAGCCCTGGCTCCTAGCAAAGGGGTTGGCCCACTCTGCCTGGAGCTCTCCACTTCCAGTCATTGGCTTGCCCCATGCATTTCAAAGTCTAAGTATGGTTACCTTTCTTTCTTGAACTGCTCTCCACTTAAAACATGAAACACCTGTAGCTAACAGAGAAGAGAAAATGACTTTGCCCCACAGAAAGCAAATCTATTCCAAACGCCTGCACGTCTCACAAGATTCTGAACTTTCCATGCTCCTTTTAAAGTTACAGTGTGAAAGAAACTGCTCTAACCTTAGCTAGAGCTGAGGAAAAGATGTGCTCTGAGCACATGGGGGACAGTGCTCTCAAGTGAAAGCCGGGGTGTGGAGTTTTGTCTTTGATGGTGACCAGGCGAAGGCAACTTCTATAAAAATAAGCATAAGGATTAACGTATTGTGATTAAGCAGCAACTGTTAGTAACAGACAAGGAGACCTGCTGTCTGTGCCATCAGAAAGGTCTTCACGCTCAGGAGCTGGGTATACCATGGCTCTACAAAGAAATAAGGTGCATAAGAGTTAGTGTGGAACATGGATGGAAACCGGTGTTTGGAATCTGGACTCCTTCATTCTTTCCTGACTTTGCCTCCGCTTTACGAGGTGACTTCGGACAACTTAATTTCTTTGAAATGGGCATTTATTTCATTAATATAACCAGAACAGGGGTCCCGTTCTGGTTGGCACTGTGTGAAGATAGAGTAAATGAGAATCTCTGCCCCAGACATTTTACCACTTATAACATTACTTGCCTGCCTTGGTGGAGCTGTGAGACTTAATTAATACTTGTAAAGTGCCTGAGGTCCTCTGACTAAAAGTTCTATTATACATCTTCACCTATCCTTCAGAAAGGGAGTGTATCCTTTATAGGAACTCAGTGTAATCCAATGGCTTTCACCCTGCGGGAGGAATTTTAAAGAGTCAAAAGAGTAAACACAAAGTATTATTCATATAGCTCAATAATTTACCACTCAAGACCATAAGCCATCCCTCTGCAATCTGCCTTTCATAGCTTATCATTGTTGTCTATTATGGAGGCTAATAGAACCTGCATTATATAGCCAGAGTCTGGAATCCAGATGGGTGAACCCTAATCCTTGGCATGAGAACTTTTCCATTTGAGATGGCTAAACCTCAAGGCCATTTCCTTTATCTTCACTTAGTGAAGATCTCCTGGCAAACGTTCCATTGTGAGAGAGGTTCTGGGGGGATCATCCACAAATGTTGGAGATACTCCAGGATCTAGGGCTCAGGAATATCTGCACAGAGGCCTTTGTCTTGCCACTGGTCCTGTGCCCCTGGCAGCCCACTGCATCTCCTAGTACTTGACACAATAGTACCCGTGCTGCATTTATGCAGCTAATGGCTGCCCCAGGGCTCTGCTAAAGGGGAATCCCCATCATGCAGCAGGGACATAGAAACAATCCCAGGGTAGTGGGAGGGAATGATGAACGTCCCCACCCTACATCCACTCCCAAACCCCATGTCAACAGGAAGCCCTCCACAGGGTTCAGGAAAGGTGGGCAGTGATGCCACAGAGGAAGCCGGGCCAGCCTTTCCCTTGGGGAGATAGGGTCTGAGAGGCATGATCAGACCCAGAGGGAGATGGACAAAGCACTATTCCAAGATGGTGGCTAGACACACTTTGAAGCCTTGACTTATCCTTCCTTAAAGCCCTACAAGTGGCTGCATTTCTCTGCTTGGAGGCAGTGGGGTGGTTAATTCCAATGTAAATAGAGAAGTTTTGAAGTAGGTTGGGATTCTGCATTGTGAGCAGCAAGATATACATAAGAACGGCCATGCTAGGTCAGACCGATGGTCCATGTAGGCCAATATCCTGTCTTCTGACCGTGGCCTGTCCCAGATGCTTCAGAGGGAACAAACAGAACAGGGCAATTATCAAGAGATCTGTCATCCAGCCACATTTTATGCAGTTGGAGGCTTGGGACACAGCGCATTGAATTGTGTCCCTGACTATCCTGGCTGCTAATAAATTCATGGAGGATAGGTCTATCAATGGCTAATTCTTTTTCTGAACCCCATTATACTTTTGTCAGGGGATGTTCTGAAGGCCAAGAAGTTCCACAGGGTGACTCTGTGTTGTGTAAAGACCTAATTCCTTGTGTTAAGTTTAAAACCTGCTGCCTATTAATTTCATTGGGTGACCCTTCGTTCTTGTGTTATAGGTAAATAAGGCTTTTTCTCTACACCATTCATAGTTTCATAAGTCCTCTATCCTGTTCCCACCTAGTTGTTTGTCTATTTTCTAAAATGAATAGTCTAGCCCTTAATCTCTCCTCGTATGGAAGCTATTCTGTACCCTCATCATTTTTCTTGCCCTTCTCTGTGTTTCCCTCCACACCCCCCCGCCCCCGCAGCAACCATTCTAATACATTTCTTTCGTGATGGGGCAACCAGAACTGCACGCAGTATTCTAGGTGTGGGCGTACCATGGATTTCTATAGCAGCGGTATTTTTCATCTTGTTCTCGATCCCTTTCCTAATGGTTCCAAACGTCGTTCGCTTCTTTGATGGCTGCTGCACATTGAGTGGATGTTTTCAGAGAACTGTCCACACTGACTCCAGGATCTCCTTTGTGAGTGGTAACAGCTAATTTAGACCCCATCATTATGCATGCATCGTTGGATTATGTTTTCCAATGTTTTGCAATTATCAACATTGCATTTTGTTGCCAGTTTTGTGAGATACGTTTGTAACTCTTCAGTGAGCTTTGGATTTAACTATCTTGAGTAATTTTGTATCATTTGCAAACTTTGCTGCCTCCCTGTTTGCCCCTTTTTCTAGATCATTTATGAACGTGTTGAACACCACTGGTCCCAATACAAATCCTTAGGGGACCCCACTATCTCTCTCTCTCTCCACTGAGACCTGACCATTTATTTCTACCCTTTGTTTTCTAACTTTTAAGCAGTTGCCATTCCATGAGAAACCCTTCCCTTTTAATCCATGGCTGCTTACTTTGCTTAAGAGTCTTTGGTGGGGTACCTTGTCTCAAAGGCTTTCTGAAAGTTCAGATATGCTATATCCACTAGATCACCCTTGTCCACATGTTTGACACCCTCACAGAATTCTAATAGATTGATGAGGCATGATTTCCCTTTACAAAAACCAAGCTGACTCTTCCCCAACATATTGTGTTGATATTCTGTTCTTTACTATAGTTTCAATCAATTTGCCTGGTACTGAAATTAGGCTTGCCATCTGTACTTGCCAGGATAGTCTCTGGAGCCTTTAAAATTTTAAATCTTGTTAAAAGAGACTCAAACTACATGGGCTTTGTCAGGTTACTAGCTGCACTAAGATTGTATCAGCTGTGGAAATAGCCTTTCTTCTTTAGTTAAAAAAATGACTGGAATTGCCACAATTTTATTTGCTTTAATAAATGTTTCATACAAAGTAGTGAGGGGAGAAAATCTTGCATCCTTTTTCCCTTGGATAAGCTGCTTTTGAGATTTGGTTTAATTCACTTGTACTAAAGATATCTTGTTACTTGCATTTAACAATTTGCCACAACCGATCTCTCATAAAATGTATTCTACTTTCAATGGAGTTTCAAAGGCAAGTAAGATTTGGAGTTAATTGGCCATATTAAAAGAAGAACATTTGACACACAGTACACAATTGCAAAATTCACATCTGCTTTGTGCAGAATATAATAAGGCAGGTCTTGAAAGAATCAAACCTCAATTCCCTTCAGAAATGAAAAAATGAATCTGCATGCATATCAATCAGCAAAACAAAAAGGGGACATTTAATGTATAACTTATCTTATTTTTGAAATTTTGTCTCTGGTATCTATGCCAAAGTTAGGACAGACTTGCAATAATGTGCAGTATTTTAATGTGATTTCAGTCCTTTGCCAATGACCAAAAAAAAAAGTCATTAAGGGAGGCTAAAATTGGAAGCCAAAACTTAAAGCAATAAATGTACAGAAAGCTCTATAGAAGAGAAATGCACAAAACTTCCTGGTAGTTTGATGGAGTTATTTATACTGGAGTTATTCACCTGGAGATACTGATGATATAAGCTCTGTGCTGCAAGACATCAGTGATGACAGGAAAGTCATTACAGTAACCAACAGGAGCCAGTCAGAAATTTGGCAAACACACAAATAACCTGTTTTGGCTGAAGTGCATTCTTTAAATGCTTATTTTTTGTTGATCCTATTTCAGCATTCTTTATAATTACTCAGGAGCATTCAGAAAGATTAGACTTGGACACTTGTAAAAAGAGAGTTTCCAATATAGATAATGATCATGCTGATAAGTTCTGTGAACAATGGGCCAAACACAGGTAAGGCATCATAATATACTTGGCTCCTGCACTGCAATTTTCATCTGTAAACCTCAGTGCTTTACAGAGGCATGTATCATTATCACTGTATTCCGGATGGTGAAATCAAGGCATAGAGCAATGAAGTGATTGGCAATGTCATTGCCAGAACTGGGAATAGAACTTGGGTCTCCTGAATCCTGCAGAAGCACCCTAACCACTGGATTATGCTGCCTCCTGGCAATCATGGTGGTGGATCTCCATTAGTTTCACTTGGCTGAATTCTGCCTCGTATAGAGAAGAAGAAGAATGATCCAGCAGTTAGGGTGGAAGGCAAAGATTAAGGTTCAGTTCTCTCCTTTACCACAGACTTCTTGTGTGATCTTGGGCAAGTCATTTACTATTCCCATGCTTCATGCTAACAGAATTTCTCTACCTCACAGGGGTCTTGGGAGGATAAGTACATTTAAGATCACGAGATGCTCACATATCATGTTTCAGAGTAGCAGCCGTGTTAGTCTGTATTCGCAAAAAGAAAAGGAGTACTTGTGGCACCTTAGAGACTAACCAATTTATTTGAGCATAAGCTTTCGTGAGCTACAGCTCACTTCATCGGATGCATACTGTATGAATGCATCCGATGCAGTGAGCTGTAGCTCACGAAAGTTGATGCTCAGATAAATGGGTTAGTCTCTAAGGTGTCGCATATCATGGTACCGCAGGGCAGAGGAGTACCTTAGATGGCTTGCTGTCGCATGTTACACTTGCACTACTCTCCACTAAAGGACAAAAATGCTACATAAAGCTTCTATCCAGAGAAGTCAGTGTTTTATTTCAAACAGCTGGATCTGCGTTGTGACTTGAGTTGAGTTAGTGGCTTACTTGTTAATGGAAAACAAAACCCAGCACAAAGATTGGTGTCAGCCCCAACAGCTTACAATCCCGTTGTTAGTGGACATGAGTTCCTATCGCAAAACCTACCAGTATAACTGACACAATCTGGTCCCCAAGTTGGCGGTCTCAGAGAGATCATGAACTCATTGGCTCCAGAAACTTTTTATATGGCTCCTCTTGGTCTGGGCTGAGGCTCATTTGACATGAAGGAGGCCTGCCATCTTTATTGGAAGCCAAATAAAGCCAGTTTCAGGGCAAGATTCTGACCTGAGTTATACTGGGTCAAATCAGGAGTAACTCCACTGACTTCCGCTAGCTCAGAATTGCCCTTAACATGTAAACACAGATTTTCTTGCCAATTTGGTAACGGAACAGTTTTAACACTTGACCTTTTAAGCCAGGTGCTAATAACGGAGTGACATTTAGAAGATAGAAGGTCATTAAAGATTTACAGCAAAGATTTATTTCATGTAGAAAAGAGAAATTGACATGCAGGGGATGCAGTTCCATGTTTCTCAGTTTTACACTTTTGGGAAAGCTCCCAGTTAAGGCATGGGTAAAAGTTAAAGGGTGCTACATCTTTGCATAGCAGCCACATTGTGCCAACTTAATTGAGCTGGTGCAAATTAGCTGCAAATTAATTACATGCCCTACCTGTTTCCGCACAGCAAATCACTCCAGCACCACAGGGCCCTTTTCAAACACAGAACTGAGCCCTGCCACCTTTGTTCCACAAGGAGCAGTCAAGGCGGGCTGGAGGAGATGTGGAGCTATAGCTTGGCTGGACTCGACCCTCTGATTCTGCACCTCTGTGATGACCCATTGCAACAGAGGTGCAAGTGAGGGCCTCCATGAAGGCTAGGGTTGCCACGTCTCCACGTTTTGCCAGGATTGTCTCTCTTTTTGAGATAGCTGGACTGGAAAATCAGTAAAGGTGCTCAGTACACTCTGCCAGCTGCCCAGTTCTATGGGCTCAGGATTGTCCCAGTTGTTTTGTGCCTCAGAAGGGGCAATGCCACTGAGGTCTATCCCAGTCTGTGTTGAGTGATAACCCTTAAGACACTTGCAAGCTGTCTCTTCTCTGTCCTTGACCCATGGAGTTTGCTCAAGTATAAAATGAATAAGGACCTAGGCATCTGGCCCAGTATGAATATTTCTTTCTAGACTGGCTTGATAAATAACTTGAAATGTCACCTGCTGGGAGGATGTGGGGAAAATGGAATATCTAGGGCACTTTGTTTATGACCCTGATGGTGACCCCTTCTCATGAGATTAGGAGAAGCAGGAAATTGTGGGGTAAAGTGAAGCAATTCCAAGATGGTGGTTTTTTTTGTGTTTTGTAATTTTTTTTTAAATTTTTTTAACAGCAAATGAATCAAATTTCCAAAGGAACTTTTTTCAGCCTAACGATACAAGGGTAATGTGCTTTCCCTCACTAGTCATTTCCCTCACTTGTGAGAGATCAGAGATCCCTTTCTTCTGAAATTCCATTTCGGACTCTGTCCCTCAAAAAACACTGGCTTCTATTAAGAGTGGTTAACTTTTTTTGAGGGAAAAATAACTCCATCTTCAGAACCACCACCTTTTAAAATGCTGTGAAAAGGGAAAATAAAAATAAAGTATAGGATGGTGCAGTATTAGCAGAAGCAGTGTAGTGGCTCCTTCCCTGGTATGCATGTGAACTTTCATTTTGAGACACTGCCTGAACCAATGCCAGTTAGAGTACCCAGAGAAAGAGGCTTCAGTCAAACATTTTGTTTGAGGGGAATTTTCCTTTTTTCGACCGCTCAAAACCTTCCTGAAGATTCAAGGGCAGGTAGATAGCCATACTGCATATATTTAAATTACTGGGTCTCACTATATTTATTAATATTGGCTTAGCAAAAAAGCCTCATCCTGCTTTCACTTAAACCAATGTAAATCAAGACTCAACTGCTAATAAAGGGGTTATGCCAGCATGAGAAGCAAATCATGCTTGGTACTGTGAAGATTAAACTGGTACAAATCTTGCCTATAGTGAGAGTTCTGCATGCTGTGCGACTTCCCATCTTATGTTCCTATTTTTCTGTTTTTTCAGTCTGTTGGGTTTTTTTATCAAGTCTCGTTTTTGAAGATCTGGTCAGAAAATGGAATTTCTGTTTGGTGGGAAATTTGGGTGTTTCAAAACTTCCTTGTTCCAACCTAGACTGAAACACGAAATTTCAAAATTTTTCATGGCATGAAAATTCTGAAACGCAGATTTGGCACAATCGGCTCACTTCATTTCAATAAAGTTGAAGTATTATAATAAATACAATTTTATAAGTGAAGAAAATGAAAATATTTTGATATAAAAGTCAAAATAAAATGAATCAAAACAATTAAGTTGAAACACAATGTTTTTACCTTACGGAAATTAAATATTTTGACACTCTCAGAATAAAATGAACTAAACTTGTTTTGACTTTTTTTCATATTAAAAAAAAAAATCACATCAGAATCAGTGTGTTCCCACAGCATCTTGCAGTTTCAACAAAACTGTTTGCAAAGGAAACTGCTTTCATTTTTTAATTCCAGCCAGCTGTACTTCTTCTTCCTTCAGGCCTCTTGTGTCCCTGGTCACTTAACTGAATGTACTCCTGCCAAACATCAACAGATCAATCGACTTAGGGCAGTTTGCTCACTCCTTTGCTTTTCCACCAAAGTGAATTTGGCCCTGGTGAAAGGTGTTGGGTGGATTGCCCTGAACATCCCCCCATTTCTTGTGCAGTAGCAGCACAAGTCTTCTGCCACTGAATGCGTCCCAGCCTAGGAGCTATTGCAGCGGCGGTGTTCATGCAGGACGAGCACAGAGGTTCAGTGTCTGTCTCTTCGCAATACTAGTTCTGCAAGTGAAAACATGTCTTTGTATTGTAGACCTCAGTCAGGGATTTGAATTTCCAGCCAGGATATCCTGCAGTCAGATCTTGGTAGAAAACTTGGCTGATGATGCATGAGGCAGAATACGGTACAGTTCACTCTGACAGGTGCAAAGCTTCTCTGTGTCAGTAAAGCCAGAAGGTAGCACGTCAAACACTCACATGGCCTGATTTTTTTTCCTTTCAATTACTCTAGTGTAAATCAGGCGTAACTTCACGAAGCGAATGGAAACTGGTGTAAGCAAGAGGAGAAATGGGCCACGAAGGCACAGACTCCGCGTAAAGGACCCTTTCTTATAATTGTGAGATGGTGGGTGAAGTAATATCTTGTATTGGACCAACGTCTGTTGACGAGAGAAATGAGCTTTTCAGGTTAGTTCATTTTTCTGACTACAACCAGCACTTTCAGAATAGTGAATCATTAGTCGGTGTATCCCTGGTGGAGGAAATGGCGTTGGAAGAATTCTAAACCAGACCAGAAATAGTACCTCAGAGTCCATTACATCTCATTGGCTTAATGTCTCCCACTGACTGATGCTTCTCTTTTTTGACTTAGTAGCTAATTCTATGTCCTTAGTACAATCCTGAATAATGCCTTGTTTTGGTTGCCTCAGTCCTGCAAGGAACCTCCACAGGTCATTTGGATGTCCCTGGATGATTCATGGTTTAGCACAGAGGCTCTTCAATGCTTTGCACAATTGACTTGTAGGAAGAAATGCAAATCCTTCTGCCACTAAGTGACCATTGCAATAGACACGATTGGCTCCTAATGCGCTGGAGCACACATCCTTCATTGAGAGAAACTAATGGCAAGTCTCGCAAAATTAACACTCACATCAAAACCCACAATTATAAACAATGACTATGCAGCTTGTTGGAACGGAAAAGATGCTCTTTGCTTGCTCCTGATTGATAGCAAACAACTCATGGGTCAGAAAGACTTCATCTTATAAAATAGCATGATGGGGGTGTATTGCTGACAACACAAGCCCACGGACACACCGACAGCGGATGCATATCCAATTGCTCTGATGGTGGGGCTCGGGTTCTCATGGGTTCTCTTTCCAGCTCTGCTGCTAACTGTGTAGGTTTTTTTGTTTTTGTTTTTTGTTTATCCAGACAAATAATGCAGTCACTTCATTCTTCCCTAGCAAAAACATACTACGAAACTTAAACAAATGTTGCCACAATAGTCTGGATAAGCGGCAGTGTTTTGAACCCTTTATCCAGAATACTCGAGTGAATTGTATGGGGCTCTGCGACCTTGTGTGGATATAATAAAATCCTTCTTTACTTCACGTGGGTTATTGTCTTAAAGAAATGGACAGGACAGGAGAGGGGAGAGGATAGCTGCCCAATGAAAGCCAAAGGGAGTTGGTGCATACACACTTGTGCCTTTGAGGAAAATCTCAGTCATTGCAAAGTGCTTTGAGATCCCTGGATAAAAGATGCATAGCACTGCAGAGTTTGTTCCATGTTTTATTTATTTAATGTCCAGAATACAGCTGCAAGGAGCACTACTGAAAGCTGGACTCAAGCAACCTGCAGTAGTTAAACTGACCAGAATTCATTTGAGACATTTCCCACCTTGACTATAGGGCAGGGGCGGGCAAACTTTTTGGCCTGAGGGCCGCATCTGGTTTCTGAAATTGTATGGAGGACCAGTTAGGAGTGGCTGTGCCTCCCCAAACAGTCAGGCATGGCCTGGCCCCTGACCCCTATCTGACCACCTCCACCCCTAACTGCCCCCATTGTTCCTGACTGCCCTCCCGGACCCCTCCCCATTCAACCCCCACCCCCTGTTCCCTGCCCTATGACTGCCCCAATCCCTATCCACGCCCCTGGCCCCTGACCAGCCCCCGAACTCTCCTGCCCTCTATCCAACACCCCGCCCGCTCCCTGCCCCTTACCGCACTGCCTGGAGCACCAGTGGCTGGCAGCGCTGCAGCTGCGCGCACCAGGACAGGCAGCCGCACCACACAGGACAGAGCAGCGGCTCAGGCCAGACTCTGCAGCCCTGGCGACGCAGTGAGCTGAGGCTGCAGGGAGAGGAGGAACAGCGGGGGAGGGGCCAGGGGCTAGCCTCTAGGGCCAGGAGCTCAGGGGTCGGGCAGGACGGTCCCGCGGGCCGTAGTTTGCCCACCCCTGCTATAGGGCAACATCTGCTTGAAGGCAAACAGTGTAGTGTGCTTACTATCTATATTTAAAGTGCTGCTTACCCTGTATAACAAGCTTCCTCTAGACTAGGGAAAGCTTTAAGAACAACAGAGCTCCCTGCAGACGTTCAGCCTGGAATCAGGAACTGCTCTCATACACCCCACTGTAAGTCATCTAGGAAAGGAAAATGAGAAGGGGAAATAGCTCCCCTCCAGCCAACACAAAGCAGGGAACAGGGGAGATAGTCCCTTAAAGCAAATACTTTGCTGCCTTTTTACTGTTCTTTCTCAATAACTGGTTTTTTTTTCTTGCACACTCTTTGAATTACTTCACTGCATTATGAAATCGATAAATGCACTTTTATTAATACATTATGCTCATCAGGAATAAAAACTTAACTAGCATTAGTATATTAAATCACCAAGGTGTCAGTTGTTAGTACTGCTAACTGACACTTATAAAATTCTGATATCTAATTTACTGTGCACCTCGTATGCATAGTATTTAACAATGCATTATTTTCTTTCAGTTTTAAGCTAGTTACTGGGAAACACAAATTCTAATATCTTTAGTAAATCACTCTTTTGACTAATCAGCTAATGGGTTAATACCTAATTACAGCTCATTAGAAAATGATACATTGATGTACAATTCCCTGATTTTCTTATTGGAAAGAAAGTAGGTTACACAGTTAATGACTTGGTGCACTAAGCTACACTGACTTTGTCATAACTGCTAAGCTCTCTTTAAAATGAGTTAATTAAGATATTACACCCACTTCAGTATTACTGTAATTACAGAGCTAAGTTCTCCATTCCTTGATCACAGTGATGGCTTACTCCATAAGCGTTTCTATTGGTTTCCACGGGACTTCTCACAATGTAAACTCCAAGCTCTCAAGAGACAGAGCAGCAGAATCTAGCCCATAATGAATTAACAAATTCTTAAGACTGGTTTGTGAAACCCTGACTCACACCAGCTAGGACCCTATTCCATCTGAAGCCCTAATAAAGTGAAAGGGATGAGTGTACAGTAGAACCTCAGAGTTACAAACACCTTGGGAATGGTGTTCATAACTCTGAAGTGTTAATAACTCTGAACAAAACATTATGGTTGTGTTCTTTTCAAATGTTTACAACTGAACAGTGACTTAAAACCGCTTTGAAACTTTGCTATGCAGAAGAAAAATGCTGCTTTCCCTTTATTTTTAGTAGCTTACATTTTTAACATGGTATTGTACTGTATTTGCTTTTTTTGTGTCTGCTGCCACCTGATTGTGTACTTCCGGCTCCAAATGAGGCGTGTGGTTGACTGGTCAGTTTGTAAACCTGGTGTTTGTAACAGAGGTTCTGCTGTATTAAAAGTGGCCCGGATTAGTTACTTTCGCCAAAAAAATAAAATAATGGCAACAAAATTCTGGTCTCAGACCTTTATACAGCCCCAGCTAATTCAGTGGGGTCATCTGGGTGTAGCCGAAGCTGTGGCAGAGGCAGGATGGCCTTGTGCATAAGGTCCTAGTGAGGAACTCAAGATCTGAGTTCCAACCCTGGCTGTACCACAGACTCTCTGGGTAAGTCACTTGTCTCCCCAGCAGTTCCCCATCTGTAAATTGAGGAGAATACTCTCCTAGCTCAGGGGAGTTGGGATGGTTGATAGTGCATGTGAGGTGCTCAGATGCTATAGTGATGAGAGCCATGGAAATGCTTGTAATTTAAAAAATATATAAACAATCCACCAAGTGAATTTAGAGCAGGGGAAGGGTGCCCAGGATCTCAAGTATTTGCTTTATTCACAGAAAATGGGCAACAAAAGCTAACCCATCACGCTTCCAGTGTGTTTTTAACAAGGACCACTTACGAAGGCTTGTTTACACGGTCCTCAATGTACACTGAGGAAATGTGATTTCTAAATGTCTCGTGTTGCACATTAACTGGTCCACGTAGACCCTGCTGGTGCACACTAAGCACCTAGTGTGCCTTTTCGTAGTAGTATTTGAAAGTGTGCATTGCTACTCTGTGTGGCCATGACCTCAGGATCCTTAGTGGTTTGTTCCTTGTCCTCTGTGCTGAGAACGTGACCCTCAGCTGTAGGGCAGATAAGTGCCAGTGTGGATTTTTTTATTTTAATTCTTTAATAACAAGAACAAGGGACCAGGTCCTCAGCAGGTGTAAATCAGTGTAGCTTCAGTATATGGCTCAGTTATTCCTTTTAGTGACACATTTTCTAAGGCCAAAATTTAAGAACAGAATTGCATGCATGCTTACTGTATTGCATGTGTCTAAATACCCAGTTCCAACTGCAAAAATTGTGTGCTTATTCATAGTAAATGCACATGAAAATGTAAGCACAAAAATGCTCAAGTATTTTTCCATGCAAAAGTGGGGCCCCTTCTGTATCCAAGGGGAACACACAAGTAGCATAAAAAAAATGCTCCTATGAATAGTTGACAAACTGTGTTGATGTAAGTTAACAAAGACATTTAAAAAGTTGGCAAAGCTCTTCAACCTGAGCAGCTTATTTTAGAACATTTCACTAAATAAGGCATTCCTCAGGCTGTGTAGAGATTAGAACACAATATAACTCAGGTAGAAAAATAGTGATGCACGGATTTAATTCAATAGCACTAAAAAGCTAAATCACAAAACTTTCTATCTGGAGCCTTGCTATAGTACTGCTTATCAACACAACTTCAAAGAAAGCTTCATTTATATAGGAGCAAGTTATCCACTTAAGTAATTTATCTTTGACAAGAATGAAACTGATTATATGAAGGAGAAATGCCTGCTAGGCAAGGAAATTTAATGAAGTTTGTAATGGACTGCAAAGAAAATCATCCAAATGATCAAGGCAGGAATAAGCCACAAGAAACAATTAAGACTCTCCATCCATCTCTCTTCAGCCCAGAAGTGAGGGCTTTTGTTGTTCCAAGTTTTTGCACAAATTCAAAGTAAGCTTCTTTTTAAAACCTAAGTATTTGTAGCAGTCTGAGTAGGTGGAAGGTGATAGCGTTTTGGATTCCTCTCCAACAAAGATTTCAGAACTTTTTAATTTTCTGCTTTGTCTAGACTCTTGGGACAGATTATGTACCCCAATCCACCTCCTTTGAGACACCCGAGTGGTGAGAAGGGAGTGGAAGCTATCTGCCAGTCATCTTTGAAGATTCCTGTGACCTGGAGGAGTTCTCAGCGGGCACAGTGCTGGCAGACCTACCTCCTATGCTTCATTACTCTGTCCCCTGATGCAGAGGATGTCAGATCAGAAAGAGGGAGTGGAGTTTAGGTAACCATGTCCAACTTGTGTAAGGTAGAGCAATCCCCAAACCAAAGCTATGAGAGCAGAGAAACTGCTCCTTGATACCATTTCAGTATATGGTACAGATCAGTGTTAGGGTTTAGATTAAGATTAAGATTAGGATTAGCCTAACTCTGTTTCAGTATGAGTGGCAGTGATCTTTGTTTCATGTAGTCGGACACCATAGTCTTCAGCCAGTTGCATATATTGGGCAAGGGAATAGAACTTTTAGGCCAAATGCTGCTGTTGAAAATTACATTACAGTAAATAAGGAGATTTCATTAGAGCTACACAGGATTTAGACTGATTTTTATCTGGTCTTGTGCTGGCCTATGACCTTCAACTTCAAGAACAAATGCTTCTACAATTACCCTTCACTCTTACCCTCGTTCGGATGTAGATTAATCTGCTTCACATATTGGACTGTCTCTTGGCGGTGCACGCCTAGCCACAGTGAAAATAATTCCATCTGTTGTGACTGCATGCATGGAAGAGGCAACCTGCTTTTGACTACCCCTAGGGTTCTGTAGACTGGAGGTTTACCATTCCTCACGGAAATTTCAGTGCTGTTCAATAGCTTCTAAAATGGCTTTCTATCATTTTCTGAGGTCATCTATTTTAAGTATAGTCGCTCCTGTGAATCACTGACATCAAGAATGCAATTTAACATACCAGTGGTAAATCCCAACTGAGCACAGCTGAAACTGCATTTCTGAAGTTTTACTGAATCAGTGTAATCATTTGGAAACACACACGCCTACGTGTGCAAGTACATACACACCCTTTTTTATTAATTCCCCAGTTAGTGACTTCTAAAAATTCTGTTTACTACTGAAATATGCTGACTTGTGTTTCTCAGACAAATTACTGGAAGCAAATCTCATTTCCTCCTTTAACTATTCACTCTCCCCCCGCAGTCCCCCCCCGCAAGATTTTCATCTCTCTCCTCCCTTTTAAATCACTGGTTTCTCATGCAGTTCATTTCACTCTCTCTAAGCAAAAGAAAGCACCCATTACATGGTACTGATACCACCAGAGCATTCCGTCATATGACGATTGGATGGTGCTAGGCAACAGACTGGTCACCTGTGTAAAATGGAGTTCTATTGAGAACCCAGTGTTCAGGACAGAGTCTTTTCTGGACCATCATCCCCCCTGTCATAAATATAAAGGGAAGGGTAAACCCCTTTGAAATCCCTCCTGGCCAGGGGAAAGCTCCTCTCACCTGTAAAGGGTTAAGAAGCTAAAGGTAACCTCGCTGGCACCTGACCAAAATGACCAATGAGGAGACAAGATACTTTCAAAAGCTGGGAGGAGGGAGAGAAACAAAGGGTCTGTGTCTGTCTGTATGCTGGTTTCTGCCAGGGATAGACCAGGAATGGAGCCTTAGAACTTTTAGTAAGTAATCTAGCTAGGTATGCGTTAGATTATGATTTCTTTAAATGGCTGAGAAAAGAATTGTGCTGAATAGAATAACTATTTCTGTCTGTGTATCTTTTTTGTAACTTAAGGTTTTGCCTAGAGGGGTTCTCTATGTTTTTGAATCTAATTACCCTGTAAGATATCTACCATCCTGATTTTACAGGGGGGATTTCTTTATTTCTATTTACTTCTATTTTTTATTAAAAGTCTTCTTGTAAAACACTGAATGCTTTTTCATTGTTCTCAGATCCAAGGGTTTGGGTTTGTGGTCACCTATGCAAATTGGTGAGGCTTTTTATCCAACATTTCCCAGGAAAGGGGGGGTGCAAGTGTTGGGAGGATTGTTCATTGTTCTTAAGATCCAAGGGTCTGGGTCTGTAGTCACCTAGACAAATTGGTGAGGCTTTTTACCAAACCTTGTCCAGGAAGTGGGGTGCAAGGTTTTGGGAAGTATTTTGGGGGGAAGGACGCGTCCAAACAGCTCTTCCCCAGTAACCAGTATTAGTTTGGTGGTGGTAGCGGCCTGTCCAAGGATAACGGGTGTAATATTTTGTACCTTGGGGAAGTTTTGACCTAAGCTGGTAAAGATAAGCTTAGGAGGTTTTTCATGCAGGTCCCCACATCTGTACCCTAGAGTTCAGAGTGGGGGAGGAACCTTGACACCCCCCCACCCCACCCCTTGTTGTTGTTGCTCTACTACAATGGCCTGTTGTTGCCATGCATGCATTCTCAGGTTAATATGGTAGAAGCATTACTACACTTGAATTTATTCATGCCCCTGTGAACAGCAAAGAAAATAAGCTGACACTCCATAATGCCTGAAAGGAACAGATCTTTCCTTGTAGCTTCAGAAAATGCACTCACCAATATTGCACATCACAAAAGCCAAAGAAATCTGGCCTGAGAACTTCTGTACACACAGACTGACTTCAACAAGAGAAACAAATGTTCAGCATCTCTGAAAATCTAGCTATAGAGTGTCCGATTTTTAGATGGTATAAATCAGCATGTCTTGACATCATTGATGCTTTATCCAGATTTACAGCTTCTGAGGATCTGGCCCATAAGATCCTGGAAGTGTATTGACTATTAATATGTAGTGAAAGTACTATGAACTTGCATTCCCAGAGACAGTTCTTTAATATGGTTTCCCTGCTGTCTTCACTTCCCTTTTTTCACTGTGGTATCTAAACATATATAATCAACCCAATATAGAGGAGAAATGCCTGCTAGGCAAGTAAATTTAATGTGGTGATCCACTGGAGTTATATCTCTTACCCACATTGGATTGTGAGTTTTATGTTGCTACATGCTAGTGTTAGCAGAATGACCTGCCAGCCCCCCTCATCCCCCACCTTGTAAACCCAATCAGACTCAGTTATATTGAGCAACTGGTTTATACCAAAGCCAGGAAATACTAGCTCAGATCCTCAGACAGTATAAAATTTGCATAGCTCCATGAGACTTCAAGGGAAGTATGCTATTTGACACTGAGCTGAGAATATGGCCCATATCTAGCCATGTTCAGTGTCCTATAAACGTGCAAGTCTTCGGATTACCTTGCATACCATGGGCATGGACTTGTATTTCTTGTGTTACCCAGAATACCCGTAGAAGTCAGTGGAGGTTTGGAGCCAAAGGAATGCAGAGTTGGGCCTCACATCCGCTGCGATAATTTAGTAGAATGGAGTGAGCTGACAGAGCCTTAGGTGCCTCTTTAAACAAGCCCCTTGCTGCTGTTTCATTATTCTGTTTAATGAAGTTTTAGCATAAAGGACAGAAAAGAGCTTCCACAGAACGCGGACCCAGTTCAGATAGACACAGGTCATTAAGAATAAATAATTATAAATATTTATTATTCTAATTCAGATTGTTTCTGGGTGGGTAGATGGATGACTGCACAGAGTGAAAAATAGAACAAGGAGAGTTAATCACCATTGTGGAACTGTGTGCTTTACAATATAAATGCATCAAAAGATTTTATTTTTAATTATCCCCATAGACCCACAAAATCGCTTTCCTGGTCAATTAATTTAATTACATTTTGGATAATTATTTTCCTCAACGGTGAAGTGGCTGCAGACTGCGATAGTTTGTGCTGCAGTTGCAAGATGGGAGACACTTTGGTGTGAGTGACGTACTGAACATATCAGCAAAATACACATTTATAACAGACACCTGAATTAATGATGTCCCTTCAGAAAGAAATGGAACGATTCATCCTCTGGATGTGAAAGGTGGGAGGGAACCTTGAGCTGACAGCAGAACTGCTCAAAATATGTCAAACTTTTTTTCCCCTCCAGAAAACTGTTCAGAATCAAAGCATGGAGGCTGATTTAGGAACATGCTTAAACGTGTGCTTAATTGATGAGTGGGATTTAAGCACATGCTTAAATGCTATCCTGAGGGATGCTTGTCTACAATGGGGCCCATGAGCAGTGGCCTCCTTCATTCAGAATAAA
Organism: Lepidochelys olivacea; assembly: GCF_965140295.1. Lineage (NCBI taxonomy): Eukaryota > Metazoa > Chordata > Testudines > Cheloniidae > Lepidochelys > Lepidochelys olivacea. The sequence goes on along the minus strand of NC_140431.1, from coordinate 2,759,063 downwards.
GGCAGCAGATTGTCTGCAAATACTGGGGGGAGGGGAATGAACTTGAACTGATGTTGATCTCACTTTCCTCCCTGAATCTGAAATTTACTAATGTAATTATACAACCCAAATATTTGCCAAGTTTGATCAGTTGCCTGAGATAAGTGAGCAATAACAGCGAAGAATTTTTTTTAAAAAGGAACGGAGGGAGAAGGAAAAGCTCTTTGAAATAGTCTATTCAAGTAATTGTCATCTTAAATAAAATAATGGCAAGTACAATAATCATTATAATTCCACACACCCCACAGAGAATGATCAAATAGAAAGCAGAGGAGTGAACAATTTTAAAAGTTAATTTAAAAATCTCTCTGTGATGGAACTATCATCACTTATCAGGTCATGCTGTATTAATCAACTTCATTGCTCAGGAGCAGGGGAACTCTGCAAGATATTTGCTAGCTGTTGTGCCTGGGATTACGTTTACCCCCTTTAAAGTTTTGCGTTTTACGTTTTGCCCAACTTGCTAAAGACTATGAAGAAATGAAGTAATCTGTGGAAAGGTGTGGAGTGATTAGAGCAGGGGATAAGAGGGAAGACTTCCAAGTTCTGTTCCTAGCACTGCAAGTGACTCGCTATGTGACCTTGGGTGAGTAACGTCCATTCTGTGTTGCTGTTTTGCCTTCCTTGAAAGTGGTTGCAACATTGCCTAAATTCACCAGGGTATTGTGACTTAATCACTTTGAGATCTTCAGAGGAAAGGTGCTACAGAAGTGCAATTATTCCCATAATTACTGAGTTATCCCTCTCCCACGCTGCTTTGTGCATGCAGAAATTGTAAAGGCAATATCTTTCTTGTTCTGCATACTGCTGTCTGTCCCCCCTCCCCCCACCCCTGGGAAAAAAGTTAATGCAGCCCTAGGCAGTAGTACCTTCTCTGAGGAATCTCCGCTCAACCAGAGTGGGGATCTAATCCCTTCTCCCAGGCCATGCAATCTTCACGTCCCTCCTCCCCTCTAGAACTGACCACAGACCATTTGTAGAGGCCTCTGCAAAGTCCAGATGTGGCTGAGGGCTGTGCCATAAAGATGGTTGAACCCCCCCTTCTGCTTGTGGAGGATTCCTTCCCGGTCCAGAGCTAGGTTAAAGAAGGGACGGTCTGGCCTACACTTTCTCTCTTGAGTCAAGGGTTTAGGAGCCCTATGTTTTTTCTGGATCTCTTCTGTCCCAGGTGTCCAGAATCCAACATAGTCACATAGATAGGGCACTGTCAGACTCAGTAGATGTGTGTTCTGTTCCTGGCTTTTCCACTGCCCTTCCGGGTGATCCTGAGCAAGTTGATGATGATCTCTGAACCTCTATTTAGACTCAATCTCTTCAGGGCCTGGGTTCTCTCACTACATCTGCACAGAACAATGGCGATCTGATGGGGTTTGGTTCTCTATGTACTGAAGTAATACAAATAATAACAATGTGAGGCCCAATGACTGTCTTGTGGGGGTGTGGGGAACAAAGGCACGTGTCTCTTCTGATGCCTGAAATTGCTTAAATACAAAGACCAATGAAGTCAAGCAATTATGCTGGGTTGTTTTTTTCCTTGATCAACTATTATGATTGTTTACTGGCCATCAGTGACCACTCAGTCATGTAATACTGCTTTGTGTTGCCCTATAAAATAGACCACCTTAGAGTGTTCATTTACTTAGGCTTTTCCTCTTCCTATGAGAGTCATTCATTAATAATCATATACAGTCTTTAGTTTTTCCACTAATTTGATCTCTTTTCCCAGGACATTTTGAACTGTTTGAGTTACGTTTGACATATTCATGGGTATTTCAGCCAAACTAGAAGCTCTGCAGCAAACTTCATTGGCTTTTCATTTCCTTAGTTCTCCTGCAAGTAGAGATGTTAAAATATCAGGAAAGAGGAGTTGTTCTTGGGATATTCCTAACCCAATCAGAAGCAAGGGTTATCAGCCCATCATTTTTAGATTTCTGGATGAATTTTGCAGAACCAAGAGGTTTAGATAAACTGTGGAGAAGTATTCAAACTTTCAGATGCTTACAGAAACTACTGACCCTAATCTCAGAACCCTTTAAAGCTCATCCATCACTAGCCTTCATGATGGATTGGTTTGGTGGTTATTTGTTTTGCAGTAGTGCCTAGAGGTCCCAACAGAAGTTTTCCATAACTTAGTGTACTACTATGGTCGGAAGCTAACATCTCTAGAGTGATGTACAATCACAGAAATATATGATAGAGTTTACTAGACCTTAGAATGCCTAGAAGAAAGGCCATAGATGTTTAGGCTTGTAATAATTCAGCAAAGTGTTCAAAACCTTCTCGAGAATTTTAAGTGTTATCAGCACACACCATTTTGTCTGATAGAGATGTATTCTCTCTCCAGGATGCAAATACATTGCGGATAGCATTGAAGACCCAGGCTACTTCATGCTGCCACCCTTAAATATATTTTTATACATTTCAGCTTATAGCATTTGGTCAAATAGTTGTTTGATAATTGAGGTGATTTATTATGGTGCCCAATTTTTTCAGTTCATCCTTTGATATAGGGTAATGAATTGCGTGCATAGGGACATGTCTATTAAGACAGGGTAAGAATGAGTGAAACCACAGGTGCATTATCAAGATTGATATACTAGCTAGATTAAAAACTGGAATGGTATCATATCATGCTTGAATTATGAAGCAAACTAATATGAATTGATTATAAACAAAGGGAAGACAAATAGAAAGTGACGAGCGAAGGGGGGAAATGTGGAATGTACTAATAAGCTGAATGATTGACTAGAAATTCACACAAACTCCATCAAACCTATTAAACATTTGTCCACAGAGTATGCCTGTTTAGCTTTGTTACACATGGGAACATGTTTTCGTTTAACCTCTAACACATCTGGCTTGATGGCTTACCACTGGAATGACCGTTACGAATCCCCCATTATCAATTTTGTCTAACAGATGTTAACTACAGACAAGGAAGAAAAATGAGTTTTTGAGAAGGAAAGCTACTTAATATGAACACCCATGCTCTGGTACAACATGGGGAGTAGATGGCCAGCCCTCTGTGGAGAAAGAGGTGGTTAGGGACTATTTAGAAAAGCTGGACGTGCACAAATCCATGGGGCCGGACGAGTTGCATCCGAGAGTGCTAAAGGAATTGGCGGCTGTGATTGCAGAGCCATTGGCCATTATCTTTGCAAACTCATGGCGAACGGGGGAAGTCTCAGATGACTGGAAAAAGGCTAATGTAGTGCCAATCTTTAAAAAAGGGAAGGAGGAGGAGCCTGGGAACTACAGGCCAGTCAGCCTCACCTCAGTCCCCGGAAAAATCATGGAGCAGGTCCTCAAGGAATCAATCCTGAAGCACTTATATGAGAGGAAAGTGATCAGGAACAGTCAGCATGGATTCACCAAGGGAAGGTCATGCCTGACTAATCTAATCGCCTTCTATGATGAGATTACTGGTTCTGTGGATGAAGGGAAAGCAGTGGATGTATTGTTACTTGACTTTAGCAAAGCTTTTGACACGGTCTCCCACAGTATTCTTGTCAGCAAGTTAAAGTAGTACGGGCTGGATGAATGCACTATAAGGTGGGTAGAAAGTTGGCTAGATTGTCGGGCTCAACGGGTAGTGATCAATGGCTCCATGTCTAGTTGGCCGGTGTCAAGTGGAGTGCCCCAGGGGTCGGTCCTGGGGCCGGTTTTGTTCAATATCTTCATAAATGATCTGGAGGATGGTGTGGATTGCACTCTCAGCAAATTTGCGGATGATACTAAACTGGGAGGAGTGGTTGATGCACTGGAGGGCAGGGATAGGATACAGAGGGACCTAGACAAATTGGAGGATTGGGCCAAAAGAAATCTGATGAGGTTCAATAAGGATAAGTGCAGGGTCCTGCACTTAGGACAGAAGAACCCAATGCACAGCTACAGACTAGGGACCGAATGGCTAGGCAGCAGTTCTGCGGAAAAGGACCTAGGGGTGACAGTGGACGAGAAGCTGGATATGAGTCAGCAGTGTGCCCTTGTTGCCAAGAAGGCCAATGCCATTTTGGGATGTATAAGTAGGGGCATAGCAAGCAGATCGAGGAACGTGATCGTTCCCCTCTATTCGACATTGGTGAGGCCTCATTTGGAGTACTGTGTCCAGTTTTGGGCCCCACACTACAAGAAGGATGTGGATAAATTGGAGAGAGTCCAGCGAAGGGCAACAAAAATGATTAGGGGTCTGGAACACATGAGTTATGAGGAGAGGCTGAGGGAACTGGGATTGTTTAGTCTGCAGAAGAGAAGAATGAGAGGGAATTTGATAGCTGCTTTCAACTACCTGAGAGGTGGTTCCAGAGAGGATGGTTCTAGACTATTCTCAGTGGTAGAGGACAGGACAAGGAGTAATGGTCTCAAGTTGCAGTGGGGGAGGTTTAGGTTGGATATGAGGAAAAACTTCTTCACTAGGAGGGTGGTGAAACACTGGAATGCGTTACCTAGGGAGGTGGTAGAATCTCCTTCCTTAGAAGTTTTTAAAGTCAGGCTTGACAAAGCCCTGGCTGGGATGATTTAATTGGGGATTGGTCCTGCTTTGAGCAGGGGGTTGGACTAGATGACCTCCTGAGGTCCCTTCCAAGCCTGATAGTCTATGATTCTATGGTGGAAGGAATATTATGGAAATATCAATTGGAGGAATTAGTGAACTGGATTAGGAAAATCCTGCCAGTTCTCTGACACTGAAAGCTATCATTCATTTATGTAGTTGTGGTTCAAATCCCCACTCTGCCTGATTTCAATTGGGGACTTGAATTTAAGTGTCCCGTCTCCCAGGTGAGTGCCCTGCCCATTGGACACTATGAATCAATCCTGTTGTTGTTCTACTAATTCCTTAGTAATTGGAGCAGGGACTGGATCCTGGCTCTCCCAGAAGTAAGCCCTAACCACTGGGCTATGGAGCCCTTCTCACTCACTCTCTGCCCCCGGGGATTTGAACCATGGGTCTCCCACATCCCAGGTGAGTGCACTAGCCATTGGGCTCTTGGGTATAAGGAGGGCACAGGTAGATCCTCCTGCTCTGTTTTGCACAGTTAGGTGTGCTCACAGAGGCAGGTGAATGCCTAGTTTGAGGATCCCGCCAGAGCTTAGGCATAAACTAGGTGCTGAGTTGCTCATTGGCATCAGGACTTGGGCACTTCGGTGCATGCCCATGGACAGAAATTCTGGTGCCTCCAGACTTTAAATGCCTACAGGGTTAGGCAGCAGCTGAGCGGGGCACTGAGGATCTAAGCTTTGGGTCTAAGTGGCAGCTAAACCGCTAAATCTTTCTTTAATCTAGCTCTCGGGTGCTTTTTGAACACTGTACCTGCTGTATGTACTGGGATCATGCATGAGTGGTGGTCTGCCACAGTAGAGCTGCACCACTAGGCAGCAATGGTGGAAGCTGTCTTGGACCCGATTAGGCAGCATGAGAGGTAAAAGTACCCGGGCCCCATCTACAAGGCAGCTTTCACCTTTGCTACCCCCCGAGAAGCTACAACAGAGCAGAATGTTCGCAAATCTCTCCAGTGACGACACATCCTTGTGGCGAGCCAGAGGAAAGGGGTGCAACGCCGTGGTTACCCAGGAGAAAAAAGTGTTTAGTTGGTGAGATCAGCTGGCAGAACTACTGGGGGGGTTGTGCTCCCAGCACAAAAATCTGCTAAACGCATTTTTCCTTGGCCTGCTCCAGAGAGAGGAGAATGCCCTGTAACTTGCAGAGGTGATCCTCTTGATGGGACTGGTTATTTTGGGAGAGATGTGCTTTCAGCTTTCACTGCTTTGCCCCAGCATCTGTGAGTAGGAAACTTTCCGGATTCAATGTCAGCCAAAGAGAATTTTTCAAGAGCAAACTTTTTTGTCTACGTGACCAAGGCAGCCAGGTCTGAAGTAAATTCACAGACCAGATCTGAGGATGGAGAACTGAAGGTCTTAATGAGTGTGACCAAGACAGATTATAATGAAGCACTAATGATCAGGGTAGAGGGCATTACCTGGGGATTAATGACTGTTTGGGAGGAGTTGATGGCCCGAAGAGCAGTCAATAGCCATTAACCCCAGATGGTCATTAATCTCTAGGATATGCCCAGGAGCTAAGTCATTATTGCTGAAAGCTAAAGTAAAAAATAGGTGTGTGGCTGTTTTATCCATTGGTTCTGCACTTTCAGTTGGTGGGTGCAGGACATGTCTAGAGAATTTATGCCCTGTCCCTAAAGCCAGTCAGGTGACTTGAATAATCTCACAACACTGGACTCAGTTATTATCCTTTTTTATATTGCAGCCATTTTCTATTACAGCCTCGTAGGGTGGGTGACTTGGAAATGTTACTTGTCTGTGATCCATCATTACACAGGACAGTCTCTCACTTTGGAAATGAAGGTGCCTCCATCCTGCACAAAGCTGCAGCTAGCTGGCTTCTATTCGTGATAAGAATTTAGCCGCAGAAAGAATGTGTTCTGAATACATGGTGAAAAGTATTGTTTGTGCTCAAGAAACTAACTCCATTTTGTTTTATAAGTTACTTGCACTGCAGCTTTCCCAGCTTCTTGTACTTCGATCACAGCAGATTGGACAGTGTTAGTCTCTGTTCTAAGCGTCGGTTTTATTTCTAGTTTAAGGGTATTAAAAATTGTCTAGTGATCTTGTATGTATAAATACAGTTTAAAGGCATCAAGGTGCAACTTCATTTAGCATCCCAGTTCCAAACTCATACTTAGGCTGGTTTCTCTCCCCAAAATATATGCTCTAAAATGGAGCCTTGTTCTAAGGGAATCTGCCATTCCTTGCCAGGGGTTTTGAAGGCCCCTTGCATGTCTGCCTAACCCAAGTAAATGCAGCATGGTCTCCCCACAGCTCTGTGCTTGTGAAAATGCTCTGTCGGAGGAACCTGAAGCCATGCCTGTACTGAAACCTGTTTCCCCACCCCTAGGGATAAAGATATGTTCCCAGTGATAGTTTTAGTGGACCTGTCTTTCGAGAGAGATTTCCTCTGTAGTTCTATGCAAATGCACAACCCGGTATATGATTCTGCAGGAGAGTCCATAGGTATATTAGAAACAATATTGATGCAAACACAAATTCAAGTTGTATCTATTTGTGGTGCATGAGTGACAGATGTATGCTTTAAAACACTTTCCATCAGATAGAAGGTGCTTTATCTCCTTCTCTATTTTATTCCATTTCACTTCATCTTTCATCTAATGGGACCTGTCAAAAGCAACCTTTTGATTTTTTTTTTTCCTTCTCATCTGCACGTCACATTCACTGACAATCTGAGACAAGGTTTTCAGGATAAAACTTGTGAGGAAATTTAACTAGTGTGTTTGTGTGAAAATATTCATATACCAGCAATCACTTCAGATTAACACATTTGGTGGTGGTAAAATACTATTGGCATTTGAATTGATAAGAGGTAATATCTCTCTGCAATAGGATCCTCCAGGCTTACAGCAAAGGGGGTTCCATCATGCATGGGCTTCATCAAAAGGCTGCTTTCCTCCTTCAAGCTCACCTCACAGCCTGTGCTACAGCCACCATGGCTGTTCACGTAGCTAGCACTGATGAGTCATTTAGTAAAGATAATTTAGACTGGGAATGAGGCAGGAGCCCCAGGTCACGGTGCTGGCTTTACCCTCTAGTGTATTGTTAGATGTTCAGCCAAATTTGTTTAACTCGCATCACTTATTTGTTGCAGTAAGACCAAAATGTAAATTTAAAACCATATAAAGTTCTTGTTGTAAATGGGGGAGGGGAGGTTTGTATTGCATTGCACTTCAACATGAGTGTCTCCTGACAAAGATACGTACTCTGTGATACATACTCATTCAATTCCCTTCCTCTGAAAGAGAGGCATACAACTACCATCAGGAATGGGGCAAGCTTGCCCTTCAAATTTGTGACATAAAGATTTTCAAAAGCTTTGAATGTTATCAGAGAGAGAGAGGAGTCAAAATAATGTAAGGAGGTTGGATTTCCAGTCTGGGGATCCTTTTGGTCCTCATTAAATCCTGGTTTCTCAGGTAACCCATATAGCCATAAATCCCCCCGCAAACACACTTTTTTTTTAATCATCAACTCCCAGTGGGGACATTTCAAACATGTCTCAACAATGGTCAGTTCATGACATTTACATCTAGTTTGGACCAACGCTCTTAGGAACTTCAGCTACTATAGAATGAGTCAGCTCCTCTATTTCATGTTCTGATTCTGGATTATGTATAGTAGCAAGGCTTTCCACAATCTCCGTAATGCTCCTGGGTACAGACTAGAGACCACCAGACAGTGCAAACCTCAGTTAATTAATATGTTCACTGAAACATAAAAGCACTGAATCTGGTTCCCTCTGGTGAGCATTCAACCACTGCAGTATTTTAATAAAATGCTCACAAATCCCAACAGTTCCATGACTTTTAGAAATTTTGTAAGTTAACTGTTCTCCTGACTAAGAATTTCATCCAGCCAGGAAGCAAAAACAATACCATGTGACTTGAGTGATCTACCACACACCAAGTGTGGTTAGAATACAGTTGATGCAAACAGTGAAGTGAAGATGTGCTCTAAGTATTGGATGAAGTCGTGACCCCACTCATTCACTTGCATCACTCCCATTGGCTCTGACAAGGATAGAGTTTCACCTCAGTCTTCAATTCTCCTGTCCCTTTGCAAAATTCTTAGACCATGAAACAAAGAATTCAGAGACACCTACCTTATGTGTTCTGTGGGTGATGATCTAGAGAATAGCAAGGGGTGCTGGTTTATATCAGTCTTTACAAAGAAGATGGCCTGGCAGGCTTATATATTGTCCTGCTAACCTTTACCTCTTCTGAAGTGGTACCAAACTCTGCTGAGAGTAAAGTGACTCTAAATTCATTTCAATTTGACTGTTGTATGAAAAAGGGTCAAATACAAAAGGAAGTTTGTCTTTCTATTCAGATCTAGTAGGCATAGTTTACAGTAGTGGCAGGTAATCATTCAGCTTGGAAGGCAGGATGGCCTAAATTTGTTCTGCTAGATATTATTTCGAGTGCATCACAATAAATCATGTAGAAAACCAGCAGGAAAACTCTAAATGGGACTTCTAATGGAGGGCTTTTCTTGGTTTTACGTCATTTAAATCTTTCCTTGTTTAAAACACAAGTCTGTGATCTATCACAATTGAAAATACTGTATGTCTGAGTCACAGGAAGAATGGGGGGGATAAACAACATAAATAACGCATGACATGTATAAAATATTATTAAATGGGTCATTCCACCTGTGAATAGAGAGCTGATAAATCATTAATAGATGTAAACAGCATGTTGCAGCCAGGAGTAGTATATTTTATAGACTGTTATAAGCACATCAATACAAGATGTTATGTTCACAGGATACACACAGAAGTTAGATAATAACAAATACTTTTGCTAGAAGGTTGCAACATGACACTACTTTATTTCTTGGAATCTGGGACCTTAACACAGGAGAAACAAAGCAGGCTGCTCCCCGAGGCAGAACAGTGTTAACTCACCTCACCTCACCTTGCTCTAGGCTGGGTCTGTGCAGGCTGACTGTGGAGCAAGATCACACACTTCCCTATAGAGCACCCTTGCCTGCATGCAGGCCCTGGAAACCCCTTAGAACTTAGTGATAACTTATAGTTTTAATAGCGTTTTCAATACTCTACAAAAAGACATGGTTATAAACAATCTGACTCTCTAATAATCTACAACAATTGAATAATTTATTAACCCTTTATAAACTATTTGTAAATGGAACTTGAGTGTAAAGTGATACTATTAAATGCATTTAGAAAGCACCTGCTTTGGCCCATTGTCCTATTCCAATCATATGCTGTATTGCTTTTAAGCTCCAGAAGCTGTATGTGTATGTAACAACTCTGTGGATGGGTTATTGCTCCCAGAACCCTTAATCTAAACCCATTAGGCTCTACTGGTTGAGTTGAAGAATTACATCCCTTAGCTGGAAGCCATAGCAGAATTATAAACCTCTTGAATGGACCGGCCATGTTAAGGGGATAAATCCAACATGGTAGTAATATGGGTAAATGTCAATATATGCCAACCATTTTCCTTTTTTTATGGTGGGAGGGGTGAGGAGGGGAAGGATCTGAGGCAGGAAATAGCCTTCCCCCACCCCCTCCAAAAGAAGTTTCATTCTGTTTTCTTTTTTCTTCACAAAAAAATGATTTTTTGGTTTCATTTTTTCATTCAAAAATGTACAGGAATTTTTTTCAAGGGTTTTCAAACAAGTTTGCAAAGAAGAATTGGCGTTTTTCAACCAGCTTCACTCCCACCCTAGTTAACAAAGGAAAAAGGTTGCTGGAAGGTCATTTTTTGAATGTGGGGTCATTCACTCATTGCCCCCTTTCGACCCGACACAGTCAAGTCATGTGGACCATCACAGAATGCTACAAACTCTTACCTTTTGGCTTTGGAAGTTGAGGGATGAGCTAATGGAGTTGGGGGTGGCTGGCTGCTACTAAGCCTGGGGAATTCCTGGCTGGTGAATGGGATGTTGGTGCTGTGAAATGGATTGTTCAATAGCCTTGAGTGCAGGATAGAGGAGGCCGGGTCCAGGGCTTAGAATGCTAGTCTGGGGTTTGAGAGACCTGGATTTTAATTCTTTGTTCCTCCAGAGACCACCTGTGTGACCTCCAGCAGGTGACTGAGGACCAGATCCACAAAGATGTTTAGGCACCTAAGTCCATCATGTCCCCCAGGCACTTAACTCCCCCCCCCCCCCCAATCAGCATTCACAATGCTGTGTAAACCTTGAGGCTGCCCCACAGCCGCTAGCAGCTCGGAGTCTTTGCTCAAGCCAACAGCCCCGAGGCCCCAAAGCAGGAGTCTCAAGCTAGGCTGGGGATTGTCCGTCTCACCAGTGGGTCCCAATTCTGTAGGCAGGTTCTGAATACACCTGATGTCTGTCAGACCCCACAGCAGGGGGGCTGGATGCAGACCCCCAGGGGCAGGTGAGCAGCCTGGCATCCACACAGAAGGCAGCTGGGGGGGGTCTAGGGAAAAAGGGTGAGCATGGGAGAAGTAGTAGCTTGATTAGGAGACAGGCAGCCCACCCCCTAGCAGCCAAAACTGTCTAAGTGCTGATCTCACCAGGTGCCTAACTCCAGGAGAGGGTTTGCAGCTGAGGATCCCAAGGCAAGGAGCTCACCAGGTTGGTCACTTAGGCCCTTGAGCCCCTCTCCTCTGCCCAGCCCTCTCCCTGTTCTGTTCCTGACCACCAGCTTCTTGCTCAGCTTGCTGGCTTCTGAGGAGCACGTTTTTGGGCTCCTTGCTCTCCCCATGCATTGTACGGAGATCCTGTGTGCCTAGTGCAGGACTGAGGATTCCACTAGGCAGCCTGCTGCAACACTGAGCAAAGCAACACCTTACGTACACCTTAATCTCTCTGTGCCTCAGTTCCCCGCTGCAAAATGAGGATTGTAGACCTTCCCTGTCTCTCAAGGGTGTTTGTGAGGATCACTACCTTAAAGATCACGAGGCTCTCAGACGCTATGGTGGTGGAGGCAATAGAAGTACCACACGGAGTATTTATCCTGTTGCTAGGACTTTTAATATTTCTGTGGGTGCCCAGAGAAAAAGTAGGCCCTTTCGTTGCATGCAAATAAAATAGACACTTGTGCGCGCGTGTGTGTGTTTGGGTTCATGCATGTAAATGCGCACGTGGCTCTAGTTCATTTCTGGGGCAAAGTCAATATTTGTAGAACAAGCCAAATATTAAGGTTCAGAGTTTAAAAAGAAAAAAACGGCAAAACATTCAGCCTCGGTGAACTTTGTTTCAGCCGGTGGATCTGTTGGAGAATGTTAAAGGATGTCCCCTAGCCTGGTGAAGCAGCAAATATTGACGGTACAGGTCATGTAAAGCTACTGAAGTAAAAGGTGCCAGGTGGTTGCAGTATTTTACGGTAGGTTTTTGCAATGGAGGGAAAGAAATCCCCTGAGATGTAACCTGTGATCAGACACAACGTGCAGCTGAACATTAATGGAAGACCTAGAGGCCGCTCAAAGAGGGCTTGTGCACACCAGTGGTTCTCAACCTCTGGTCCCTGTACCCCTGCGGGTCCATGAACTATATCTAAGTGGTCCACCACAGACTTGGACTGGACAGGATTCAACTCTATATAGCGTCAGTAAATTTCCAAAGGGGTCCACACCTGCTTTTGAAAGAAATGTTAAGGGTCCACAAATGGAAAAAAGTTGTGACCCCCTGGTCTCGGTTACAGGTGCAGCACAGAACCTATGCTTCCTATATCAACGGAAGGCGTTTTCCCAGGGGTGTAAATAAGTTAATCCATCTCCCTGAGTAGGGTTAGCTCGGTGGACCAAAGAATTCTGGCATTGACCAAGCTGTCTATATTGGGGGTTATGTTAACTTAACTGAATTTTTTTATACCCCGAGCAATATACCTGGGTCAATCTAAAGTGTAGACCAGGGCTAAGGCCTAGATCCTGCAAATTGCTACATCTAGGCAGTCTCTGGGGCCTGCGCAGAGCCTCATTTAGGTCAGTAGGGTCTACATGGGTGCAGGAATTCAGCTACATGGCTTATTTCTTCAAGCATGGAGCCTAATGGTTAAGAATCTCCCTGAAGAGCTATATACCATATATGGCATATTTTGCATGTAGTGTGACTAGGTTAATAGAATCTCTGTGGACGTGCTGGAAGTCCCATGATATTTTCAGTGCTCCCTGGTTTATCAGCAATGCTATAAGAACAGCCTTTATTTCAGAATTTGTTCCATTCTGGGCTGCCTTTTGGAACTGCAGAGGCATCGATAATTTTCTTTAACATTGTGGAGGTTTTTTTTAATTTAAAGAAAACCTAACCAAACTTCCCCGAACCACAGGAAATGTTGTGTTCAGATCATCCTTACCCATACCAGTTTATCCCCAACTCTAATTGAGAGGCCTGATGACTGTCTTGTACTACTAAAAGCTTGAGCATTCAAAGGTTTCCAAAAAGCAAACATGGAAGTTATAAACATGATATAATTGAAACTTGCTGTTGAATCTGAATGACTGTTCAGAGACAATATTCCCACTGGTCTCTGAGCTCTAATTGTGTACATATTGTACACTTAACTCCCCTTCCTTATGTAGTTTGAGATATTTAAGTGCAGTAGGCTAACACCTTCCCCCACATAAAGACCAATAATGAGAGAAATTAACCAAGTTAATGAGGCATTCTTGGCATAAGGCAAAAAGGAGAGCAATGTAATTATGTATGTATACGTATATTGAAAATGCATATGCTTAGCTCAAGGCCTAATATTAGGTTGTCTTCAAGCTGCTTCTTTGTGGCTCTGATCCAAATCCCACTGAAGTCAATAAGACTCTTGCCATTGACTTCAAGGGGCTTTGGATCAGGCCCTATATACGGAAATGAATAATACAGGCTATTTAAATGTGTGGTGTGGATGAGGTTTTCAGCTGCTAAAGCCATCTTCTGTGGGCAAAAGTAGGTAAAGGCCATGGATATTTCAACATGCATTTTATCTGCAGTCCTTGGAGACACCGAGTCAAGGTATTTTGCATTCTTAACTTAATATATTCATTATGGCATGTTATTTTTAGCTCCAAAGAGCAGCCATGTGGATTGCTGAATTATTTGTGTTGCCCCTGTGGATCGCAGACATATGCTGGAGAAAAGGTAGCAGAGAAAGCAGGACTGAGACGGTCATAAATCCTTTTAAGATCCATTACTGACATACTGCTCCTTAGAAAACTAACCCACTGAATTCTCAGTGCCACTGAGGGACAGCACAGTGCCTGGTGTGGTATCTGCTCATGAAACACAACCAGCCTTCTACTAAAGGTTGCATGGGGGTGGGTGGGTTGGTTTTTTTTTGGTTTATTTTTTGCAATGCTGGATTCGATGTTTGCCCAGCACTTTGTGTATGTTTAGTACCATATAAGTGCCAAGTAAAACAAACAAAATGGAAAAAACAAACCCTAATGCAATAGTTAGTGGAAAAGACCCATTATAGTTACACGTGTCCCACAATGTTACCCAAACATACTGCAATGAGTGCGTGTTTATTTAAAATGTGTTCATAAATGTATACAAACAAGTGATCCAACTAAAAGTGTATAATTACATTGCACCAATGGTAAAATGCAATAGAAAACTGAAAGGAGACACGTTTTAGTTTGCATTGTTTTTATTTTCTATTTACAGTAAACCTGACTTCAGCATGCCCACTACTCTCAATTATAAATATTTATAATTGATTGGCAATAGGGTTTAGTAAGATGAAACTGAAAACAAATCACTGCAGTACGTGTGTGCGCGCGTGTGAACTTAGAGAAGACGGCTCTTGCATGCACAGTATTAATAGCGTTGCGGAGTGTTGCCACTTCGTGGCCTGACTTACTGGAGGCCCTGAAGAGGCGAACGTGCTGTAATGGCAAAATGCATAGGAAAGAGAGCTGGGACTGGCACATTGCGAGTACTGCAGAGACGGGTCAGGCTTGAAAGTAGGATACAACTACTGTTTCAACCCCCCGAAATTCCTCCATGAGATTCAGCAAATGTCAAATAGGAATTTTTTAACAAACAGTGATCAGAGCTTTACTCAGGGCCAAGATGAACTTTCAGCTTCTAGCCATGCCTGGTCAGTTACATCTTTAAATCTTGGGAGAAATCCTGGCTTCATAGAAGACAATGCAAAAACTCCCCTTGACTTCAGTGGGGCCAATATTTCACCGTAGTCTTTTTTTTTTTTTTCCAGACTTGTCTGAACTCTAAAACCACATGATTCATTTCTTCTTATGACATTCAGATTTTCTATGTTGTCTACCTCCCCTCTGATTTCTCACTCCAGCCAATATCTCTGGCGCTGATTGTTTGTGCCCTGCATGCCCATCCAAGTCAGTGGTTTAACCATTCTCTATCTCCTTGCACCATATGGCAGAAGCAAAGGCTTAAACCCGCAGCAGACTGCGTGTGATGGGTGGGGAGAGGATAGACAAGCCAGCTAGCAGCAAAGAGAATTAAATATCAATAAAAGTAAAGTAAAGTGGGACAGTCTTACATGCACTATGCTTGATTTGTGTCATACCTTCTCTTCTACCATGTATCGCCTCTTTCTCTTGTCTCCAATATCTTGGGCTCAGCTTGTTTCTCATTCCTGCTGAAGTCAATTTCACACCATTCCATAGCCCTAGCCACACACTGGTGACTGCAGGTGGTGAGCATTGCAATAGCAGTTCTGTATCTTCACTCCTTCCACTTCAGTAACAAGGCCTTGTTACATGTATGGACTTATGTTAGTTACAGCAATGGGCCACACTCAAAAGATTTTTGGAGGCTCAGTTCAGATATGCATCCAGAAATTTGGATGCTTATTCACAGGTTAATCAAATCTCTTGGGTCTGGAAATCTTGGAATGGCAGCTTTCCAAGATACTAGCCAAGGAACGTAATGCTTCAAAGGAACAGGAAAACAGGCCTGGTTCAGGTGAGGAAGAGCATAGGAATAAAGCTGCTCTAAAACATGCTTGGTTTATTCTCTGGAGTTAAGTGGTTTCAAGGCAAACAACCATGCAACTTTGAGGAAGCAGACCTAGAAATGAAGAGGCCAGTTATAAGGGAAACTGGGCAAAAGAAAAGGCCACTCTGCTTCAAGGAGAAAGTTTAACATTCGGAAGAAAAGTCCATTCCAAATTCTCTTAAAAAGTGGGGAAAAAACAAAAATAGTGTGTGCCTAGAATTTGATTTCATGTACAGTCTTGTTTTTTATATTAACTATCCCAAAGTGCTTTCTGAAGGAACTGTACACAAATTGTAGAACTCTGTTCTTCCGAACTTTCTCTGTCTGTCTCTGTCCCTCCCTCCCCACCCACCCCCACGGTGGCCTGAATGGAAAACTAGAGACACAGGGAATTCAGCATCACTCTGGTTTTGTATTTCTTATTGATGATTAATATGGATCACACACCTTTGGGACACGTTATCTTGTGGTGTTTGTGTGCTCCACTGTCATGCTTGGATTTAATTCAGCATTGCACAGAACTAGAGGCTCAGTTGACTATTCGGTATATGGGAACCCGTCCTTTGTTGTTCAGATAACCACAGTGTGTTTGTAAAAAGATTAATGAACTTCAGAAGTTTCACACATTTGTAAACAAGAATTCAGCATGAATTTTTGGATGACTAAAGTGCATTTTTAGGAATTTTTCATTAATCTTAAATTTTAAAAAATTCAGTAACCTAACTGGAAAGACCAAACAAATTCATGTGACTGGGTGTGCGTTTACACGGTGAGAGAGCTGGTCAAACAATGTGCAAACAATTTTCATGAAAAATTGGTTCTTGGAAAACAGATTTTAAAAATGAAGCCTGCTTTGCTTTAATAATAATAAAAAGCAAAGTTGGTATTTCGAAGTGAGCATGTATCTTTATTTTAAATGCCTTCAGACTTCGCTCTCATGCTGATATGTTGTCCTAATGTTTCCTGTGTATGAATCTGTGCAGCCACTTTCCCTGGATGCCCCATACGGTTTGCCCATCTGCATGCAGGAGGAGCAAGGGTTTTTACAAACGAGAAATAGCAATGATGCCTTAATTTAATAGGAAGTGCAGGCACGGAGTATTTAAGGAACACTACAGATGTTTTGGCATCACATATTCAGTCTCAAAGCTCACCCAGATTAAATGTTAGCGCATCCTTCCACTTTATTACCTCTTACATCCTATCCTCATGGTAAATTACAGTGAAAGGCAACTGTAGCACCCTAAACAGCCATGGACTGCTAGGCCCTGATCCGAAGCCCACAGGAACCAATTGGTACTTTTCCACAGACCTTAAAAGGGCTTTGGATCAGGTCAAAAGAAAAGGCGTCATCAAAAAGTGGCACGATTAGATGTGTCTTGATGAGAGGGGAGAGAGGGTGATAGGGGAAGATAGAACTCTAGTTCCTAATCTGAGATGTATATGGGAACGTTCACATGCCAATGAACCAACTACAAAACTGATGAAAAGCTGAATGAGTTTTCTGAGATTAGAACTCAGGAGATCCTTGTTCCTAGGTCTGGGCTTGAGTATTTAGACCGTGCCAATGTTGTTGTTTACGCTTGCTTTAACCCTCTGCTGAGGATTTCCTTTTCTCTGCAGCCTTCCTAGGGATGTGTTCTTGCAGTAGCTTGCCTTTCCCTTACAGACTGTGCCTGGCTTTCCTTTTTAAGGGTTATTTGAGGATCTCGGCTCATTTAAGGAGCCAAGCAGTCTTTCGGGCTAATTGATGGCAGACTGGACAAATTTCCTAGTCTTGGCTGCCAACATATTGTAAGAACAAACCTAGCCCCAAACCTTAAAAAAAACACCCCACCATGCTTGCCCCCTCCCCCCATCCCCTTACTGATACAAAAGTCATGAAAAAGACTTCAGAGTGAAAACTGTATCCCAAGCCAGTAGCAACACTTTGTGCAAGCATTGGAGCCTTACATTTTAATAGCTTGGGATGTGCACACTCACGTCATAAGGTCTTGGTGGTAAGTCAGTGAAATGAGCACCAACTAAAAGGAAAAATTGGGATTGATTTATTTATTCTCTTCTGTAAGTGAGCTAAAAAAATCCAGACTAAACAAAATGAAGCAAACAAACAGGGTTGGTCTGTGTGTCTGGTGTTTTTAGCACTAGTTACTACTGACATTGCTTTGACAGCTTCAGAAGATGCTTCTGGCATTCATGTGAATGGATGATCTTTTATGCTCCCTCTGGTGGCTCATTTACCGCATGGGAAAGTGCATTATTCCACCCCACTGCTCCGAAGAATTAGTGCAACAAGCTGAACCAACTAGTGCTAGTGCTTTTTGGTATGTGGTTGCACTGTGAAATGAATCTTTACAGAGGAAGGATGGTCCGGTGGTTCAACGGGTAGCTGGAGATATGGCTTTGATTCTTTGCTCTGACCCAGACTTCCTGTGGGACTGGAGCAGATCGCTTAGGCCAGGTCTGTATTAGAAACTTTTGTCAGTGTAATAATGCTAGCTGTCTTTTTGTTTGTTTTTTTTGGCAACATAAGCGATACCAGCAAAAGCCCTGGCATGGTTGCAGTTATACCAGCATAAAAGTGCTTTTGCTGGTATCGCTTATGTTGCTTGGGGAACCAGTATAAAATCTATTGGCAGTGTAGACCTGGCCTTAATCGCTCTGTTCCTCATCTGTGAAATGGGCATGAGAACACTGCCCTGCCTCACAGAAGGATAAATATATTCTAAATTGTGAGGCACTTGGATACAGATAAATCTAGCTGGGCTTCTGATGAGCTCCAGTGTGGTCAGGAAATAGAATGTCCTGACCCAGGAGGCTCCTCACATGTTTCAAGTTGAGTCATTTTTGACAATGGCTCATGAATGACAAAGGTCTCCTGTCAAAGGCTTATAGGTGACTGTCATAAATATAAAGGGAAGGGTAACCACCTTTCTGTCCACAGTGCTATAAAATCCCTCCTGGCCAGACGCAAAACCCTTTCACCTGTAAAGGGTTAAGAAGCTAAGATAACCTCTCTGGGACCTGACCAAAATGACCAATGAGGAGACAAGATACTTTCAAAGCTGGAAGGGTGGGGGAAACAAAGGGTTTGTCTGTCTGTGTGATGCTTTTGCCGGGAACAGATCAGGAATGCAGCTCAGAACTCCTGTAAAAAGTTAGTAAATCTAGCTACAAATGCATTAGATTTTCTTTTGTTAAATAGCTGGTAAAATAGGCTGTGCTGAATGGAATGTATATTCCTGTTTTTGTGTCTTTTTGTAACTTAAGGTTTTGCCTAGAGGGATTCTCTGTTTTGAATCTGATTACCCTGTAAGGTATTTACCATCCTGATTTTACAGATTTTACAGATTCTTTTACCTTTTCTTTAATTAAAATTCTTCTTCTAAGAACCTGATCGCTTTTTCATTGTTTTTAAGATCCAAGGGTTTGGGTCTGTGTTCACCTATGCAAATTGGTGAGGATTTTTATCAAGCCTTCCCCAGGAAAGGGGGTGTAGGCTTGGGGGGATATTTTGGGGGGAAGATGTCTCCAAGTGGGCTCTTTCCCTGTTCTTTGTTTAACACGCTTGGTGGTGGCAGCATAGGGTCCAAGGACAAGGAAAAGTTTGTACCTTGGGGAAGTTTTTAACCTAAGCTGGTAAGAAAAAGCTTAGGGGGTCTTTCATGCAGGTCCCCACATCTGTACCCTAGAGTTCAGAGTGGGGAAGGAACCTTGACAGTGACACTCAGCAACAGTGTGGGCATCATGCAGGTCCTTTTTAGGAGCAGCTATGAAATCCACACTGCGTTCCTGATGCTGCAGATTGGTTAGGCTATGCTCCATTACTGGAGCGGGCTTGATACTAGCTGTTAGAGGGCTTTCCCTTCACCCCCTCCCCTGGTTCTTGTCACGCAGACAGAAAGCAGCAGATCAGAAGTCTGAAGAGCAGGCAATTCAATGTTTGTTTGGGGCTAGTTTTAAGCAAGCATATCCATAGCTTACACGGCAGCAGAATCTGTTTCCCAGTGCTCTGTTCCCAGCTCTTGCACTGCAGAGTATTTACCCCATGTCTGACTTTCCAGCTCTGACACTGCAGAGCCTTGCCTGCATCCCCGTTCCCTATCCCCACCTCCTCCTCAGCAGGTCCAAATAGACCCACAATGTACGCCCCTAGTCACACCTCTTATAACTTATGGTCATGTTCTGTTTTGGAGGGTCGTGAGTCTGGGGTCTTCATCCCACCTCTTTTTGTATCCCATGAGAGGGATAAGGAGTGAGGTTTTGCTCTGGCCAAGGCCAGGCTTCTCTTTGGCTTTTAGTGTTTGTTATGCCTGGCCCCCCCTACCCTCTTGTCCCTCCTAACTGGTGGCTTGACCTTGGCTTGAGAGAGGAGCCCGGCAGCCTTCCAGTGTATGCTCATATATTACACTCCCACCATGCCCTGTAGCACTTTTAACTCCTCTCTTTTCACCCATCTGCTTGTGGGCAGACGTAACATAGAGTATCTTTGTTCACACACATTAGTAAGGATATAAGAGTATCAAAAAGTCAAACCCAAAATTCTATCTCACGCTAACAAACAGGCCTAAATACTAACACAAGTGCTAACAAACCACCATGCAAGTAACCCCAAGATAGCATTAACAAGCAAGCTCCAAGGGAAACCAATTTCAGCCCTCAGCTGACTCTGCCTAATGCAGGGCTGGCAGAAAGAGTAAAGGAGAAAACCATTTCCAGAGTTTCCTCAACATAAGAGGGAATTGCAGCAGTAGGTATGAAATAATATGTCCATAAACACTGTGTTGCCTTCGTTGAAATTCGGAAGTGCCAAAGAGCGTAGGTCTAATTTTCATTGGTATTAGATGAAGCTCCCGGGTGCCCCGTACTTCTGAAATTCAGGCCTGTTGTCAATAAGTGTTGAGAGAGGGGGAAAGTGATTTTTCTGTCTACTTTTTGGGTTGTTGATTTAAATTAGCTGCATGTCCTGTACTGAACCAGGGTAGAGAAAATGATAAACACCATCATCATCTGCCTCAGCTAGCAGAAAACAAATAACTTTCAGTACATTAGTCAGGCCTACGTTAGCTATGCTAATGACCTCTCCAGTGGCAAAGGCCCCCTTGCAAATACTATGCAGTAGCTTGATAAATGGAGCTGCCTTCATGTCTAGGTTATTCCCTGGTATACTGCAACATTTTAATTATTTCGAACATGTGCCCTGGGTACTGTTGGCAACCATTGGAATAAAGGGTGTATTGGGGATTGACTGGGTGTAGTAAATCAGCTGACTCACAGCTGGTAGGTTAATACGTTAGTTCTGCAGAACCTGTATCCCATGTGATGGATGTCAGCAGGCAGCTGAGATCTCCACTGTCTTAGTGGGCACTACTAATGCAGTGGTGACAGGTGGCACAGGGAACTGGGGTGACTTTCTCCTGGATCCAATTTAGTTCTAAAGCAGCACTTGTCTTAAATTATAACACCACCCTACCAAATCTCATAGGGCTAGATTCTGCTGTTCCTTAGGCAGTGAATCCAAATGAACTCCAATGAGTTCTTGACTTTCGAGTTACTCTGGATTGATAACTTGGCAACCGAGAGCAGACTGTGGCCCACTGACTTCTCTGATCATCCAGAAGCTCTTTACTGACCTAAATGCAGAGATGGTATTGCAGGTATCTTTTCTTTTAAAGATATTTGGTGTCCGAGTTTCCCCTGGCCCATGAAAGGATGGTCATTTTTGGCCACCCACTTGGATCAAAGGGTCTTTGGTGTTGAGGCAGCACTCAGCACCTGTAGGAACAGGCTGTGTATGTTAGGAACAGATTTCCCTTCTCATGGACACCAGTGTGAATTGGGAGCAACACCACTGCACTCACGGGAATTAAACTGAGAGGAGAACCGGCTCTATATTTACTGTTCACTCTTATACAAACTCCACCCCAAAGAGCATCCATCTGAAAGCTCTGAGCACCCTGGATATACATTTTTTTTTAAAAAAAGCAAGAACACAGAGGAAACACAAGATAAAAAATCAACTCAAAGGAGCAATACTGCTTCCTCCCATTCTACTAGACCTGGTTGGGGAATATTTTCTCCCCATGGATAATTTTGATTAAAATAAAACAAACTTGTTGTCAAAACTTCAGTGGAAAATTGAAACTTTTCTCTGAAAAACAAAATATTTTGTTTTTGCAGAAAACAAAGCAGCTGTTTCTGTTTTGGAACGGTCTAAATTCATTGTACCACTATTTGTGCTCTTTAATGAAACGACGATTCAGCCACCATCTTGGTTAGCCAACAAATTGTGTTTTGGTTTTTTTTCACAATTTTTTTAAGTCAATTTTCCACCGGGGGTGGGAGGGGGGACGGACAACTTTTTTTTGCCAGCCCAACACCACCTGCCCACCAGTTCATCACTGATCATGTGATCAGTACAGATGAACATGTGCACTCCAGTATGTTCCTGCTTGACAGAATTTCCACCTCTGCTTCTCCCCTAGCACCCACTCAGGTGGAATGCGGTGGTATTTGCAGCAATGAAATGGCTAAGGAACCTGTCAAATATCCTTTTCCCTTTCTATAAGGACTCTGAATCCTGCCATATAATGTTACAGCCCTTCCAAGGATGAAACTTCCAGGCCAGTATTTCTGGATTCATTTTTGGTGCTGCTATGCATTTAGGCTGCACTAGCACTGAGTTTATTAGTGAAGAGAACAGATGCAAGGTAGCAAGCTCAGGATTCATTGGCTCTCCCATGGTAACTTGCTTGGTGTTTGCAATGCTTCTGCAAATGAGGTCAGGGGGTAAGTGCAGATCAACATGGGAAACGGGTTATTTTATTACTTGAACTTCCACACTTGACAGTTTTTATACCCTACCCACAAAGCAATCACTCAGGCACCCAAACGCCAAGCCTGTGCGGCTTTACAGCTGAGCACAATTGGTATGGATTTTTACTCCGGCTTCTCAAGGAAAATGTATTGATTGAGCACAAGAGACCTCGATAGGTCCAAGTGGCAGAAGGGCTGCTGCTAGCCTTAAAAATATTAATAAAAACTGTTTTCATGTAAGAAATGATCCATTTGTTCAAGAGAGTCACATTTACACACTATTTGCATTTGTTCATGAACTTTGTGAAGCTTTCTTGCTGCAGCCAATGCAACATTTCCTCCCTACCAGCTTCCCCTTTTCGGAGTAACAGGTGCAAGGTATTGAGTCCGAGGAAAGAAGGAAGATTTCCTTCAACAGGTTGCTGCTCATGACTCATTTTATGATCTGCTGTATTCCTAGAAACTTTTCAAATCTGTTGTGGTAGCTATGGGCATCTGGACTCCAAGAACCAAAAAGACCTTCTGGAAAAATGAAGATTTGATCTTTTTTTCTAAAAGATCTGCTCTAGTTCAAACAGGAATTATCTAGGGAAAGTCTGTGACCTGGGTTATACCGGAGGTCAGAGTAGATAGTCCAGTGGTCCCATTTGGCTTTGGTCACTGAGTCTGTGAAAATAAAACATTGTTTGTTTGCAAAACAAAATTCTGTTTTTCAACAAAATTTCACATTCACTAAAAGTTTTTGATCAGCTCTGCTCATCAGGCCATGTCTGCGTTACTGGCACAGCTGCAGTGACGTGAATCTGGAGCTGTACACCCATAGTGCAGATGCAGACTACAGCGACAGAAGCAATTTTTCTATCCCCGTTGGAGCTTCACTTCCCCAGGTGATGGTAGCTAGATCAGTGGAAGTATTCTTCCATCAGCCTAGCTGTGTGGACACTGGTGCTTAGGTCAGCACAGTTATGTCAATCTAAGTATAGACCAGGCCTTGGAGAGAGGAGTGCCGATAGAACCTATACTTTCCATACACCTCCAGTCCTTACTAGAGACTTAATTGCAATGGAGGCTTTTATGAAAACCAGTTACAGGGCCAAATTTGTAGCTGAGTCTGAGTCTAGGAAAAGTTGCTGTAATTTTACACTCAGCTCTCACTATGTATGTTTCAGGGGCGCTGGAAAAATTTGTACAGTGGGGGTGCGGAGAGCCGTTGAACCAAAGTGTAAACCCTGCATGTGATGGAAACCACTTCAAGCCTGGGAGCGTGGCTGCATCCCCAGCACCCGTAGTTCTAGCACCTCTGGTATGTTCCACTAAATCAGAATTGCTCTGGACTCAGAGAATCCTAGAATAACAGAGTTGGAAGGGACCTCTGGAGGCCATCCCGTCCAAACCCCTGCCCAGAGCAGGACCAGTCCCAACTAAATCATCCCAGCCAGGGCTTTGTCAAGCCTGACCTTAAAAACCCCCAAGGAAGGGGATTCCACCACCTCCTTAGGCAACTCATTCCAGTGTTTCACCACCCTCCTAATGAAAAAGTTTTTCCTAATATCCAACGTAAATCTCCCCCACTGCAACTTGAGACCATTACGCCTTGTCCTGTCCTCTGCTATCACTGAGAATAGTCTAGATCCATCCTCTTTGGATCCACCTTTCAGGTAGTTAAAAGCAGCTATCAAATCCCCCCCTCATTCGTCTCTTCCATAGACTAAACAATCCCAGTTCCCTCAGCCTCTCCTCATAAGTCATGTGTACCAGACCCCAATCACTTTTGTTGCCCTTTGCTGGACTCTCTCTAATTTCTCCACATCCTTCTTGTAGCGTGGGGCCCAAAACTGGACACAGTACTCCAGATGAGGCCTCACCAATGTCGAATAGAGGGGAACAATTATGTCCCTCAATCTGCTGGCAATGCCCCTACTTATACACCCCAAAATGCCATTGGCCTTCTTGGCAAAAAGGGCACACTGTTGACTCATATCCAGCTTCTTGTCCACTGTCACCCCTAGTCCTTCTCTGCAGAGCTGCTGCCTAGCCATTCGGTCCCTAGTCTATAGCGGTGCATTGGATTCTTCCGTCCAAAGTGCAGGACTCTGCACTTGTCCTTGTTGAACCTCATCAGATTTCTTTTGGCCCAATCCTCCAATTTGTCTAGGTCCCTCTGTATCCTATCCCTCCCCTCCAGCGTATCTACCACTCCTCCCAATTTAGTGTCATTCGCAAACTTGCTGAGGGTGCAATCCACACCATCCTCCAGATCATTAATGAAGATATTGAACAAAACCGGCCCCAGGACCAACCCTTGGGGCACTCCGCTAGATACTGGCTGCCAACTAGACATGGAGCCATTGATCACTACCCGTTGAGCCCGACAATCTAGCCAACTTTCTACCCACCTTGTAGTGCATCCATCCAGCCCATACTTCTTTAACTTGCTGACAAGAATACTGTGGGAGACCGTGTCAAAAGCTTTGCTAAAGTCGAGGAATAACACGTCCACTGCTTTCCCTTCATCCACAGAACCAGTTATCTCATCATAGAAGGCAATTAGATTAGTCAGGCATGACTTGCCCTTGGTGAATCCATGCTGACTGTTCCTGATCACTTTCCTCTCCTCTAAGTGCTTCAGAATTGATTCCTTGAGGACCTGCTCCATGATTTTTTCCAGGGACTGAGGTGAGGCTGACTGGCCTGTAGTTCCCAGGATCCTCCTCCTTCCCCTTTTTAAAGATGGGCACTACATTAACTTTTTTCCAGTCATCCGGGACCTCCCCCGATCGCCATGAGTTTTCAAAGATAATGGCCAATGGCTCTGCAATCACATCCGCCAATTCCTTTAGCACTCTCAGATGCAGCGCATCCAGCCCCATGGACTTGTGCACGTCCAGTTTTTCTAAATAGTCCCGAACCACTTCTTCCTTCACTCCCTCGAACTTGTTGAGGGAACCCTCTAGCTAAACGTAGGTGATTCCTGCACTACTACTATCAGCAAGACTGCACTTTTACCAATAGAGCCAGTTTTGCTTATGGGGGTGGCTTTACTATCCCAGCATACGGTGCATTCGCATTAGAAACACTTTGCCAGTGTCATGTATGTGTGTGTTCCTAGGGCCTTCTGGTGGCAGTTTGTTGGTCAGGGATCATATTGCTATGGTGGCAGAAGTCTGTAGTGTAGCCATAGCTTTAGTCTCCATTCCACTGTAAATCAGTGGATCCGATATAGGCCTATGGATTGCACCTACTTATCAATGTCAAGCTTATCTCCACTTGTCTTAGACATCACTTCAGAATTTGGCACTACAGTTTCACCTGTTCCTGCTACTTGTCCCCACTGGTCACCATACATCTGTCTTCCTCATCCCAAATGGTGGTTTTGGGGATGAGTGTCATGTCCTAACCGGAGGATTAAAGATCTCAGACCTTCTGTGTGTAGATCATGGTCATCACTTCTTAATCTTCTCCTTGATAAAATAACAGATTCAGTATCTTAAGACTGTTATTGCAAAGGAGGGTTTTCCACATCTCCACAGGTTTGGAGTATGACGTCAGGGCACAGGTTTTGATCTCAGCAACACTTCTATGAATGGAATTCAGTTATTTTGAATTGGAGCAAATGAGTTAAGGATCTGATCTTATGCCTCAAAATTTCATCCAGCCAGCAAAAAGAATTCCAGTAAAAACTTTTGTTTGCTTTCATAAGATTTGAAAGATTTTTATAAGTTTATTAACGAGTTCATACAAAGTAGCATGAATTTATAACCGTTTATAGCAAATATGAGAACTATATAAAATCTAACTAAGCTATCAAAATTAGTGGGCTATATTCTGATCTCTCACTCATGTAAACTAGCTTCACTGGCATTATTCTGGATTTATACTGGTGTAATGGAAAGTAGAATTTGCCCAGATATCTCCTTTGCTGTTCATGAAAGGATACAGCCTGCAAAAGATAAAACCTATTGTCTGTTTTGTTTTTAATTCCTTTTATTTATTTGTTTTAGCTTTCTATGACCAAAAACACCCCGACTCTATGGCATACAATGAAAGTAATTTCTTTTGAAAAGGAGAAGGGGCAGGTGGGGAAAAGCAGAATTTAAATTAATCCAAATCCTCCTATGTATGATTAATTGATAGTCTCTCACTGGGCTATACAAGATAACTAATTACTACAGAATTAGTGCAGTGTTCTCATTGACATTAATGCCCCTTTACACTGTTCTACCAGTGTAAGGAAGCCTTAATATAGGTGTTATTTTTCTAAGAGAATTTTGTACCTGCCTTAAGGAATCTTTATATTGCCAGAGTGGTGTAAAGGAGCCTTTAGTCTAAATGAGAATTAGGCCCACAGTCTTGGTTCATCAAAGAAAGAGGTTCCTACTGTGGAATCTTTAAGGGGTGTGTCTCCATTGCAAAGTTAACACACGTTATCTAGCTTGAGTGAGGGTGGCCACGTGACGAAATAACACTCAAGCCTCTGTGACCACACACTGACATCACTCATGGCATTAAGACTTCTGGGGGCACAGCCTGTGACTCTCCACTGCAGTAATATAAGTAGCTTTATGATTCTCTCCCAGGGCGTGGCGAGAGAACTTGTCTGTGCTTTCTGGGCCCATGGAGAATTGACGGAAAGTGTTGAAGGACTGGGGATGGTGAAGTGAAGCTAATTTGTGTCCACACTGCAGACTGGCCATGTTGGCAGCACAGAGCTGTCCTAACTCTAGATTTAGCCTATGCCTTCGGAGGGGCTGGTTAACTTGAATTAAAAGCACCATCTCATTTGAAGGAGTACTTGTGGCACCTTAGAGACTAACCAATTTATTTGAGCATGAGCTTTCGTGAGCTACAGCTCACTTCATCGGATGCATACCGTGGAAACTGCAGCAGACTTTATATATACACAGAGAATATGAACCAATACCTCCTCCCACCCCACTGTCCTGCTGGTAATAGCTTATCTAAAGTGATCAATCAAACTCAATCACTTTAGATAAGCTATTACCAGCAGGACAGTGGGGTGGGAGGAGGTATTGGTTCATATTCTCTGTGTATATATAAAGTCTGCTGCAGTTTCCACGGTATGCATCCGATGAAGTGAGCTGTAGCTCACGAAAGCTCATCCTCAAATAAATTGGTTAGTCTCTAAGGTGCCACAAGTACTCCTTTTCTTTTTGCGAATACAGACTAACACGGCTGTTACTCTGAAACATCTCATTTGAGTGAGCATTTGGGGGGCGGGGGATGGGACTCAAGTTACATCAACACTTGAGTTTTTATTGCTGGAGTTAACTTTGAAGGGAAGACAAGTTTCCTGAATACAACCGGTACAAAGGATGTCATTTCATTCACAAGAAAGAATAGTGCACCAAAACTGGCCTAAATCCTACCCTCATTTACTTCTGTGTACCTTCACTGGCTTCACTGTAAGGGCAGCTTTAGAAATATAACAAAAAAGAAAAAATATTATATGATGTTAGTTTATTGCTGTGGTTCTCAATCTTTACTGACTTGTCATGCGTACCCGCAAGTTACACTTCACTTAAACTACTTCCTTATAAAATCAGACATTAAAAAGACACAAATGTCACAGCACACTGTTGCTGAAAAATTGCTTAGTCTCATTTTTACCATGTAATTATAAAATCAATTGGAATATAAATATTGTACTGACATTTCAGTGGATAGTATACAGAGCAGTATAAACAAGTCATTGTATGAAAATTTAGTTTGTACTGACTTTGCTGGTGCATTTTATGTAGCCTGTTGTAAAACTAGGCAACTGTCTAGATGAGTTGATGTGCACCCCGCCCACCGGAACACTTCTGCGTACCCACAGGGGTATGTGTACCACTGGTTGAGAGTGCCTGATTGACTGCATCTAAGCTTAATGTGGGTCCAATCCCATTCCCACTGGAGATCACGGGAAGATTTCCCATTCTCATGAACTGGGGAAACACTGGACCATATACGGATATCTATAGTAGAATGCAGTGGCTTATTTTATCTGCAGCCAACGGTTCACATACAAATTGAGTGCATGAAGGAAGTTCTGTAATGAGATGGACAGGCAATTATTAGATAATTGCTTTGAGAAGAATAGTCTTGCAGATAAAGCCCTGGCCTAGCAGTCTAGAGATCTGAGTTCAATACCGGTTTCTTCCACAAGCTCCTTGTGTGGCTGTGGGCAAGTAGATTAATTACTCCATGTAGTTTGTGATCTATCAAAATGAGGATACTAATTCTTCCATGTTTCCCTCTCTTTACCTTCTTAAGCTCTTCAGGAGAGGGATTGGTCCTTACTATGTGTGTACAACTTACAGGCCCTGTAGTGTTTTTGTAAAATACCACCCCCTTCCCCACACACAAATTGTTTGAGGTCTCTAATATATTCACAATTAAAATACCAGATGTTTCATTTGTACTACAGCTGCAAATTAGAATTTTTCCCCCTTTTTTGTGAATTTCTTTCTAAAAATGTTATTTCTCCCCAAAACAAGTCAAATTATTTATTTTTACAATCTGGATGTCTTAATTTACTTCTGCTTGGAACATTTCAGTATTGACACTTTCAAAATTTGCCAGTTACAGTTGATTCCACCCCTAACCCTCTCCACAGATCTCATTTCTGTGAGTTATAGGCTATTTAAAAGAGCTCAGTGAGGTGTGAAGATCAGGATATGAGCCATACAAATTTTACATTATTGAAGTAAGATGTTAAACATTTAAATCAATTGATGTAAGGGCCAGATGTTCGATCTTTCAATGGGTTATAATAGGGAAAGTCATTGGGTCAAGTCTCTGTAGGAATTTGAGTGGGACTGGAAAATACACTCCAGTCTCCTTAATCATTTACGCTTCTGTTTTAGAACTGGGAACTCTCTCTTCTGCAGGTATAATTTGTGATGAGTTTGCTAAATCTTGGTATCTTTCTTGTTATCTGACCACATCCTGCTGCTGATGGAATTATTTATTGATAAGAACATACTTTGCATTAGTGAAAATTCCATCTGGGGAGTTAAATTAAACTCAGTAAATGGCTATATCAAGTATAAAAACTTTCTCTTTAAATGGAGATTGTGACACAATTTAAGTGCAAACACAAAATACAAAAGTTTCTCTTTCGATTTGATTGAAGAACTGCCTCTGTGCAAGTGATCAATGCTGACATGAATAGCAAGATGACATGATAAATGAGAATTCCATTGAAATACATATTTGCTTACAAACAAATGAGAAGATAGTGACCTCTCTAAGATCAGAATTTGAGCCTGTAACAGAGCTGGGAATAGAAGTTAGGGGACAGTGGTGTAAAATTGTCATAGATCCACTGACCTATGACAATTAACACTGGCTCAGCATCTGCCATAATGAATCCTAATGTCCTGTTCTAGAATATACTCAGTTCTAGGACTAGAACCTGGAGTCCTTACTCCTAGACCCCTGCTATGACCATTAGAACCTGCAACTTTATCCCCATTTCTTTGGTCAAAGTGCTCTGTTCTCTCATCTCTGAGCTGAGCGCCCCCTACTCTCATGACTATTCCCAAATTGAGCCAGAGATTTAAAACACACAGAAAGGGGCAGAATAAACTGAGAATTGTCTTCGGGAGAATAAGATGAAAGAAAGTTGCAAAGGCTTCCCCTTTCTCCTCTTAGAGCTGTTCTGTTACAGTCCCGTATGCTCTCAGCAGTAATGTTCACTGCTCACCCAAAGGTAGAGATTAATGGGACTTTTATTTGATACCCAGTTACCTGTCAAATGGCAATGCTCCTTTCCTTCCTTTATGCCTTGTTTCATATTAGTAGCAATGGAGCACTGTACTGTAAAATCAGAAGTCCCAAAATGCAAGTGGTCACAAATATGAAATATGATTCCGCCACCGCTACCATCCCATTCTCTGCAGAGTGCCACCAATAAGTTTTGAATTAGCTGGAGAACGTTAAAATGCTGCTATTGATCACTTCTCTCCCAGGAATAACTCGGGCTGTTTCTGGCAAAGAAATGCCTTCTCTCTCCAGGGCTGTGAGACGTGCTTCTGTGGAAATGAAAGCCCTGTACACGTCACATACAAAGCTCACCAGGATGCCTGTGAGCCACAGCATCTAAATGAGTTATCTTTAATAGCAGGACAGAGTGGGGCATCCATGTACACCCTGATTGGTTCTAGCAATGGGAGAAACAGGAATCTAATCTGGGACCATTTTCTGGAAGATGTGGGAACCTTTCCTTCCTCCCCACTACATCTTGCTTCCTGGACAGGAAGGATGGTCCAGGACTTAGGGTGCTAGCTGGGGAGTTGGAAGACGTGAGTTCAGTTTCCTCCTCTGAGACTTTGGGCAAGTCACTGCAGGTACATCTACACTTCAGGCAGGGTATAGACTATAGATGCTGCATGCCCACTAGCATGGGTATAAATAACAGTGTAGATGACGAGGCACGGCTTAGGGGGAGTAGAGTGGAATAGCCTGAACCCCAGGATATATCCCCTACACAGTTCTCTATGGGCCCAAGCAGAGCCTTCTACATCTACACTGCTGCTTCTGGCAGTGTAGTGTCCCACTGCCGGAGCCTTTCCCAGCCCCAGGGAAAGTCTCTGGCAGCAGGGAAAGTCTCTGGCAGCAGGGGAGCGGTCGGGAAAGGTTCTGCCACCAGCCCCTTTCACCGCTGCCTGTAGCTACACATCGCAGTGGCAGGTGTAGACACAGCTTTGCCTTTCAGGCTGACTGCCTGGACACCTGCGCTCTGCCTGCTGCCATAAGCATCAACAAGGCCTCAGTCTCTGTGCCTCAGTTTCCCATCTATAAAGTAGAGATAATGGTATTCCCCTTGGTCACAGAGGCGAGGTGCTCCAGGCTACCATAACGACGGCCACACAAATTCCCGAGAGAGAGAGTGCGTGTGCATTCCTCTGTTGTAGAGAAGTAAATAAAGTCCCATGTTGCCGTTGGTGGGATTTCGGGAATAGATCCCTAGCTGCTGAAAATCAGCACAAGTTCCACTGAATTCAATAGAGGAAAAAACTTCACTATTGTAGGGGGTGGAGCAACTCCAATTAACACCAGCTGAGGACTTGGCTCCTGGCATTTTCCACTAATGGAAAGTGGCATGTGAACATTGATGGAGAGAAAATGGGCTTCTTTATTCCAAGCTGGGGTAGAACAGAGGCGACGTTGAGTGGGAAATGTATTGGACAGTTTGCCACAATCTTCATTTTGCAATAAAATATTTTTCAAATGTGCAGGAGTGACATAGTAAACTATTTCCAAAAGGAAGGTTTTTAACATGCGTCAGAGAAGAGGGCTCCGTGCCCTACTCTCCTTCCCTGATGAGACATTGCAATCAAAAGGCATTAGAGGTAGAAACTTGAAAAACTATGTAATTTGGCAAGTGAAAAATATTAATTTCCCTTTCTTGTTTATGCATTATGTCAGAAGAGTTTGTACACCTGAGTTAGCAAGAATGAGCTATAGTACGAGCCTATAAATTACACTTCCCACAATCGTGTGCTCAGCATGTAGCGATTACTTCTTTAATCATCCTCTTTCTGTTCTGAGTGGTGGCTGTTGTGCCCTGGTGTCTGGGAGCTACAGTATTGTTTGTGCTACCTGTAAATCTCTTTACTGTTCGTAAATGGCACCCCTGACACTGCACAGGTGAATCAATTCTTTCCCTTTGTGTTTTTTTTCCCCTACTCTTCCTTTTTCTCTGCCTCTCTCCCCCCATCACACCCCCTGGCCCATATATGGAACATGAACTGTCCCTTGTGCTGAATAGCATTGGAACATATGGTTTATGTTTTGCAAGAGGTCAGACTAGATCAGTGGTCCCCAAACTGTGGGGCGTGCCCCTCTAGGGGGGCACAGTGGAGCCTGGGCCAGCCCCGACAGGGAACAGGGAGAGAGCGAGCACCACCCTGCCCCCAGTTCTGCTTCATCCCTGGATCTGGCCCCATCCATGACTCTGCGTCTGGCTGGGGGGTAGACAAGGAAAAGTTTGGGCACCACTGAACTTAATGTTCACCATGGTCCCTTGTGGCCTTACAATCTATGAATTCACTAGAAAATTATTACCTTTCCATAGGATGTTTGGTAGTGTAAGAGACCTCCTCTAGCTTCATAGAAACTTATTTCGCTCCTGTAACATTTTCTAGGTTAATTTAAAAATAAATAAATAAACGAGGCTGTAGACAAGTTTTCATTCTCTGTTAAGCTCCATAGGGTTTTAGAATGATTTCTATAAACCTCTACTGGCTTCATCCCAATTAAATTCTCTGGGCCCAATTCTCCATTCTCCTGCACCTTGTGTGGTCATTTATACCACTCAAAAACCTTGCTGTTGTGGCTTGTTAGCTTTTCCTACCCATTTTGCTTTGGTGCAAATGATGACAAGGTGCCAGGGCAATGGTGAATTGGACTCCATAGCACAATCATGTTAGAGTTAGAGGCACACTTTCAAGCAC
The DNA here is from genome assembly GCF_965140295.1 of Lepidochelys olivacea. Lineage (NCBI taxonomy): Eukaryota > Metazoa > Chordata > Testudines > Cheloniidae > Lepidochelys > Lepidochelys olivacea. Next base: position 2,726,253 of record NC_140431.1, on the reverse strand, counting down.
CAGTAATTAGACTTCATTCAGACTTGCAGGTGCATGGCGGTGTATACTGCTTTCCCCATGCACCCAAGCCACAACTGTACCCTAGGGGGTGGTGGCAGCCATACCTCATTTCCCCTCCCTGCAGGTTTTGCTAGGGGAGGGCAGGTGACTTAGGATGGAGGAGGAGGGCAGAGCTTGGGTGCTGGTTTGGCTTTGTCATCCTCATTGGAATTTGCACTGGATGCTGAAAACCCCTTCCCTCAACAATCTGTATTCACATTCACTCCTGCCCCTGTTCCTGGGGCACATCTCACTGGTCAAGCATGGGACTCTTCCAACTTCCCTGTTTACAGTAAATGAAGTATGTTTGTTCCTTCCCACTCTTAATTTTTCCGAGGATTCTGCAGGCCTTAGCGATTAAATCATCTTAATTAAAACCCACTTTACCCCTTTAGAACTTGTGCTAAATATAAAAGGAAGAAACAAAAGAAATATTCACTGACGAAAAGCTGTAATGAACCCATGTCAGGAGCTTGATACAAACTGGAAGTTTAAATAAAGACAATGGTGTATATGAGTTAAAGAAGTGAGTCATCCTGTTTATCATGGAATTTAATAGCTGCTATTGGAGTGTGTCCAAAACTTCCTGTTATATAAAAATAGGGTTCTGTCTGCGGTTACCCCAGTGGGAGTAACCCTGTGCTGGTTAGGTGTTCCACCAGGAAGAGTTGTTTGAAGCTAGGGGATTTGGTGCTGCGGACACTTGTGTGAAGTGTCTTTCCTTTTCACCTGCATGTGGTTCATAACTAAGGCGCAGAAGCACTTAAAGTAAGACTCTTTGGGAACACATGCACCTCGCACACAATTTTTCATCCTACGTGAGTGGCAGCTGAAGCGCTGAATTGGACCAGGATTGCTCAGAAGCTTTGGAAGGTTCTTGCTAAATCCTGGGCTGAGTTTCAAGCTCCCAAAGGAACAGGAAACTAGTCTGTGTTTTTTGCTGGGCTTGGGACTTGGTAATGATGTTTTCACAGCTCCTTTGCCATATCTTACTTCTATGGCCTCTGGGCTGATTTTGTATGGCAGTTCTTGTGCTTCTAGATAAATTTCCTTTGCAACCATTGAAATCTACTGAGAGAATGTGTATATTGGTGTTGTATGCAGGTAGAGCTGGATTTAAAGGGGTTGATTTGCAGAAGTCTTGAGCACCTGCACCTTCAACTGAAATCAATGGGAGCTTAGAGTGCTCAGCACTGTTGATGATCAGTACCTCAGGTCCTGATACTGCAACTGGCTCAGCCCAGACAGACTCTGAGCTTACCCAGAGCCTTCCTGACTTCAACAGGACTCCATATGTGTAGAACCGGGTATAGGATCAGGGCCTTGGTGTGAAATAGAAGGCTACCCTTGTGACAAAGTTGTGTGTCATTTAATAGGGATGGCATCCTCAAAGTTCTATGGCAATGGAGAAGGGTTCTGTAGAATTTACTCTAAAATGTATAGCGTTTAATAGATAATGATAACCTTAAATGAACCATCCCAGAGACTGTAATAGGAAATTGTATCCTTTTAAAAGAATGCTATAGGATGTTTCAAAAACCCTGTGGCAAGGATATCGGTTCTCATTCAATTCCACAGGACTTGTCCATAAAGGTACCTGCCATAGAGAGCTTTAGCTCCTACTGCAGGCTGAGGGCTGGAGTGGTTACAGTTAATTTAAACTGATCAGTAAACGTTGGTAAAACCAATTTTACTGTACACACAAACGGGCAAAACATTTCCATCAAAATATTCTGAATTTACAGATAAGCAAAATAAGAAAAAAATCTGCTTGATCATTTGTTAGGGTTTTTAAGGGTATTTAATTTGTATGGTTGGACCCGCTGTTGGCAGTTTTGTTTTAATGGTTATAAAGCTTTAACTTTTTGACTCTCCGCATCCGTCGTTCAATAATCATTGTCCAAACACCCCCTATTATTTGACCATTTCATAATCTCCTGCAACTGTGAAAATTTAAATTGATAAACAAGTTTAACAATAAACATTGATATTATCCAAAGAAATTATTTAAAAAAATCAAATTTTGCCACGCCTACTTAGAACTGTAACGCATGTTGTATTCCACATTTTTAGCTGAATTCTCCCTGTAGGGTAATTAGCTGGTGAGTGAGCAAGTCCTTCACCTAGTAAAGGGAACAGATGGTACTGATGATCTTTAATAGGCAGTCACCGAAATCAAAGTAATGAAGCAGCTGCACGTTTTCACACTGGAGCAGCTGAAAGCAGAATCTTTATCAGTTCTGATGCTCACTGTGTAGCCGGGGGGGACACTGCTTTCTTCTCGTCGTTGGTTTCCTGGGTCGCAGGCAGAAAAGGAGTTGCCATGTTTAGAATTTTCCAAGACATCTTTGACAGCTGAGGGTGTTAGAGTTGCTTGGGCTTTTACCATGATCAGCGCCTGCAAGGGCTATAGGCATGATTAGCAGGGAGTCTTCAGATCACAAAGAGGCCTGCATGATACCTGGTCCATTGAGAAAGGGCCCAGGGGGAAACCCCATAGGAAAAAAACAAGGTGTAACTTAATCAAAAAAACTCGGGAAGAACTATAAATGAGAGAAACCTTAGAGTTAAAATGAGGAGACCCGTGAGAGATGGAAGTGTGTTGAATTTAGAGAGACTCTTGCTGTAACATGCGGATCCAGATTTCAGAACCCACGCAGTGAGGGAGAGGTGCTGATGGTGCTACCAGCTGAGTCCCCGGTCCTTCACACTTTCTGTCCCCTCCGCCTGGGCTTGGGGGCGAGGCAGGACCACTCTGGCAGCTCTACACCAGTGGGAGAACCTCTTTCCCCAAGTCACTTCCAGAGTGGTGTAAAGGGGCTATTACACAACCCAGAACTGACCCCGGGAGCTGCAAGGCATCTGGAATCATAGAGGCCGAGACTAGGCTGCTGGTTTTTTATGCCCCTTGGTCCTCTCTGAACTAATGACTGATGGCACCTATGTTCATGTAAGCTAACCAGCTGGTTTTAAAATTTCTGACATTTTAGCTTAAATGCCTGAGTGTTACTGGCTGGCACCTGCTAAACTTCCCTGGGAAGTTCTAACTTTCATGCTTGAAACGCTAATGAGAGTTGTTTGGAATTTGTTCCTCTGTCACTCCCTGCCTACATTTACTCATTCTTTGTCATAAAATAGGACTCCAGCACTGAGGAAACCAAAAGCCCCTTTCCACGGCCTACTTGAACATAAGTGGTTGATCTTAGAAAGCTGTTGTTAGGAGTGAGGGTTTGAAGTTTAACCCCTTTCAGTCTCCTATGGAGTTTTCATAATCTCTCCCTGAATTGCAGAATAACAAGAGTACAATTTAAACTGCAGACAAAATAACTGGAAATCACACACTGTCACAGCCGCTGAAGAGAGAGCTATAAATATACCCTGATTGAACACAGTAGGCAAAGATGAGAGTGAGGATAGCGTACTAGACAGTGCATTATCTCTGCCATCTGTTTTCTGCTAACACCCATTTATACAAGAAACCAACACTTGAAAATATTGGATGGGAATAATTGTTCCTTTGGAATAATTTTCCATTGGATTCAATTAACCATTAATTTAGTACAAGTCCTATTAAAACTTTGCAACTGACACTCTTGCTGAGATTTTCCAAGTTTAGTGAGTGCCACGTTTATAAGCAATGGGTTGGGATATTATAGGAAACGGCTTGTAATTTCACCTAAAATTCAAACTTCAACCAAAACAAAATTTTGGAGATTATAAAATGTTGGGTTAATTTGTTGGCTTAAAACACTCCAATTTTATGTTCTGTGCTTCTATTCAGCCATTGCCATTGACTTCAGAGGATAGAATTGCTTGCATCACCTTGAGGCTTTAGTTTCTCTCTCCACTCTAGACTGGAAGCCTAAGGCTGAAATAAAAAGGAGACTGTTTGTTCTCTAAGCCTTTCTGGGAAACAGAAGAAGAAAAAATCTCAAGAGAAAATCCAGTCTTTCAAGATTTTCCCTATGTTTTGCATTCTGACATGATTTTTTAAAAAAGCGTTTGGATCAGTATCTAAATTCTTGGTCCTTATCCAATCCACACTTTTTTTTTTCAAATTGCACTGACTTGTTCAGACGGTCAAACAGAGGATTTGTCGTCTAATTTTTCAAAGGAAAATGTTAGTTATTTAGGCTCTCTAGTACCAGAAGGAAGAATTTTTCCACCCAAGAACTGAAAAAAGGCATCACTTGCCTTCTTCTGAAACATCATCTCCATAATGAATCTGACCCGCTGTTCATTGGACTGTTAGAGGGATTTTCCTCACTTGAAAGCAGTTCAAATGGAGATTAGGGGTTGGTAATGAATCTATTAAAAGAAGACATGGAGGGTTGCTTCTACTCCAGATCGCACTGTTTCCATTTCTTTCCCATCTCCAGCTGGCAACTGCCTGGCATATTGGCATAATTCACCCATTGTTACTTACCCAAAGCTCACACAAGGTTCTCTGAAACTTATACAGAACCTGGCCTGGATTTGTTGCTTGCAGGGAAAACCCAAACCAGGACAGATTCACTGTTAGGTAATTAGAGACTCGTGAAACTTCCCTATTTGCTGTTTCCTGTAGCTCTGAGACCTGTGGCTTCTCTCCTCTAGGAATTTCACAAATAAAATTGCTTCTCAAAGACATGGGAACCAAAGCTTTCTATAGCAGCTGTAGCTCATGAAAGCTTATGCTCAAATAAATGTGTTAAGGTGCCACAAGTCCTCCTTTTCTTTTTGCGGATACAGGCTAACACAGCTGCTACTCTGAAACCTGAAATATAGCAGTTTGGTATCTCTGTGATGCTACAACAATAGCCAGACATTCACATTTCTAAATCCTGACTCAGGGACTGAACGCTGTTTCATCTCTTTGACACACTAGACAGACGGGAGTTTAATTATTAGAACCCTTGATGAAGTGGAAAACAAAGGGCCAGTTTTGTAGAAGAGGCGTTAAATTTCATTAAAGGAATGTTTTGCAAAAGGACAATGCAGCCATTTCTGTCCTTTTGCTAACTGGGCCTGCTTTGTTAGCAGATATATCTTAAAAAGATACCTGCATGCATCACGTCTTCAAACATAAAATATCCCCAAATGGTTCCTTTATTACTACAGCATCTGTTAACTCTAGAAAGGGAAAATATAGCGGAGCACAGAACAGTGCACAGCAACAAGCCAATGAGGGCTAATTAGCTCAGTGAGCATGTTTTAAATTGCTAAACATAAGTATATTTACTTTCTTGTTTGTCCCTAAGTGTTAGCACTACTTCGATTTTTTTTTTACTGCAATTATGTGATTCCCTGGTGGCACTGGCTTAGAAACTGGCCTCTCTTAGCTGAAAGTGATTTTGAAGTTGAGAATAATTTTGATGTTTGTAAATGGGAATTGTAAATGCAGTTTTTTAAAAAAAAAATCTTTACCCTTAGGGTTCAGTTACTATGGTGATGGGCACAGAATAAGAATCTAGGCATTTTGTGGATCACATCTCTCCTACATCATGAGGGTTCACATAAACCCAATGTAATTTTTTATCCTAATTCAAGTAATTAGTTATGCTCATATCTATCTTATAAATGCCTAATCTCTTTGTTATGGATCCTGCTAAACTCATGGCCTCCACCATACCTTGTGGCAGTGAGTTCCACAGATTTATAATGTGTTGTGCAAAAGACGTGAATCTGTGGCTCAAGTGTTGCTAAGTACTTCACACCTGAGCTTTCTTCTAAGTGGCTTCTTGGGTTTATCCTAAAACATAAAGGTCAGTAGATACCATGCTCAGTAAAAACTGAAAATGTAAAACATTTGGAGCTAAGAGATTTGAGTTGTTTCCAGACTCCCACTTCCACTGTTAATCTGAAGTTCATTCTGATATTTATTTTCTTTCAGTTACTATTTTTTTGCAGTTAGTTAAATTGAGAGATTGAAATATGGTATACATCACATCCTGAAACTTACTTAATTGTGTTAAGATTCCTGCACCAACAAATGAAACCCTAAGGGTTCCTCCTCCACGAAAACTGCTATCAGGGTTAGAATTCAAACAGAAAAATAAAATTCCATATCAACAATGTATTGGAAAGCTACACAATCTGTTTCAATGATCCATTTGTGACAGGATCCCAGAGTACAACCAAGAACTCTGGGACTACTGTGCTCCCTTAGCCTCGGCTGGAGAGTTATCTCACCTAACGCTGTGCAGTGACCAGAAGCAAAACCCCGTCAGGTGCTGTGATTGCTCAGCCATCAGCATGTGGAGCCACACACCCAGCTAAATTGCATGAGTGCTCTCTCAGCCACTCATGAATCACACAGAGAGAGACACCAGCCAATCACCCCAGCCTTGCACTCCAGAAATATACCATCTTACACTGCTCAAGACTCTTGGACAGTACAAGCTCGTTAATTAGTTTGCCACTTCTTCAAAGGAAAGTGGACATGCACCCTCAGCCTTTGTAACCTGAGCTGAGACTCCCCAAGTACTTCAACCAAACACACTATTTTAGGTAAATAGAAAACAGATTTATTAACTATAGAAAGATAGATTTTAAGTGATCATAAGTAGCAGTCACAGAGATCAAAGTTGGTTACCTAAAATATACAAATAAAAGCACATTCTAAATTCTAACATTAACGGCAAGATTTGAATGAAATAGTCTCTTGCCCCAACAGATGTTACGTGCAGCTCACAGTTCCTCAGTACACAGACTGGACTCCCTCCCAGCCTGGGACCAGTCTCTCTAGTTCAAAGTCTTTGTCTTCCAGATGATGATCTGGGTGTTTGAGATAAGAGGAAGGGAGAGAGGCCAAGTGGTGATGTCACTGTCCTTCTTTTATACTTACTTTCAGGTGCTGAAAAGATCCTGGCTATGATGTGGGGGTTAGGCAGCCCTCGTTTCCTGGGAAATTTCTGGGAGAGTGGATTCTTTTGATGGGCCATTAACGCCTGTTTGGCCAGTGATAACTGCTCTTTTGTCCCTACTGAAAGGCTGGCTGGGGGCGTCTCCCAACTTCACAACATATTTCAGTAGCATATATAGCAATATTTCGTAACTTAACATGCAATGATAGTACATACAATCCAACAGGATATTAAGATTCAGCAGATAAAGACTTTAAAAATGAAACCTCACAAGGCATGCATTGTACAAAACATCATAATCGTATGACAGTGGTGACTATGGGGACTCCACAGTACTCCTTTGAGGTACAGAGTTACACCATTTTGTTCCAAAATTCTGTGCACACGCACTATGTGCTCTCCAAATTAGGGGCTAAGTGAATAGATAGGAACAGGTTTTAAAGTGAATCAGTAAGCAGTTTAACATCATTTTATAATTCGCATGTCATTTAACGTTGTTGCTGATTATTATTTATTATGTATTAACTAAATTGCCTGTTTGCAGGCTAGAGGATTCCAATCTCCAGTCCTGACATACTGGTATTTTACACTAGTGCTACACTTCACTTAACAATAAATAATAATGGATAAGCTAACTTTAAAAAATGGTTACACTGCACTGCCAACAAACGGAAAAGGTGGCTACTTGCTACCCAGAGACCTTTCTCACCGACTATTCATCCACTGGTGTCAAGGTGCAATGGGCTGTTAAGAGCCTTCTGGAAGAGAGCACACATTAATACAAAGTGTCATCGAATGCAAGGCACTGCTGTCATCTCTTATTGAAAGAGAGGTGAAATATGAAGCCATGTCATGTTCCAGTTTTTGTCCTTTAACCTAAAGCGCTGAGGTATGGCTCCTTTTGGGATAACTTAGCTGGCATCTCTTCATATGAGCAGTTGGGATTTTCTCTCATGCAGTTGTTTTGCTATTTCATCCCTTTCTCTGTGTAATAATTACTGAATGTGCTGGAACATCTCCATTCTAAGAGACACATATGCAATATCAGCTGCTGTTTGCAGAAAGCCCTTAGAGGTGACGCTCCCAACACAAACTGATGAAAGGGAAGATTTTGCAAGTCCCCCACCTCACAAGGGTGTCGAGGAAAAATGTGTTAAAGATTGCAAGGTGCTCAAATACTATGGTGATTGGGGCTGTATAAGTACCTAAGACAGACAGGAACTGCACTTTGATGTCCAGCCAGGTTCCATTTATAGTTTAGAGGGTTAGTTCTTGCCTGGATATTTTGAATAAAATGCAGAAGTCATCTCCACAGGCAGAAAGGTATCACACTGCAATGGAAAAGCCATGCAGGCTAGGGCATCTAGGGATATTTTGCCACTGGCCTAATTTGTAAATTATAGTCACAGACGTGTGCATTTTGTAGAGCTGGTCAGGAAACCTGTTTTAAAAAAAAATTCTTTGAAAATGATCAGGAGTTGGCTGAAAAAATAAAAACGCAAATACACCCGCCCCCTCAAAAAAAAACAAAAAAAACAACCCCAAAACCAGGTTTTTTGTAAGCAAACTTAAACTCTTTCAGTTTTGCCAGAAAAACAAAATGTTTGGGAAGGGGTCAGGAAAACCCAAACTTTCTGAGGAAATTGGAAGGTATTTTGCAAAAATGTCCATTTGGTCTAAAAGCCCCTGTCCAAAAAATAATTCTGATTCAAAATTTCCAGCCAGTTGTAGTATTTTGGCAGATGAGCACTCCTAGAGGACGAAATTCACTCAGCACAAGGCTTCTGCACCACTTCCATCACCGAGGGCTTCAGTGAGCAGGCATATTTTCTCAACAGTTCTGGCTGGGGTAGCTCTGAAAAGCACTGTGGGGTCCTCAGCAGCCCTGACTCATGAACTCGGTGACTCATTGGGTTCTACCTGGTGCTGCTCTGAATGCTCTGAGTCCCATGCCAGCTCTCAGTGCACATTGACTAACCATCCTCATTTCTTTTAATGCTTATTCTTCTGCTGTGTCATCTCCTTTGTCTCTTATTGAGATTTCTATTTGGGTCTCGTTATGCCTTTTCATGAAGGGGATCTTTGCTCTTGATCAGTCATGCAGGAGTGTTTGTGTGCACCTGCATAACAGCTCTTGAATTTATAACAACGTGCAGCTGCAAACAGCAGCTACAATTGCTCTCCTAAGCATACAAAGAAGGAAAATGCCAGGTTTGGGGTTTGGAGCTTGGTGTCTCTCAAAGAACATTTCTCATGGACATTTTAGTATCAGGACCCTGATTGCTAATAGTTACACCTCACTTACACTTTAATAATGAGTGAGATTTTTCAGGATAAATGGTTAGGTGTCATGATAGATGGACTTATCTCCTAATGGAGAAGTAGTGTATTTATTTGAAAAAAATCATCTACAGTTACAGACGCAAACATACTTCTACCCAGCTCTGATTCTAGCTTTGTCTGCCTTGTGTACCCCATCCTCCCTGGACCTTGATACAGAAAATAGAGGCATCTAGTGACTGAGTCATATACTTAAAGTAAACACACAATTACAGAGGGAAGACTCAGATGCAGATCTTAGCAGTCTGACGAAACGAGTTCATCTGCTACTTTTTAATATCTTGGATAAATTGATGCTGTTCAAATCCCACTCCTTAGTTAATGAGGCAGAGGAGATTACCCCAAACCGAGGAGACACCCAGGGAGTTTTCTATGAAGAAGCCTGAAAGTGAGGGAGGCTTTGTATAAAGCACTTTAAAGTTGCTTTTATTTGTTAGCAACAGCTTCTAGCAAGATGAATAATTTGGGAGTGAAGAATATATTTTGAGACAGAGCAGGAGCCCTTGATCTGAAACTAATTTGTTATCAAAAAGTTAGATTTATAAGTTGCATTTTATTCTGAGCAGTATAATGGAATGTAAATATATATATACTGGGTCTCATTCTCCTCTGTTTTACGCTGCTGTCATGTCATTGAGCTCAGAGGAGTAACACTGACAAAGCCGATGTGGAAAAACAGGTCCCCCATATTTTCATGCTAATAATCGGTTAACATATAGCGGTGGTCCCAAGTTCTGCTGTTAAGAGTTGCAGCAGTAACTTGAGCCAAGTTAGGAAGAAGACCTCTGGCATTACTGGGCTTGATTGCAGATTTGCAGTGGAGGTACACAAGGTTTACACTGAAGAGCAGAACCAGGTTGTTATGTGTTTTGGACTGGAGTTGACGGGGTGTCTGGATTATTGCTCTGTCAATGCTCAGTAATTGAATCTTATCCTTTGTTGTCTGAAGACCTAATTATTCTAATAGTTTAGAAAGGAATATTTTTGCCACCTATTTGTGAAGAAATTTATATCTTACATGTAGGAAACATCTTCTCACATACTTTATTGGAGAGCGCAAACCACACTGTAGAGCCCTAGAACACATGAAGTCCTAGATAAAATAGTGAGGGCTATGGAAGTGTTTGAATCTTTATATGAACCAGGAAACAGGCTTTATTTGTACTCCATATAGCTTCTTTTTCAAAACTCTCTTTGACCTGTTACTCCTTGTAATGCATTCTGGAAAAAGTCATGGAGGCCTCTCGTAGTGAACTGAACACCTGTAAAATTCCAATGCCCTAGCAACCAAAGACTGTGTGACCTAGTGGGCAAAATGATATCGCAATGTAAGGACATTCTTCTCCTTTGAGGTTGGACCATTTATGAGAAATTCTTCATATCTTTTAATATCTGTGTCACTCAGCTACTGTCAGGCCATGAATTCCTCCAGATAAGGAAATAAACACCAACCCCCATGCAAAGACTGCATATACCTCTCACAGCCATGGGCTGCACTTCTATAAATTAATTTTTTTTTTCTCTTCCTCTCAGGAAGCATTTGGAGGTTTTCAGGTGCCTCTTCTGGAGATACAGGTACCTTGCTACAGCAAATACACAGACTCATTCTGGGTTTAATAATTCTCCTGCATTCACTAGACTCTCACTCAAAGGTGAGCATAGCCCATGGTGGGAGCGGAGAACAGAAAGCCTGTAAGTGTGTCCCATGTCCTGTGCGTGCACTGCTGTAGCCCCGTGGCTAGTCTTGTTTTGACTTCTGTGCTCTCCAGTGGCCTTGTTTGCAGTGGTAGGGAGTATGCCAACCTTTATCAACACTGGTAAAGATGCTGGCTCCCCATCTTGGCCCTTCAGTGGGGTTTGAATCCTAGCTCAGTCAGGAGATCATGGGATTCTTAATCTCAGAGTAATGGGTTTAAATCCCTTTTGGGAGCTACTTCTAGCACAACCTATCCCTTGGGCTATCAGAAGAGTTTGAATCTGGGATCTTCAGTTCTTAAAATAGTTTCTCTACTGCCTCAGCTAAAGGCGTCTCTCCTTTCAGCTAGCAATTGTAGTAGACTTGTGTCCCTTTATGTGGACCATCCACTAGATACTCCTGGGGGAATTCTGCACCTCTGCACATGCACAGAATTTATGTCCCCACAGATTTCTTTGCTTCTTTGCAGAAAAATGACTTTCTGCTGGGGAAGCAAAGGGAAGTCACAAGAGCGGTCATGCGACCCTCCCCAGCAGTATGTTTTGGGTGCCCAGGGCAGCTGGCAGAGAGGTAAATCACAGTGGGGCAGGAGGCAGGACTGGGGAAGACCTGGCTAGTGGCTTCTACCCTGCACTGGACTCAGTCGCTAGTCCTGACTGGGGAGGACAGGATTTTGTCTTCCCTTGCACAGCATCTGGGGCTGGTCAGACCCACCCCCAGATTCCTCTCTCGGTTGCAGGAAGCTCTGCAAACTCTCCCCCTCCCTCCCTACTTCCTCCACCCATCACTCCTTAGCTGCAGCAGGAGGGATCCCTGTACAGGGAGCTTCTCCCCCATCCACCCAAACCCTGTGCCTCCAGACCCCCTCATACCCAGACCGTACTGCCTCCCCTCCCCTCCCTGAACTCAGAAATCCTTCTGATGAGCCCCACTCCCTCTGGACCTCCCTGATGAGCCACTGCACCTGGATCCTCACCCCACTGAGCCCCAACCAGTTGTATCTGGATCCCCACCCGACTCCCCCAGCATCTGGACCCTCTACTGAGCCCCCCACATCCAGAGCTCCATCCCCCCAACACCCAGATGATCCCCACCCCAACGAGTCCCAACAGTCTTTACCTGGGCCCCCTGCAGAGTCCCATTACCATTGCACCCAACTCCCCTTTCCCCCCTCCCCCAAGCTCCTGTACATACAGATCCCCCCAGCACCTGGATCCCCCACTAAGCCAGATGGCCCCACCCAGAACCCTCTCAGCCCACATCTGGATCCCCCCACACTAAGCTCCTCCACACTTGGATTCTGCCTTACTGAGCCTGCCTGCCCACACCTGGTATACCTGGCATGGAGGGGCAGGGCCTGGGGGTGTTTCTGGGGCAGGCCCGGTCCTTGCACTGTGTTAGGATTGGGTGCAGCCTCATCGCTGAGTCTTTGTCTGGAGTGGGGAGGAGGGCAGCTTCACAGTGATCTCCCACCTCCGTGAAGTTAGTGATCTGTGCTCCCCAGTCTAATGCTGGAGCCTCCACATTTATTTGTCAAATATAACTGGCAGAATTTTGCAGAATTTTAAAATATTGTACACAGAATTTTAATTTTTTTTGAGTGAAGAATGCCCTCAGGAGTAACTAGAGATGGATGAAGACTCTCTCCTTGTGTGAGACACGTAGGGGCTAGTGCATGTCTCTGGGGACTGCTCTCGCAAGCAGCTTCAGTAAAGTCTCTAACGTAGGGGGATGGCAGCTATTCAGAATAGAGCTGAGTGGCAAAAGGTTTTCCCATCCTGTGGATATTTTCAAGAGTTTGAAAACATTTTCTGCCTCAAAACACTTTCTGTGAACTAAAAAAACCATTTTTAATTTCACTTCAAGTTGATCAAAACACTTTATTCTGATAATTTATAAAGGTTTTGAGTGTGACCTTTTTTTTTTTTTGTATAACCTTTTTTAAGTCTGATTAACTTAAACTTCAAAACAAAACAAAAATGGTTTTGGACTGGAAAACTGGGAATTTTTTGTCTTGAAATTGTTGAACCGAATAATTTCAACACTTTTTCTCTGCATGTTTTCCAAGCCAGAAAATCAGTTGAACCCATTCCTGTTTCTCAAACAGCTTCAGTTTCAATGAATCAGTGTTTGTGATTAAATAATAATTCATCGAACAATGGCCACCAGCTCTAATTCAGAGCTGGCCTTAACATTAAGTGACATGCATCTCGGAGCATGACTTCCCCCTCAGCGAACCCGTTCTGCATCCTGAGTATCTACTCCCAGGCAGCCCCAGTATCGAATGGGAGCTGAATCTGTTGTGTTGGTGAAAATGCTGTGATGGGAATGTCCGGCAGAGCTGACATTCATAGTTACATCTCACTTTTGGGTTAGAGTTCTGTTTGCGCTTGTCTGCAGCAGCAGAGGCTTCCTAGTGAGGGAGACCTTTACAAATTACAGACCTGACTCAAAGCCCATTGTGTTTTGGAGAAAGGGAGGCAGAAATTTGAGGTATTTTGTAGTAATATCATAGAATATCAGGGTTGGAAGGGACCTCAGGAGGTCATCTAGTCCAACCTCCTGCTCAAAGCAGGACCAATCCCCAAGTTTTGCCCCAGATCCCTAAATGGCCCCCTCAAGGATTGAACTCACAACCCTGGGTTTAGCAGGCCAATGCTCAAAGCACTGAGCTAACCCTCCCCCCAATATGGCATTTACCTCCTTCGCAAGCCTCTTTGGGAAGGCCAGTGCAGTCTGCGAGAGAGAGTATGCCATCTAGGAGCTAGGGCGAGAAGGCTGGGAATCGAACTCCTGGGTTCTATTCGTACCCAAGCCTCGGGCTTGCTGTGTGACCTGGCACTTCACCGCTGTGGGCCCCACGTTCCCTGAAGGAGACAATAATCCTGCCCTGCTACAGAAGGGGCCTTTTGTATTGGCATTATCTGAGAAAATGAGCAAACTATTCACAAGAACTGCTCAGATTATTTATTGGGAACAAATTACACATTTTTGGCACTTTTGTCCAATAAATGATTTATAAATTATTGTTATTATTTATCCAGCCATGTAAATGGCAGAATAATAGCCAACTAAGATGACCATTTTTATATTTTAATCCATAGAATTAATTATTCATCCTGAATAAAGGTTCATTATTCTACTAGTTTGAGGCATGCTATAGATGAACTGATGCCTGGTGAGCCACCCACGTGTATGTTCACTGCCAGTGAAGCTACTCTTTTCTTGTGATCTCCATGAAAGGAAATGGCAAAAAAAATTTAAAAAGGGAAATCAAATGTTTCTTCCAGTTAATCAGGAAAACTTGAAATGAGTTCTCATTCCAGGAGAGCGATTATAACTACTTACCCACTTGGCTGTACCTGCAAACCTAACAGCACACCTACAGGACAGTGTGAAGCTCCTTTTTGAAACTAGAGAGAGAAAAGATGGGTGAGGTAATACCTTTATTGGCCTGATCTCTGTTGTGAAAGAGATGAGCTGAGCTTAAGGAGGGGTCTGCCCTCGGGCTGGTTTTGTTCAACATCTTCATTAATTATCTGGAGGATGGTGTGGATTGCACCCTCAGCAAATTCGCAGATGACACTAACTTGGGGGGAGAAATAGATACTTGGAGGGTAGGGATAGGGTCCAGAGTGACCTAGACAAATTGGAGGATTGGGCCAAAAGAAATCTGATGTGGTTCACCAAGGACAAGTGCAGAGTCCTGCACTTAGGACGGAAGAATCGCTCGTACCGCTACAGGCTGGGGACCGACTGGCTAAGCGACAGTTCTGCAGAAAAGGACCTAGGGGTTACAGTGGACGAGAAGCTGGATATGAGACAACAGTGTGCTCTTGTTGTCGAGTAGGCTAATGGCATATTGGGCTGCATTAGTAAGAGCACTGGCAGCAGATCAAGGGAAGTGATTATTTCCCTCTGTTCAGCACTGGTGAGGCCACATCTGGAGTACTGTGTCCAGTTTTGGCCCCCCCACTACAGAAAGGTTGTGGACAAATTGGAGTCCAGTGAAGGGCAATGAAAATGATCAGGGGGCTGGGGCACATGACTTATGAGGAGAGGCTGAGGGCTTGTGTAGTCTGCAGAAGAGAAGAATGAGCAGGGATTTGATAGCTGCTTTCAACTACATGAAAGGGGGTTCCAAAGAGGATGGATCTAGACTGTTCTCAGTGGTAGCAGATGACAGAACAAGGAGTAATGGTCTCAAGTTGCAGTGGGGGAGGTCTTGGTTGGATATAAGGAAAAACTATTTCACTAGGAGCGTGGTGAAGCATGGGAATGGGTTACTTAGGGAGGTGGTGGAATCTCCATCCTTAGAGGTTTTTAAGGCCCAGTTTGACAAAGCCGTGGCTGGGATGATTTAGTTGGGGTTGGTCCTGCTTTGAACAGGGGGTTGGACTAGATACCTCCTGAGGTCTCTTCCAACCCTAATCCTTCTATGAGTCTATCGTTACTCCCCGCACCTTGTCTGTCTAGTATCCTGGGGCAAACATTGCTACAACAACACTGCCAGCAACTTTTGTAATTATAGACAGTCCCCACTGGTGCTAATATAGGAGTGGAAGGGTTGGCTGCATCACTTCATTGCTGAGCTGGGGGATAACACTCGTGGGGAGATGGCAAGCCTTAATAAATGGTTCTCAAAGGCTTTGGGGGACCCTCAGATCAACAGGTGCTATAGAAATCCGGGTCAGCTCCTCAGCAGCAATAAATTAAAGTCACAATCATAATCGTGCTTAGTTAGCCAGATCCTCACCAGGTTTGTAAATTGAAGTCCGTGGTGATACACTGATTCATACCAGTTGAGGCTCCTGCTCTAGCCTGGAGCCTTAGCCTTTTGTTCTCCATGGGAGGAACTAAGCCATCATTTGCAAAGTTGCACTGCAGCACAAGTCATTTCTGGATTATCTGACAAAATGTAGGATGGCTATCAGATGCCTGTGTGTGCTGAGTAAACAAGAGCACATCATAAAGACTTAATTATAAAACCTAATGGTGTAAGACTCTTATGATTTGTGGAAAATTGGTCATTAACTGCAGGGGTATGAAAAACAAACATTTTTTTTCTGGCATTTCCATTCAGCTACGGTGAACAAACACACATTGGAAAATTTAGAAATGTAACAAATTATTCAAAGTGGCAAACGTAATGGGCTCATTTTTATGGGGCTTGTTTCTAGTGGCTGGAGTGAGTTTGGCTAATAAATTTACAGCCCAAATTACAACGAAAACTTGAGTGTTTTCTCACGACTGAAGAAATGAGCGTGCTTTTCATCTGCTTTGCTTTGGAGCTGCTGGCCAGAGACCGATTAACCTTTGCATCTGATTGAAAAAGAACAGTGATAAGGAACTAGAGTATTAACCCTTCAAACACTGATGAGTTCCATACAGTCAGCTAGTGCAATGGAAGCTGGGGATAGCTGGAAAGATGTATATATTGAATATATTCAAACGATCTTGGTTTAATGCAAGGTCAACAAAAGTCAAGACATGTAAGAGCATGAGGCCTGATTCTCACACTTGCATTACTTTCACACTGATTGGAGTTACTCCAGATTTAGCCTGGAGAAAATGAGAGCAGAATCAGTCCCAACATTTCCAAACATCGTTAACTTGGCCTGCAGTGATGGCTTTTAATCAGTGCAGGATATGCAGCTGTAGCTTTCTGCACCATGGTCCTGAGCACCTACTGTAAACATCACCTCTGCCCTGATTCTCCACGGTCCTCTCTTGAGCTCTCCAAATTTCCTTCTTCCCTCTCTGTCCCATCTACCACAGCCGGAGAATTGC
Source organism: Lepidochelys olivacea (assembly GCF_965140295.1). NCBI lineage: Eukaryota > Metazoa > Chordata > Testudines > Cheloniidae > Lepidochelys > Lepidochelys olivacea. The sequence goes on along the minus strand of NC_140431.1, from coordinate 2,709,543 downwards.
TGTAACACCTCCTCACTTAGCACTCTCCCGGCATATCAGCACTTCTGCTGGGCAGTAGTCACCCAGGAGGGAATGTGAGAACAAAGAGCTGGGGCAGGTGGAGGTCTCGGGTCATAGGCAGGGAGGGAACTTTAATTGTACTTCATATATCCAAGCTAAAGCTGACCCTATCAGCTACACTGCACAGAAGGGGATTCCTTTCCATTCCTTTCCATGCAGTGTGTACCTCTGTACTGCCACATTGCCGGTGGGGTTGGGTCAGAAGTGCACAGTGCCAAGAGGGATGCATCTCCAGCACTACAAGTGCCGTTACATTCCCGGGGCTCTACTCAGTAAGTGGCAAAAACGAACTGGTCAGTCTCCATCTCTGCCTGTTTGGCTTCCTGTTAAGGAAGGTTATCGGATTGAGATTAATTTCAGGTTTTTTTAATGCTGAAATAAACCAGAAACTTTTGAAGCTGGCTTTTCATCAGATTGACGCATGTTGTGGGCTTCTAATCTGAATAAGGGAGTAAGGTTTTTGTCCAATCCAATACATGGGTAGCAAGAAATAGGTCATTTTTAATTAACTGCAGTTAACTTGGTTGATTCCCCTCTCCCAAACATGTCACTACTTCTAATATCAATCATCAAATAGCCTCTCCCAGAGCAATTATTCTAACAAAATTGGTTGCTATCATAGTTAACAATTTTCATAATAATGAATTAATTGCCCCCCGGCTTACCTACCCTCTAAACAACAAGCTAGGTATTAGTTTCTGGTAGTGATTCATTTCAGGGGACTTAGCACTTAATTACATTTTAGCAAAGTCTGTTTTGAATCCTTGGAGGAGTGAGACACTGCAGGCTTCGAACGTATCTTGTTGAAGGGATCTGAGTAAATTATTCTATTCATTCTTAAACTCGCTTATCATGAGATTGTTTTGTCACTGCTGATTTATCTTTGCCCAAAAGAGCTCGCCCCAGTTGTAAGGTTTACATTAATAAGTAAATCTGCTTTAAAAATAATAATTACATTGTGTGAATGCATTTCAGCGGTGGGTGGCATGATCTCTCCTTGGATAACTTGCATATCAATCGGTAAAGCCATTGAAATGGTCTGGGATGTTTGGGGATGAAATACAACTACATACATGCAAGTTCATTATAATTTGTATTCCTACTCCTTGTATTTCACGATAATTGCGCATGTATTAACCATTCTACTTCACAAGAACAAGGACTGCCAGATTGGATCAGAGAGGGCAAGAGTCGATCTAGCCCATTATCCTGTTTTTGCATGAGGGCAGTATCAGCTGTTTCAAAGGAAGGTGCAAGATACCCAAAGTAGTCAACTAAGGGAAAATCTGCCCCCAGCAAAGGTTTCTTCCTGACCGCCATCAGTTGGGATGGGCTTAAGCCTGGAAGCACAAGTGTTTCTATCCTTTCCAAAACTCCCCCCCCACCCCCATATTTACTGTGATAACTCTGGCTAGTCGTGTTCTCCATATAAATATCTAATCCTGCTAAGCTCTTGGCCTCATCAGATCTTCTGGCAAGGAATCCCAAAGGCTAACTGTGCATGGTGTGAAAAGTATTTTTAATCACATTTAAATTTGTTGCTTTTCAATTGTATTGAAAATCCCCTAGTTCTTGTATAGTTATTGTACTATAAGACAGGTTAAATAGCATTTTCCTTGACTGTTGTGTTTGTAAATCCAAACTTACATCCAGTTTTAGACAAGGAAGCTAACATTTATCTTTGTTTATTGAGAGAATTAATTGAGGTTTCTTAAGCCTTGTAAGATCCTCTGATGTCAGACATTACCTAGCTGCAAAGCAGTTATTAATACTGGGGTTGACTTTCAAGGCCACAAAGAAGAGTTAGGGATTCACAGCAGCCCATGGGAGCTGAGTACCTGACTCCCCTTGGCTTTAGAAAATCTGCCCCATTATATGACAGAGATGTCTTGAGTAGAGTGTCAGTCTACAACCCCAAACCAGGGACCCACCACCCCAGCTAAGAAAGCACAACAATGGACCCAGAATTCAGGAGGATTGTTTTCAAAATAGGGTTTAAGGGATGCATTGGCCTTGGGCTGACCCTCTGCACAGGAGTGGATTTAACCCCAGATTAATAAATCGGGTATAAATGCCCCTTTGAACCGCTTTCCATTGTCAGAATCTTACTAACCAGTCACTGCTCACCTGAGAGGACACAAAAGATGCTAGGGAAAAAAAATAGTGAATTTAAAATGGCTTCTCCTATTGTACTTGCTGCTGGATGAACTATTTAATGATGTGAGTAGCTTGTAGGGAGAACCCAGAACCCTGTGGGCAGAACCCATAGGCTCTTTTACCATCAGGTTTCTTTTATGGAGAGAAGTCGAGAAAGCTCTCTCCGTTCCCGTCGCATTGTAGCCACAGGCTTACTCTTCCTTCTTAGAAAAGGGCCTCGTTAATCAAATGTTCTGGAAATGCATGTGATCAGCTGTATCAAAATCACTAATCCTCATTAAGAAATAATGAAAATCCAGGCTTGCCGTACACCGTGCGGGAATTTACTTCAGTGGACTCTCCTTCCCACCTCTTTTACAAAAGGTTGGCTAGGAAAAGTATTCTGGGGGGACATCATTTGGAATAGAATATTTGGCAAGAGAAGAGGAAGAAAGCCATCACTTGGGATGTACAGGTCGAATGAGCACATTTTAAGGAAAGCCAGTGTGATCAATGTAGTGGGCCTAATTCTCTTTTTAGATTGGTGTTACTCTATTGGCTGCAGGGCAGCCGTTCCTGATATTCGCTGGTGCAAGGGGAGATCAGAATTAGCCCCCATGAGTGTTGAAAGTGCAGTTGCTTTAGGTTATTTGGTGGCCAAGTTCTGCTCTCAGCTACACTGGAGTAAATCTGGAGAGACTGATGAAGTCAGTGGAGTTTGTCATTGAGACTAGAGCACAGCCCTATGAATTATTGCAGTTAGATATTCCAGTGTTCGCTCCAAATCCATCTAGTATCCCTACTGCACAGCATGATAGCTGCCCCTGCCCAGTCTCTCACAGACAGAATCAAACGTCTACACGATCAGGTCTTGAAATCCAGTTCTTGCTTCTTGGGGAAAATAATGGGCCTGGTGCACTGTGCAGTGATTACACCCACACCATGCCCATGTCAGAAGTCAGCAAATCAGACACATTCTTTACACAAGTGTAAGTGACAATATAAGGTGCAAGGAAGAGGAGACCCTGACTCCATATCCTTATGAAGGTCTTTTTTTTTTTTTTACCTGTACCCTTCCTCTACTCATCGCTCGAACAAACTCATGCCAAACTTGAGCCCCTCTTATGACCTTCTTGTCAGTAATTCTATTGCAGTGGAAAGAGGCAAAAGGCAGTCATAGAAACGGTGCATGACTCTTCAAATTACTTTTTCCAATAACAGCCATTTTAAAATGGACCTCAGCATCATAGGCAGGTGGCCCGTGGGATTACTGTTGTTTGATGGCACGTGTATCAGACCAAAGATCAGCAATGCATTAATTAATCATTCGCCAGTTCCCGGACAGTGCAGCCAAAGGAATTAAAAAATGCTAACCCCAGGACCAGTGAAAACATACCGTGCGCAGGCTACGTTTTCAAAAGTGGGACACTAAAGGTTGCAAAAGTAGCATGGCCCAGAGACAGTAACACATATTAAAATGTCCTCTCCGAATACACCAGAAAGCAGGGTTGCAATATTTCAGGCTACAAATGACTTCATCACATGATCAAGCCCTCCAGCAGAGTGTCCTTGCTTAATGGTAACTCCTCATCAGATCACATACAGCCTAATCCAAAGCAGTCAACTTGAAAGACTAATATTCTATTCTATATACGTTCTTGTACTGCACTCATCCCAGTACGATCTGATGTCAAGTAGCTGTGGATCAGACCAATAAGGAGTAAAGCAAGATATTAAGGAGTTCATGGCAAAGTGAAACATTCTTCTAATGTCCAAAAATATATCCACAAAAAGGATTCTCCTGTCAAAAGACAAGGGATAAGACGACATGGCCCAGTTCACTGATTCTTAAAAGCTTCTGTGTAATTTACCTTTGAAAAGTTAGTGCAGGCAACTTGGAGTCAAGACTGCTGTGTTCTGTTCTAAGATCTTCCACTGATTTACTGAGTTAGAGTTGGGCAAGTCACTTAACCTACTTAACAACGCACTTCCCGCTAAACTGGCTTCCCCATCCATATAATGCATATAACAATCTTTAACTCGCAGAGGCGTTGTAAGGATTTCCTAATGATGGCAAAATGTTTTGAGCTCCTTTGTTGAAAGGTGCTTTAGAAGTTCAAAGCGTTATCATTGCTAACCCTCAACACCATAAATACTAACAAGATTTTTACTTTCATCTCACACTCCCAAGTCGTAACACTGTGAAGAGTTAATATCTGATTAAACAATACACTGCACAAAGAGGCTCATTATGTAGAAAGAAAAATGATTTCTGTGGTTGTTTTTGCCGTTTGACTTCATCTGAGAGAAGAGAAGATATGAAATGGGAGCGGCCAGAGAGAGTTTTTCATACTTGAAAAAGTGATAAAACTTTGATAACTTCCAAGCCAGCTCAGATGGCAGGCAGCAAAGACAAATATATAAAACATCAAAAAGTACAGGAAGGCAGGCAGTGCCTGAGTGCTCCAAATTTAGCTTGCCACAGTTTAATTCATTCTTAAAGCAGAAGGAAAATCTTCCCCATAAACAGTTTGCATTACAGACCCACTTCTGTGTGTGATCAGTCAGAATGAAAGGGTTAGAGTCACTCTGTGTGACTAAAACCCCCCCACACATATGAAATGAATCTGTAATAAACTAACTGAGTGACTTTTCAGGTTGGTGTTAAAACATTTGTAACACACCAGAACTGCTAAAAAAGGGAAGGAAAAAATTGTGCATGCCTAGACTTTGAGATAATGAGAAAGATCGAAAGGAAATATTTAGATGTCAGGGTTTGAAGTTCAGCCATTTTTAGCAGGGTTGGGTTTTTTTCATTTACAGTGTAAATCTGGAAGGATTTTTTTTTACTTGCAAAACAACTCTTCCCGTGAGTAAAGGCATGCCAGTGTGGACATGCTCCCAAACGTACGCTGCCAATGCTCCCAGAGGAGTGAAATTTACCCTTCTGCAGCCCAAGTCCCATGCAAGTCAATGAACAAAAAGCCAATGCGACTTATGCTGAGCTATAAGGATACACTTAAGTGCTCTGCTTAATAGGGGTGGATTTAAGCACATGCTTAAGTGCTTTGTTAAACTGGAAGCTTAAACCCTCAAAATAAAGCTTCAGTGGGTTTTAAGTGATACATAGGCATTTGCTGGCCTTCAGCAAAGGGGATAATTTACCTGAGAAACCGCTAGTGTTATATGCCTTGATTACCAATGAGAGAGAGGGAGAGAGAGAGGGGAATAAATGCACCTTCTAGTAGCAGCTGGAGGAATGAAGAACTTAAAATATGAAAAGATACCCTATGGCAAGGTAATTATACATTTGACTTTGCTGGAATTACCAGTTACTTCAATCTTTCTGACTCAGGCAAATATTTTAATAAGTTGCAAATATTACTGATTCGTCTGGCTTCCATTTCCATATCATTAAACAGGAGAAGGTCTTGGGATAGTCAAGTGGGTGTAATAAAAAGAATCCCATTATTATTTAACCCTAATTAATGTCCATTGAAACTAACTGTTAACTGGGTTTAATAACTTGTGATTTTGATCTTACTAAATAACCACAAATTATTACTGTGAATGTTCAGCTGGGAACCTAATTAACCACTTGTTGCATAGGTCTTTTTTGTTAATTGCATGGCAGTTAACAGTATCCCATGCACTATTATTAAACACATGCTTTTGGGGTAACTAATCTGCATAACTGTTACTAAATCTAAATTAAACATTTCACTGAGACTCTGAAAACACTGCAAATGCCTTTACTTGCAAACAGCAGCAATCAATCAATAAATAAAAATTCAATATTGAAACAAGGCCAGAATTCTGATTTGCAATTTTTGCACGGTGGAAGGATAAATATCTGCTCTCCAAATCCACCAAGCAAGCAAAAGTCAGCTCAAATAGATGGATTTTGATTCATTTTTTCCTGATAGCACTAGCTAATAGGATGCTAGCTGCGATATTCCATCATAACACTGAGATGGTTCTCCTAAGAAAAAATGTAGCAAATTTTGCTACATCTGTTGCCTGAAGGAATGGTAAGGAGCTAATCTACACTTTGGCATCAGAATTATTCACTATGCCCAGTGGGAGCCTGAATTATGGGAGAGCTGTCCAAAAATGTAAGCACCTCAAGCAAACCCATGACGAATTTACCTGTTGTCATGAATAGGAAGCAAATAACCTCTCCCATTAGCTCAGCTGACCTTTACAAATCTTTGACATAAACAGTCCTGCTTTTTGGGAGGGTAAATTCAGCCGCCTCCTGCATGGGTAGAGATGCGGCTCACAACAGGCATGAAGGGGGGGGCCGAGATTTGGGTGGCTTTGCTGGTATTCCTTCCCTGTCCTCCCCCATGCGGCAGGGAGCTGGCGGGGAGCAGAGATCAACCAACCATTCCCCTGCTGCCCCACACATTGTGTAGATGTCCCCAGCCCTGGGTAAGGAGCAGCGGCAGAATGGCGCTTCCCCTGCTCTGGAGCTCTGGAGGCTGTGGGCCTCCTTTCATACCTTTAACCCAACAGGACTTCCCTGCGCCCAGCCTTACTGAGTGGGGCTCTCTGCTGGAGCCAGGATTTTGGCTTTTGTGAATTTCACTATAAGTGAAAACTGAAGGAGATGTGGTTGCCATCAGGAAATTGCATCCATCCATCTGCCCTGGTTTTGGGCTTTCTCCAGACTAAACTTCTCTCTTAATACAAGATTTTGAAATTCAGCTTGAGAAAGCGCCCAACCCCCACCTCCACGTGATCCAAGAAGCTCGCCCACAAACACAGGAGCCATAAGCCCAGACATTGCTGATATTCCAGCGCAGAACAAAAATCTCATTCAGCCTCAGCCTTTCAGCTCACTCTTGTACATTACAAAGAAGCAGAATAGGGTGTAACTCATTTTTGCCATGTGCCGATCTCACTTGTGGTTCACCCCTGTGCAGAGGAACAGCCCAAAACCTTTGCAGCACTTAAGTCCCACTGAGGCCCTCAGAACAGGATTTAACCAGTGCTGAGTCACTGATAATCAATGGCATAGTGTTCAGGAGAGTGAATTTGTCCAGAAGAGACTGAAGCTGCATTTTTCAGAGCAGTCAAAACATTTCAGGCCTGATGCTGAGAGCATTAAGCTATCCGCTTTGTAATACACTCAATCAGAATGCCATAATGTATAGACTATCTTCACAGAATCCATTAACAGTGCATAACAGGGAATTAGGAAGCTTTCATCAGCAGTGCAGGGACGAGGAGTCAGTTTGCCCCTGATCTCCAAGCAGAAACAGTGAGCATTTTCCCCCTTTCTATTGGCGTGATTGTTAAAAAAATACCAATTATGTTAAAATGAAAAGTCATTAAAATGCAGTTATTTCAGCTGTATATGTTTATAGCTATATAACTATGCTGAAAGACCAAATCTGAAGATCTTTATGTGCTTAATAAAACTGAATAATTTGCTAGGGGGAAAAAAATCTTCCCTGTCAGTAGCAAGTAAATTTGATTTTTCCACGTGACTGCAAACCTATTACAGGTATATAAAACACAGATGGTTGGATACCAGATCACATGTTCCCATGCTGGGAAAGCTGCACAGTAATTCTGGGGCACAGAAGGAGGAGAACTATTATTTAGATTTTTTGTGGCAGAGCCATCTTTTTGTTCTGTGTTTGTACAGCACCTGGGGTCCTGGTCATTACAATAATACAAATAACAACTTATATGCTACCCAGGCTACTAGTACACAAACCAGGAAACAGACTTCAGCCCTAGATCTAGTTGGAACCTGAAATTCCAAAATTCCATTTATTTTCATTCTAAACCAGAATGAAAATTTGAAATTCCCCATGAAATGAAAATGTCAACTTTTTTTTTTTGGTTTGACCTGCTCAGTGAATCACCATTTTCCAATGGTAAACTAACTGTTCCATCAGAAAAGTGTTGGCCAGCTCCATATAGGGTACAGTATCTAAATGATCATCCCTGGTATAGCTAATGAAATATCTGTCAAGCCCTAACCATATAATGTGTGTGTCTAACCTAATCCAATGGAGAAAGCACCCACCAATGTAGTGTTTTTCTCCTTTGTCTAATATTCTCTTGTCTGCATTCCAATTTGCTAAGCATAATACAACATGCTTTTTTACCTCTGACCTCCTCTTCAGAGAGGAGAAATATGCGGTGAAATCCTGGCTCCACTGAAGTCAATGGCAAAACTCCCAATGACTTGAATGGAGCCAAGATTTCACCCATAGTCACGTGGTTAGTTCAGAGGTCTAGATTTCAGAAGATCTGGATTCCATCCCCAGTTCTGCTTCAGGCTTCCCATCACTAAAACTCCCTGTGCCCAATTTCCTCACCTGGGTAAATGGGGAGAAGAACATTTCCCCCCTCTCACAAAGATGTCATGAGGCTTAATTCACCAGGACGTGAGCTGTTCAGATACTACCCCACTGAATGAAATATAGGAACGTTGATATATAAGTGTCAGGATTCTGGCAACTTCCTTTTCCAGCAGTTTCACAAATAAATCACTTACACCCACTCAAAGAGGGTGGTTCCATGATTACCCCTGATTGTCAGCACAGAATGAGCGTTTTAGTTACCCATTTTTTGTATTAAACATGAAAGAAAGGTGTTGAAACCCTCATTCCAGACACGCACTCACTCTTCCTCCTATGGGTGAGGAAAGCTGCTAGACAGTTGAGGGTTTTCTAACACTACTAAACTCCTCCCTGTGATGTAGTCTTTTCAAAAGAGTATTGAGCAACTGATTAACTATAGTCCTGGAGATCTGACAGGCTTTCAATCAGACACTTTCACAAACAGGCCATGTCCAAGTGATAAATTGACTACTAGAGAAGATAAACAAATATAACCTCTAACTAGTGCTGTGACACTCATCCGTTAGGCGGTTGCTTTGAGTACGCTGGAGGAGAGCACCTCCGTCTTTAAAACTCAAGGCTTATATCGAGGTTGCCTTCATCTGCAGGGAAATCACATGGTGAGGAGATGTGCCCCGTCTATCTGTACCAGTTGTCAAGGCTGATGTCAACCCAGAGGCCTCCAAAGCCCTTCACTGTGCTGCTTAGAGCATCCTTCAGATGTGGCTGGGCACCACAGGGAGTTGAAGAAAGGGCAGAGGTGAGAGTGTAGCAATGCTCAGATTCCCATTTTAGAGTGCTGCAGAGCCAGAGCTGCAGCAGCACTGTGAGTAGCAGTACCGGCTGGCAATGGACGAGGTATTTTAATTCCCACAATGTCACACCGCTTGTAAGGACAGATTCCTTAAGTGATTCGGGGCCCTGGCGCCGCCCCCTGCTTGGTGGCTCTGTGGTTATTTTTGTCGTGTCTGTTGCCATAGGGGTGAGACAAATAGCTGCGGAGGCACAGGGTACCAGACACAGCAGACAGACGGTCTTAGGAAGTTTGAAAGAGAGTGTGACCGAACTGGGGGGGCAGTGAACCTTGTAATGTGGTGAGAGTAAATCTCACAAGCCTGCATCTATGCAGGCACCTCTGGACAAGCTCATTACACTCATTAGAACCTTGAAAACGTAGCCAGGCCAAGCTTTTACATAAGCCATGATCCAGCTCCCAGTCCGTGGATGGGTGTCTTTCCGATGCCTCATGGAGTTTTAGATCTGACCCATGTTCATCAAAGATACATGACTAATACTTGTGTGCTGCTTTGCTTGGCCCTTGAGGGAGATAAGAGTAACGGGGGGGGAATGCAAATGCAAAGAGGGAGGATAAAGACAGGAGAAATCTCAACCTGTGGATGGAGAGAAAAGGAAAGGGGCACAAAGCCTTTGTATTGGTCCCCTAGCCCTGACTCACCTTACTCGCTGGAGATGTGTTCTCTGCATGGGCATGAATTTATGAGGCCTGTGCATCTCTTACATCCCACGGCAGCTCTCAGTGGCACAAATCCCTGTGCAGCAGGGGTGATTTTCAGCCTAAGGTCCCACTTCTGCTGGTTGCTTCTTACCAGCCCATTGATAAAAGAGTAGCTGCTGTTTACCTCACAGCCGGTTATTTTTCTGTCACCCAAAGAGGCTTGTGAAGAGGAAGGATCAGGACAATATAAAGAATAGTTCTAAAGCACAAAGGAAGATGAAGGAAGTGTACAGCTCATACCCTAGGCCTCCCTGGTAACAAAATACATGGCAGCAGTAGAATATAAAAAGGATGGTTTTATTTCCATAAATAATGATGGCAGGGAATTGTGCCGTAAGTTTTTATTAGACATTAATCATTTAGAAAACAGGGCAGCGTTTCCAAGTGAAATACAATCCAGTGCAAATAAGTACATTGCAGGGCAAGTACAACATCATCTCCATCCTTGCATGAAAAGGAAATTATATGGAGTCACATTGCTTCCATCTATAAGCCCTGCAATTCACTCTCATTAATAGAGATTACAATGTGTTCCATGGTCATATTTTAGAGTTATGCCTATAACTGTATTTATCTCTGCATACACGTGTCAGTCGAAGGATCTCTCTCTCTCTTTGCACTAGATAGAAGAAGAAAATTAAGAATGATGAGGAAATAGAGCTGCGTTAGCACAGTGTCTCTTCCAATAATGCTAGAACAATGTACCGGGGGTTGTGATGAATTCTTCATCACCGACAATTTTTAAATCCAGGTTGGATGTTTTTTCTAAAAGATCTTCTCTCGGATTTATTGTGGGCAAGTTGCCTGACCTGTATCATACAAACCATACTAGATCACAATGGCCCCTGCTGGCACTGGAATCTAGGAGAAATGTACTGGGGGCCAGCATCTCCCTTTAAATGGAAACAGAGTAAAATTTTGCACAATCAAATATCCCTCTCTGCTCTTTCGAGCTGTGCTGACATACTAAAACATGACTCATTCAGGTTCCCTCCAGTGGCATGCACTTCCATTTCATTTTAATTCTTCTTTTTGGGTAAAAGTGTTGGGGGGGGGCTCCCTTCTTTGTTCAGATTCATTTGTTATAAGTTGAAGTTGTTCAGAATGGGGCCTTATTTCTACAGAAAGTGTCTTCCTCTGTGAACGTCTCTCTCTCTGTCGGTTCAGCCATTAGGCCATGTAGCACAGTGGAAAACAATCATCTGAAGAGCCAAGTGCTCATTAAAATACTGAAATGTGCTTAAAAATTCTGCATGAATGATGGTAAATTGTCCTCTGGCTCTTCAGCTCTGAAGACGGTCTTGTCTTGGCCTGTCTCTGTCCTTGCTTTCATTCAGACTGTATTTTTCCTTAAATTAAATAACTTTTTTGTAGTTACTGTATTATAATTCTAAAAGGCGTTTGTGACACTGAGGCTGAGGGCCGCATGGGGAATTCTGCTGGGCACTTATAAGCAGGGTAACACTTATTGAGGATGTAATTGCATAAGGAAATAAACAGCTGTTACCCTCCTCTCCTGATTTCCTTCTCCCCATACCGTCCTGCAGCCTCATCCTGTCCTGAAGGAAAGGAGGACCTTTTTAGAGGAATTCCTCCTGCAGGACAGGAAGCATGTTAAAGCTTGTGGGTGTGCCTTCTTCACTTAAATAGTCATAGTCCTGGAATGTTCCTTTTTTGGAGAATTCCTATGCTGGAGAGCATCCCAGCACCAATGGATGCTCATTTTCAGAGCTGTAGATTCACCCTCAGATGCTGCTGTATCATAATATTATTGACATTGGCTGGAGAACAAGATGAGTGACATTACATCCCACCTCTTGGCTAGGAAAGGATACAAGTACATGAGTCAGGACAGATTTACTTTGACGCATTGAGATACTATCTAGTGTCTTGAAGCAAAAGGGGCCCTAAGAGGTTATGCTGTCACTGTTATCTTAGAATGCTGGCTGATCTTACAAACAGTGGGCCAAATCCTAAACTGGTGGAAATTGGCAGTCAGTGCAGCTATGTGGATTTATACCAGCAGGGGACCTGACCTACACAGAGTGGAATCGGTTGAAGCAGCAACCCCTCCCCAGGCACTCATAGCCAAACACTCAAACCAAAACTTCTCAGAGGTTCTGCAAAGTTGCTCAATATTTTCCAAACATCCCCACTGTTTCTCCTTTTTTGGTACACCCTCTGAATCTGGCAGATCCAGGAAGCAAAACCTTATAAGGTAACCTGTTCTCAAAAGCTATCCCGACCAATTTTTCAGATCTGAAATTCTAGAGAGGATTCAGATAAGCAGCAGAACTTTTGAGGAGCATGTCCAACCTGGAATCAGGCTTCTGGGCTGGACTGTGCCATTGTAAGAATGGTGATCACTTATGTAAGTAGTCCCATTGAATTCAATAGCCACCATACAATTAGGATGCATCAAACAATGGGACTAAATGTATGAACAAGTGCTCACTGATGAGTGAAACTCATCCCCGTGCAGAAAGCTACCCAAGGGTCAATTTCTCCTCAACGTGGAATAAATGTTGCCTCTCCTAGCTCTTAGAGGTTTGTCCATCTGCGGTTCCATTCTATGTATGTTGCAACAAAGCTCCAGAGCGCATGATGCTAAGAAATGGACTATCAATCTTGCTCTGCAGGAAGGGGCTGAAATGTAGACCCTGGTTATTATTTAAACATTGGTGTGTTTGTGGTTGAATAATTGTTATAAATTGGAATCCTCTTAAATCAGCATCCTGCGCTGTCAGTGCCATGTCTCATAAATAAAAGCTTTTACGTTGGCTGCTTTGCAGCTCCCCCTGGAGAAAGGTACAGAGAATCAATAATGAATTTAAGACCAGTCTGTTTGAGCACTTGAAAACAGAAACCCACATCTTGCAGTACACCAGGGTATAAGCACAAGCAAACTCCAATGAATATCTTGTCCCCACAATCATTTAATTGGATCATAGGAGGAACAAAAAGTTGAGATTAATGTCCCATTTCTCACATCTGTCCTTGTAGGTCTGTAGAAGGTACAGGGTGAAAAAAAGTTTGCAAATTATTATGGAAATTCTGGCTTGCTAGCAGAAGATAAACACGCTCAGTATGAAAACAGTTTAAGCAACCGACTCAAATAGACTGTCAACATTTCACAGCGAGGTGGGTCCTGAATGCTGACAGGGAAACAAGTAGAAATGAGAGCTATAGGGCTGTGTTTTCCAAACATTTCCGAAAGGGCTGCACACCTCAAAAGGCCACATGTCCAAATGTTTGCGAAGCTAGGCTAGCAACAGATATGAATTTAACTCCAATCCCCTTGAATGCAATGACAGTTTAGAAAGAAAATCTGTGGATGGGTGAGGATGAATATATGCAAATGAGTAAATAAGTACCTGAGGGCATGAGATTGTGTGAGTGTGGATAAGAAAGTGAGGGCAGGTATGAGTGAGAGAACGAGTTTGTGGGTGTGAGAAAAACAGAAAGATGATGTGAGAAAAGTGTGCGTATCAGTTTCGGGAGGTCTCATTTAGTTTTTTCTCTGTTTTTATTCATAATCTTCCTGACAATCGTTTAACATTTTATTGACTTCACTTTTCTAACAGGATCACTTTAGTTAGACAATAAACCCTCACAACTTCTCTGATAGGAAATGCTAAACTCCGTTTGTCGTTTAATGCCCATCTCAGCCTCTTATGTTGTGAGCTGGCTCTTAAGGCATATCTGTCATTATTTTCCTCTGCTGCCAAGTGGACCCCATTGAGTCAGACAAGTGACAATTGGAGCTGAAATTCAAGTTGCTCTTGGGGGCAGGGTTGTTCCTCCCTTCCCTGATCAATCTTCTCTCTGTGGAAGCAATATTTTTTAGCGCAATTTCTCGTTGCGTGCACAGTAAATTGACCTACTAAGGATGTGTCATGTACTGTCCAAACCTCTTCACTAATCTCTGGCTATTGAAAGGACTCTGTGTTAGCACAGAAATGGCCTTTTACCATTACAATGCCTTCCATTATAATGAAGTGTTTTCCTGAGCACACAGCAGCATCTTATTCAGCTCCTGAATATTAAACCATTAATAAATGCTGTCTCTGAAAACGACTCTGGCCAGGAGCTTTTCCATTGAATTCCACTGTAATAAATTGTTGGTGGTACATGTAGGGTTAGGTGAAGCCTTTAGGCTACACCCTGAGTAATGGGAACCATTAATTGCTCTGCCCCAGAAGGAACTGTGGCTCAATGGGTCACTATTTGTTGTGTATTTGGCTCTTGGTGGAACTGAAACGCTATGAAGAAACCACAGGAGCAGCTACATTCTGAATAACCATGTTTACTAGCTGAATGCAAACAGGCGGGGCCTACCTATAGACCTACTGTGGCTTTCACCATTACGTAGAAGACAGTGAGCACCGCTAGACTACTGTATTCCTTTATGTTACATTATTGTTTCCCTTCTTCCCTTTTTTCTCGGGGTGGAGGGAGGAGAGGAGAGGGAATTACAGCTCTCCTAGAAAGGATGCAGTTTATTTCCCTGTTGAACCTGACTACTCTGAGTGAGAGCGGACAAGCCAAGACTCCATCCCCTCCTGCCTGTCTCTGTACTCGCCCTGCCTATTTGCTTGCATGGGGGGAGAACCCAGGGAATCAGTGCTCTGCATCAGACCCAGATGCAAGATCCAGGTGAGTCTATCCAGGGAGCGGCAGGGCATTACCTCCCCATTTTTCCCTGTTCAGCTCAGTAAGTCAACGGCCCAAGCTAGTCCTGAGTGTCCATTTATTAGCATGGACTGAGAAATGACAATGCGGAGACGCCTCCCATGCAGGACAGCTCACCGCAGGAGCACAATGTGTGGTTTCATGAGGCTCCACTCAATGGCAAACTTACCCTTTTCAGATGTGCCTGACTTATCTGATGAATAATTTCGAATGAATAATATTCAAGATCTGCTTTTGTGGGCAAAAGACAAATTGAAAAAGAGGTGACATTTATTGAATAAACATTTTATGAATTATCCACCCAGCTCCAAAAAAGAGTGAGCAAGCTGGAGTCGCTCATTAACAAATCATTAATGGCCTGAATGAGTTTTGCCTCCAAGCCAAAACCTGCAGCTGGGTCCATGAAGACAGACCGTTGGGCCTATTCAGGATTGGGGTCTTGCTTCGTAAGGATTTGTGAAGGCACTGGACTGGGACTCAGGAAATCTGGGTTCAATTCCTGGCTCTGCTACAGAGTCCCTGTGTGACCCTGGTCGAGTCATTTAATATCTCTGTGCCTCAGTTCCCCAGCTGAGAAATGGGGATAATGAGACATACTTTCTTCTACCTTTTGTCTGTCCTGTCTGTTTAGATTGTAATGTAAACTCTTCAAGGAAGGGGCTGTCTCTGCAGAACTGAACATAATGGTATATCAGTATCTGGGCACAATAATAATGCATAATAATATGAATAGTTTAAATAATCTTGTCAGAATAAATATGAAACTACAATAGTTTTTAGAAAGCTAAGATGCTATTAGAAATCTCTCCAGGGACATCATAAAAAATGCCTCATCCAATTTAAGACATTTTTAGGGGATGAAAAAAATACCAGCTCTAAAACACAGTGTAACTCATCCAAGCTGTCACCTTGAGGAATAAAGCCAAGGTTACAGAATGTAAACAGTAAAGTGTCCACCCAATCCAGCCATGCCACTGGAAGCCACATTAGCATTCTTTAGTTTCCTTTGATTTATAATATCGCTGAGGAATTAAGCGTGTTAAAAATAATTTCCCCCAGGTGGTGTGTCTTTGCCTGCTTCTTTTCACATTGAAATATCAGGAGTTCTATCGGCTTGGAATTAACTCAGGAGATACCAAAGTAATCCCTGAAGAGCGGGGTGTGGCCCCTGCCAGTTTCATAGGAAGCGCCTCCAGCAGCAGTCATGTGTGGCTCTGCACTGCAGACCCGGGAGACGGCAGAAAGGATCTGAAGGCATTTGAAATGATGCTCCCAAAATAGATCATTGACTTTAATGGGCCAGATCAAAGCAAAAAGGCTTGGAAGAGAGCCCGGATAAAAGAGACCATGAAAGGTAGAGTGAGATAATGACAGGCAGGAAAGCATGAGAGACATGGACTGCGAGGGCATAGCTGTGTGCAACGCATCCATACTAGAAAGCACATAAAGTAAAGAAAGGGAAATACAAACAAGGATGCAGCATGCCAGAGACAATATTTAGCTCAGAGAAAAGCCCTCGTGGGGTTCCTAGTGGATCTGCTGTTGTAGCTTGCCTGGCACTTGCAAGGGTTTAGAGTCCAGAAGGCATTTGGTGAAAGTCCCAGTGAGTTACCCATTTATTTTTCTTGGATTAACTTGCACATTGCTATTAAAGACGCATCTCCAGCACTGCTTGCTAGGGAGCAATAGGGTCCACCTCCAGCCTACTGGGCCCCACACAAGACTGCAGCACTGTGTGTTTGGGGTGAAATTCAGCCCTGTGCAGGGGGCCAACAAAAGGAGTGGGCATGTCTGTGGGATCTGAGCAGTGCACAGGGCCTGGGCTGGCCTGCTGGACAGGGGTGAATTTCACCCAGAGTCTCTAGGCAGCTCCATCTTTTACTGTTCCTGTCTCTGGTATTTATTATTGTGGTAGCAATAGAATATGCTAGACAAGGGGATAGATTCTCACCTGTCTGAACAATGCCTAGGAGCAATGAGAGGTCAGCCACCAGGAAATCCCTCCCTGCCCCCAGCATGTCCCTCCATCCCTGACACAGCACGCTGTATGCTGCGGGTGAAGAAGGCAGCTACGCCGCTCTTGCCATCTTTACATATGTGGAGTGTTCCTCAACACATGGGGAATGCTCTGCTAGCCTTCTCTGGCCAGCTTGAGCAGTGCAAAGTGAACGTAGCACACCAGAGAATTTGACCCCATGGTCCCTGTTTGACAGAGTGCGGAATAAAACCAGGGTGGTGCAGGGGGGAGAAAAACTGAAACAATGAATGATGGTCTTTCAGGATCCTCTCTCTTTTCCTTTTGATCTATGTACTTCCTGTTCTAAACAGAGCTGAGGCGCCAGTGTGGTATGAACTGAAATGAATCCAATGTCCGATTGAGTTGTATTTTTAATAAGCACACTCAGATCCCAGGGTTTGAGGATATAGCAAAGAAATAAATCAATGCGTTATCGCAGGAGTAAGAAGAGAAGATACCACTAAAGTCCATCCAGTTTTAGTCCCAAATATATTGGGCACTGAATTGAACTGATATAGAAATATTTCTTAATGGCCCAAATTTTTTCAGAACTGATCACCTGGACCCTTGATGTTCAGACTGACTAATGAATTAAAAACAGCTCTGACTTTCACTGATCCTCTTGCCTGGGTTATTTGTCATGTTCTCCCCTCTTCTATTGGTGTGAAACCAGACAGGAGTGAAGTTGCAGAGACTGCCTAGAGTTAGCACAGTTTAAAGCTATGCAAGCTCTTTCCTGGTATAAAGTCTGCTAGTGTTAGGGCTTTGTCCCACTTCGGTGGCCATCAACGTTCTCAGCTTAACCAGCCCTCCCGTGGTGTGACATACTCTGTGATGAATGGGCAGTCATTGGAGTCGCTGCACACAGAGATTTCATTTCCACTTTGGGTAAAATTCATCTCTGTGCAAAGGGGCGAGCACAAAGAACACCTTCAAAACAAGCCTCAAGTAGGACTTATGTGGTGCATAGGCTTTGTTCAGGTCATCTGCACTGCAGCAAATTTCACCCTTTGAGAGATTTCAAATGTGAGCTCTGTGTGTTTTCACTAGTAGTCGTGAATTTCATCCTTTCATCCTTGCTTCCTGCAAACACATTGTGGGTGGTTCTTGGTTTTGTTTTTTTAATGTTGTTTTTCCAGAAAAACTAGCATAATACTTACTCTTGGTAAAGCCCTGTATGTTTAAGAATTTACCTCAGACTTTGTTTTTCTGTCAAAATGACACTTCTTTGCCTACAGAAACTGGTTTTATTTCACATATGAACATTCACACAATCAGTGCACAAACCAAACCGTGTGTATGTGTGTGAGAGAGAGAGATTCTTGCCCCATTTTCAGCACCTTTTATTTAAAATATTTAAAATAGGTCAGGACTAGTTTTCAACATCACGTGGAGTGTTGGTTTCCCTCACGTAAAGGATGTGGCCCCCACAGCACGCTATATGGCACTTCAGGTGTTCAGACTCTCCCCAAGACGGGTGACCGAGACAGGCGTCTCCTGGGTCAGATGGTAAAAATCTGTGCAGCTCAGCTGAACTCGGCAGGCTACTCGGAGTTGCAGCAGCTGAGGCACTAAGCTGTGCAACCTCGCAGAGCTTTGCAGTTGATTAGCTACTCAACCTTCACCGCATCACATCTGACAGAGGTGGACTTTATTATCTCCATTTCAGAGATCTGGAAACTGAGGTAAAGAGAGGTTAAGGAACTGACCCAAGGTCCTACAGCTCTGCAACAGAATTCCTGCCTCACGCTGAATGTCCCAGACCCCACAGCCTCTCCTCCTGTGTACCACCTATGGAGCTACCGACCCAGGACAGCAAATACACAGGTGAGAGAAGGCCTTCATTACTCCATATTGCATGGATGGAATCAGGTTTTCACTGTTTCTAATGCACAAAGCTGAATATCTAATTCTCATGATCAAACACTGATAAGGCCAGGCTATTTTTTATTAGTTCCTTTCAGCAAGACTTTATTTTTTGTCCTCCATGATTGTTTGCTTTTGACCATTCATGTTCATCCTCTTCCCAGTAACCTTGGCATTATGTTCAGTTCTGATTTCTCCTGAGGACAGTATTAATTAGACCCTAAAATTGTTGACATACTTCCATCTCGGAAATCTTCATAGCCTGTGACCTGTGCTGTTTCTCTGGCACATGGAGATTTTCTGACATGCTTTTCATTGTGTCCTCCTCACGGCATGGTAACTCCTTGTTTGCTGGTCTCCTGCGAGTGTTCAGATACGTGCAGAACTCAGCTGCCAAAATGCTCAGAGGGGGCAGCTCTCTCTTATGGTCACCCTGAATTCACGGCAGAAGGGTGTTTGTCGGTTAAGTGAAATTAAGGTCAGACAAGTGAGTCTTTAAAACTGCCAGTGTCTGGGTCCATATTTATTCCCTCAGCGATGTCCAGTTCAAATGTGCTGGAGTCACAAGAAATATCTTAGGGTCAAATACTATTCTTGGTAATGGTATAAACCTAGAGTAATTCCATTGACATCCAGGCTTTCAGATACCACAATTATGAGAGAGGCATGAATGCATTGGTAGACTAGACAGTGCCTGATATTGTGCAGTGCTGAACACCAGACCAGCTGAAGTCAATGGGAACTTAGTACTTTGGACAATCATGTGCATTATTATTATTATTTATTATTTGTGTTGTGGGAGTGTCTAGGAGCTCCAGTCATAGACCAGAACCTCATTGTGCTAGGCGCTGTACAAACACAATAAAAAGACAGACACTGCCCCAAAGTGTTTACAATCTAAGCCCATCAACTTTGATTGTTATAATGAATAATATTATAATGGAAATTGTGACTAGAACCTGCAAGCTGGTTTTGGAAATCTCATCCTTTATTTATCTGGTGTAATCACAAGCACTTTCCTCAGGGCAGACTTTTGAGGAATACCATGTTCAGATCCCAAACTGGTTACTCATTAATATAAATCGAGAGAATTATGCAAGGTAAAGACTTTTTTCCTTTAAAAATCTGCTCTTGTTCCAGTCCCTTCTCACTCTCCTTGTATTCTAAGATGAAGAGAAATACTTGACAGTATTTCCCCCAACTTTGTTGCTGGAGGGTAGAGTTTGATTTATACACCGTATTTTGTTAAATATATTGAACTAAAAAAGCGACAATCTGAGGCCTTATCTTGTTTGAATTATGGTCCTGCCGGCTGCCAGAAACATTTGTTATGAAGGGGAATGGGGGGAAGGCAGAAAAAAATCACATTACAAATTGCTCGCAAACACAAAAGTGAGTAAAGAGGAGGAGTAGATGTGAACATTGGTATATAGATATTAGTTGCTTCAGAGAAGGAATCTTGTTTCACCTGTTCCATCTAACACACTGATGAGCTCCATGCATCATGCAGGATTTGGTTAAGGTTACAGGAGACCTTGCTAGTGTAGCCAGAGTGAGCAGGAGGCAGCTGGGGAAACATACACCTAATATGGTGCAAGAGTGAAGAAATTTGGATCCTAATTTGATGTCTGTCATAAAACAAATTCATGCAGCTGAAGGGTTTAGAGGACCCTTATCACTTGTACTAAACAACCCAGGAGATTACTCAGTAAATCCAGATTTAATTTGGGGACGCTGTCTTTTTGTACTTTGGAGAGTTTCAGACATTTTCTCTTTACCTCCAGAGATTTTAACCTTTTCTGCTTAGTGCATTTTGTACACTTGACTGGCTGTATACCATTTGTAAGGGCAGGATTGTTGCAGCGCACGTGGCAGAGAGCTGCGTTTAAGGCCTCGTTGGTTCTGTTTCAGGTTCTGCCGCGAACTGTCTGGGTCAGGAAAAGGTGAAATCCTTTTCATTCCCTCCCCCACACCCCTACCCCAGTTATTTGCAGGTTGCATGCGTTTTTCACACACACAAGCATGCCTTTACATTTGCTAACTCGATCATTGCACGTGCGCTCACACACAAGTCTCAACCTGCTGGTGCATCTGCTAATGGGAACACGTGGTGGTCACGCATGCAGACAAGATGCACTTTCGCATATGACAGCCGATACCGAGCGCGCGCGCACTGAGAAAATGACCCAATGTGCCCAGCTCACATTGCAGCACCTATTTTTTATAGCTTCATATTCAACTGAAACCTAAAAAATCGCAAAAATGCAGGGCTGAAAGGGACCTTGGGTTTCATCAAGTCCAGCCCCCCGCACTGAGGCAGGACCAAGTAACCCGAGACCCTCCCTGACAGGTGTTTGTCCAACCTGTTCTTAAACACCTCCAATGATTCCACAGCCTCCCTTGGAAGCCTGGTCCAGAGTTGAACTAACCTTACAGTTAGAAAGATTTTCCTGCTACCTGACCTAAATCTCCCTTGCTGCAGATTAAACCCATTACTTCTTGTCCTAACTTTCAGGACATGGAAAACCATTGATCTCCCTCCTCTTTGACAGCCCTGAACATACTCTGTTATCAGATCCCACCTTGGCCTTCTCTTTTCAAGATTAAACATGCCCAGGTGTTTAAAGCTTTCCTCATTAAGTTAGGTTTTCTAAACCTTTTACCATGTTTTTGCTTTTCTCTGGAATCTCTCTCCAATTTTTCTACATCATTCCTAAAGTGTGATGCCCAGAATTGGATATAGAAATATAAAAGCAAAGCCCTCTCTTTCCTCCAGCATGATGTTGCTGCTATTTAAGGTCTATTATCCTCCCTCTCCTCTCACATTACTGCCATTAGTGTTATAAATGGGCTGGGTATATGGAGAGGAGAAGAGACCCCCAGGGTAGCAATTACTGGAACTGAATTGTCTAATGCAAGAGGCGGCATTACCCTGGTGTAATTTGATCATAAAATAAATTGCATTGCCCATAAACTGGAGTTTCCCCCAATTGTTTCTGTGCACTCAGAGCCAGAAGGACCACAGAGAAATAACCCACATCTAGCCTGCTGTGGCCACAACAGTTTTCAGGCTCCAAGGAAAATGGTCACTGCATGTAAGCAGCTGAATATTCATAACAAGATTAAATTCATCTACTGATGTGGTGCCAACACTAACCTCTCCCAGCCAGAACCCCTTGTGTGGAAAAAACATACCCACGCTACTGATCGAAGATCCACTTACCTCATCGGGACTTAACAGACCCCAACATCAGCACTTGTCATGGAACTTGGTATATTGGGGGTTGCTGTAATTTGTGGGTTTCTCTAGGATATGCCTTTCCATCCACGCCAAGGACTTAGAAGGAGCTTTCCTCACACCTGTCGCTGCTGCTCTGAGCATCTGCCAAAGGGGAGAAGGGATGCTTGAGAGAAAGGGAGGTGAAGCCTGCATTCAGTGGTCTTTCCATGTTCTGTCCCAGTCCCTTCCTCCTGCGTCAGCTTCAGTCTGAAACTTGGATCCCCACACAGCAAAGCAGCAGACACGACTGCGCTTCTCTTTTTACCCAGATAAACCACAGGCAACCACTGGGGTGTTACAATCTCAGCAAATGGCCAGCATTCAGCGGGGGGACCTGCAGGGAACATCCAAGATGCTGAAGGAAGTGATGCTGACTTCCGAGCAGGCAGCGCGCTTCCTGTTGCATTGAGACTGAACTGATGCCCCTAGATGACGGGAGGGAACACTGTGCACCTGCCATCCTTTAAATGACGCTTTAAACTGAGACTCTGGTTACTTATGGCCATTCAAGGTCCCAGAGTACTTTTTGAAAGAGTCAGGAATGCACAAAAACATCAGTGACCCAGCCAGACTCCAGGCTGGGTAACTGCCAGCACCTTTTCAACTGGATGCTGTATTCTTCACTTCCTGGCCTACGGTGCTGTGCAGTGTGACAAACCACGCATGACAGCTGTTAGGCACATTGCTTAGTGCACTGCTGAAAGGCACTAAAGTATTACAGTGCTGAGCATGGTATAGGAACCCGTACAGACTAGAATATGTGCTCTTAAACAGCTTCACTTTTTAGCCTAGAGGGGGCACATTTCAGTGGTGGGTGCAGTGATCCCTGTTTGCAAAACACTGGTGCGTCCTCCAAGACAACTGAGGCTATAAAAGCCTAGGGTTTTTAGTAAATATTGTGTGCACACCTATATGTAGTGAGCTGAATCTTGTGTCCACAGAATCCCCCGGTTATTTTCCTGCACTTTCCTTTCAGAATCCAAAGTAGCCGCAGGGCTCTCATGGCAAAGGAAGAGCGTGCTCTGCTTGACATTCCTTTGGCAGTTGCTGTAGTTTCTTCTTCCTCCTGCCTCCCTTCCTTTTAAGGTGTAGGGAAGCATTTTAAAGGCAGTCTTTGTACTCCCACGCTCTCCTGAAATCTCTGCAGGCTCCCTGGGCTCCAGGCTTTCCTCTGAATCACCTTTGGACGCTCTGCTGGAGACTCCTGCTGCAGACGTTTCCTGCATCTATTTTGCAGGCTGTTTCTGTGTTCCCTTTCCCTTGTTCCTGATGATTTTTTCTCTCCCGTGCAATTATCCTAGCTGCGGTTTAATAGACAAATAAACGTGCAATCCTACAACTAGATTAGAAACCAGGACCCCTTGCCACAGGCATTGACGCAAGCTCTGGGAAAACCTGAAATATCTAATAGCCTAGTTAACCCCCTCCAGTCCACCCCACCCTGCCAATAAAGTTCAGATCTGTGTTATTTCAACAGCTCTGCTTACTGTGCTCTGCTGTAATGAATTAGATCAAGCAATGAAATCTTAAGGGTGATTTGCCAAAAATAACTGGTATATATTGAAATATTGTATTACTAGTCTTTATTTATTTGTATTAGTATCGTGCCTAGGAGCCCTAGTCGTGCACCAGAACCCCTTGCGCTAGGCGCTGTACAAACACAGAACAAAAGCCAGGCCCTACCCCAAAGAGCTGACAATCCCACTAGAACAAACATTTTAATTAGCTGTGTCTGTCTGGTAGTTCAGATACAAAAACATCCCCAAATTCACTTTCCCAGGCTTGAAATTTTATTTTGGAAGAAGGAAATATATACCTAATTCTTTCACATTTGGAAAGGTTAAAAAAACAAAAATCCTGAATTGTGGCCTTAGTTAGTGACTTTCCTTTCCCTGAAGAACATACAGTCTATTAGATATAAGCTGCAATGAGTATGGCGGACAAAAGTTGGGGGGAAAGGGAAGGTAGGAAACGCTAATAAAAAGAAGACCTGCAGTTACATGCAGTAGGTGGCTATTATACAGCTGGATCGGTGGTGAAGGTCCAAATCTTTCTTCTTAAAGTAAATCAATAAAATCATCTCTCTGTAACTGATTCACAAGCAAGCCATCCCCACTTTCCTGATTTCTTTAGTCCAAGCACATGCCCACTTTCATTTTCAGGATGCTGTGGTCAGGGATCCTTTGTTAAGAAGCTGAGCAGTTTGTGGGGCATATCACACATACAGTTAGCATGAGACAAAAGATACTCTGTTGCCCAGGCTCCAGCTGTCTGTTTGTTGAAAGTGCTTGTGTATTTCCTGCTGAGAATCACGTAAATCACTCTTTTTAAAATACAGATGAAAACCTATTTAGCAGGCAAGCAATTTCCCTGTGACCTACTTCACTGCAATAATTCCTCTTGCAGACCTCGTTTTAATGACTGGTGGTGTTATCTGATACGTTCTTCTGGTGATGTGCTGACAGTAAAGACAGGCTCTCAGACAGAGAGTAAAAAGCCCTATTGAGGCAATGGCCTTTCCTACAGTTGGTGACCAGCCCACCTAAATATTCAAAGCTCCACCTACAGCCCCCAAAGCCTGACCTCTTTAGCCCTTCTAACTCCCAGCATATTCACAATGTGGGTGTCATCCTGTATCCACAGGTGCCTTAATCAGAATACCCAAAATATATGCGTAATAACATCTGAATGTCAGACATTGAAATATCATACATGAACAATAATACCTAGCTTTTCTAAGGTGCTTTTCATGCACACATCTCAGAGCACTTCACAAAGGAGGTCAGTATCATACCCCCATTTTGCAGATGGGGAAACTGAGGCACAGGGACAGGGAAGTGACTTACTTGATCTACTCATAAAGCCACTGGTAGAGCCAAAAATAAAACCCAGGGCTCTTGTGGCCTAGTCCAATGCTCTGGCCACTATGATGCGCTGCCTGGAATGGATACTGGCCAATGTTCCATTTGAGTTCTCATTCCCTTCATCTTGTTACTCGTGTATGTGGGTGACATTCACCTCTGTGGAGTGGGACAGTAAAAAGGTTCTGCAATACACAGGTCCTCAAAATGTGGTGGGTCAACTTCACCCATAGTGAAAAATGATGTAATTTTAAGATGCTACGAATTGTAGAAAAGGAAGTGTGTCTAGAAGCTGTGCTTAGTCATCCTGGGTCCATCTTTTCACTGTCTCGGGTTCCTTTCTTTTAGCAATAGTTTAGTATCCACCACAAAAATGGAAACCTGTCCAGCTTATACCAGAACATTGCTGGGTTTTAATTATTATTTATTTACATTATTTACAGGAATCAATACAATACAAAACGTAGTCATATTTGCTTTCCAACATACCCTAAATACTGCAAAAGGGGGGGGGGAAAGGTGTATTTTTAGCTTGGGTGAGCTAACCCACGTTAACTAAATTGGGTTGAAATAGCAGTGAAGGCATGATAACTAGATTTGCACTCGGGTTAGAAGCTTGAACTGAATCCTGAAATGTATCATTATCATGGTGTCTCATGGAAATCATAGAATATCAGGGTTGGAAGGGACCTCAGAAGGTCATCTAGTCCAACCCCCTGCTCAAAGCAGGACCAATCCCCAACTAAATCATCCCAGCCAGGGCTTTGTCAAGCCTGACCTTAAAAACCTCAAATACGGAACCACAGGCTCCCCTGTAGGCTTCAACTAGTGCTGCTCACCCAAGTTAAAATCTGAATTGCTGTGTCTTCACTGCTCTTTAGTGTGGTTGTCTAATACAGATTAGCTAACCCAAGTTAAGAACACACCTTTATTTGCAGTGTAGACATACCCTTAGTTACTGCATAAGCAGAGAAACATCTGTGGGAGGGATTCAGTACTTCTCTTTTTCTTTCTGAGCGGTGCACAAAGGATTATGGAAAGGACCCTGGCAGCATTCCTCATATGCCTCTCATGCAGCTTATAATGCTTTCTGGAAAGGATGGGAAGAAGGTTTGCTTACGGTGCTTTCCCCATCTTTGATACAGCGAAGGAAGTTAATTATTTCAGGAATTTTTTCTAAATACTATAAAAGTCCTATTCTGGCCCCAAAGCCCATGCATCATCACCTATTTGTTGGTCCAAAAAAGAAGACCTATTTTCTGCCTTCTCTACTTATTCATGACAAGCAATATAGATATAAACCTTTTCTCCATAACATTAGCTTCTTGCCTTATTAAGTCTATGGGGCTATTTGCGTAAGCAAAGCTACTCATATGTGTAAATGTCCACCGGATCATGCTCTTCGTTTGTGTCCTTTCCTGGGATACAAACAGAGAAGTTTGATAAAAACATAAAATGTTCTTGCTGGAAGGTTGCAATGTGACACTACTTTATTCTTAGAATTCAGAATAACACACACAAACCCCAAAACAGAGAGAAATACCAAAACAGAAACACAAAGCAGGTTGATTCCTGAAACAGAGAAGCACAAGTTAACTCACCCCACCTTACTCTAGGCTGGCTGGCTGTGGAACTCACTCTGCCAGGCCCAGATCGTGTGCTTCCCGACTGAGCTCCCTACATACAAGCAGGGCCAGGAAAACCTTTGCCATGTAGAGTGACAGACCTCAATCCTCTAGGCAGGAAGCTCAAAAGGAGAGACAAGACGAGAAGCAGTTTTCACTTTGGCAAACTGCTTCCTAACATTTTGAAACCAACTTCAGTGTTAAAAAAAAATGCTGGCAAACATTTTGCATCAATCTCTTGTGAAGTAAATTTCATTAGTCTGATCTCAGCTCTCCCAATATCCCTGTACAACATACTCCTGAGTTTCATGGTTAATTGTGTGGTCTTCTCTCTTGCTCTCTACTCTTCCAAGGGTAACATTTACAATATTTTGTGTTGTTTTAGAGAATGTTTGCCTAATTAAAAATATGTTCACCTTAAAATGTGTCATTATCAGGGTGTCTCGGGGAGACACTAAACCCCAAGCCAGTAACTGACAGGACTATTTGCTGTACTGAAACATTGTTTCGTGAACAAATATTACATCTAGATACTGGGATGACAGATGAACCAGTAATAGCAGGAGAGTGAATGATAGAGAGATCCAAAAGCTCTACTGTAGATTTAAACACTATTAAAACAAATCCTGGCCCCACTGAAGTCAGTGCGAGTTTTGCCATTGACTTCAATGGGGCCAGGATTTCATCCTTTGTATGTATGTTCCCTTCATTCATTGCTCACGTTGTGTGTTGGGTTTCTGATTCTGTTGGGCATCTTTTACCAATATAGTTTTCTAATGCCCTCTTTCCAGTGCTTTGACAGATACCTGAGACCGGCTGTATTTCTAAACCAATCAGCATTGCTCTGTCCTTTGTCCTGTAGACAACAGGAGGTAGGTGGTGGAAAGACAGTATGGTCCAGTGGGTAAGATACTGGGCCTGGACTCAGGAGACTTGCCTTGTATTCCTGGCTCCTGCCCTTCAGTAAAATGGTGACAGTCACACTTACCTTCTGTTTGAGAGTGTTTTGAGAGGTAGCTATGCGTTTATCTGCGGCTGGGGTGATTCCGAGCTCAAGGAGACATGTTTGCACTAGCCCTCATGGAGTTAGAGCACTAAAAACAGAGTGTAGCCGTGGCAGTGTGAGAGGTGGGATGGGATAACTGGCTTGAGAACATGCCTAGGGCTTGGATGGGAATGTACTCTGCTCTCCTCTTCCCTCTGGGAATCAGGCCCCCAGCTTGAAGTGTAGACATGCTCGTAGAGCTGGCTGAAGGGGGCTATATCACATCTAGTACAGAGGAAAGGTTTACAGTGTCTGTTCAGAGGCATGAACACAACCCCACCTTTCACTGTGCTGATCCTTAGCCTACATCGTGTGCTTTCCACAACCACCTTGTTTTCTACTGTAGGAAACAGCCCCTTTTTGTATTGTTCGCCAAGTTGACTTGCTGGTGTTGGAAAGCACTGGACTGGAAATGTGTAGACATATTAGCTGGTTGAAGGCTGTGGACTAACTAGTCCAGGCACCAAATATATGCTTCTCCAGAAAGCAGATTTCTGAAATGAAAGAGAAAAAGGCTATCAATCCAGACAGCATGAGAGACACTGGCCTCCCCAGCAGAGAAGAGAAACAGGGCTTGACTGAGAGAGCATGTAAAATCAAAAGGAAAGTAGGAGAGAAGCTAAGTTTTAGTTGAAGTGGTTGCTGTAACTTTTTCCATTGATGCACCCTCTTTCCCTGGCTTACCCCTGCTTTCATTTAAGCTTGTTATAGCTCCCATTATAAGCTGTCAAAAATGAAAGAGCCGCAGAAGACCAGCTACAAAACGGTTCATTTTAATCAGAATGGCAACAAACTATTATCTTTTACATGAAGGTATTGCTTTAACTTTACCATATATTGCAGAGATGATGGATAAGTTTAAAAGATGGATATTCTCATAGGGGTTCATGAAAGGTCACCTTTTTCTCTCTTTCTAAAGAAATTATTATTTCAAATTGACTTTAAAAACCATAAAGACGTACAGGTAAAAGCCAAATAAGAATTGTGGCCCTGGTACATTTCCTGGACATTGTATGCAGAAGTCAGACATCAACAAGAGGCAGTTGAAAAGCTCCACTAAATCCAGAGTTCTGAAATCAAGTAGCCACTGCTCTGATGAAAAACAGATGCGTTCAGTCCCCGGTCTCTGTCAGTCCAGCACCTTCACCAGCACTACAGTCTCTTATAGTAAAGATATTCACATACAAACATACAGAGACTGGGACTACTCTCTCCTCGAGATGAGAGCATGGACAACATCCAATGTTCTCCAAAGCTCTCCGCACCCATAACTCTAGTGCACAGAACATGTCAGGTGAAGAGGGAGAAACATTTATTCTAAAGAAGAATTGAAAACACAAGGCTCCTTTTCCTGAAATAGAGAGAGAGAGAGGAGAAATACTGTTGGCAGTCTCCCTAAAAATTATAGAGTAAAATTGATTTTCCCATTGACTTCCAGAGAGCCTTAGTCTCCTAAGTCTCTGAGGACTAGCTGTAAAAAAGGTATTTAGGCACCTAAAGATGCAAATAGGTGCTTACCATGATTTACAAAAGCATCTAAGCAAGTCAGGCACCTGCCTCCCATTGACACTCATGAGAGTTAGGTACATAACCAATGTAGCCACTTTTGGGTACCCATCTGTACCTTTAGGAGCCTAAATACCCTTGTAAATTTTACCCAGACTCTATTTTGCAACCCCCAAAAGTGTGGGTGACTAAGTTTAGATGGTGTCTACTGACTCCTCAGTGTCTTTCCTTTTTTTGTTCCCCGATGGCAGGTGTAAAATGAATGTAAATAGAAGGCAATAATTCTACTCTTGGTTATACACTTAGGACACTTATAATCTTACTGTCTGCACTGGAGGATGAAGTGGGGATGGAATCCTAATCTTTACTCTGTTTCAGAGTTGTAGGAAAACCTATCAAATAACATTTTTTCAGTCATCAACGCTGTGTGCTGATAGAAAGAGGAGCTAGTGTGGCTGAAAGGGCATGACCATTGTTTTGGTTTAATCTTACAGACAATTCTTACTTTTTTGATACTGTAACTATCTGCAAGGGCTAGGACTTGCTGATGAGTTCTACAGATTCACAAACTCAAATTCTCTTTTGAAGGCCACAATTCACTATCTTACCACTTGTGCACTTATTTGTTAAATGAGTTGCAAGCAAAACTGTGCACATGCATCGTTTGCTATTTCCATGACCATCAGAATCAAGGAATGTGCATATTAGGTGTGCAATTTCACAAACTATGCACGTTTGCATGCTTAAAGACAGCTGAGTTCTTTGCTAGAGACCCAGACTAAAAATCTCCTATCGTCTATCACTTGCCTGTCTTCTGGTAGTAAAAACTACACAAAAATCACCAGCTGTTGCTCCACAATTACAGTACTTGCGTGTACAAATTTGGCACACAACTCTGTGTGCATTTTCACACACAATTTGTTTAAAAGTGTGCTCTGTATTTCACTATTTTTGAGCTATTTACTTCTCTTAAAGAGGATAAAGACTTCTTTAGAAATTATTCTTCCTCCCTGTCTTATACAGTATCTCCTGCAACTCTTATCCTTTTTAGTAAACTAAGGACATTTGCACTGATGCAGACTCTTTGTTCTTTAAAAGTCTCGTCCGCACCTGCTGCTCATTCCCCACCTGAAGTCACAATCGTGCCTTTGTGACCTCACAGTTTTCTCCACAGCAACCACTTGCTTTTCTTCCCCCAGCCTTTCCCGGAAAGGCACACTGCTCTGTAACATCCCATCCGGGGGCTTTGATGCAGATGAAAGCTGTGATCTGCTGTGATCTGACCAATCCTGTATGCATCCCCTCACAACACACTGGTACCAGCTGTCTTTACATTGAACACACATCATTAAGCAGCAGATACTGTAGTGCAAAGTGAACCCTCCTTAACAACCCCCTGAACTGAGTAAATATGCAGCAATCATTTTTCCCTCCAAGTTCTCAATGGAAATACAAGTTTAGATCCTGGGCAGCACTTAACCAAGGAGGTTGCCAGAATATACTTTTGAAAACTATAATAAATTAGACACACAAACTTTATTAAATAGGATTAAATTGAGAGGATTTTAGCTAGGAATACAAACAAAAGCTCTAATTATGCTAGGTTAATACCATTGAAGCTAATGAAAGTTAGGAGTACTCAGCTCCTTCCAGTACCAGACACTCTGCAATGCCAGCTCATGTCATGTGCATATTCTCTGGTAATAGAAAATGTATTTCATTGCCAGCTGTTTACCTGCAAATGCATGCCCATTTATTTGAAATTTCAGTGTTGCAGGGCAATATCAGCAATTTGTCCTGGTATTTATATCTCCGTTCTTGCAGCATGGTGATCTTAATGTGTGAAGGAGGGAGAGGGAAACCTACTTTGAAATATCAGAAATGAAGAAGAATCACGGAGGACTGGCCGTTTCCATGTGAAGGAACTGGGAACAGAATAGGAAGGGAGCAGGAAAGGAATGATCTGGAGTGGAGGTCTCTTTCTCATTGCGCGGTTTGAGAAGATCTTATCTGTGGAAGTAGGAACAGATTGGAATGGGTCTTTTGAGGGTGAACAGCTTCAATAGATGTGTGAGGAGAGATTAGAAGGTGGGGGAGGCGGGTTCTGAGTGATGGGGTAAACTTAATTGAAACTGGAACACTGAGCATCCAAAATTCAGTATGAGCAAGGAGATACCCTCCAAGTGATTGCCTCGTCATGTCTGTCTGCGCCTTTGTGATGGGGTTGTCATCTTGTCCAGCTCTTTTCCCTGGTCTGTTTATTAATTCCTAATTGAATAACTCTCACATAAATTAACATATTCACCAAAGGGCTGCTTCCAGGTTGGCTCCATAGTAAAATGAGTGGCACTGGAAATCCAATTAGACACAAAGAGAGAGTGCCATCTCCATAAAAGCAGAGCATATGCAGAATGCAGTCAAACACACTCACTATGGAAAGCTGCTAGATTACACAGTGGTCACGTGGGATTAGCTGCTGCAAATTCATATTTATCCCAAGGTGGTTGTGAAGCAATTGGTGTTCATGACTACCCCAGAGATAAGCACTCTTTCAGTGTCAGGTAAGGTAACCTTGTGTTGATTAAAGTATGTTCAGACACTCGTTAAGTTATTCTCCTTTGCAAGAACACTGTGAATGGCACAAATTTGGAGGCACAGAAATTCTTGTATTCTATTTACAGGGTTGCCACCAAGCCTAGTGACCCTCAACAGACATGTCAAATAGACTTCTGCAAGTTTACTCAACAGGAGTAAGCTTTGGCTTTATATAGCATCCTTAATACTTTAGATACACCAAGACATTCTCGTAAGCAACGAGTGCTATACTGGCAGAGCAGTGATTGCAGAAAGGGATGCTGCATGCAGATACAGCTCGTATGCAAACTCAGGTCATGGGAACTCGTTTCTCGCTGAGAAGAGGGCATGCTGGCAAAGAGTCTCCAACCTCTTTTCAGACCTGACATAAGAACTTTAACAGCCAGTTGACATTCCTCAGAGAGAGGAGCAAAACAGACCTGGGTTTAATGTCTCATATGAAGGCTGAATTCCCCACAAGTCTGAATACCTCTGCCCTCTTTGACTGATGCTACTGGCCCACTCTGCAACCCAAGGGCTAAATTCTGCTCTGATTCACATCCTCTGGGGCTGCACAGTTGTTGTTAAACAGTTGCACATAATGCCATAGGAATACATGGGTTAAAAACAGAACCTAATCAGGAATATGTGAGATGCAAAGGGAAATAGCCCATGTGGTGAAAAGTAAATTAGATTGTAATGACCATTGTAATTATAACACAAGAAAGACATTTGCATGGTATGTATATTGTTTTTCTTGTAGTGTCCCTTTAAATAGCAGCAGCAGCTTCAGTATGACTTGGTGATTCTGTAAATTCAGATTAAGGTTCTGGTCTCTTTGGATATCACCAATATCTGCTTATAAAACCCAGCTTGGTAACATGAGTTCACACATATTCTGACTGCAGTAGAAATTTGTTTCCTTGACGGGAAAAAGTAAAAATAAAAACACGAAAGCTGATGCTCAAATAAATTGGTTAGTCTCTAAGGTGCCACAAGTACTCCTTTTCTTTTTGCGAATACAGACTAACACAGCTGCTACTCTGAAACCAAAGAAAGAGAATGATTAAACTCCCAAGAGTTCAAGCCCCTGGAAATAGTTCATGAAAAGTCTCCTCATCCCTAGAATATTTACGATTGTATCCAGTTTCAATATGTTAACACCCTCTTGCATTCTGTGCAAACATAATTCATCTATTCGACTCAATGTTATATTTTGGGGAGTTGGGAAAGAAGCTGCCAAGAAACTAACAGTTATATATAACTAGAAAATTCAAAGTCTCTGGTTACAGTTCACTGAATTACAGGTAAATCAGGCCATTTCCCCATAGCCAATTGTATAGCTATATTCAGAGATCAGGTACTGACCATCCAATTGCCTAATTTTAAGAATCACATTTGGAGCAAACTCCATAATAATTTGGTTTGTCTACCTCAAGCTCCCAAGCAACTTCTAGATTTGGACACTGTAATTTATCTCAGCCTATGGATTTCCCTGTGGCAACCATCTAAATCAATGCAGAAATGGCTTTGAACATGATGGAGTGTCAGGGTTTACCTTGCACTTTGAGCTGGATTATTTTTTCATTTCTCAAGATGAAGTGGCTATGTTGAGAAGTCAGAGACCATAGGTTGGCATTAAATTACTTCATTCCTTCTCAGTTTTGCGTTGGCCCATGGCACTTGTCAGATTTATAATTTCTCCCCCAACTCTTTTTGATTTGGCCAGTGACACCTTAGCTACTATATTGGCAAAATAAATAAATCACAGGTCTTAAGAGTGATCAGTATTATTAAAAGTGCTTTGTGCCAAACATACTCCCACTCAATAAGTATGCTTCTTAGTAATGTTCCTAGTTTGTCTCCCTCATTGAACATAACTAGCTTCTGCTTTGGGTTCAGTAGTGTACCATAGGCTATGTTAATGTGCAGGCAGCTGTTGAAACTGAAGGAGCAACAGGAAAAGAGAGCATCATACCGCAGACTTTGGTCGATCTTCCCCATCCCTGTTCCAAGGGAAAGCAGAGGAATGATTATCCCAATCAGCCAACCTCCTGCCATGGAAAAACAAAGGTGACTGGCCAGGAGTGATCATGAGAACAAAACAAATGGAGAATGATACGCTGATCCTGCTTACTTATACTACGGAGGTGTATGTTGTCACACACCATCCTGCTCTCTTTATTCAATACCTAGGCTATCTGTATTATGCCTTTAACAACAAATCACTTATCGATAGCAGCACAACTTCAGAGGTGACTACCAGTGGCTGCTAAAGCTTGCCAGTTATTCTAATTACTTTTAGATGATTTAGCACTCTATGGTGTCTGTATTAAAGGTGCATGTATCTAAAGGTAGCATGGACTCTGAAAAGGCTGTTCAAAATTAAGTTTGTTGTGCCAATAAAAGGTAACTTCAGCGCATACGACATATAGCAGGCTACTTGGTCTTTAATATTTCATCTGTCAAATCAGCAGGGCTTGTGGTAAACTTAAGGTTCTGGAGCAGCCAAGACTCTCGCTCCTGAAGATCTACTAAATCGTTAATGTTTCGTTTTCAGTTGCACCCCAACATGCTGTAACCCAAGGATTAGTCCTATTGTTTGGCATTGAAAGATGTTTAAATTGGTGGTTTTGGAACTAGAAAGAGGCAAAAAGCATTGTTTCTGTTATACCACTCCAGCCCAAGGGGACATAGTCTGCAGCATTCCCTTCTCTGGTAATTTTCCTTTCCCTCCCCAGCCTTGAGAAGAACTCAGAAAAGTCTTGAGTCTAGATGGGAGAAGGCAAAAACCAGGACATGGCACTTTTGGAATAGGGCACCATGCTTTTCCATTGCAACAGCTGTAGAAGCTCAGAGTGACAATCTGTAGAGGAATGTATCTGATGTCTAGCCTCTGAAGCAGGTTTGCCAGAAGCTGGGAATGGGCGACGGGATGGATCACTTGATGGTTCCCTGTTCTGTTCATTCCCTCTGGGGCACCTGGCACTGGCCACTGTCGGAAGACAGGATACGGGCTAGATGGACCTTTGGTCTGACCCGGTATGGCCGTTCTTAGGGACATCATAAGAACATGAGAACATATCTGGGCAGCTTCACTCCACTCCCCACCTTGTGCTCAGTGATGACGACATGCTGAGAAGCCATTAGATGATAAAATAGAGTTGAAGTTGGCCAAATCCCACTGGTAAAAGGATAGTTGAGAATTTTAAGGTTAGGAGAACCCGGTGCTTATCTTTCCAAAGGTGTCCTGTGGCTGCTGCTTCTAGAGCCGTTTCATGAGACCCCGTTTGCAAAAGGAAAGGCATGGTATACGCTGCAGCTGCATGACTGCGGATGAGCGTACACCTGTGCACATCTCAGGCAGAGGCTTGCTAGAACTGATCATCAGACAGACGTCCAGGACTAACCCAGAGCTTTTGCATCTGTGCGTCCACACAACGTGCGTGCAAGGCTGAAAGCGAGAGTTGTCCACTCACACCAGTAGTCTATCCCACTGGAAGCTCAGTGCTAGAGCTGGAGAAGTTACTGGATTCTCATTGTCTCCCACCTTCCCTCTGAGTCATTATTGGATTCTCTGCCACTGGGGGCTCTGGAGAGGAGATTATTTTATCTGGAATTAAATTGAGCAGCATTGTCAGTCCTGACGCAGGCTCTTCAGTGCTTAGCTCCTACAGGAGGGTAATATGCATAAGACTAATATATTTTAAAACTGATTGGAGTGGTTGTACCCAGGTTTATCCAAATCATATCCCCAAAGTAGCAACCAACTTCCTTCCCTCCAGCTGAAGAAGGCTTCTAAATCCCACAAGCTCCCTGCTGTACTGTGGGTCCACTATGCTCCTCCTTCGTTAGTGCTTCATTAGAGGCTTACACAAAAGTGTTAAACTAAAGCAACTTTTAACAGCAGAAACCACCTCAGTTTGTGACATCATAATAACATACTCAGCACCAATGATGATATTGCAACATGCTTGTAAAGCTCATGCTGTGCACCCGTCTAGTTACAGGTTAAACTACATGGAGGATAACAGTCTACTGCTGCTACCAGCTGGTGGAGTAACTCTTTTAGCTCAAGTGTTAGAGGTCAGTGTTTTTGGTATTAGGCAGTCTAGGCTCAAACCCACCAGACCCCTCCTAGGGAAGGTCGGTACAATGTTTGATATTGATTGACATGGCAAATGAGCCCCTCAGTAGCAAAGCTCCAGTTTCTATGCAAATGGACCTAGTAAAAATAATAACAAAGAGAAATATCAGGACATACAAACAGAAGTACCTCTCAACTTTGACTAAGTTTCCCATACAGCCTGTGTAGTTCGTGCTCCCTCAATTCCCACCTCCTCCACTAAATGAAAAACTGGTAAAGGAGAGAGGATTTTTCCCCCTCACTGCTTCTTCTGAAGTTGGGCTACTTTAATTTAATATTTTGCTGCAGGTTCCAATCACAGTGACATGAAAATTACCAGGAACAGCTGGGTTCTGTGGTGCCAGCAGGCAGTAGTTTGCCTTGTCTGTAAACAGTTGGGAGGTAAACACTGTCCCAAGGAGTAATTAAGACTATCCAGAGCCAAGTGCTGCTTGGGCTAGCTGCAGCGTTCTTACCTGCCGGCCTCCATTGCCAATGCTCTGATTAATAACATCCCAAACCACTTGATGTGTTGTTGATTCAAAATTCAATAAAAGGGCTAGCCAAACCAAGCAATTTTTCTTCTAAAAATAAAAAGTAACAACACATTTTCAGGCAGGTTAACAAGGTGTGTCAGTCGCTCCAGAGTTTGTCTTTCTCTCTGCAAGGATATGTTGGGATGCTCTGTGGCTTCTGACAGCCTTTTTAAATAAGGGGAATCCAGCATGTAACCCCAAATTGTGTGACTTGAGTGGATTCCATGGTCGGATCAGCACCTAAACTTGGATAAGGGGAAAAGACCTCTTGTGTGTCACCATGACATCATGATCCTGTGTTTCCAAGATGATGCTCTGTTAAAGGGGAAGTAAAAGTAGGGCTCATCGTCACCTTTTTTGTTTTCTTTATGATGTATTAAAAACAGGCATATATGGTTTTTTCACCTTAGAAATTCAGGTCTTTGTGCAAGAAACTATGACAATTGGAGAAGTTATGACATCACAAGCCACAAGAGCTATAAATCCAAGGTACTGAGATTTTGTTTTCTCATTGCTCTTTTCAACACCTCTGATATTCCAAATGCTAATGAACGCTTGGGGGGAAAAGCAACTTTGTCAGATATTCAACTCAGGTGGGAGAGCTCTTGGTATACATCTCCTGAGACTTCTAAGAGGTCCTCCAGCAATAGCAAAATCAGACATGATCTTCTTTATCTATCTAAGGGTAAAACCAAGCAGAAAAAAAACTTTAAATATACTTAGATTGTAAGCTCTTTGGGGCATGAACTTTTTGTTCCCGTGTTTGCACAGTGTCTGGCACAATGGGTTCCTGGTCCATGGCTGGGGCTCCTAGTTGCAACTGCAATACAAACAAGTAAATTGTGTGTCTGTCTGTCTGTCTAATAAATATTCTGCTTTATACAAAGGAAGCAAACGCCCACTTTAGTAAAAAGTTTGCAGATTGCATTTCAGAGATTCTCCCCCCCCCCTTTTATTAATGATCATAGAATACCAGGGTTGGAAGGGACCTCCGGAGGTCATCTAGTCCAACCCCCTGCTCAAAGCAGGACCAATCCCCAAACTAAATCATCCCAGCCAGGGCTTTGTCAAGCCCGTCCTTAAAAACCCCTAAGGAAGGAGATCCTAAGGAAGGAGACACCTCCCTAGGTAACCCATTCCAGTGCCAGTGAAAAAGGTTTTCCTAACATCCAACCTAAATCTCCCCCACAGCAACTTGAGACCATTGCTCCTTGATGTGTGACATTCACTTCTCCATGCATAGTGTCTAAGTAACAGAGTTTTGTGCAGGAAACAGGAAATCAGGTGAGGTGTTCCAGAAGAGAGAGGGAAGTATTACTGCCATTGTACAAGGTACTAGTGAGTCCTGATCTGGAATACTGTACTATTTTGCTCACCCATGTTCAAAACAGATTAATTCAGTGTAGAGCAGGTGACCAGGTAGGCTAACAGGATAATCAGGGGAATGGAAAACCCATTTTTCATAGATTCCAAGCCAGAAGGGACCATTGTGATCATCTAGTCTGATCTCCTATAGAGCACAGGCAAGAGAACTGCCCCAAAATAATTCCAAGAGCAGAGCTTTTAAAAAGAATCCAATCTTGATTTAAAAATTTCCTGTGATGGAGAATCCAACACAACCCTTAATAAATTGTTCCAATGGTTAATTATCTTCATTGTTTGCTTGCAGTTTTCTTCTTCAAGAGATTTTACAAGTATTAACTTAGAAGTATCAAATAAACACTTCTTTTGTTGTGAGCAGTTCCATGGACTCAGTTAATATTAAGAAGGACAGTCTTTTCCTGAAAACAATAAAGAAGTAGAAGGAGAATTACATGGATCTGTTTTCTCTAAAGAAGTTGATTTTTTAAGCAATGCCAAAAGGCTCACCCATAGTTTGGTAGAATTTTAAAGAGGTCCAAGAAGTCTAGTGCTAAGAAAAAAGAAATGTTAGAAACAGTTGGAGTGTCTGCCGGCTTCGTTCAGCCCAGTTGCATCAAAAAAAGAAGCCCAATCAATAGTAAAAGCTGTTCAGAACTCTCAATAACCTGTGGAGGTGGGAAGGGGGAATCTATAAAAAGAAGCAGAAGGCAGCCAAGAAAGAGTAGAGAAGCGAAAAAAAAAAAAAAAAAGAATTGAGCATTGATCCACAGAGAATATTTCAACAAACACTGAAAGACTCGTAAACATTCAGCGCTCACAGTAGCCAAAGCAGATGGTGAGAGAAAGAGAGGCACTCACACATATGGATGAGGGATGGAGAGAGGGTTACCAAGAATCCAGAAAAAGAACTTGTGCACTAGGGCTAGTTGAAAATTATCCATCAAAACTGGGGTTGGTTGGTTGGTTTGTTTTATGACTTCTTCCCAAAGCAAGTTTTTCCTCAGAAAGTATTTGCTTTCCAGAGCAAATGTTTGGCTTTTCATCAAAAAATCCCAAATCAAAACTTTTCACTCGTTGGCCAAAATCTTGTTTGCAGTCTTAGGACCAAAACTCTAAATTTTCCACAGGGAGAAAAACCTCCAACCCACTTTATTATATTCCATTGCAAAAGAGAGCACCAGACTCTCGTATAAGTGTCATTATGTGGAAACAAAAGCACCCATTTTAGAAAGCCTAATTTGGTATGTTTGATTGGGGATTGGGATAATTCCTGCAGAGCTAATTGGTTGGGGTCTTACAGCAGCTTGTAATGCTATCTTTATCAGCAAGTATATAATTCAGCCAATAGATTCTGTCTGTGCTGTATAGAAGTCCAGACATGGTGTAGTGCCTGGTAAACAACAAGGACAAGAGTGCAACTCAAACTGCATGGAAGTCTGTTTGTTTGGGGCTATGATTGTTTTTTTGCTAAATGCTTCCTGGTTTAGAGGGATTATGAGTCTGTATTTCATGACAGTTACTGAGGGAAATGCATGAAAATAAGATACTTAAATTTCCCAATCCCATTAAGTTCCCCACTGAGGATTCTTTACCAAAACCTGAATTTATTTTTACCAAAACCTGAAAATTTTCTGTGCAAACAGAAGTTTTCTCATGAATGTTTGTTTCCATTTAATCAAAAATGCATTTTTCATGCAAAAAAAAAAAAAGTTTTGACAAAAAATGTTTTTTCTGGCTCCACGCGGGGCACTAGTACCTTCTCCCAAGGATTCAGAGCCTGCTACCCAAAAGGGTCTGATGTCCTCCGTTTGGATGGAGGGCAGGTGGTGTCCAGGCAGAGGATGATATTTGGATTTGTGTGGCAGGAGTAGCGGTTCTCCGCCCTTCCCTTCCCAAATAGCCAGTTCCTCCTTTCCCCACCGACCCAGTGAGCTAGACTGCAGGGTTTCTACGGCATCTACAGTATGCAATACCCAGGCCTGCTTCCTCCCTCTCTAACACTCATGCCCTTTCCCAGATCCTGCGCCAGTTGCATCCTCCTCTCCCCTGCCAGCTTCAGCCTTACAAAAACCTATTTAAGGCAAGGTACTGCCAACAAAACCCAGCCCTTCTGGAAAGTCATAGCCCAAGCTTTCTGGTAGAAACAACTCAGGATCTGGGGCTGGTAGCTCTTGGGCCTCCAGTTTCTATATCTGTACGTGAGGTCCCACTATTCCCTTCTTTCTCCTGAGTGGAAATAGGGAGGCCTTGGCCTCTTTTTTTCTCATTGTGCAGTTTCTGTCATTTCAGTTCCCTTCTGTTCTCCCTCAGGGCTTTTAAACTCAAATCTACTAATGTGGGCTCTCCGAAGGCCTGTCTCTTGTGGACAGCTCCACCCATCCATCTCCTACACCCCAAGAAACAGTGCTGTTCGTTTTTGTTCTTTCCCTCCTCAAAGAGATGGTTCTCCAAAGACCTGAGCCCTCAGGGCTAGCACCTTTAAATCTTGTCCATTGTTCCATCGGAATGAACGTTCTGTAGCGACGGTGATAGGGAATTTATGAGGGGACTCTGAGAAACGTTCCGGGGAAATTAGCAGTGGGAATGTTAATAAAGCAAGTAAAGGTGGTAGGAAATTGCGGGGGCGGGAGAATCTAAATGCATTAATTAGCTCCACCAATTCAAGGGAAAGAAATGTGATTAAATAATTCACCTCTACGGAGATTTGGGTCTTGTCCTCTGGATTTCACTCATCAGCAGGAACAACAGGCGACTTCGTACACCAGTAACTTGTATGGCTTGACTGGCTTGTGTGAGGAAAATAAAAAAGAGAGAGAAAAAAGAAAAAAAAAATCTTCAAGTTTAGGCCGGCAGGCACTGGAACTGGCAGGCCGTGAGCAAGTGAATGCAGTCTGGGGTAGATAATATCTTTCTCCCAATGGGGGAGAAAGCAGAGACTTCTACGGCTGCTGTCAGGGCTGCCTCTTCTGGGACTGGAGGGCATCAGGTCATTCTCGGGTAGCACTAAATACACCCAAATAAACTGAGAAAATAAACTGAGAAAATAGACCTTTTATAATAAAGAAAAGAGGGAAGAAGGCAAAGTAGTTTTTTCTTCTGCCTCTTTAGGGAGCTGAACTGTCCTTGGGCTGACT
Source organism: Lepidochelys olivacea (assembly GCF_965140295.1). Lineage (NCBI taxonomy): Eukaryota > Metazoa > Chordata > Testudines > Cheloniidae > Lepidochelys > Lepidochelys olivacea. Next base: position 2,668,845 of record NC_140431.1, on the reverse strand, counting down.
TATCAATGGTGAGGGGGGAGGGATAGCTCAGTGGTTTGAGCACTGGCCTGCTAAACACAAGGTTGTGAGTTCAATCCTTGAGGGGGCCATTTAGGGATCTGGGGCAAAAATTGGGGATTGGTTCTGCTTTGAGCAGGGGGTTGAACTAGATGACCTCCTGAGGTCCCTTCCAACTCTGATATTCTGTGATTCTGTGTCTGGAAATGGTTGGTACTGATCACACGAAAGGAGATGCTCTTACAAAGTTCCATAGAAAAAGTCTAGATAGGAGTCAAAAGAAGAACATATTTCACTCTGCAGCCCAATTTGAATAAATATTATGAGCTGGAATAAAACAGACTCAGATCCAAAATACCCAATCCGACAAGGATTACATACCCCAAAGTCATTTTGTCCAGTGTTGCTTGTTCAGGCAGGCATTTCAAGAGGCCACTTGCATATGGCTCTGCAAAATGTAATTAACTCCAACTGGAATCTGAGCAGGACACTGTGGCTAATGCCAGCTACTCTTGCAAAATGCACCTCGGGATCTTTAATCCAGCTAAGGCTCTATCAAGTGATTTAAAGCCAATTGGGAACACGGGCATTGGTGGACGGATATAAGTGTCTTAAAACTAGATCAACGGAGAATTATTAAAATGACAAAAAAAATTAAGAAAACAGTTGTAAAGGTAGCCTGCCTATAGTGCCTCTGTTTGAAACAGCAATGGTCCTGATCAGAAGCTGGCCTGACTTGTCAGCCTCACAAAAATCCTCTAATAAAACGGGGGAGGAGAGGTTATCTATTTGCTTTATGGAGACCTTCAGATTTTCATTTTAATGGGACACGGTGCTTGACAGATTGAGCTCTAGCGAGAAGCTTATTGTAAATTCAAGCTGGGGCTTACACAAGCCAGTGAGTCTATTTTCTTCCCTTGTTTGCTGGTTGAGCAGGCTGCCACTCAGAGGGATGACTCAGCATTTTGTCAGGGTTGGCATCCTTCGTGCCGGGCTCTAACCTTTCTGCAGCATTTTACACAGGGCTGCCTTGCCCCCAGACAGTCATTGGCAGCAATGTCAACCAGCTTGGATTGCAAATCGAGAAGTGAGGCTGAAGTAAAAAGCAGAAATATGTACGAGACAACATACACACACAAAGCAGATGAGGGGGCTGTGTGGAAAGGCTTGAGAGAGAAGTAACAGGTATAATCACAGCACAATAGACAAATGATATAGATGGGACAAATGCCTTGTAGGCAGCTACTGTCAAAGCTGACAGCAGTGCCAGAGAACAGGTAAGGCTCAGGTTTCCAAGCACGGTGGCAATTTAGACCTGTATCATTCAGCTCCATTGACCCAAATGACTTGGAGGAGACTGAATAAGCTCAAACCTGGGCTGTGACTGACATTTGGAACGTGACAGCTGGGTGCCGCATGCTTTTCACTGCCTGAGAAACTTAAGCTACGTACTGGATCCTAGACCACAAGTTGGTCTCTTCCTCTGGTTACACGTCTGTGTCCCCACCGAGTCTATAAAAGAAAAGAAGAGTGAAGGCGATTGCTGTGCAATGGAAGAACCATTTTCCCCCATAACTCCATGGGATAAAATTCAGCCTGTGCCGAGGGCTAACACACTGCCTACGCACACTAAGTAAGTCGTTCTAAACCCATCAGGGGCCTGTATTGAACTCCCTAAAAATCTCGCTCCTGTCTCCCTGGAGTGAGCGGGTAAAAATGTAACAGGCTGGATGAAATGTAAAGTAAGCTGCTAACTTCAGGTCCTTTCACCTTCCTGCTAGGTCACGCTGCATTCTCTTGCACTGGGGCTAGAATGGGGCGAAACTTTTTGGGCAAATATCTTCTTTGCCCAAAAGTGCAGTTTGGGGTTGACCTAAACTGTTCATGAATTCAGATCAAATTCGGCAAATAGTTTTGGCTGGGAGAAAAAAAGAAGATGACGACTACAAGAAAAGGAAATTGCTGTCTCTAAAATCTTCAAACCTGCTTGCCTAAAGTTAGGCATCTACATCCATATTTAGGCACCTCAATAAACATGGCCTGATTTTCAGGAATCTCCCATTGAATGTAACAGGGTTTTATTATTATTTTTAGTAGGTTTCATGCAGTTTAATAGGATTTGTTTATATTTTTTTGTTCTTAATTTAAAGTGCTACATGCTGTTAATTAATAGATTTAATAGATTACACAGTAAGGCCCCAGTCCAGGAAAGCATGCAGGCATCTGCTTCATTTTAAGCACATGAGTAATCCCACTGAAGTCGATCAAACTACTCATCTGCTTAAATGCATGTGCACGCTCAAGTGCTTTGCTGCACCGGTGCTGAAATGAGAGTCTCAGTGGAGCCTTTTGGTACAGTTTTCTTTGGACACGGAGGCGATCTGTAGCATTCTGAACATTTTTGGCACAAAAGGTGAAATTTTCAAAAATGCCTGTGAGTTAAGTGCCTAAGTCCCGTTTTTTTTCCATCTCTTCAACTTGCTCCCCGATGCCTTTGCTGAGGGATCTGCACTTCCCTTGCTGTGGTCTGGCACCTTCCTAATGCCCATAGCAGATCAGGAATGTATCACTGGACAGGTGAGCAGTGCACTGAACTGTTTTTGGGAGCGGCACATCCGTCGGCCCAGGCCTTCGCAAGTTGAGGAGAGTTCAGTTCATTCTGAGACATTTTTTTAAAAAGCAGAGAGGCTAAGTATCTCCCTCAACTGAGGAAGGCTGGGTTATGGTTAAAGCACTGGATAGGTACTCTGGAGACCTGAGTTTGTTTCCCAACTCTGCCACAAATGCGCTTTACAACCTGGGGCAAGTCACTTAACCCATCTGTAAAATGGGGGGAATTAATAGTTCCTTTGTCTTGTCTACTTAGACTACAAGCTCTTTGGGCAGAGACTTTCACTTTGTGTATCTGCAGCATCTAGCACACTGGGGCACGGAGCTCATTTCGGCCCTGTAGGCACAACTGAATATGAATAACAATAACGATTACATGTGAAATAGCAAGAGTTGACCTCTCTGTCAGGCTTCTGCAGCCCAACTGTTCAATATTTACAGTACATAATTCAGAGTTGAGACCATCTGGCTATGTCTGAGCATTGGAGCACACAATTGTATAACATCAGACACTCTTTGGTTTCAGCCCAGCTTCCCTGCTCATTCTCGTAGAATGTGATCTTCTGTCTTGTTTGTGTGTGCGTGTTGGGATTGCTTCTTCTAAAGTTGTTTTTAGTGGGTGTTAGACGTTTTCCTTTCTGATTGACTATAAGCATATGGCACCAGTCAGTACGTGCACAGAGAAATAACACATCATTTTCTGTAGCTGCCTACTAAAAATCTAAAGGAAATGTTTTTAGTACAATTTTGTGGATAAAGAGAGTGGCTTTCAATTTTCAGTTGTTTGGTTTGAAGCTGGATTTACACTAAGCCATAATATGTGAGATTCCTACCTCTATTCTTCTTGCAGAGACAATATCACTGAATACTGAATACTCTTCAAAAACAGCCATTTACAAATTGCAGCAATATTGCACTTTGCTTTCACTTACAGCGATAAACCTGTTGGAGAAAGATTCATATACACTGATGTATTATTAATATCTTAGGCTTATTTAGTGACCTTCCCCTTGAACTATACCAGTTATTTACAGAGAGTACCCAGTGCTGAAATGCATCCACTTCTGTGAACTCTGTATCCAAGCTGTGCCAGAAGCAAAACACTGCTCCAATTTAATGATAACTTCTCTACTTTCAAGTGCAGATGAAATTTAAAGACAATGGACAAAATGTTGTTCTCGGTTTCAATGATGTCTATACACTCTGATGTCTCTGCAGTTATGTCAGATTTATGCCAACATAACCCAAGGCAGAATTTTCTTCCAGAAATGGAGTTATCCACACTGGAATCTGATCAGAACGCTGCCTATGACACTGACCACTCGCTTTTGCAAAATGTGCCAGGGAAACTTTAATGACACCAGATGATCAAGGAATTGGGTTTTATGCCTCATCCAGCAGAACAGCATTGTCCAGTGCCATGCTGAGGCATCGGTTCAGTTCTGACCATATATAATTGTAGGAAAAAAATAGAACTTTTCAGCATTGTTTCTTTCTGTGGAGCACAAACTCTCCACTCCATTTAGCTTCATCCCAGATGCTTGCTATTCTCCTTGCCAGGCCCTGGTGTGGGATTCTTGGTTTCCTTCACAGCAGGTGGAGATATTGCAAATATCTAAAGCAAGGCAGAGAGATGCACTACTTAGGCATCTTTCAATGCGGTGAATTATAGCAGTGGAAACGCACGTTTCTGTAGGTAAGAGAGCCTGAGCCAATACCCATTCAATCAAAGGGAGCCTTTCTATTGACTATAATGGAAAGCCTAAGGGCTTATTTCTTCCTGTATGGCCAGGCAGCAGAATACAGAGCACATTTACAAAAGTGCTGAGCACCCAGCAGCTCCCATGGTGACACTTATGACCAAATTTCCAGAAAACCCCAGCAAGTCTCTGAATGGCAGTTCAGCTATTCTGAAAATCCAGCCCTGATTTTTGGGTGCTGAACACTGTGAAAATCTGGTCCATAGTGTTTTAACAGGATTGCTTTGTACATTTGAGTCTATAAGTGTTTATGTTCGATTAATCTCTAACATTTTGTTTCAAGCGTCTTACTTAACCTTTTCAGCATCGGATGACTCTGAGTACACTTTGCTCTCTCTCTTTCCTCTGTTTCACACAATATGTTTTTATAATTTCAAGGGGTTTGATGTGTTTTGAATCCCCATCGCTGCTTATGTTTATAAAGCTGGCCACTGACTGGCCTCCTCCTGGAGTCAATCTGATCACAGAGCTGGAAAAGTTTTGAAATACTTTATCAAAACATCATCATCTTGGCTCCTACAGTAGTACAAGGCTTTCACTGGATCCAGAGCTGAACTCTTTTGAAGTTTTCACCTCCGGGCCTTAATTTTTGAGCTGAAAATTCTCTTTATTGTCGCTTCTTGAGGAGTCATGCAAAGAACTATATTTTAAGCAAGACATTCTGACTGTTTCATTAGGGAAGAGCTGGCTATTATTTTTCTCATGCTCCTTCTATTTCTTCCATAGACTCAATCTCTCCTTCTTGGCAGTGGAAACTATCTGCATTCACCAGGGGCCTGTTTCTCCTGTTCGGCACCAGTGTCAATCAGGAGTGACTCCACTCACGTCAGTGCTGATGTACCACAGGGAGATCAGGTGCAGGCTCAAATACCCCAAGGACCTGATTTTAAACAGGTGCTGGCCAGCTACAACTCCATTTGATCTCCAGAGGGCGTTGCAAATGCTCAACTCCTCGGAAAGCTGGGCCTTAGAGCTTTCACACACTTCTGAAGAGTGAATTCTGCTGTCAAGGGAGTAACTGAAACCCATTCAGCACAGGTAGGAGACCCTGAGGGAATGGATGTCTCATTTAGAGCCCCCCAGGGAAATGGGGAGGCTGAAGGAACCCTTTACCCCCCTCAAACACTCCTTTGGAGCTTTGACTTTGTTAGCACATAGTACAGGAGAGGTGGTATGGAATCTCAGGCTGGATTTTCTAGTTGTTCCCCTTTCTGATGTGCTGGTGCTTGAAATCAGTGCAAAGAGTCATAGGTAAAACAATAAGAAAAGGAGTACTAGTGGCACCTTAAAAGCCTCTCAGACACAGAGCAAACTTACCATCACCTATTCCAGGAAATGTGAACTGGTTTAATAGAAAGCAACACCACGAAACACTTGGATATTACGGTGATGGATACTAATAGAAAACTGTAGGAGAGACAGACAGGATGAGGAAGAGCTAGCTGTCGCAGGGGAGTGACTACACTACATGGATCGATACACTGTTGACTAATATATATGTTGGGCTAGTACGTGTATCTATGGTGTACCCACGCCATGTGTATGCTGGTATGGAGTAAGCACAAATAGCATTAAACACAAAATTCTAGTAGTTGTATAGTTTTACTGAGCCTATACTTTTCACATAACCCATGTGATCTCTTATGCTAAGTATCCCATAATCTCTTGCATTCACTGAAGAAAGTTTTGGGTAAAGCAAATGGGGAAGCTTTCAAGACCAGGACAGATGAGTGCTTTACCATAGCAAGAGGAAGGGAGTTGGTAACAAACCTAGGGGGTACCTCCATGCCCTTTAGTACCTGGAATGCATATGTTCAGAACAAGAAGATAGGGAGTACACCATGGTCCCAGAAAAGCAAGGCAGAAAGCTGACTGGTTCAGTGTAGTTTCAGGTAATGCATATAGTACCTTGTACTTGTAAATAGGGCCGGCTCTACAGGTTTTGCCGCCCCAAGCAGTGAACAAAAGCTGCCGCCAGGGACGGCAAAAGGGAGAAGCTGCCGCCGATTTGCCGCAGGCAGAACAGAGGGTGGGGGTGCGGACGACATTCAAGTATATCCTTCCTGTCCCACGGCAGCAACTTAAATGTAGAGCAATTGGCTTTGTAACTCATTGTCTTGATGCAGCAAAGAATCTACTGCAGCATTACGGCACAGTGACAGAATGCACTTTAATGGTGAAAAAATATGAGTATGATCGCGAATAAGATTTTATGGATTTATGAAAAATACATACACGTATCTTGTTGAATATAGCTTTCCATTTGGAAGCTGATTTTAATTAGATATCCTGATATTATGCTGTTCATAAATGATGCAAGTGGTAAAACCTCTTCTTTTCCTTCCTTGGTATATACGAATGCAAGCTCAATTCTGGAATTTAATACATGGTAATGCTTTGGATTTCAAAAAATAATCAGGCAGCATCAAAAATATAAACAGCTGTCATCTACCCTGCCTCTTAAAGGGTACTGTGCCAGGGTGAGAGAGCCACCGTAAAGCCTTCATGTTGAAAGTCAAGAATGGGGATTTATTTGTTTATGTAAGAATTCATTTCCTCCACTTTCAATGTAAATTTATTTCTCCAGTGTCTATCTGGCCCTCTTTGATATGTGAAACTGATGTGCTATTGTACAGGAAGGAGGAACATATGTGCCCAATATACATCTTTCACCTCTGAGGCACTCAAGTCATTTGCTTGGCTTCAGTGCTTCCCATTATACTATAACTAGCTCAAGGATAGGTCCCTGAGCTGCTCAGGAGGAGTGGGGGGGTTTCTTGTGAAGGTGCTTGTTGCAGAAGAGGCTTTACTCTTTGGGTGTAAGGGGGGAGGGAATTGGAGATTACACAAAGTAAAATAGCTTATGTCAAGGAAGATCTAGAGCTCTTGATGCTGGGATGTAAGTGCAATGTGGGACCTAATTTCATGTCCATTGGTGACACACCAGGCAGGGAACCATATCCCTTTGAGCTGTGGCTGTGAGGCTCCAGTCCTGCAAAGAAAACCTCATGTGTGGAGCCCTGTGCTCAGGGAGAGCCCCACTAAATTCTCTTGCGAGCACAAGAGTACACCCATGTGGTTCTGTTTGCAGGCGTGAGGCCAACCTAACAAGTCAGTGTGACCTCTGCTCTTATTTGTAAATCCAGAGTAAGGCAGTAAAGCCAGAGGAGTTACTCTGGATTTATGCAGTTGAAAATGAAAGAAAATTGAGACCACTGTGTTTCTGTTGGGATCAGATCATGCTTGAATAAATTCACTAATCACTTACTGTATAACTTGGGGGTCAGAAGGGGTGTGCCCAGTCTTCATTTATTCACTCTAATTTAAGGTTTTGCATGCCAGTAATACATTTTAGTGTTTTCAGAAGGTCTCTTTCTATAAGTCTGTAATATATAACTAAACTATTGTTGTATGTAAAGTAAATAAGGTTTTTAAAATGTTTAAGAAGCTTCATTTAAAATTAAATTAAAATGCAGAGCCCCCGGGACCAGTGGCCAGGACCCAATGAGTGGCACTGGAAATCAGCTCGCATGCCGCCTTTGGCACACGTGCTATAGGTTGCCTACCCCTGGTATAACTCATACCTGGCAGAGATGGCTGAAAGTCAGGGACAGTAATTGAGGCATCAAAATTCATATTTTTGGACCATTTTTAAATTTTGATTTTTTTTTTCAAAGCAAAACTTCATCTCTTGTCTTTGCTGAGTTTGGCAAAGCTTCACCACAGGCAGAATTGAACTTTTAACCAGAAAAAAGAGAGGGTTTTTTCTTTTAAATGTGTGGCACTATTGTTAGAACTCTTCCTGCACAAAAACCTGGACTAGTTTTAATGAGCTAAAGAGAGAAAAAATGAGGGAGAATGTCTGACCTGTGAATAAACAGACTTACAGAAGATAGAGATAAAATAACCAGTTAGATCCCATCCAGTCCAGTCCATCTTCCTGCTCGATAGTTCCCGATAGTCAGTCATAGAAGACATATCTAAACCCAACAAATAAGAAAAGCTAAGCCTTATCGACCAAGGGAAAAAGAAACCTTACATGCTACAGTGATGATCCACCATTCATGTGGTCAACAGGAACTCTGCTATATTAGTTGCCATACTGACTTGAGTGGTCATATTGGTGAGCTGTGAAAGAAACGGGAGTTTTCTCTTTGCAAGCCATGACAAGCAGGCTTCACTCAGCTCCTGAATAATTCAGGATGTGCCTTTGATTAATTTCATGTGAAAACGGAAACAAAGTTTACTGCAACTATAGGCCCTTGAAGTGTGGATTGCCAGAGAAAATGTGCAAAGTGCTGTCATGAGAGGATTAATTACTTAGATTAAATATTTTATAAGTTAAATAATGTGTATTTTTGGAGACCAAATGGAATGTCATTTTTCCCCCAAGACAGGGGAAAGTAACTGTATTCGCTTCCCATTAAACCCACAGAGCCCAGTAATAAAGGAGGATGAATTGGGGCTGTAATTTCCATCTGACACTCAAATTTATATTCTGAGCAGCTTTTCATCTTCTCCCTGTAAGTATTGCTTCAAGCTTTAAAGTTTCTACATCAGTTATATGGCTTTGGGGCGGGAAGGGGGGAGAAAAAAGCCCTGTTAATTATGATTGTCTGTTACCCTCTTGCAAGATCTAAAAGGAGATTGCATGATGGAGGGTGTTTTTTATTATTATTATCTGTCCTGTGCAGGATAATGGCAGAGCCTCAGTGTATCATTTTCCTTTTTTCTTTGAGAGAAAAAAGCTGAAGTCAATTTCAGGCACTGGATAGCACAGGAAACTGCATGCTGTTTTTGAAGCAGTGTGCACATCTAGGGCAGTCCCAGCTTGCAAATGCTCCGGAGGAACCACCACGATGGGTCAGAATCCAGTGCCAGGGCGAGATTTTCAAAGCAAGCAAGTGGATGTGGTCACATAGGGAAAACTAATTGGCATTGAAAATCTCAAGACCAGGGTTTGTCTGGCCTCAGTGGTGGGGTCCAGGTTTGATTGGTTTGTCATTACATGAACATCTGTCCACTAACAGCTGGGCTGGAAACACTTGGTCTCATTCATATTGCTAAAGACTCAGCTTATCTCACCTAGGCCACTCAGTTGCCATCCAATGACTTTTGTCACCACAGTCTTGGTCAGATTTGAACTCAGGATGAGGTTGGAGCCAAATCCTGCAAGCTACTCTTCATTGTCATTCCCCTGTTCCCATGCAACATCATAGTGATTTTGGCTGGGTTCAGCACAGGCATGCAGAGAAGCTTCCAGGATTGGAGCCCAAGAAGTGAAAAGCTCCATTGATTTAGAGATCTTTGTATCTCCTCACCACCAGCCATCCAGTCCCCTCAGCAAACCTGCTTTAATTTTGCCGTTGGACTTTCAATGACACTGCATACATTTGGGATATTCTTTCCAAATTAAAATCCCATTCATTGTGCTATGCCTACAGCCTGCAGAATCCCAGACTGGGGCTGAAGCCAGAGCACTGGATGCGGGAGGAGACTGGCACCTTGCTTGGCTTTTTCTGCAAAGAAACTGAGAATTGTAATGAGCAGCTATGTCTAATATCTTTTCCTTCTTGGGGATGGTTGAGTGAAATATGTCATTTGGTTGGAATAATGTAGCAGAAGATTCATTACTCCCTTAGAAGGTTTTTCAAGAATAATTGGACAGTAGATTTTACCTTAGGTTCCTCGATCAAAACTGCTGATCTCAAAGCTACAAAACTGCAGGTCCTTGGAACAAAGGTCAGGCAAACTGATTTGGATGCTTTGTAAACTGGCTTTAATCCAAATTAATCCCGTGACAGATTAAAAACAAGTTTGGATAAATTCCTCCTCCTCCTCCCCCTCCCCCTCCCACGCCCTTTTAGGCCTTCCATCCTTTAAGACAGCGGTTCTCAAACTGTGGGTAGCAGTACCATTTTAATGGGGTCACCAGGGCTGGCTCAGACTTGCTAGGGCCAAAGCCAGAGCCCCAGCACCCGAGACCGTAGCCTGAGGGTTTCAGCCCTGTGTGTTGGGATTCAGGTTACAGGCCCCCTGCCTGGGGCTGAAGCCCTTGGGCTTCAGCTCTGCTCCTCCCCCAGACAGTGGAGCTCAGGCAGGCTCAGGCTTAAGTCCCCAGTCCTGGGGTCGTGTAGTAATTTTTATTGTCAGATGGGGTCACGGTGCAATGAAGTTTGAGAATCCCTGCTTCAGGATCCACACTGAGTGGTCTCAGCAGATCAGACACTTTTTGCTGTCTTTTTCCAAATTCAAACCCTGGGGGAGGCTGAAGTCCCCCAGCAGCAAGGGGGAGTTCCATGCCCTGTGACCAAAGGGCATGAGAACTGGTGACAGGAGCATGCTGGAGCCTATTGGAGAGACAGAGGGCATGTCCACACTGCAATAAGAAGTAGACCTACCCAGACAAAATCCCCTTCCAGGGGAGATTTTTGTGGAAATTAACAGCAGTTTATTTAGCTTTGGAAGGTGGCAGTGGTTCTCTGCTGAAGTTGTGAATTCTTGGCTGGAATGCATGAAACCCTGTGCAATGTGTAGCAAAAAAAAAAAAAAAAAAAAGAGGTTAAAAATACAGGCCTTCCCCAAGCAGCCAGAAGCCTTGCAGCTGCTGCCAGTTATCCACCAGTTGGGCTTAATGAGACGGCAAGAGTTCTGTGGAGGAATGTGCAAAAACCTGATTAGCAGTACCTGTTTCCCTTGTATGAGTAAGGTCTTATTGGAAAAACCCGGGAAGTGGGTGGGCACAAGCCCACCCACTACTAAAGGCCCCTCCCCAAGCCTAGCAGGAGGGACCACTGGACCCAGGGACCAACTAATTACGGGGAACAACTAATGAAAAACAGGGATTGGAGTGAGGGTCAGAGGTTCAAAATGAGGGTACTGAATGGGGACACTGAGCAGAGAACCCCGGACAGCGCCCACTGCTCCTCAAAGCTGTCAAGGGAGCCAGCAGACACTGCCCAGTGGAACTCTGCCTGGATGCGTGAAACAAGGGAGAGGTATATCAGTGGTTCTCACCTGTGGGGTGTACACAGATCTTCCACAGGGCGCATCAACTCATCTAGATATTTGCCTAGTTTTACAACAGGCTACATAAAAAGCACTAGCAAAGTCAGTACAAACTAAAATTTCATACAGATAATGACTTGTTTATACTGCTCTAGATACTATCCACTGAAATATAAGTACAATATTTATATTCCAATTGATTTATTTTATAAGTCTACGGTAAAAATGAGCAAGTCAGCAATTTTTCACTAGTATTGTGCTGACACACATGTATTTTAATGTCTGATTTTGTAAGCAAGTCGTTTTTAAGTGAGGTGAAACTTGGGGTACACAAGACAAATCCGACTCCTGAAAGGGGTACAGTAGTCTGGAAAGGTTAAGAGCCACAGGGGTATATAAACCAGTGGCAGGATGCATGCTTGAAGGGAAGTTACTGGGGGCTGGGTCTATGGTGTAGGTTTCTTGTTGTTTTGTGTTGCAATAAATCCCTCCCTCTCTTTTCTTTTCTAATCAGAATTTGCTGAGGGAAGGGGAGCTTTTATTTTTCTATCGAGAGAGGGGAGCTTCAGGGAGTCTGAGATTGTCAACTTTTGCTAGCTGTATTTAGGCATGTAGGCATAAATTGTAACTAGAGGTTCAGCTGCGCTCTGTGCATACACACAATGAGATACAGTCTCTACCCTAAAGATTTTACCATCTAAATGCATAGGACGGTTTAAGGAAGGATTCTTGTCCTCATTTTACAGGTGGGGCAACTGAGATTCACCGGGAGTCCACAGCAGAGTTGGGGAATGAGCCTGGGTTATGTGAGTCCTAGTCCGGTGTCTTAACCACAACCCATTCTTCTTTGTAAATCTAATGTATTTTTTCACTACAATATGATGTTCTCCCTTTGCCCTTCCTCTGAGTCGTTCATCCCGTCTTTCTACTGGATTTTTCTGGTTGTTCCTCCTACATGTAATGCCAACCCATCAGTGTCCTGTGTCAGCTTTTGAACCTGTGATGTTCACATGGGTATGAGATTAACCTGGACAAGTTTGTCCATCTCTGAACAAGCTGTGTGCTGTGTTGCCTGGTGGTGAAAATCTCTCTGAGGCCATTCTCGGGTGTGTGTGTGTGCTATGACTGGCTGCAGCATGGACCGGAACAGATCAATTCAGGAATATCCCTGGTTTTGCTCACAAGGCAGAATGTTTCCACATTGGCTGTGGAGACGCTGATTCCTATGGCAACGTTTTGTATTGTATTAATTTCACTGACACATGAAGGGTAGTCTCAGCCCCCTGTGGCTTCCATTTACTCCAGACTCTGACTTCAGTGTGCTTACATCCTGACCTTAGTGTTAATGTTAGTGCTCGTATTTACTGCTTGATTCGTCTCCAAAATGTCTGAAGGCTATGATATTTTCATCTTATTGAGAGCATTATATTTCCTAAAGGCTATTAAAAAACAAAACAAAAAACAAAAAACTGAACTCCACATAGATTCTGGTATAATTCCCTCCATTTGGAGTTGACATGCATGCTAATAAAGACATAAGGAAAATAGCTCTCAAAAGGCGAAGGAAAGATGGAACCCAGCAGCGAGCCTTAGCCAGAGATGTGCTTAGCTGTCTGACACTATATTCACACTAATCTCTAGCAATTAAAATGTGGTATCTCCTATTTCAAGCTGAGTAATGATAAGAGGTGCCATAAAATTGAATCATATATACCCTAGCTATTCAGAATAGAATAATTTAGGAGCCTTTCATCTTCATAAGTATATTTGTGCATTTTTTTTAAAAAAAGTACATCTATTCTCTTTCGTGTTGGGTTGTAATTTCTATTCGAGTGTGAGAATCTTATAAAATGATTAATCGAATTATCTTCCGAATGACACATTAATATTTTTGTGGAAGGAATGGTAACTTACTTTCCCCAGTTTTTAAAATTTCTTTTCGAACTATCAAGCCCTTCTGGCACTAGGTGAAGTCCAAAGAGTTCCAGGGGGTAGATCTTCTGAGGCATAAATAAATGGCATTTAGATGTCTAATTCCTAATTAATGCTGGGATGTTCAAAGGAGCCTAAGTAAGGTAGGTGCCTGAATCCCATTGACTTTCAGGGTCTTTTGAAAATCCGAGCCCTATTTGTTCACTAAATATTGCAAATCTCTAAAAATTCTGTAGCCCTTCCTAATGAATCTGATGAGTTTTGTTGCAGTTTGATTAATGCATTTTCATGTCCTCTTTGAAGTTCCTCCTAAAGATCCACTCCTCCTTCAGTGCCACCAAGAAATCAGTTAATATACATTGAAAAATATCAGAACCAAGCCCCTGATCCTGAAAACTCTTCCACATTTGTTTTTAAGCATGTGAGTGCCTTGGCTTCAATTGGCACTGCCACTGTCAGTGTGTTTAAGGTTCCTCTATGCTAAGTCCACTGGCAACAAGTGATACTCATATGCTTAAATATACATGCATGAATATAAAATTCTCCCTTCTTTGTTTCCCAGTACATCCTGAATTGTAGGTTGCAAAATTCCTGTACTGGACATTGCCTTGTTTTGTGTCTTGGACATTAAGCAATGTGTGCACTGTCAGTTCTTATACATGTTACTTACATATTAAAAAAGCAAGACCTTTCGTCAAGAATATTTATCAGGAAAAGGGGATAGGAATGGGCTGGGAGATGTACCTTGCTGCTTCAAATAAGCAAGTCATTCTTTCAGTCACACACTGTCAAATGCATTGTGGGGGAGGGTTAGCTAGGTGGTTTGAGCATTGGCCTGCTAAACCCAGGGTTGTGAGTTCAATCCTTGAGGGGGCCATTTAGGGATCTGGGGCAAAAATTGGGGATTGGTCCTGCTTTGAACAGGGGGTTGGACTAGATGACCTCCTGAGGTCCCTTCCAACCCTGATATTCTATGATTCTATGAAAGGGGGAAAAACACTGTTAATTCATTGCCTGAGACCTCACTTTATTAGGGGTTAGAGATGGTATGGATTCTATTAGCCTGTTGCTAAAGAGGAACTTCTTCAATAAGGTATTTGAGTAGATCAGTGGTAACCGATAGAAATACAATAGTGATTTAGGAATAGTTACAGAATTCCTTTTTATAATGAGGCCATATGTGTTTGTTCACACCAGTATCTGCCCATAAATCCAATTTAACAGGTGTGTTAAATTAACTAGCACCAGAGAGGGATTTTTCTAGCTTGTAAATGAGAGAGAATGGAGCAATTGACTCTTAATATTTAGCTTCAAAATAATCACGTTTACTGTGACTTTAGAACTCTTTGTTTCTTTGTAACAATCACTGCCATAACTTTAGCTTTATGAAGCAGCTCAGTTCCTTGCATCTGGATGCTGAGCCCTTCTAAAAATCTAGCTGCAGTCATGGGACTAAGCTATTGAGAATCTGGCCCTGTGCTCTTTGCTGTTTGTACACACTCAAGGAAAACAGTGTGGCCTATTGGTTGAAGCAGGGGATTGTGAAGTCAGGAGCCAGGGCTGGGTTCTATGCCCAGCTCTACCAATCTCTCACTTTGAGGAAGTCACTCAATATCTTTCTGCTTCAGTCTGCTATTCTGTTAAATGGGTATAATAATACCAGCCTACCTCTGAGAGAGTTGAGGGTTAAACTACATTTGTAAAGGACTTTGTGATCCTTGAATGAAAGGTGTGCAAATGCAAACTATGATTTCATAGCAGTATACTCACTTAGCCAGAGAGTTTATGCAACAGCATTATGCAGTTGTCAAGAAGTGCTGAGGATTTTTGAACGTCTTGTATCTTCCTAACAAAGGGAAGCATCTCATAGAGAGCCACTGGAAATGAGGCAGCGCCCGTTTCCTTCTTGTGTTAGAGGATTTTAATACAAGACCGCATAAGACACACGAAGTCCCCAGTAACATTGAATCTTCCCAGTCAATGCAGTGGAAATACAGATGAGAGGGCTCCCTTTAGCATGTACATGCATGGGTGTGCGCATGCATACCAACCCTTCAGACCAGGTCACTGTAACAGCTCAGTGGGTTTCAGCGTTGTCTGTGCACTTGGGCTGGATGCAACCGACAGCTCCACTGTCAGTGGCTGTGCCAGGCAGATGACCCCTCTCGTAACATAGAATATGCCCAGACTGTCCTTCCAGCACACTGCCATCTTTTGGCACATGGAAGGAAAGAGCGCAGAGGGCAAACAGGAAGGTTTGATGGAGCACTGAGCTGTTTTCTGCCTGCTGCCCAGTAGCATTCACCCCTGGATAAAGCTCTGCTCACACCAGCAGCTTTCAGTTTAAACTCTGCAGTTGATGGCGACTTACCTTGAATCATTCATGAGTGTTATGTTTGGTGTGTGGGTGTGTCTGGTGTTCACTGTTTCAGTAATTTCACAAGCTCTTTCTCATTTGCATCATTCTCTTCTTCAGGGATTTAACTGTATTCTCTTACCATATTCCTTCTTATACCTTCCTGATTGAGTTAAAGTAACTATTTTATTAAACTCCAGAATCCTGAATGTATTTGTCTTCCTAACCCATATCCTATTACATGCTCTCAGACCACCCACATGCTTTACTGCCTTTACATTTGCCCTGCAATCTTTCATGCCAGTTGACTTTTCATCTTCAAATCCCTTTTCACATTAAACACAGACCCACATTGTCAGCCCCATTTTTCTTTGAAATCCATCAGAAGTCCATGCCAGGAGTGGCCGGAGGTGTTCTTCACAATTTGCAAACAGCATTACGGTCTTGGGGGAAATGTCCTAGAGCGTTGCTCTGAATTGATTAAGTAGTTTCTCAGCTTAGATATATATTTTCCAGCACACAGTTTGACAACATTTTTACCTCTAATGGAATTTTATCCAGTCTTGATCACTGAACATACTTCACGCCCAGAGCATGGCTCACTAAAGCCTCATATAAAGTTTTGAAAATCAACAGAAGAGAAGGATCTCTGTGGTCTCTCAGACTGGTTTCTCTAAACAGACAAACAAAGCCTCCATTTTGCTGCCTATTTTATAGGCACACTCATATGGCCAGAGAGAGGAGAACATACGTCCTTTTCCAGATTTGGCCAGGGTTTATTGGGCTTTGCCTGCCCAGAGCCCAAACCTGATCCAGAATCGAAAAAGGATACTTAGCTCTACTTGTCTGTCTACCTATGAACTTAAATAGCCCCATTGTTGTTGTATCTGAGCACATGCCATGAATCTGTGACTATCATCGCTATACTCCTGTGGGGTAGAGAAGTATTACCCTCATTTTAAAGATGGGGAACTGAAGCATAAAAAGATTAATGGACTTGGCCAAACTGATGTTTAGAAGTTCAGGGGTATCTATTTATTTAGTCCCCATTACTTTTTGTTCTCCCTGCTGCTGGTTGATTCCATGAGGAAATCGATTCCCACAGCGGTGCTGAGATGAAGCAGGAAGCAGCAGAAATCTCAGGAGAGACTATTCTTACAAGATTCCATAGTCTTCAGATTCAAGAAGTGCAGCTTGCTTGGATAAAGGTCTGATCTGCTGGACCCTCACCCCAAATGTCTGAGAGAGACCATTGCTGATTACAGGGAGCATCCCGCTGTGGGTAGGGGAATATTGCATCATCTAAACTATCACGCTCAAATGTGCAGATGTATTAAAAAAACATCTCCACAGTATCCCTCAGCGCCACAGGGCACTCTTCCACAAGCCCCAGAAACCAAAACAGGTAGCACAATGAACCTGGCTATTCAGGAGGGACAGACTCTGCTCTGTCTCGGGAGAAAAGAAATCTCTCAAGCGGCAGCAGTGTAAACTGGAAGTAACGCCACTCCACTCGATGGATTTACATCTGTGTAAAACAACTGAACAAGAGATCAGAGTCAGACCTCTGTCAATCCTGTGGCAGCCTCCAGAAGAGACGCAAATTTGGGAGGACACCATGCTCCTAATTATATTTATTCTGCCTGGCTGGAGTGGCAGCTGGAGTGCGTTCTAGCTAAACAAAAGGGATACTTGGCAGTGCCTGGCATTCAATTTGCGGGGCTTAGCATGAATGAACGAATTCCCTCCCGCGAACTAAAATCTACTGAGTCTATTTCAACGAGCAAGTCCTGGGAATGGCACTGTGTGGAGCTGCTCAGGACTGAGGCTAAAATTTTCGTGGATGAAAATGTGTGGAAAATTTTGCAGCTCAGTTCCTCCTATTCAAACTACCTGTCCAATCTTTCTAGAAACAGCATAATGAAAACAAAACAAAAACTTGGAGGCAAACCATAAAGTATTTTGCTTCTGACAAAACTGGTGAACACATGATCTTCCATGAGTTGCACTGTAGGCATGAAATCTTTGTACCTGGCTTTGTGAGGGGACAGATAGCTAGAACCTCTGTTACTTGAGACATTTTAAAACCAAACTGGACAGAGCACTGGAGACTAGATCACGTGGGGCAATCCTGAACTAGTAGTGAGTTGGGAAAAGATGGCTTGGTTCCATTTGGTTCAATCTCTGGAGCTATGAGTCTCTTATTCTAAGGGTTCAAAGCATCAGATGGATCTAGAGAATGCGTTCTCCTACCACGAATACTGTTCCTAATAATAATCTTAAACAGAAGGAGAAAGATAAGAATTACCAGACTGGATCTGAGCATGGAACCATCTAGCCCACCAAATAGTTCACAGGATGGTGCAAGAAACTCTGATGTAGGAGAGAGACTTCCACCCCAAGGATGTCTGATATAAAAGAAGAACCTCTAAATAATGAACAGTAACAGAAAAAGCCAGCGTTTTATTGAAACATTGACAAGAAAGAGAATAATTGATGTCAGTGGTGGAAAGCAGTGCTAGAGAGCACTTCTGTTTATGCACAAATAGCAACAGAAGGCAATCAGCAATGAGGGGAAAGGGTACAGCAAGCACATGACAAACTGAACAGGGATTTGGTAAAACGTGGCCTCTGGGAAAGTTTTCCTGAGTGTTGTGGTCAAGCCATTAAAAGTTCCCATCAGACTGTACAGCTACTGTCTTGCTAAGAGTCTTGCAGAGAAGAAAAGAAAGGAAATAAGTCAATAATATATCTTTGTGCTCATTTAATTTTTATTCACTGTAGATCGGTACAGATACCAAAATAGCTCACTTCTCAAGTGATTGTTTAACATTTTTGTACTGTGACAGTTTCCTGGCTGCAACTTGAAACTAGATGAAGCTAGAAAGATCATCTCAGCCATCAAACTCTACCTGAGGCCATGACATCTTTCCAGCTTTACACTCGTGTCAACTGAGGCTTCATTAGTCACTCAGACATTTCCCACAACATGAGCTGTAGCTTTTGTGTGGGTGTAACTTTGAGTGAGGAATGAGAAGAGACAGAAGTAGATATAGACAGCTATAGTAAATGGCTGTCTTTGTCTCAACTTCTCAACACCTTTGCTTGTTGAGCAGTATTAAAAACATAAGTAAGTGAAACAGCTGCTTTTTGTTTTTCAATCTGCTCTTTCACAATGGTGTTATTCCAGACACACACACATGGTTTTTGGGATGTGTCCTGACTGTTCACACCAGTATTGTTGGTTAAAAACAAAAGGGGGGGAGGGGAGAGACAGTAAACAGAATGGGAAATGAAAGAAAATTCCCCAGTACAGCAGTAATAATTCTTAAGGAGCATGTTCTGAAGGACATTGGCTTTTTCCACTCTAAGGTGTCGTTTTTGACAACTCACCTTAGTGAGACTGACTTTGGGGGCTGGAGAGGGAGCTATACTGGGCATCAACATTGTTTCCTTACTTTACTTGGAAAGGATCAGCATACCAGTGTGGGGAGCTAATTATATAAATCCCAAAGCAGGAAAAGTTTTGACTTTATTTAATAGGAACAAAAGCCTCGCCTGTGTTTAATTAGTCTGCCCTTTGTTTTTGAAAAATCAAGTTGACCTGACTTTGCAGTTAGCCAACAGACTGCTGCTTAATGTTCCAGTCCTCTCGAGATAGAAGTCACCTGCTGCTGGGTGTTACAGGAAGAGCTAGGTAGGACTTCAAAAGTCCAGGTTGCATCCCATAATATAAAGAGGTGTGCCATGGTGCTGAATGGTTTGTGTGTTCAGATGGAATGCACCTGCAGTTGTGCTCAGCTCCCAGGGAGCTGTAGGGTGCTGAGCACTTGTGAAAAATCTGATGGCTTATTTAGGTGCCTGAATAGGAATTGAGCCCCTCTTCAGATCACCTAGCCCCCAATGTGCATGCTGAACCCTTCTGAAAATTCTGGTCTTCATGCCCTGCAGAATGGCCTGGGAACATCCAGGTAGAACACTGCCCCTGCTTTTTACCCTAACCAAAGGACAGTCCATCCTTTCTGCACCAGGAATTTGCTGCAGAATTCAAGGATTCCTAAATCTGTCATAGTGTAAAGGGAACTGAAAGCCAAGGTTTTACTTGCTGAAACCAGAGTTCTGTGGTTCCCCTTTAATAGCAGACATGCTAACTCTACCTAAAACAACATACAGAGCTGTGTTCTCTAGATCAGTGTCTGACCTCAGCTAGAGCAGTTTAAATCCAGAGTAATTCCACTTGCTTGCTTGCAATGTGCTTTGAGATGCTCAGAGGGAAGGTTATAGAAGTGCCAAGTATTATGGAGTACTGGGTACTAGATTTCATATCAATACTATGCAAATTACATGAGTATCATGATCGAGAACAATGAGGGGCTTGAGTAAGGGAGATGGAGGCTTTCCCATTTTCAGCCACTCATTCAAATACAAGTCAGATGGGAAGGACCAGAGTTTATTCCTCTCTGAATAGAGCTGGTCAAAATATTCTGAAAAATGTTGACTGCAAAAGGGACAATTTTTTGGTGAAAACTTTTCTATTTTTCAGCTAACTCCACCTCTGACATGTTCATCAGCCTGAGTGAGGTTGGTACCCTTCACTCTACTTTCTAGCAGACAGCTGTTCACAACACAAAGTCTGTCACTTACCACTGTCTCTTTTGCTGAGAAACCAAGGACTGACTAGGTTGCAGAGGCCAAGCTATCTTTTCTCCTGTGGAGTGTGCCGTTTGGGTAGGGTGACCAGATGTCCCGATTTTATAGGGACAGTCCTGATATCTGGGGCTTTTTCTTATATTGTCGCCAATTATCCCCCACCCCAGTCCCAATTTTTCATAGTTGCTATCTGGTCACCCTACGTTTGGGTCAGGACAGAGGTATCTTACATTGCAGGAGCAGTGTGAAGGAACCTTATACACTGCCGTTGCCCATATGCTGTAGCTGGTCAATCGATAAACAGAGTACGTGGTTATCTACCTAGAAACTTACGTGAGCAAAAGATTCACTGGAGGGGGGGAAAATCAAAGCAAAAAAGAAGAGCATAGCTGAGCCCTCTTGGAATTAATGGCAGTGAATGAAATGAGCTTTTGCTGACTTTTTATCATTGCTGAAACATATTTTTAGGATGCAAACAGCTTTTCTGAAATGACACTGGTAATGCTTAGAGGATGAGTTAGGAGTACATTAAAATGAGTTCATTTTAGATGTAAGTACATGATTCCTAGCTGATCAGTTACCTGCAGTGCTAGACGCTCGACAACATACATTATTCGTGAGCGCCTAATGTAGCCTGAAACCAAGCTCCTTCTATAGACAGAGTTCAAAACCAAAACAAGAAGTTTCCCCACAGTGAGGTGGTGGTGGGTCTTATATACTCCACAGGCCCCTGCTTTGCTGGCCTACTAATGAAGTTCCATCCTGCAGGAATGCTGATGGGAGGTCAGTATGTGGGGGAAGGTAGCCCTGTTTTTGTCCAGGCCGTAGCCACTCTAACGATAGCGGAACAGGAGAAGGTTTGCACCAGTGGTTAGGACTCTGGCTGACCGACCTGGGTTCTTCTCACAGGCTCACCATGTGACCTTGGACAAGTCACTTAGCCTCTCTGGGCCTCAGTTTCCCCATCTGTACCATGGGGATAAGAGCACTGCCCTGCCTCATAAGGCTGTTGTGAGGATAAACACTTTCAAGATCATGAGGCAGCTGGTACCTAAGATAGACAGAAGACTTCCCGCTCCAAGATTGTCGGTGCCAAACGTTGGCATTTGCTCATCTGGGATTCTCTTCTCCATGCTCCCTGATGGCCTCTTTAAGTGACCTTTAACCTCACCCCATGCCCACTTTGTGCCACTGTCATGTCCTCCCGCAGGGAAGTGCCATGTTTGTGTTCTAGGACAGAGCCCACTCAGGGTCTCAACTCACTTTACATGTAAGAAAACCAGGGGTTAGAGTGAGAAACTAAACTGTTGCTGATACTTGGATGGGGCCCGATCTGCTTTGGGCCCAAAGTGTCATCTGAGGATCCATGTTAACAACTGAACTTACCGTGGTGAGTCCATTTTCCTTGGTAAATGTTCACAGCATTGCTCTTGGTAACGGGCTGTGCTGGGATGCACACCAGCCACTGCCTTGGTGCTCTCACAAGTGCATGATGTTAATCATGTAACACATGTAACAGCCCTGTGCATGCGGTAACTTTCTGTGCATCCCTTCATGGTCATTCACAGCCCAGAGCGTAACCGGCGGTGTAGCAGTGCCGTGGAGTCCATGTGACTGCAGCAGCTTTCTCAAGGCAGCAGCACCATCTGGAACAAGGGGCAACGAGAAAGCTAGGAAATGTCTGCACTGAACTCCCCTGATCTGAGGCTACATTGCGAACTCAAACCAGGTCGATCCAAAAAGGGTCACTGAGGTTCATGTCTTCACTGGGCTTCATTTAAAATGGCCTGGGTCTTGAATTGAAATCCAGCAAAATATGCTGCTTCACAATGACTTTTCTCCTGAGACTCGAGTCTGATAAGGGGCGGGGGGTTACTTTCTTTGTTTGGGTTTTCTTAGGAAACTTCCGGTGCTTTCAAATCTTAAATTCCAGCAAAGAGGGGTTGGAAAGAGGGAGGCTGTGAACCTATGTGGCTCAAAACTATAAACACAGCATATTTCTCCCTCTGCAAACAGCCCAAACATCTTCCTACTTGGGCATATGTATCCACGCTACATGGAGACGACTCGCACAGTACACCATGGCCACCAAGGCAGCAAGAGTCCGCAGGTGGCTGCATCTCTAATCAACGCAAATTAAAAGTTTGCAGGGGAGTGGGCTCCATTCTTGTGATGCTATTGACTCAAAGGAGGGGCTCAAACCTAGAGTCCTTGTTAAAAGATTGGAAAGCTGTGAGTTAAGTCAGGGGAGCCCTCTGAACAGAGTCTGTAGAGATCTGCTAGAATAGGGCAGTGAGGGAGAGGGCCAAATCGAATCCTGCCCCATACACCCCAACTGTCTTGCCACTAGACTATGGGGGGCTGTGGCCACCCCTAGAAACCCCTTCTATTAATGAATCTTCAGACAGCGCTTCCTCTCTCACTGCTGTAAGCCTGTGTCTCTCCACCCTCAGTTGCTGACCCTCAACGGAATGCTTAAGCAAATAGAAATGAAAAGGCCCTTGTGTTCCTAAATCTGCACAGAAAATCCATTTCCCTTTGACAGGAAGCCATCTGCATTGCTCTCCCTCTCTGTCTTGAGCTGGGGCTTTGTCAGTGAATTCTCACATGCAAATTAACTGCCCCTTGTTTTCTCTTTGTTCCACAGATCAGCTTAATAATACTGGGATGCCTCATACAAGGCTCCCGATCAAATCCTCCTTGTTCGTTTTCATTTTTCTGCACTTGGCAAAACCAGACATGATATTTCTGGGACCTCAAAAAAGGGGGTGAGGGGAAATCCCCTTCAATCCCTTCCCCTGTATATTAGCCTGTTTTTTTGTGGGGGTGGGGGTGGTTTTAATCTCTCCTTCTAGTGCTCTTGCTTAGAGAAGAAGAAAATAAAGGACTAATTGCCTGCTCTCCTCAATTGTCTGTCTGGTGTGAGAAGTGGCTGCAGGAATTGTTCCTGCATGCCCTGTCTCATCTTTCCCTCAAAAGCCTTGCGTCTCCCTGAGCTTGACTTTGCATTTGACGTTCCATATCGAGCAGCCCCAGGAGCAACACAGACCCTTGAAGGGGAAAGAAACATGCAGGCTTAGGAGGAAAGTAAAAGGGACTACAAATGTACAACCTGGGTAGAGCACAGCTAACGGGGACACAGATACCTGCAATTATCTGAAAGGTGCAATGTGAACAGTAAGGTGAGAGACAAGGAAGAATACAAGAGAGTGGCCCAGGAAAGTATAACTTGGAACAATGATCCCAACTAAACAAAGAATCATTGAGGATGAATGGGCCAAACTTACCTCTGCTGAAATTCCATTGACTTGGGTTGGACTGTGCCAATTTATATCAAGGGTGAAGGTGGCCCACTGGAAGAAAAAAATTCCCACCTGTTGGGCCATGGAGCAATTTCCCCAGGAGGAGAGGAGGAAGCCCCATCTTTGAGACTTTTCAAAATAGGTGCCACTTACAGCATAAGACAAAGGACAATCCCGCACTGACTACCTGGTCCGAGTGGATTATATGATGACTGGTATCTCTGATTCTATGCAGAACATGTGACAAATGCAAAGGGCAGAATCTGCTTTTAACAATAGTCATGAAAAGCTACATCAGCAATCTGAAAGGAGACCCGGGACTTTTATTTTCCCCTATTAGATTTTTCCAGCGATTTAGGAAGAAAGTCAGTACCTTTTTTTATTAAGAAGAGGAAGCAGAAGCAGCTTTTATTGATTAGACTGTCTCTTCTGCTTTGTCCAGATCTTTGTGATACTAGACATGTTCCTGAGTGAGACTGTAGATACATTACTGTGAAACTTGGGCTCAAATTTCCTGGCCTTTACAAGCTAGTTTGAAAACTTTTACAGCTGTCAAGACACTGCAGAGATTTATTTGCATTGTTACTCTAATTATGTTTTGGGGAGGTTTTGGCCTTTCAGATAAATTTTTTTTTAAATCTCCTCAAAGATCTATTTTTTAATTCTCTCACCTCAGCAGTGTACTCAGGCTCCTCAAAGTGTGGGAGTAGGGTGGAGTTTTTTCCTTTATTTAGTTTCCCAGCATGAAGCATTAAGGACCCTACCCAAGACCCCCAAATGGCAGGGAAGGGACATTGCCCACACTGTTGTGTTTTGCAGCAGAGACTCAGGTGCAGGTTTCTGACAGAGAGTTAGAATTGAATTTCACTCCCAGGCAACCATTCCTCGCTTGCCTGAGTAGCTCCTACTCCATTCATCCTGCCTTTTTCTGTTCCTTCTGTTCTGAGGACTTGATCTTCTCTTACCTTAAGCTCTTCACCAGGGTCCCCTGAGGCTTATTTCAGAAACTCTCAATGGGTAACAGCTATATATGTCCTTCCTATTCTATCCAAACATGCCCAGATAGTTCCTGAAAACATCTTTGAGAGCCCCGTGCACTTAACTCTGTTCCTACTGAAGGCAACGGGAGCCAGTTAAAGCACCAAGTATCAGATTCATTCTAGTACACTGATATATCCTTATTGCTACGTGGGAACATGCTTCATTCCGTGTTCTACCCAAACTGCTGCAGCCGTGCAAGTAACTCAGCCATTGAGTCCCAAGGGTGAGGAGCTGCGCAGCCTTTGAAGCTGAAGCAGAACTCACGTGACATTTGGAAGATGCTGAATGCTTTCAATCAGACGCCGTCTTGTGATTCTGTTCTTCATGGGAAGCTGCTATGGCCAATAGGAGCTGTAAACAGAAAGATGGTTGCATGAGTGGAGGAGGCAGTCGTTCAGGCTGACCCAGCAGCAAACTGACAGGACTGGGAAATTATTTTATTACTGGCTCAACACGTTTGGTTCATTGGCCTTTGTTCGATCATTATAAAAAGTTGGTGGTGTAAAGAGAAGACACAGCTTGCCTGACTCTGATCTCACTTGACTTCAGAGGAGATGCTCCTGATTTGCACAGCTGTAGGTGAGCCAAGAAGGAAGCCCTGAGCATGCCATTTATCCATAGGAACGTTACGGGCCAGGGAGCTTCCCCTCCGCTGCTTTGCCATCAATGTGCCTCCTCCCGCTGAGCAACGAAAAGGTGTTTTGTCAATCAAAACAGAAAGTTGCCCTGGAGTGAACCCCTCCAGGGGCAGGAGCAGCATTTAGTCTCCCTGCCCTGTTCAAACCCCAGCTTCTCTGTGAAGATTGTCAAGAAGAGGATCAAATGGACCCCATTGTGGTGGTGTTCTGTAGCATTGTTCTCTGCCTGAGTTTTATTTTAAGACCAGCTGCCAAATAATTGTGCTTTCATGTTACATACACTTTTGACAAGCCAAGTGGTTTTAATTAGTCCCCACAGCCCTGAGCACAACACAACCTGTCCTTCTGGCAGCGACAAATGGATACATGCCCACTGCAAGGGGCAGCAGGTATTACCAAGGAGTGAGACATGCAGTGTTGCTGAAAGGGGTTTTTTTCAGCCTTTAAGCAGGCTGCCCATTTGATCCCGTTCGGACTGGCACCTAGGCTCCAGTAGGGCAGCCCAGCTGGCAGGCACAAAGCCACTGGAGCAGATGGACGCGGCCGAAGCCACCCAGCGGACCATGCGTAGAGGCTCAGTTACACGGAGCGAGGCCGGGGGTATGGAGAGGGCCAGCCTTCTCCAAGACAGCCGCTGTCACTCCGCAAGCATGTGGCTGGGGGAGCAACTTCCAAAAGTGGCTAGTGTCAGGTCTGTACGCTATACAACAGTAGGACTCTGAGGAAACCACCTGGGCACAGCTGGGTTCCAAATAACCGTGTTCACTAACAATATACAAATGTACTAGGCCTAGCTAGATAGGTTAGGTTTGGGTGGGTTCTGCCGCAGGCATCAGGGAGGCCTGTTCTCAAACTGTTTGAAGAGATACTACCCAATTCCTATTCACTGCACTGCCTGACCTTACCTCCAACTCCTCCCTGCACGTTGACCCCATTCCCATTATCTCCTATGCACACCTGTCCATTCAGTCCACTCCCCTGCCGCTCCTGTCTCTACCCTTTGCCTTCTCGCTCAGATTCTTTGCTCAGCTCCCTGCAGTTCTGGGGAAAGGACTTGCCTCTCATTCTCTTTTGTGAAACCAATGCTCTGCCACCTGCACTGGCTTCCAATAAGCTTCCAGGAGAATTCAAGATGTTTGGTTTTAACCTATGAAACCCTAACTGGAAGCTGGTTCCCTGGGAGATGGCCTCTCTCCCTGAGAGATACCGCCACAGTTCACAGCAACAGGGGCACTGAAGCTGGAAATCTCTCCAAATAAATGAAAGGGAGATGCTGGCAGGGCATTCTCTGAGACAGGGTCCTCCATTCTGGAACTCGCTCCCCTCCCCTTGGTTTGCCACAGCCTGGATTTGCTGTCTTTGTGGTGTCTTTTCTCTCTTCTGGTGAAGAAGGGGTGGACTGAGGTGGGATGTCTGTATGGGCAGTGCTGTGTGTATGCTGTGAACTTTGAGTGATGGGCTAGGTGCTCAGAGTGCTAGATGGGTTGCTAGAGTTATATTAGAAATGTGATGAAGAAATGAAGAAATAACATTAAAATATCTGATTCTTTCGGACCTTCCCCTCTACCGATGGGTTTCTTCCCCAATTTTAATATGGCCTTTAAAGCTTTCCTCCTTACAGCTGAATCTGTTCAGTGTTTTGTGACACTCTGCATTTCTCTGGCATGTACCATTATAATGCGAAATATGCCATGTATTCTGCCACCGCCGTGCCAGAATGGAGACGCAGTTATATTCTCACTGCCATTAGGAAGGGAGCTGGAGAAGGAATTTGTGGTGGTGTAAGTTTATCAGTACCTCAAAATGTTTTTCATTTTCATCTTAAATTTTGTACTCAAATGGCAGGATAGTTTCTCCAGCCCATGAAAAATTGTTTCCATTTCAAAGGAGGCAAATTCCTGCCTGGAGCAAATCCACAGCTGCCTAGTGAGGGGAGAAAGCCCTCGTTAAACCTTATGGGGGTTGATAATTGCTTGAAAGGACCACTTTTTTGATGTAGGTCAAATTCTCATTCATCAGACACCGTTTCAGAGCTTGCATCCTGTGTCCTTCCAGGTGCATGTTGAATCTCTTCTACCTAGAAGCCAAGAAAACAGGTGCTGGAGAGGCAGTGTATTGATGTTCATGTGTATCTTGCTCATCCCATAACTATGAATTGTTTTTAAAATGTGTCTTGCCTTGTCTGTGACTTTGATCTCCTTAGGGTGGATAGGGAATCATGTTCAATTCCCATTCACTCAGTAATCACTCTATCAATCTTCTCTGCGAATGTTAGTGGATAAATAGAAATGAACTGTGAAAGTTTGGGGTATGGATTTGGCATTTGAATATGATTTCTGTGCAGTGTAAATAGTTTTGAATTAACTAAAGAATAACAATTGAATGGTCTCATGAGCCTGTTTTTCTGTTCTATTGCCCCATCTTTAAACAACACAGGTAAATATACTGCAGGTTTCAACTGCTCTTTCAGGATCCAGTGTCCCTCAGCGTACTTGGGGGGTTTATTCTTTTTAATCAGAAGTGCTGTTTCAGACAGTTTTAGATCCTGCATCCATATAACTGACAGTGATGTCCTCTTGGTATCCCAAACCTCAGGATTCATGAGTACAGCATGAGGTGTTTTCTTGTAGTATGCTCGTAAAAACACAGGACAAGTCAAAGTGGAGATGCCCAGAGATTCAGCTAATCAGTACATTGTAGCTCATGAGTCTGGTGGCTTCATTCCTGAGGTTTGTGCAAGTGAATATCCAACTGGAAACAGTATGTTTTCCTTTCTTTGTAGTAGAGAAAAAAATCTTTTACAAGGACTGTGTGTGTGTGAATGCAGAGTATATTTACACTATACCAGTGGGAAATAAAGCTTTCCCTATAAATCCTATTACTTCTATAAATGTACTAATACCATGAGTAACAATATTCACAACAGTTTACACGTGGTGTCGCTCTGCAGATACCTGCTGGTATTATATAAATGTGCTAGATGATGACAGCTGATGTAGTACATATTTATATTCCTTCATTTGTAAGAACCCTGCAAAGCACGCTTGTGGACGGATGAAGTAAAGGGCTGGGTTATTAAAAAAAGGGCACAACAGTTGTACCCACAAAACTCAGTGTCGTTAGTGGCAGGCCTGCTGCTGTCTGCTGCGATCCTGCTAGACCACCTGAGCCAGACAGAACTGAGCTTGTAGGTGCTACAGCATGTGTGGCTGCAGGAAGAAAGTGGGAGTGATGTTGCTGTACTGAATGAAGATGGCTTCCTTCAGCTCACATGTCAAGCAGCCATGCAGGTTATTCAAGACCTTGTGCTAGTTTTCATGAGAGCCAGTTACATTAATGCCAAGGTCCTGGCCAACTTCTCACCTGGGAAATGACATTCTCTGATTGCAATATCCTCGTAGTAATAACTCTGCAGTATTTTTCGTGTCCAGTTCTGAACTGTTGCATAGTATTATTGTGTGTGTTAAACATTGACTGCATTGCACCAAAGAAGGAGATATGTATCAGGAGGGTTTGAAATGATCCCTGTTTACACTCAGAACCTACCTCACAGGAGTGGTGTGAGGCTGATTTGTTTGTATCATGTCAGGGCATAACTCACCCCAAAGGCCACTGTTGCCCCAGTGTTTGTAAAATTCTTTGGGATCTTTAGACAAAAAGGCTACAGAAATGGAAAGCACTAGTATGAATGCACTGAAAAGAGGTATTTGTGCACAATTATTCATTTTGTGCTCACAAGTGTGGGATTGTATTTAGTATGATGGATACATGGGCATTTTGGTAGGCATAGTAATTCTGCCTTCCTTGGAAAGCTTAGTCTTAAGTGTTGCATAACATCATATGCATTCTCAACTAGAGCTGGGCAGGTAACGCTTTTCTCATCCCACAAGAGTTTTTGAATATTCAAAAAAACTCTTGGTCCCAATATGGGATGAAAAGTCAAAATCTTTTATCTTTTCTTGAATTGATCATCTGGAAAAAAAATTGAATCAGGGCAAGTGAAACCTGTCATTTCAATTTTGACCCCTATCACTGGTTTAACCCTTTATTAGTATAAGTCAACTAAAATTTCAAAACAAAAAGTTATTTTGGATCCAAATGAAAATTTTGACATGTTAAAACACTTTTAAAACTTTTTTTTAGAAAATGTTTTGAACTGGGAGATTTGTCGAAACTGACCCTCTTTCACGAACAATTTCCATTTTGAGGAATCAGCATTTTCTGATTGAAAAAAGTCTCATTGGAAAATTCCCAACCAGCATGCTTCTTCACCTACACAAATCCAGCCAGGTCCATATGCCGCCAAAAGGCCATTACCATCAGCTGGCTTTTCCATGGCATATGTAATTGAGTGACTTCAGTGCATTACTTCCGGACAAGTAGCCACAGTGCTGAAACCATCCCCACAATTACCACTTGACCTCCCGGCTGGTGGTCCAAGCAGTGGAGTCAAGAGTTGAGTTGAGTGTGGCATAGGAAAATGAACTCCTTTAGAGGAGTCCTGCAGTTCAGGACCAGGCCTCTGAGCAAGGGCAAAGACACGCACCTCCACTGCTTTTGGCAATGCTGGCTTTGTGATCTGCAGAAGCCTGTCAAACTGGCATCTTTTGCCAGCACTAAATGCACTCGCGGAATAGGAAGAATGTGTTGCTTTGAGAGGTCAGTTTTGAACCTTTTGAAGTACTTGAGCAGTTCAGGCTAATGAAGTGTAACTCGGCATGAATGTACAGCCTTGTCCCCTCCACTCCTTTCCTCTGTGAATGGCCCTGTGAGCAGACCTGGCTACGTCTGGGCAAAGCTGGGGCCCCTCGGGATAAATCAGCAACTGGGCAGGATGACAGAATGAAGAGGAGAATTCACCAGGAGAGGCCTTAAGACAAAAATGAGATGAAAATCCCCCAAAGGTTGTTTTGTGGCCATTTTACTGGAAGTTGCAAATGGTTTATCAACCAAATCAACTAAAAGGCAAAAGTGGCCTTTGGGGTGAGTTATGCCCTGACATGATTTGCTAATTGATATGTGACGCCATGCACAGAGGTCAAATCACACGAATATGCAGAAAGCAAAACAGGGTAAACACTGGGCTGCCTCTTGACAGTTATCTTTGCCCTACCGGATACTAACCTTACTCCCTATTAAATTCAAACCAGCTCAGGCATGTATAATGGGTCTGCTACAATGTACCGTAACTTCCAATATTTATGATACCACTCTAATATAAAATTACTGCCAAGAGCTTCTGCACTTAAAGTGAGAACAGGCTGTATAAGGAAAATATGCCAGCTTGTGTTTAAAGCAGTGGACTTTGAATCAGGACTTCTGAAGCGTATTTCCAGCTTTGCCACAGGTTTGTTTTTTAATCTTGTACAAATCAGTTCCTTTCTGTGCAACTCAGTTTCAATCAGTAAAATGGGGATAATTATAGTTAAATATTAACTAATCCGGTCACACATGAAAGCACCAACCAGAATGGGCCCCAGGACTTTATGTACATACAAATTTACAGTAAAAGACCATCCCTGCTTGCCAGAAGCTTAGAATTTAAAATAAAAGACTAAGACTGGTCAAAACATTTCCAGCTTTGCATTTTTTTCTACAAAAACCAGGACAAATAAAATGTTCGGTTTTTTTTTTTTTGACTAGTTGCAGAAAACACCTCACATGTGGATGAAACAAACAAGCAGGTCAGGGTGGGAGACGTAGGAGTAATAAAAATAAACAATTGTCTCATGTCTTAAAGGAATTAATGTCTGTAAATCTCACTGAGATCCTGAGGTCAAAGGTGTTATACTCTGTAAGTGCTAGGTATTGCTGTTAATATTGCAAGCTATTTCGCTGTCCAAAACAGAACAGAGAGTGGTCACCCTTAAAAAGGTAGATGAGGATTAGTTGCTTATTCCATGTATGGTGAAACTGAGGAACAGAGAGGTCAAGTGTCTTGCGCAGCAGGTCAGAGATAGATCTACAGCTAGAACCCAGGAGTCCTGAGTACTATTCCCCTTCTCTAACCAGAGCAAACACTGATTCCTTTGTAAAAATCTTCTCTACAGCCGTACAAGTAGTAAATGCTTGGGTTGTGCCGATTTGCCTGGCATCTTGGGCTCTCATTTAAGTGGGGATAAAAGCAGATCACATGACAGTGTTTCATATGCCCTTTGCACAAGTGTAGATGATGGTGCAACGTACCAGGCAGTGGAGAATCAGGCCCCTTATCTCAGTTCCTTTGAGTCTTCTAATCTGATATGCTGCCATTTAAGCTTGTGAGGGATAGAGATCACGCTATTCTCACTGCAATGCTACGTCTGCTCCTGGTACCAAAATGAGCTTTCCAAGAGAGCCCTCTTTACTTAAGTGTCCCCAAGATGCTCTGAGCGATATTTAAAGAAAATCAATTGGGTGGAAAAGGCAGAGAATGGCCCTTAGCTGCTTTATCCACCTGTGATTTCTAGTGCATCTTGGAGAAGCTACATTTTCCCAACTTGATTGAAAGGCAAAAGTTTGTGGATCCTTAGTAACAATCTCCCCAATTTATAAACAGAAGCCAGGCTGAGAGGCAGGAGTCCCTTCATTTCCTAAGGAAAGTTGGTTTCCGTCTTCAGCCTCAGACAATGTTATGTGGAGTCAGGGGGGTAGGAGTGGGACAGCAGTTGTGCAGTTTATGCATCAAGAGATGACCTAGATCTATCGTAACAAAGAACATTCCAAGAGAAAGCTCTTAGGATAACAACAATAAATAATCCTTGGCACTTCTAACGCATTTCACCTAAAGCTATCAAATGTTAGCTTTTGTACCAGCTGACATTATCATCCCCATTTTATAAATGGGGAAACTGAGGCACACAGGGATGAAGTGAATTACCCAAGGCCACACTGTGAGTCAGTGGCAGAGGTGGGAATGGAACCTAGTTAACTGCTCTAACCCCTTGGTGGCATGGTCTCCTATGGCAAATGGTTCCATTTTAATGCTTGCCTTTAAATGGTCTGCAAATAGGGCTTGAAACCTCACAAAATTAGGTGCTCTCCAGAGATTTTCTTCGGCTTGAAAATGCTGTAAAAGCAGACACCACCTGTTTTCAGCAACTGAAACCAGAAAGCCCAACACACATGAAAATGAAAAGAGGAAAACCAGCCACATTATTTCTGCACTCCAAACTGGTTCCTGGCTGGATTTGGGTTTGGTCTAAAGGATTTTTCATCAGTTTATAATTTAATCTGAGCAAGTTCCCCCTGTCCAACAGCAAACCCCCAAAAAAACTCAAACAAATCTTGGCTAGCTCACAACAGATTATTATTATTTATTATTGATATTGTAGTAACACCTCAGACCCTCAGTCTTGGACCAGAACCCCCCGGTGCTAGGTGCTATACAAACACTGAGCAAAAATTCAGCCTCTGTCCCAAAAAGTTTACAGTCTAAGTCTGATATTTAATTAGGAGTTTCCTCCTGGCTGAAGATCTCTGGGTGCCTGACACAAACGTGCAATCTGAATTAAGTGCCAATCAAAAGGCTTGGAGGCAGAAATATTGGGGAAATAAATGGACTCTTTGCAGTGGGTTCACCCCCTGTCTTAGAAACCAACACAGAACAAACCATATACATGGTGGTAAATTGGCTTTGAACAATACTTTTATAGGTTGGTTTCACCAGCCAGCTTTCTGGTGTTGCAAGTCTCCACTGTATTTCTGTCCATCTTCCTCCCTCGCTGTCCAGAATCAGCCTCCCAGGTTGGCTCTGCAATGGGTTGGATCACAGAAACCCCCAGGGAGCTGCCACCTGATGTGCCAAGACTACTTCTACGTCTGCTCCTGCTTTCTTGTCCAGTCAGCTTAGGACTTCAGTGCCCTGCCTGGTTTGAGCCAGACCCGCTAGCCTGCTGCAAATCCAGACCCAGGTCTGAACCACGTCCCCTAACAGCTGTAGGCTTAGCTGAAAGCAGCTTACAGAAGTGTTCTGGTCTTTGACACTCAAATTCCCAACTTCCAATGGGGCCCAAACCCGGAATAAATCCTTTTTACCCTGTATAAAGTTTATACAGGGTAAACTCATAAATTGTTCGCCCTCTATAACAGTGATGGAGAGATATGTACAGCTGTTTCCCCCCCCCCCAAGTATTAATACATACTCTGGGTTAATTAATGAGTAAAAAGTTATTTTATTAAATACCGAAAGTAGGATTTAAGTGGTTCCAAGTAGTAACAGACAGACCAAAGTGAATTACCAAGCAACATAAAATAAAACACGCCAGTCTAAGTCTAGTACAGTAGTAAAAACTGGATCCAGATAAAATCTCACCCTTACAGATGTTTCAATAAGTTTCTTTCACAGACTGGACGGCTTCCTAGTCTGGGCACAATCCTTTCCCCTGGTAAAGCCCTTGTTCCAGCTCAGGTGGTAGCTAGGGGATTCCTCATAATGTCTGCCACCCCTTGTTCTGTTCCACCCACTTATATCTCTTTTGCATAAGGCGGGAATCCTTTGTCCCACTGGGTTCCCACCCCTCCTTCTCAGTGGAAAAGCACCAGGTTGAAGATGGATTCCAGTTCAGGTGACATGATCACATGTCCTGTGAGACCCCAAGCCTTCATTCTTCCCAGCCTGGCTCACAGGAAGGCCTGCCTGCAAACAGAGCCATCCACAGTCAGTTGTCCTGGCTGCTGGGAGCCATCAAGATTCCAAACCACCATTAATGGGCCACACTTTGCATAACGACAATAGGCCCTCAGTTATATTTCATATTTCTAGTTTCAGATACAAGAGTGATACATTTATACAACTAGGATGACCACGCTCAGTAGATTATAAGCTTTGTAGTGATACCTTACAAGAGACCTTTTGCATGAAGCATATTTTAGTTACATTATATTTACACTCATACTTTTATAAAATCATTTTGAGTGCATCACAGGCTCCTATCCCTAGCAGTGGATTTTCCCTCGTGACACAAGCAGCTGACTATTAAATCGAAAGGGTCTAGTTTACCAGAGTCAAAATCCACTGGAAAAAATACAGTTGGAATAAAACCCCCAAAGCATCACAAATCCTAAATTGCTGCAACCTGTCTTTCTGTCTGTCTTTCAAATTATCAAGGGAAATTTATCAGATGTCAGAGCTTGTTAATTTTGTTGATATTAGGAAAGCAAAAAGCCCAATGGACTGAATGGATTCTGTCTCTGTCCAAAACACCATGGAGTCAGTAGCTCCAGGATGCACTCATTAGTTTTGATTACCCTTCCCTTCCTGCCCTGAGCTAGGCTATTTCTGATGTGTTAGCGCAAGGAGTGATGGGGATGCAGATTGGGCTTGGTGATGAGAAGGTGGGAGTGGGTAAGCAGCCAGTTGATCTGGGATCACAGCAACATTTCTTCTTGGACGAGCTGTGAGAGCGCCAGCGGGAATCAGCTGCAGCATATTTCTCTGTTCTGGGTGAAAGTGAAATGATACATGAGGGTGCCCTTTTTTATTCGGGAAGATGCATTTCTCTCCAAAGAGAAAGGAAGGGAGGGAGCTCTAGGGGGGAGCACACAGCAAACATAAGGAACATTTTGTTGGAGGCTTTGTAAATAATTGAAAGTCCCTCTCAAGATGAAAAATAATAGTGTGATTACTACTTGCTGTATTTCAGTTGGACTAGAGCAGGAGGTGTGATTCAGAGCTATTTTTCCTGTCAGCATAAGGGCAAGAGAATGCAGCTACTTCTGTGTGAGCTCTTCCTATGAGGAAATAATTGCACTGTCTCTAAACTCAGCATTATTTTGCATTTCTGCAAAACCTCCAAAGTTCCCTCTGTCCTATTCACTCTTACTTTTTGTTTGTTTGTTTTTATTTGTATTACAGTAGCATTTTGAGATCCCAACCCCTTTGTGCTGGGTCTGTGCAAACAAAGAATCCAGGAGCTCACTCTCCAGTAACTCCCATTTCATCACATAAGTACAGCTTGATTTTTAGACATGCTGAGCTCCTGTCAAGAATAATCATGGGAGCAGCTGGATCTGAGCTCTGCCCTGCAAAGTTCTCTGATTCTCTAGAGGGTTGGGAATGTTTGTATAAATAAGACGAGGAATTCCTGTAAGGTAGTGATCCACACGTTAGATAGATAACGTTTGATTCACCTCCATCCTTAACCTTCACCTGTTTCCATAGCTGAACACTAACTAAACCATTAAGACACAAAACATTCGGGTAGGTCTTCATTTTTGCAGTTCTTCTTTCCCATCTGGGAGTAGAAACACTACTGTAGCAGGGAAAAAGCTGTTCTCATGACATTTCTGGAAGTGGAAATGCTGGAAAGTTTTAGGAGAAATCCTGTTCCTATGAAATTGGCAATCCTGTTGTTGCATGTTCAAGAAGTTGGGCTGCTTCACATGTGCTTTTCTGAACTGCAGACCTTTTGAGATTCCTCAACCACTACTTTGCCACCATTATTTAAAGGCTTCAGAAGGGTCTGAACATTCTTGTTTCCTCTTTCTTTGCTACCAGTCAACAAAATAATAAATTTTAAAAATACAGTAGTTTACTCTTGTCATTGTACAAAAAATGCTGGCTACCTTTTCACTTTATTTTGCTACACGTTTAATTACCTCATGGGGAAAAAACACTTGGAGGAAAGCTTTTAAAACATTTCCTGGGTATGCTATGGAACAGAACCCACTGCAGAATGCGCCAAAAATATTTTGATGTAACTATCAGTATTTGATAGATGCTCTGACAACTTATGGCTTTTACACCAAATGGAAAGGCAGTCTGGTCCTCTATGCAGAGACAGGGCCGGCTCCAGGCACCAGCGAAGGAAGCAGGTGGCTGGGGCGGCCAATAGAAAGGGGCGGCACTCCATCCGTTATTGAGGCGGCACGTCCGGGTCTTCAGCGGCAATTCAGCGGCGGTCCTTCGTTCCCTCACTTCCGATTCAGCGGCAGCTCAATTGGGGGTTTTTTGGTTTTGTTTTTTCACCACTTGGGGCGGCAAAAAAGCTGGAGCTGGCCCTGTGCAGAGATATGCGTATAAACACTCATCATTGCACAGGCACCCTGAACTGAGTCTCAACTTTCTTCGCTATAGATTTGACGTACTCAAGCCAATACTTATGAAACCTTCAGAGCGATAACCCTGACTTCGGGGGGAAATGTGTGCGCAGCCTCAGCTGGGCATGCCTAGCTCCCACACACAGCAGGGCCAAGAACGAGGGTCTGCGTTTCCAAGTGCCTGGTGACACTAAATGCTTCAGTGACATTGGGATGACCAGCTACCACGTACACACTAGATGGGACTGACGAGGTTGGACATGTTGTTTAAGTTGCCTCATGTTGGGCACCCAAAATCACTAATCGCTGCTGAAAATGAAGGCCAGGGCTCTTTTCTGGGTATAAAACAGGGCTTCTTTCTATAGTTTTCCACTAGATGAAAATTAGTTTCTCCAACCTATCTTAAGAGTGGGTACCTGTAACTTTACAGTAAGGACCTGGAAGGAGGGGTCATTCTCAGAAGAGAAGGCAGTTACAAAAC
The DNA here is from genome assembly GCF_965140295.1 of Lepidochelys olivacea. Lineage (NCBI taxonomy): Eukaryota > Metazoa > Chordata > Testudines > Cheloniidae > Lepidochelys > Lepidochelys olivacea. The sequence continues at coordinate 2,632,051 of NC_140431.1, read as the reverse complement.
AATAGCCTAACAATAAGAGAGAAACAACATTATGATTCTCCATTGCAAAGCACTTTCTAGCAGTGATAAGAATGAACTTACCTTTCGAAGGCAGGTAGCGGAAGCAGCTTCAGTGGAATCTCAAACTGGTGAAATTATTCACTGCTGATAATTACCCAATGAAGTTTAGCTCTGGTTTCTATCTGTGGATTGAACCCAATTTCTATGGATGTATTCATTATTTGTCAGTACGGTTCTGAATATTTTAGGGAAACAATTTTCAGCCTGGGGGTTGTTTGCAAACTGTTCTCTCTGACTGGTCATGGTGTGTTACCAGAGTCCCAATAGAGATTGGCAGTGCTGATCAGAAAGGAAAATCTTACCCTGAGGCAGAGAATTTCTGTAGAACTCCATCAACACTCTCCTGCAGTGATACAGTGAATGAGTGCTCTACCTCAAATTATACATTATTAACTGCTTACTAGACCGTTAGTAGGAAAATGAACTAATCAGAGAAAGAGGCATGCAAAGGAATCAATTTGCTTTCTAATGTATTTTAGTTCTTGAATTTGTGCAGTAATGATTGATGATAGCTGAAAGCTGATTGTTAGACACAGGCACTAATAGGATGGCAATCTGAAGAAGACAAATATAGTCATTATTACATTATGGCCTTAGCACTTGGAAATGCAAATCTGTAGTTTTCGGGGTCAGGGGCTTATTCCAATGCTTTGATTATTTTGAAATGAAACCTGTCAGTCCAGCAAAGTATTCTGGACAAGTCATAGAAAGGTTTTATCCAGTTATCTACCCACAGTTATTCAAGCCAGTATATGGTCCTAAAAATCCAGGGATTCATACCTATGACATGACTGAAAAAAAGAAAGTAATTTAAGGTCAACTTCTATTGCATTTCCCAATAGTAGCCTCCCAGTTCTGGACCAGAAGAATGGCCCTGGGTTATTTCTTCACCGTCTTGTCTGGCCATGCCACAAATTTATTGGTGACCCTCTCTGTGACTGAATCCGTTAACCGTTGGTCAGCAAGACTGGTTGGGGAGTGACGATTGCACAGGGGAGCCCTTGGGATGTGCGTGAACTGACCAAACTCAGTCTAAACAATTGTGCTGCTAAAACCTGTATTTGGAGATTTTTTTTTAACCGTTTATCAAACGTTGTTGTCAGAGTTGCTATAAACACCCTTTTTTTCTTTCCTGCTTCACCGTGCCTTGCTCCTTGTTCTCATTTGCTGCCCTGCTTGTCTCATGAACATTCTGCCCCCTTTTTCCTCTCCAACCCCTTTTCAATGTCCTTTAATTTAAAAAAAAAAATCATTTTGTGGATGAATTGAGCACCCATGAAAAGGAGCAGGCTGAGAGCCCTAAGTTTGGGTCGCTCCGCACAGGAAGGAGCTGGGCAAAGGCATCCACATGTGCAGGAGATAAGTGTCTGTCTACCCTTATGGGAAAGTCCAACAGAATGTTTTAGGGAGGAAAATCACGTCTCTGCGGCCCGCCGCTTCCCGCAGCTCCTATTGGCCAGGAACGGTGAACCGCGGCCACTGGGAACTGCGAGGACTCGTGCCTGTGGACGGTCAATAACAGCAAAATGTCTCGCGGTCCACAGTCTGATTACCCTGATGGGCCGCAGGGTGCTTACCACCGTCCTAGAATATTCTAAGGCAGGGGAATAATTAATCATTTAAACTCTATAGACCTGTTCAAAAAACCTTATACTGTAGAAACTTTGTCAGTTTCTGTCATATTCTATAAGGTGGGTTTTTTCATAAAGCTATCATCTATCTGTCTACCTAAGCTTTTATGCTGTACTAGCCATGGCAGTTTCTTTGCACTCCCAGAATGAGCATCACCATCTATAAAGGCCGACTATTATCCTGTCTTTGAATCTCCTGGCTCTTGCCAATGTAAAATCAGATCTTGATCAGATTTATATCCAGAGCTAATTGAAAAATGACATACATTTTTCTTGACAGTTTTCTTTAAAAACTTCTCTTTTCTTTGAAAAAGTTTTGAAATTCTAAATTATTTTTTTAGCTCTACTTATAAGCAAAAGTTTTAGATAATCATTGAGGGATAAAAGATACCCAGAAGGCTATTCTGGAAACAGATTTGCAAGCTGGCTTCAAGTTCATCTGTATATTGAAGGGCTCTGAGCCATGACTTTGCCTTGAGCCTGAATTAAATACATTTTTAGTTCACAAGAACAAAGCAAGAGCATGTCCTAATGTTGCTCAAAGACCCTCATAAACAATTCCACTAGCACTTGAAACAAAACATCTCTAGTGTGCATTCATAATTGAGCTGAGTGCACAGTATATCATGTTAATTGTATATCATTAAAGGGACATTTATAGAGCTGTAATATGAATATAAGAGATAAATCTAATACTCATACAATTAACTCCCAAATTATTTAAGCACATAATATATTGTGTCATTTCAATGATCAGTCCCACTTTGGTAGTTCAACATAAAACCACTTCCCTTCCTAACCAAATCAGTCTGAGGAAGTGAGCTGTAGCTCACGAAAGCTTATGCTCTAATAAATTGGTTAGTCTCTAAGGTGCCACAAGTCCTCCTTTTCTTTTTGCAAATCAGTCTGGACACTCTCAGGTATGGTTTTAAACAATGACTGTAAATGGTACTGAAATCTTCTCAACCATTTTTATTTAGAAATCCATGGAAACCACACACTTCTCTGTTGACCCACAACATAATTTGTTTTAAATCTAGACCACCGATGATTTAGTTTTGAAAAATACAATTTTGCCAGCAGGATGTTCTTATTGAGGACAAAGGCTTTTGTGGAGTTTCAGGTCACAGGGTTCAAGTGAAACTCATTCCCCACCACTTGACTTGCAAGTTCAAACAGTTCCCAAAACTCAAAGCAAATTTCAACCCCTTTCCTGACATTGGATCTACATTGGCGAGACTCATGCACACAGTGGGAATCTCGTAGCAGAACTGAGGACTGGGCCATCACCACCATATTTCAGAATGTTACTTGCAAAAACCGATATCTCTGTAGGCTCAAGTGCACGCTTGACACTCAGCCACTAGCCTGCAGTTCAGGTTTGGAAGACAACCTGGAGCCAAATCTTTCTCCCCATTTTAATTTTCATTCAAAAATATAATCACTTTATTCCATTTTTTTTAGTCTTTTTTAAGGTTAAAAATAGAGTAGGGGCTAACTACATCTCCACTTTAGCAGAGATAACCCAGGAGTGAATTGGGTCTTGGAATTTAGGTTTTCAGGTTTAATAGGAATGGGATACCAAGTCCTTTTTATACCTAGGTACTTGGGTCAAATCAGATTGGCAGCAACTGAAAATCACCGTCATTTGGCACCTGTTTGGCAGCTTGCATGGAAGTATGGTGGCCTCAGCCCAGTTCCTGGTGGACAAATGTCCCCATCATAAATACCAGCCAGGCCAGTGGGACACAGAGGCTAAATTCTCCTCTTGCCAGTAGCACTATACCTGTTCTGTAGCTATGCAGAAAGGACTCCAGTCTCCAAGGCTGTACCTTGCACTGTTTTCCATACCTGTTGTAGTAGGATGAAGAGCCACAGCAAACAAGTCTACTGCCTGTTGTCTGAAATCTACATCATGCTGGCGAGATTAATTTATGGATTTGGACTTTGAAGCAAGTACCAAAAGTGACTCCTCTTTCCGCTGTTCCCATCAAAAGAAACTTCTTTGCTCCTGCACTAATGCAATGTTTCTTATGCCAGTAATAAATCACTACAGTCTGAGCAGAGCAGCACTTTTGCTGGCCACAGCAAAGGATTCATATTAGAAAAGCAATTCTCCTGGTGATAGAAATGAGAGGTGCTGACATTTCCAAATATGACCGAGATAGCAAATGGATCCCAGGCTGCCTCAAGCCCAGTGTTCAGGGTCCCCATTCATTTCAAACCTTACTGCTCATGCATGCAATACTCCAGACTGAGCTGAGCCACTGGAGAGTGAACCAGAGGATGTGTAGCTTAAGTGCATTTCATCAGGCAATATGCAGCTGGTTATTAAACAGGGTTGCTTTGCTTTGGTGCCTGATCAATTAAAAGTCATCAATATAATTTTTCTCCCACTCTGTTTGGGGCTCTATATTAGTAACTCAAGAACTAAGCCAATGCTGAGGCAATTTCCCCACTGCCTAGTTTGCTCTTCTGCTGTCCTGGTTTTCTATATGCAGTGTTTATTCATCTAGACTCATGTGCACAAGAGTTTTGAATCTTTCATGTAGCCTTGGTAGGTCTGTAATCTGGCTGAAGCAGAAAGATGTCTTTCGTTTGGGAGTGGAGCTGCCCCTGTTCCCATAGTGAAATCTTTCAGTAGGATATTACAAGCCGTGTCAGCTCTCCACACTCCTCTCTGCATTGTCTGCAGCTTGACAACTGCTGACAAGGACATGAGCACCGCGCTTTAGAAGAGGGCAAACAATTCCACTCTGAAAGGAACGCAGGGTGGCATATTCCTGGATTCATATTCATATTCCACAGGAATACTGGGCCCTTAGTTTTTATTACCTATTTTTCAAATGAAGTAACACTGCAAACCTATCCAAGCCACCTTCAAAAGTTAGCATGGTTTAACATTTTAATACTCTCTAGTCTCTCTCAGAAGTAGCAACAGCAGGGTCACTTCTCCTGAAAAGCAAAATCAGCTGTGTCCAGGTATAACTCAGGCAGGAGAGGAGCAAACACCAGAGTCTCAGATCCAAACGACTGGACATTTTGGAAGGATTCTGATTCAAACCCCCAGATTTGAAGCCATCCCAATGGGGTTTGGTCCCAGTTTATTATCATTGTGCAAATGGAGGGGCAGAAAGGATGTAAGGGAACCAGTTATGCCTATCCCCAACGCAGGTTGGCACATGCTTGGGGCTGCTCCATCATGTACCAGTTGGCCAAATGCTGTAAGGGACAACACACCAGCCAAGCACAGGGAAAGCACATCACATTCCACCCAGTCCTGCTAACCATCCCTTGAGCAGGAGGTTGCAGGCATGACCGTGGCCTAGGAGCCAGTTACACCAGCTCTACTCCTCCTGGGAATTCTCCCACACTGGAAGTCTCTGCTCCTTTTGCATCATCCGAGCATGCAAAGGGGGTGGCACGGGGCAGAGGATCTGCCCTATTCTATGTTAGGAGCCTAAAGCATGCTTGCTTTTGTACAAGACACAGACAAAGACATGGTCCCTGCTCCAAGGAGCTTCCATGTTGTCTTGATGGAGAACCCACTGAGTCAATTCCCCCGCGCCTCAGTATGGTTTCTATTACACAAGCACGCATCTAGTGACTTCACTGGTTACTTTCCATTTCCCCCAGTGTAACTAAAAGGAGAATCTGGCCCATCCCAGACATTCATCTTCCAGAGAATTGGGTTTTCAAAAAATAAAACAAAATTAAAAATTAGTCTGACAAATTTGGGGACGGGGGGAGGGAAAATGGGTCCTTTTCAAACCTGGTTTATTTGAAAACCAGGGGTGAGATAGAAACCACTTTGAACTTTTTTGCAGCATCATTTCTCAGTTTGTGATGCGCTCTGTTTGTTAGTATGCATGTCCAGGGGTCAAACACCAGAGCTGGAAATGGTAGTCAGAGGTTGCCCAAATACCTTCTGAGAACAGCTGCTGGAAAGGCTTATGATTATGGGGGCACCCATGAAAACGAGGAACACAGTTTGAACTGCCAGTTAACATCTCCTTGGCTCTGTGTTTAGGACTATTTTGAGAAGCCAAAGGATTATCTTTATATCAATGCAAGGTGTCATTTGTTAAGAAAGGGGAGTGGCTGCTATTGGGTGCAGCTGCTGCAAATTGCGGAGTAGTTTGCATTCACATCCTGCAAGTCAACAAATATACATCCCGGAAACGTTTATTAGGCTGTGGGGGGAAGGGAAAGTCAGACACTGGTTGGGAGTTTATTTTTAAGAGTCATGCTATGTCAGTGATGGCTTCTGAGATCTAGACCTTGTAGGCCTGAGAAATGCACGTTTTTGTAGGCTGCACCTCTCTAGTCTGTCTTCATGTCCAAAAGTTTACACTAAGCCCCCAAAGTCCCCTGGTAGCTTAGCAGAACATCCGAATCTGGGGCTTGCCCTCTCCACCAGACTAAAATTGCCACTGAGGGCGCATGCTGTAAAAAGTTCAGGTGGAATGGGATTTCCCAGGGAGCTGACAGCCGTTAAATGCTACTGACTTTCAGTGAAATTTGGCTTAGCTATCCCTTGTGCCTTTGAACAGCTCCCTCCTGATTATCAGTTCACTCTGTCCTATGGTCAGGTTTTCAGCTTCGCTCCTATTTAGACACCAAAGTGGCCAGATTTTAAAAAGAGGCCAGCAGGTGGGATGCATGTTGGGAGTTCAGGTCTTTAGTAATCTCTCCCCATTCCCTTCCCCCCACAGCCTAATATACGTTTCCGTGATGTATATTTGTTGCCTTGCAGGATGTGAGTGCAGACTACTCCGCAATTTGCAGCAGCTGCACCCAATGGCAGCCTAACAGATGACACCTTGCATTGATATGCAGATAAACCCATTTGTGGGTGCTAAGCACTTGAAAATCCAGCCCTTGGTTAGTTTCTCAAGCTCACATATATGTAGCTGCTTGTTTTGTACATACACAACTCAAAGTTGATATTGTAGACACAGCCATGTGTTTGTCTCTGCTCAATGAGATATGTTCGATGGGATGTACCACACATACTTGGATACATGGCACCCTCTCTAACTGCATATACTGAATGAAGAGTGGGAAGTGAAAAAGTAGGGCTGAATAATTGAATGACATGAAATGACCCAGAAACTAAGCTAACCCCAACCAGTGCAGCAGAAGGATAAAGTCTTGAAAACTTACTGTAACTTGGTTTCCCTCATCCTGGGAATGTTTCCATTTCATACACTTGCTCCCACTGGGTTTTGATTCTGATGGCAATGTCTGCGATTCGGATACACTTCAACAGCCTCAGTGTTACAGACGAGGTGGTATTGCTTTATTAAATGGCTGCTGAATGACATCCTGGCTGAATGGAATATGGAGCTGGCATATTAGCTCTGTGCACAGATACTCAATTGGACTGTTTCGGGATCAGCTTTCCTGTTCTGAAAGCAGGTAGCCATGTTTTTGCAGAGGTTCCCTTTAACTCCCAGAGTACACTCAGAACATCATGTCCACTAGATTACCATGCGGATGAGAAAGAGCAAGAAAAATGTAAGTTTGTCTATTTCTGTGGCTCCCATCCCTGCAGCGTCTCAGCCCTCACAAATGTTAATGAATTCTCCTTGTATTTTCCCCATTTTACAGATGGGGAAATTGAGTCACGGTGCTAAGACGTGACTTGCCCAAGGTCGTGCACACAGTCTGTGGCAGTAGCTGGACTTCAACCTAGTGCTTCTGAGTCCCAGTCTAGTGCTTTGCAGGATCTTTTCTTATTTAATAGGTGGGAGAGAGATCTGAAGGGTTAATTCATAGTCACTAAAAATGATATAAAATTCCATGGGCCAAGATATGATCTTGGTGATTCCATGGCACTCACGGGAATAACTCTGGATTTACCCTGATGTAACTGAGACCATAATTTGGCAATGAAGAAAGAACCAGGGGTTGAATGGCCATGGAGATTAGTCTACCCTACAAGGGGTCTCTAAATGTCTAGAACGAAGTACTTGGGTAAGAGTGGAAGAAGGTAGCATTAGTGCTACCTTTTCTCGGGTAACAAGCAGATGACCTCGGGTCTCCGGGCTGCCAAATCCTGCGCCTTTCATGTGCACTAACTGTAAGCCTAAAGAGAAATATGTATTTTTAAAAGATCTCTCGCGCTTTGCATAGCTAACACTGATACCCTGATACCTTGGCTCCTCTGACAGCCTCGTACCCGTAATCTGGGTCTGTACATTTGGAGAAGTAGACTAAAAGTTTTGCTAGATACAGTACCTGGGAGTCCTCTCTTTTCAGTGCCCTTCCCTGTGGCATGAGCACAGGAAGGAGTGCTTGGAAAGAGCAGCCACTTGTCCTCTGAAAGGGTTTAAATTAAATTGTATAAGCCAGTGGCGTGACCTCAGAAGGCAGGACAAGCTGAAATCACAGCTCCTCGGGTTTCTAATGTATACATGAGGTACTCTTCTGTCCACCCAGCTTCTGCATTCAATCAGCAACAACTTATTTCACAATTCTGTCCTTCTGCATTCTTTTGTGCACTTTCATAGTTAACAAAGGATAACTTGGGAACTTTTCTTTTTGCTGCTGCTGGATACAGATTGGCTACTCATTTCTAGGGAGCAATTTTGGAGAGGTGGGGAAGGAAAGAGTCATAAAAAGATGCACAGACAACTCTCAGAGGAGGAGGAGGTTATTTTCAGCTGTTGATTAGAGAGCCAGTGACTTCCTTTAACCATGGTTAAAATGTACAGACTCCATGTATTTGTGAACACTACCAGAATTGTCACCCAGTTAGATGCCAGATTAAGGGGTTTCTAAGTGCCATGAAAAATGGTACCATAAAGGAAAATAAATGACCTCACTGAAGTGCCCAAAGACTCCCGACTTCATCATCACAAGTCAGTAAAAATGTGGTATTTCCCATGCGGATGGTCCAGTGGTGTTGCAGAAAGTGACTGGGTTTCCTGCTAGTTGATCTTGCTGCTGGGGGTCAAACGCAGGGAGCAGCAACCTCTTGGGATCTTAAGTACAGCAGGGACCTAACCAGACCATAAACCCAAAGTCCCACTCCAATCTCCTCATGGTGCAACCCAGGTACCCTTAATAGGTAATGAATAGGAGGGGGCTGCCTAGACTTTAGGCAGATGGCAAGTCTAGGTACTTAAACCAAGGAACCCACATTAGCCCTTCCCCACTTCGGGGTTGGAAAGAAAGATGATGGTGGTGGTGGTTCAGTTCGTGTCTGCTTGGAAGCTGAAAACCTGATCCCCTCCCATACACGCCAAGTGCCAGCTACCATCCTTAGCTAGTTTGGAGGGAAAGAAGGAAGTTTTGCATTTTTAAAAAATAAATAAATACACTTACTGGTGCCCTTGGAAACTTAAACTGAGATATCAGCCCCAACTGCAGGGATTACTTTCCCCCATCTCTGAAATGAAGCTAGCTGGGAAATGGTTTGTGAACCCTCATGAAAAATTTCAACAAAAATGGGTTTTGTTGAAAATTTTCTTCTATTATTTTCAGGTTTCTGTAATAAACTGAAAACTGCAGTTTTCAGCCAAAAAAAAAATCTCCCTTTTGACAAAAAACGCTGTTTCTCAACAAAATGTTTTCTACCCACTCGAATATAGCTCAACTGCAAAACACAGCACACAGCCGCATGACACACTAAAAGAAGAAATGAAAAGAATGCTCTTTCCAGCTGAAACTTCTCTGGGCATTCTGAGTAGGCAAGATGTAGCCATTAAAGCTAGAATCCAGGAAAGACACAAAGACCAACGTACCTAGTGAAATCAAATTTGTGCTGACCTAGCTTTCATACTTCGTCCAAACGATGGTGTGGCAGATCCTCGGCTGGTATAAATTTTATAGAGTTCCATTGTCTTGCTTTGCTGGCTAACACAAAAGGGATGGGAGATGGCAGACTGCGTTCTATTCCTGACCCTGCCATAGATTTACTGTGTGACCCTGGGCAGCCTCCCTGTTTCACAGGATTATGCTGTTTGTAGAGAAATGCAGCTGGAAGACACTATAGAAAAGTTCAAAGTATGTCTACATTGCAATGAAGTTTTAGTCTTGTAGGTCCAGCAGCATGTCATTCTCCTCGCATTAACATGAGTCTAGTTGGGTTAGTACTGATTCAGAGGGACACGTGCCACAGGAATCCCTAATTGTATTTCCTGCAGAAGACGTGTTGACTGGGCTTGATCTTGCTTTGGCTGTGAGATCTGCCAGTATCACAGCCCAGTATGGTATAGCTGCAGGCTTTCCCACGTGCCATCTACCACTGCTTTTTTAATACACGCTTCTTGCTGTCAGGTCCTTGTTCTTCCATGAGATGCATGTCACAGGAATATAATAGACTTTAAATGGTTGTGTTGCTCCTTATATGCGCCCTAGGCATGTGATTGTGAAATGTCACGGGCTGCTTTTCCCTCTACCTTTCTCTCCTATTGTCTTAAATTCCTGTCAGTGCTGCCGGTTGTTCCACTGCTAAATAGGAGTTACCCCCCCGCCCCCCCCACACTCCTTCTGACGCTCTCCAAACGAACGCCCGCAGCAGCTCAGCTGACAGATTTTCTTCCATTTTGTAGCGTTGCTCCAGAGGGGTCTTCGCTTAGCCTTCTATTTCTCCCGGGGCTCATTGGTGGAAGCTGAGCTTTCACCGAAAGAAAGCAGGGCAGACGCCACGTTACAGAAGGCAAATGAAGAGTGAATCTCTGGGAAATTATGTTAGACACAAACATCATTGTCCCTTCAGTGTTCTGGCTGGTTTTGAATTGTTCCCAATTTCATGTCCAAACTGAGGGAGGAGGTTCTTTCAGAAATGCCAAACAATGTTTAATTCACCCTGTGCATCTCCAGAGGGCTGTGAGGGCCTTATTTCCCCAGGTCTCACCCTCTCAAGTAGCTTGATTTTTAAGCAGTTTTGTCAGAAAGAGATGTAAAAAGCATTCACAATGTTAGGAAAGCAACAAGCCAACCACTATTTGTCTGTTCAGCTTTATTATCTCCCTTCTAACAAATGGGGAACTGAGACCCAGAGATACTAAGGGCCAGATTTTTAAAGCTATTTAGCTGCCTACCAAGGCAGATAGGTGCCTAGAGGGATTTTCAAAACCACCTAGGAGTTAGATGCTTTTGAAAAAACCCCTAGGCACGTGTCTGCATCTTCAGGTGCCTAAATAACTTTGAAAATCTGGCCCTACGTGACTTGCCCACGGTCACACAGGAGATATGTGGGAACTGAACCCAGAATCGTCTGCCTTCGCCACCAGATCATCCTTCTTCAGTAATATTTCCATACACACATGACTGAGAATATTTTCACAGTAGAAAATAAGTGGCCCTGAGAGAGGGAAAGACCTAAGTTTTATCTAAGTTTGTTCCAAAATAAATTAATTTTTAATGCCAGTTTTTCCAGAGTTATGAAAAGAACAGTGGAAATCTCTTTTTTAACCAAATCACTTTTATTAAAATTAATCATGGCCTGAAGCACTTAATTAAAACGAAGGTGCTTTCCTCCCCAGGTGTATTTCAGCAAACTAAATAAATTTTTTTTTTTCAAACAAAAGGGAAACCATGCTAAGAGGTGCAGCTGGAAATGAGAATTAGTCATTGGCTGCTGTGAAATAGTCACATTCTCATAAAGCATACCAGGGGGAGAAGATAGATTAGAACCTATTTGAGTGGAGAATGTGCAGGTGAATGGAAGTTTCTCAAAGCAATCAGAATTCAAGGTCAACATTGAAAATGCCCCTTTGAATGCAAAGAGTATGTTGAAGGCTGCAAGCATGGACATCAGCAACAAGGGATCCCTTGTCACAGGAAACAGCATGGTGGCATGCCAGTGAAATTTCTATAGCCTTTGTGACAGCTGATCAGGAAGAGCATTGTGTATAGAACACATTTCCTTCCCCTTGCCAATGTGCTGAAGTGCTGTAGGAAGGAAGTTCTGTCTCCACGGCCTATTGATTCCCTGAACTCTTAGCTGAAACTCCTGTGCAAGGGTTAATCGGTGCCAATTCTAATAGTGGTTTTGTGTTGGGGCATGCTTGTCCTGTAGGAACTGAACTGAGCTCCCCCTGCTTCAAAACTCAGAGCAATGTAATTGGGCTGCGTGGCCATCTGACAGCACAGCCCATTTCCACTACACACAGCCGTGCATCCACTGGAGGTGAGATGGGAGTCCAGCCCAAGATGGACTGTGCATGCAGTGCAAGGGAGATGGTGTGAGTACAGAGCTGCTGTTCAGCATGGCACATGGCACACTAGCCCCACTTGTGCCTGCTTCGTCCTTATCTACCATGACATTAAGTCTGGTAATTACGGTACGGCTGACCTTCAGCATTCCTGCACGAGCCCTTGTCCTTGCTGCTGCCACTGGCTTCCTTGGCTTGCAGGAGGCAGAGAGATGGTGACGGATGGTCTCAAAAGAGAATCTAACACTTTTGAAATCTCGAGCCGTGCATAGTCGAGTAATGCCCTCTGCAGCAGCCTGGGGATTTGCTTTATTTTATTTTTTTTCTGGGTATGTTTGTTCTGTACCTAATCTTTGTCTGCAAGAAAGTTTTGTCTTCTCAGCTCCTTAGCACCAGAGACACAAACTTGGGTTTCCCTGCAGTGGAACTTGTCTGGGTACCAACTGAATATCCGCTTTTCATCACCAATCCCTTACCAAGCCTCCCTTACGTCTAAGGCTATGTCTACACTGGCACTTGTCACGGCAAAACTTTTGTCTTTCAGGGTTGTCGTTTTTTAACACCTCTGAAAGACAAAAGTTTTGTCCTTCACTTGCCAGTGTAGACATATTCTCCGAGGTGTTAACCACCCCCCTTCCTCTGAAAAACAAAAGTTTTGCCACACAAGTGCCAGTGTGAACAGTACGTTGTCGGCAGGAGCACTCTCCTGCGGACAACACAAACGCTGCTCGTTGGGGGTGCAAGTTTTTTGACAGCAAGAGAGCCGACAAACAGTGGCTACGCTGCGCAACTTTTAGCGGCACGGCTGTAGTGACACAGCTGTGTAGTGTAGACGGACCCTAAATCAAAGGCTTTTATTATTTATCCTGCATTGTGCTAGGCCTTGAGCACATCTGTGAGAAAGAAACAGTCCCTGTCCTAAAGAGCATACAGTCTAAACAGAGGCCCAGAGAGAAGAGGTGGCTACAACAAAGAGATTGGGAAATACAAGTTAGCTGTGAGGCAATTGTGATTAGCAAAATAATCTCATTCCTTGCCCACTGATCTTGCTGTTTGTTCATGAAAAGCCCATTGGATGTCAAAGGGTGGCTCAATTGAGTGCAAAATGAGGCAGACTATTTGGAACCAGCATGGCATGACCTTATAGGCACAGCATGGAAATAACAAAAAATATTTTGAGGACAATAATTCTATGCAGTGCAGGTTTCCCAGCACTTTGGGATCTGTTGGAAGCAAAGGAGAAATAGCAATGCACAATATTATTGTAGCTGAGTGACTGCAGTTAGTTTCTCTTTGGATGAGACGCATGAGTCAAGTGTATCTTTCCCTCCCCCCCAACAGGAACGTTTAGGGCTAAATATGCACTCTGGAATGGGTGGCAAAGTTGACAGAATTGTATTTGCAGTTCCCATGGAGCAGGGGGAGAGAAAAAGGGGTGATCCTCCACGGTGACCCCAATTTAGGCTTCAAATGAGAGAAAATCCTCTCTCTTTAAAGAGTGTGCTGTCTTTAGCGAGGACTGATTCTTCTCTCACTTCCACTGGCGCAAATCAGGAACAGCTCCACGGGTATGAACAGGGTGACATTAGCGGGAGAGGAGAATTGGGCCTTCCGTTTGTGTGACAGTGTGTGTCTATTTATAACTGAATGTGTGTTACCTGTCAAAGGACAGCTCAGGAACCGGTTTCAGTCCAGCCAGAACCAATTGCTTGGATGCCTCAAAGCAGCCCCCCATGGCGTTCTCATTGCAACGGCCAGTCAGCTGTCTCCTGAACACGTGGTGCTTGCGGTGTGTCCCACAATCCCAACCCTGACCTTTGCTTTTAGCAAGCGGAGAGAAGAGTACCACCCTGAGCATCGTGGGCTGGGCTGCCACAGCGAATCTCCTGCCTCAGAGGGTCCGTCCACCCAACAAGCAGCAGCAAGAAGAAGAGCCCCGGTCTACAGACTCAGGCTCACAGGGCTCACGCTATGGTGCTAAAAGTATCTGTATAGACTCTGCAGCTCAGGCTCTGAAGCCCACCCTTACTCCCTAGGCTTCAGAGTCTGCTCCAGCCCCAGCTGCAACATTGCTATTTACAGCGTGAGCCTGAGCCTGTAGACCTGGGTTCTGAGCCACGCTCCTGTGGGCTGTGTAGACATAGCCCAGGAGGCTTTGCTAGAGGCTGGGCTGTCCATGCTGGCAAACAGAAGTGCTCAGATTTGTGTCTGCAATTCATTTGGTGTCAAAAATCATGGCCACCAAAGGAAGCCAGGCCCAGGAACAACTGAAAATAGTTTCTTCAAGATCCCAGGGCTCTTTTTGTAAGAATAGACAATTGCTACTTTGTGTCTGGTTCAGAAGGGTTCAGGTTGGATGCTCCCCTGTGGTGGCTGCATTGTACAGCTGCTGTGTCTGGATAGTTTATCATATGCTTTCTCCTGGACAGAGCTGCACTCATTTGACTCACGGCACTGGCTGGCAACACCCAGCGCAGCCTGTCACAGGATGAAAAAGTGTGATTTGTGTCCTGATTGCACAGAGACATGGGTGCAGACAGATGGACGGACATATTGTCCACATGCAAACGCATTCAGGGCTGGTATCAGTCTCATGAGGAGGTGCCTCCTCCATGGCTAACATTTTGCATCCAATCAAACACAAAGAAAACAAATGTGTTTGAAGACAAGAATGTGAAAAATAAATAAGCAGCCACGTGTATGATTCAGATCAGAGCCAAGATGTCTGCCTAGGGAGAGGACTAATGAAAAATGGAACAAAGAATACCTCGCAGCTGAGCTAGGGCAGATAATTTCCAATCTGTTCAGGTTATCTAGCAATGACTAGGGGAGGGAATCAGAGGGAGAGCAATCAGATTTGTCATTGTGACAATTTGCACTGCACTTTGAACTTAGAATCCCCTGTCAAGACTTGGCAGCATCTTGGCAGCTAGGGACGGACTCCGGACAGTCAGCCCCCTCCCCCAACAATTCTATTAGGGCCACACAGATAAGTGACGTGGTAATGAACATCCTGTGGGCAGTTACAAGGCCAGGCCTGAGCAGAGGGGAAGGGGTGTTTGTTTCTCTGTTTTTGAAGCAGAGGGGAAAGCGCTGTTTTTTTTCCCTAAAGGGACAGAACACCGCCAGCACGCTCCTTTCACAGCAGGTTGGAGATACATGACCAGTAAAGCACAAACCAGTCTCTGTACGCTCAAGGGCCATTTTTTTAAAATAAATTGTTTCCTGCTCTAGGATTCAGTAGTTTCCAGAAGAAACTGCCCTTGAGCAGAGCCAAGATTTTAAGAGCATAAACCCTTTCTCCGAAGCCCCATAAATTCATCTGAAATTTGCTGTTGCCTTTTTGGCTACAGTGTTGCGACTGGAGTGGTTCTAGAGAATGCATGTGATGTGACTGTGGACTCAGTTCCTTTCCGACCCAAGTGGTGGATCTCCAGAGCACGCAGTTGCAGAATATACGATAGACACATGAGATCTGCCTGAGCTGTCTCATTTGGAAGAATTGTAGCCTTGGATTGCAAGGTGGCATGGGTGAATCATGAGGTCCCTTCCAGTTTCACTGAGGGATTGATTTCATTCTGTCTGCAGCTCTTTTGAGAGGATGCATTTAGACCAGTATACTGTTGTGTTCATACATGTCAGCAAATGGAAAAGTACATGACACACTGGAAGTACAGCTGTATCTTCATGTACATCATGTATCTTAAGCACTCCATGGCTCACTTGTGGTACGTACGTTGTATCTGAGCACCAGCTTGCCTCAGGTGTGTCGTACTCTTTTCACTTTGCTGACAGGCTTGAAGCATGACACCAAATGCCATAGTCTCTCCAACTTCCTGGAGTCAAACCTCATGGTAACGGTAAAGATGACTTGACACAGGAGCTCCTGCGGGAGTTACAGGATCTTTGCCTGTGTGGTGGAGAGAACTGGGTGGGATCATCCATCATGGAAACAGGCATATGGATTAATCACTGTGACCTGGGCACAAAAACAAATAAATGTGGTTTGGACTACGTCATCCGTGTTTAGGGTGACATTTCCCTGTGTATGGTCGGGGGAGTGGGTAGCTGCGAGCAATGTCCATGTTTAAAGAGGGTAAAATTTAGCCAAAAAAAGACCCAAACGTTAAAATAACTGCATGTGCAGTAGCACACTATGGAGCTGGATGCAAAAACTGGGCAGCTGTGTAGGCAAACATGGGGCTGGGCGCATACATGGGCTTTTTCACATGCAGATTTGGTGTTTAACTCCCCAAACCCCCTCTCCCTCCCCCCCACAGTTCATCAGTAGGGGGTTGAATTCAAGACCTTAAGGAACAAAGCATAAAGTATGACTTCCTCTAAACTCTCCATTAACTAGTAGCAGGTGGGAATGGGTGACAGGCAATAGATCACTTGATGATTAACTGTTCTGCTCATTCCCTCTGAAACACCTGGCACTGGCTGCTGTGGAAAGACAGGGTACTGGGCTAGACAGACCTTTGGTATAGCCGTTCTTTTGTCCAGTAGAAATCTGATATCTTCTATGTCGATGAGCCACGAGAGGGGGATGTGATATATTATGCAAACGTGTAACATCTGCAAGTGAAGATCCAGTAAATGCATGAACAAATTAGGTATGCAATTTTGCAAATCAGGCTCTTACAGTTTCCTCTTACACATATGTAGTCATATCCTAGTCATTAATTAGGAAAAATCCTCCTTGAAGTTATAGGGTAGTTTGCTTGAGTAAGGACTGCAAGTCAGTCCCAGAACTGGTCACACCCTAAAGAAAAGTGAGAGGTTCTAGTGCAGCAATTCTTCTTTCCCTGCAACTCCTGCCAGTGAAATGCCAGCAGAATATGCAAAATCCTATACCAAAGCACTCGCTCCCATGGCAGGCTGCATGTGCAGCTATGAATGCCGAATTAAACTTTGTTTACCATTTTGAATTAGTGAGTTAATGAATATCATATCTCTGAGGCATCCATCTTGGTCAAGTACATTGTGCCTCACAGCTGTTGTTTTTGTCTGGATTAGGTTTGCTCCAGTTTGTATGAAGATGTCTACAAAGTAATAAACCCAACACTTATCTGAGTCTAAAAAATTATAAAATTTTTATTAGCTTCCAAGAAATTGGGTTTTCTCCTTTTTGCCTTGGCAATAAAAGTTGATTTGTTCTACAGCTCCCTGATAGAATATTTGGGCGCCAGCATTTACTTAAATCTAATGACTCTTCTTAAAAGACATTAAGGTTCTCTCCTGAGTGCAAATTCATCAGGTCTTTTGAAATTACGTGCTGATTACTTGGGTTTTAAATGTGATCACACCTCTCCTATTAAATTTTACCTGCATAAACAATTCCAGTGTATCCTCATACTGCTGCATGGTTATTTATATCCACTTTATTAAGGTTATTTTCTCAGCAATGGTGTTGCTTCTAAATCTGCCTGGATTTATTTAGTGCCAAGTAGCATAGAATTCAGTATGTCATTGCAGAAGCATTGCTTTCTCTGTCTGTCTCCCGCCGCCTGGCTTTATTTAGTGCTGTGAGTGATAACAGGGAGCAAAGAGACACTAGATGGACTTTCTTCTGAGAGAGCTTTCAGCCACCATTTGCTCTATTAATATTTTTTCCCCGGAACACCTTACATTCCTTGGTAAGAGGCAACATAGCCACGTTCACAGTATATGTCCATTCTTCTGATTTACTTGCAATAATATGTTGATTTCTAGACCAGCTCATGGCCCCACCGACTATCGTCATCATAATTAGCCGTATTACGTTAGTGCCCTGGGCCCCAACGGAGATCAGGCCCCATTGGGTTAGGCAAGTGTATAGTATGAGACAGTCCTTGCCCTGAAGGCTGAACAATACAAACAAACCAGGTTGGGAGGCGCAGACATGGTAAGTGACTTGCCCAAGGTCACCCAGCAGGTCAATGGCTGAGGCAGGAACAAAACCCAAGTCTCCTAGTCCTGTGACCTATGTACCAGACCATGCTGCCTCTCATGCTGGTGGAGGACATTACCCTCCTGTGAGATTGGCTGCATCTCTAAAAACACTTGGGGATGCAGATCCACTCCTGAGGATGTTACTCAGCAAGGGGTGTTTTGCCTGACAAAGTCTTCTAGCTAGAAATGGTAGATGATTTATTATAATTATGAGGAGTACATGTAAATGTATTCCTTGACACACTGCTGGACAACTGGAAGTAGCCTGCATAACATCAGATAGAATTCCTGACCTCCTGTTATTTCAGTGGGGGGGTTTAGTGCCCAGGAATATTGTTTTGTTCCATAAGCGGTTGTTACAAACTGTGTTTGCTATGCAAAGATGTGGGCTCACCAAACAAAATGTGGAATGCTGTTACTCCCTTAACTTCAGCTGTGGTCAGACAAGTAAAAAAGAGAAATGTGAGCAATTCAATTTATAATAGCACTAGCCTAGGACTTGGGACACTTGGGGTCAACTCCCTGCTCTGCAGCAGACTCCCTGCGTGACCAGCGTGACATGGCAGATAGTGCCGGCATGCTGGATAGCAGTGGGGTGCAGTACAAAATGTGAGACTGAGCTCCACTGTTTGTTGTTGTGACTTCAGCCCAAATGCCTGCCCCCGTTGTGCTGAACTGGCCATGAAACAGGAACCACAGTGAGCATCGAAGGTTGCACTTCTGCCTTTTTGCGCCTCTCTGACCTGATTGGACCATGTTAAATTAACCGGGCTTTCTCCGCAAGGGCCCTTCAGCTTTGGAATTCACTCCCACTTTGGTCTGAAATAGACCAAGTTTGCTGACTTCTAGAATAATCTGCAAAGCAATTGGTTTTTACTAGATCTTTTGGGGAGAGGTGTGTTGCGTGAGGGATAGTCGTTCAGGAGTTGGGGGGCGTATTCGTTAATTCTTTTGATCTAAGGGTTGGCTAGCTGTGGCTGACATGATGAGATTTGATCTTGTTATGCTCTGTTACTTTAAAGGAATGTCATAAATCTAAATAAATATATATTGAGATGACATGACAAGTTCAGCAGGTCTGCGCACTCTCTCTCTCTCTCTCTCATTTGTCATCTTAGGACATGAGAAAGGGGTGTCAGTCCCTAAGATGCTACTTTCCAGTAGCCTCACTCTCTTTTGCCTTTTGTGTGTGTTGTGATTTTTGGAATACTGGTAAATATGCCTCATCAGTATGGAGTTCTCAGGGAGATAAGCAGAGCACTCAAGGCAAAAATACCTATATAAAGAGTCTCCTTTTTTTCCTTCCAGCTGGTTTGCATTATGATCTGACCATTGTAGGGCTTAAGAAAATTGAAGTTGAAGAACTAATTTGACGCTGTGCTGTGTGACACTGGGAAAGCAGATGGCTCAGTGGATCAGACCAATGATCCATCTAGCCCAGTGTCTTGCTTCTAGAAGGGGTCAGCACATGCTGGTCCGAAAACCTAAATCTCAGGAAAATAAGAAACGCAATACGATATGGGGAAAGTCGGGCACGTTCCTGGGGAGGCTTTTCAACCCTAAAACAAAGACATTTTCAGGTTGCTTTTTTTTTTTTTTAATTTCTCACCAGTGGAGATATCCAAGAATGAAAACTCAGCCACATAAATACTGAAAGGGCAATAATATGAAGGAGGGAGGAGCATTGTTACCCATGGGACAAGTCACTGGAGTTCAGTAAAGAACATAGGGAATTAACATGGAAAAAACATATTTATATGGGAGGTCTTCCTTGGACGTGCAGAATGGCCAGAACAGGGAAGAGTGTGTCTACCTGGGTGATTCGGGTAGAGTCACTAGGGATGCACAGGGTGAGGTTAAGTGCAGCCTCTTTCCTGGTATATGTGGAGGATGATTGAGGTGGTCTCTTCCAAGCTGATAAAACACCGATGATTTGCTCTGTGGCTGAGATGGTCTCAAAAAGCAGATCAAAGTAAATAGTTGCTTAAAAGGACAAGCAATTAACCCCCGATGGGCAATGGGCAGAGGTGGAGATTCTCTGCCACCAGGAGAGATCAAGTGTCACCATAGCATTTCTAGGGGAGAACCTCTGAGAAGACGGGGCGTGAGATGATGGAGCAGAGCTGGAGTAAACTCTGAGCCCTTGAGTACGGCTGCTCGCATGTGCTGGATAGGCAGAGGGGGTTCTGCAAGGGTCTGCTGGTAGTAGCCTTGGGGCAATGAAGGAAAGACAATGGGGTTAATTCTTGTTTCACCTGAATCAGGAGTAACTCCAGTGAACTCCAGTGCAGGTAGGTGCAGTGAGGGGTAGGCCAGGCGAGGACCGAGGAAGGTAGACAAACCGTTACGCGGTGTGCAGCCAAGGTGGGCCGCTATAGGAGCACTGTGGCCGGAGCAGCCTGGGTAATGTGGATAAAAGGGGTTCCTTTCTCAGCACTTCTGCTGACAGTGTGTGTCTGGGGATCTTATTTCACCCCTGGTGCGTGAAGGAGCAGGTATCTGCAGCTGGATAAGGGCTGCAAATTCATGTTGCAAACAGCGGGGACCCTGCTGCAAACCTGTGGCCCCAGATCCACAGGCTGCAGGATAGAAAGAGACATTTGCATCAGAGGAACGAACGTGTGTTCTCTATCTGCCAACATGAAACTGTTGGCACCACATTACCTTGGATTCGGGAGGGGTGAATTTGAAGACATTGCCCCATTCCTCTGGCATGGGGGATGGGTTTGAGGGGAGATAAAAAATTATACAGCATATCAGACCAGGATACCTGGTGGTTTATTTTACTTTTTTTAATGAACACTTCCTTGAAGCCAGTTAAAATTAATAATATCTTTTTCTCTCCCCTCCGATGGGTGGTGGTCTGTATATAAATTAGCTCTTAAATGAGTGGCTCCTCCCTGGATAAAAGCCATGATTACAAACAGTGTGTTGCTTAGCACTTGTTGCTAAGCTACAGGAGAGCAAAGGTGCCTTTGGCTGCGCAGCACTCTTCCTAGCATGGCAGGTTACGCAGATGTTGTATTAAGAAAAATGATCTGGAGTTGGGATTGGCTGGAATTATTGCCATGATGTATTTTTCCCTTCAGCTAAATATAAACTAGTTTTCTACACTTCCCAGACTACCCCGAATTGGAAGGGGAGGAACTGAGAGCAGAGGGAGCTGTGTCAAATACAATGGATGTGACCTTGCTTATTTTCATCTTTTCTTTTTTGTTCCCTGATAAACCAGACACTTACCTCTACTTATTGTAGTACGAGTAATTTATGGAGGGTGCTTAGGGTGCTACAGTCCGTTTCCCCACCCCACCCCTGGAGTGATGTGTAACTCAGTTGACATATATACATACATAGGGCATTAGAATGTCTTTGCTTCTTCATGATGGATAAGCCAATGAGGAACACGTGGTTGCTGGGTCAAGTACACTAAATGCCAAGAGAAGAGACATGCTAGTGAAATAGGAATTCTGCTGGATCCAACCGCAAGTGAATTGTATGCAGACGCATGTTGGAGCCAACTAGATTATCCTGTCGTTTTGAGCAGAGTTCAGCCCTGCGCAGACAGACGGCACAAAGCACATGCCCCACGTAAGCCCCTTGGAGTCCTCAGGGTAAAATTGATCCTTTGTGCTCAATCTTTGTAGCACATGCACTGCGTGCCTCGGGTAGCACGTGACCAAGATTCATCCCCGAGTTTGGTCTCTACACCCAGTGAACCAGCTTGAGAGGAGAGAGGAACATCAGCTGAGGCATGTTTTCTGTACCTCCCTCTGCCCCCGGCACTGCTACATCCCATTGCGTCAGTGTAGGGACAAATAGGGACAAATTAATATTCAACTGGAGCATTAAGGGTACCTGTACCGGCCTGGAGGCGGGGGGCGGGGTGCTGAGACAGATACCAACACCCCTAGGTCGAGTCCCTGGAGAGGCTGGTGTAAGGGGGTTTTTTAGCACTAAGATTGGAATGCTTACGCTCTTTGGAATGGAAGATTTAGATCCCAGCAGGACTCACTCAGCCATTCAACCTTCAGCTGTAGATAAATTGAGCTTGGACACAATAAACTGCATGGAGTAATCAGGTTTGCCCAGAGCTATGAGTTGGACACTGAAGATGCAGTGTAAGAGCTGGGGGACACCCTGACGTGGTTGACCAAACACCTCCCTTCCCAGCAGTTCTGTGCGCTGGCTGGGATGCTCCATCACCACGGTGGCTGCATTTCATTGATACTTAATGAAGCACCTTGGGATGAAAGGTGCTCTGTGTAAACGTCTCCACTGACTGAAGGAAACAGCCCCTGGACTCATCAGTTCAGAGGAGGAAGATGTGTGTCCCCTGATGGATTCGCTCTTTGGGCCATTTCATCTAGAGCTCACACGGTTGGCTAAAATATTTCTCCAAAGGAGTGTCTCGTGCCTTCCAAGGAAAGGGAAGATACAGGGTGTATTATGGCCAGTATGAGATCCAGTCCTGTGGCTACAAAACCAGAGAGCATTTGTGAACATACACACTGGAGAAAACCCCACGATGAAACTCTCACTAGCCCTGGGTTTGAACTTTAATCTAGAGTAAGTGTCAGCCTCGTTCTCCCCCAACTGGTCCCCGGATCCTGCCTTACTATCTAACACCTCTAAGCTATGGAAAGAGAGACTTCCGGCTGAGCGTAGCCTCTAGATGCTCAGGGCCTGCCCCCTCCCACTGTAATTAGGAGTTTTGCCCAGTTGCCCTTGGCTGCAGCAGGCACAGGCCCTACGCCAGGAAGAGGTTCTTTTACAGCTCAGTCTGTTGTTTGTACACTGCTTGCAAAAAACTAATAGTAACGTTTTGAGCTCAAACAGCCCTCTATGGGCCTCCTCCTGAACTGGTGAATTTGGTTTTGCCGGTTTTGCCATGGACTTCAGTGATCAGGGCCCAAATATCTGCAAAGCTCTGTATAAACATTAACTAACTAAACCTCACTCTGCCCAGGGGAAGTTGTTGAGTATTATCCCCAGTTTAGAGATGAGGAAACTGAGGCACAAACAGAGTTTTTTGAGTGACCTGCCTAGGTTGCACAAGAAGCTGCTGGCAGAGCTGAGAATAAAACCCAGGGCTTCCAATCATGTGCCTTAGGCCACCAGACCACGTTTGGCTTTCTTAGGGCCTAAACCTGCAATCTGAAACAATCCCGCAGTGGAATTTAGGAGTGAAGGTTCAGATCCTTAAGAGGAAGGGACGTCGGGGAAAATGTTCTTCAATATATTTCATGTGATTAGTAAGTTTCTGTTGAGTTCCAGACCTAGGCATGCACAATGGAAAGACAGGCCTTGCCTCAAAGAGCCCACAGTCTAAGTACCATGGTCAGTCCCTGGGGACGGGCAGAGAACACTTTGTGTTGCTCTCAGGCTACCCGCTATAGCCAATGCCCAAAGGGAGGGGGATGGTCTTTCTGGAGGGGGGGCTTTTTCCAAGTATGCACAACATGCAGAGCTTTGGAGGGGGCATAGAGAAAAGAAAATATGACAAACTGAGGCCTCTGGGATGGCTCTTCTCCTAGCCTCTTTGGCTGATGCATTAGTACTAGCATTGTAAACAGAAATGGCCCTTCATTGTCTGGGGGCGAGAGAGAAATCAGTGATACTTTAAATCAATAATGCAACAAGAATTACCAGGAGAGGAAGAGATGATTAACAAATGAACTGAACATCAGACACTGTGACTCTCTCTCTACCTAAATCGAACGGCCTGGCTCTGCATGGTTATTTTGCGGGGGGAGTTCCAGCTTTATAACAAGAAAAAAAACAATGAAGTGCTTCTGCTGTAATGGGGTCCCTGCTGCCTGGAAGAGGACCCTGCCCTACGTATGGAAATAACTTTAACACCCAGAAAGTGGGGCTGGGGCAGTGGCGGGGGGGTGGTTCAAAAAGAGCCTGGCACATGAATAGCTATCACTAGTTTTCTGTATTGTGACTAAGGCAACTGGCCATCTGAACCACTTATTTTCCCCCTAAAGGCTTTCATGTCATTGCCTATAATGTGGTGGTGGTTGTTTTCCTCTCAGCAGGTAAATTTCTCTCCATGTTCTCAGAATTGAATCACTCTCACAGAATCACAGAGGCAATGCAGGCCAATGGGTAGGGCACTTGCACTGGGAGCTCAAGAGACCTGAGTGCTGTTCCCTGGTTTGCTGTGTGAGCTTGGCCAAGTTGCTTTGCCTCTTCGTGACTCAGTTTCTCCATCCGTAAAATGAGGAGTTTGATACTTATCTTCCCTTTGCAAAGTGCTTTGAGATCTCATGGATAAACAGCACTACAGCAGAGCTAAATATTGTTCCAGAACCTGGGCTTCTCCAACTCCCTCTCCCTGCCTATGCAACATTGTTCCTTAGTAATCATATTGAAGCAAAATTACTGGAGCCAATATCTGCAGTTCACCAATGGGAGGGAGATGCCCGCAGCTCCATGTCTGATTGTAAATGCCACTACAGTGCTGGAGCTGCAAGGCTGAGGCATGGAGCTCTCAGATCCCCATCTATGGGAAAAGCTAGCCCAGGCCAGTTTCATTTACATGACTTAGTATGTTCCATACTCATAGTTCCACATATCCTGTGTGGCTGCTTTACTTGGAATGTATCTGTGTTCTGACTGTACAAATCTCAATGGATTGCGATTGCAACTGTATTCCTGAAAGGGCCTGGGCGCCGAGTGTGAAGAGTGTCACTGCTTTCTGGAAAAAGAACAGGAGGACTTGTGGCACCTTAGAGACTAACAAATTTATTTGAGCATAAGCTTTCGTGAGCTACAGCTCACTCCATCGGATGCATCCAGCTTTCTGGGTGAGCTTAGACCACTAGAGTCTGTCTTTTAAAAATATGTGGGGGGAAGCTACTAGGTCAGAAGAAGCTTAAGGATGAATTTGTATGCTCAGACGCGTACTGGGGAAATGAATATGAAGCTCATGTTGGTGCTTCCTTCCTTGGCAGGCATGTGCAGGATGAATCTTGTTAAGATGACAATAAACGAAGGTTTTACACCATTCACTGAAGGAAACAGCCCCTGGAGTCGTCATCAAACCTGAGAAACGCACCTGGCTAGAGCTAGATGAACATAAGAGACACAGCCTCAGGACAGGTAGGATTCCAGATGCACAGAGTGCAGACAAGCGGACATGTTTCTGGCCTGCTGGTTTAGCAGGCTTAACCCCCAGTTCCACTGCGTGGCTGCAGCTTTCTCCTTCCCATCAATTGGAAAGAAAACTGTGAGCTATATAATGCTCTGACTGCACCAACAACAGCAATGTGTAGTGTCCTGGCTTGTGCGTGTGCAGAACTGCTTTCTCACGGACGGGGTGCATGCACGTATGAGTGTAGGTGCACAATACTGCCTGTGTGTATTAGGGCTGCCAGTTTTGGTTGGACGTATTCCTGGAGGTTTCATCACATGACATAATCTTTACTTAAAGATTAATCTTTAATTCTTGGAGACTCCAGGAGAATCCTAACCTATATGTTCAGGGACAGGGTACATTGAACTATTTTGAGGGGGCAGGAGCATGTATCTGTCGCTTCCTATAGACCCCACACACACACACCAAAAATCATCCCTGATACTAACAGAGGGTTTGTCTCTGCTCAGATAGAAGTGTTGTTTTACTGTTGAGTACAGCATTTGTTCCTGGGTTAATGCCTGTTGTGGAAAGGAACCAAGGGAATTCGCATGTAGCTGGTGGCTGTGATGTTTTGGGGTCACCCAGACTGGCAAGGGGTTCTGTCACTGCCTGTCTTATAACTTTGGGTGCCTTAACGCCATGCTGCTCTGGCTCAGATCCTGGCACCCAGAGCCAGCCCACAAGCATAAAGGTCTCACCCTGGCTTCCCACCAGCCTCATTACTCCTCATAGGGTATCCCAAGAGCCCTTCTGATCTCAAGTCACCCCAAATCTGTCCTCCCACTGAGCTCTTAATTGCCAGATACTCAGGCTGTTCCCCTCTGGTTGGTCACCCGCAAAGGTGTGAAACCTGTCCCCAGTTATCAGTTCCCTTTGGCACCCACAGTTTGCACAACAGAGACCTGCTTGGGGTAAAAATAAACGAAATGAAGAAAAATCACTGAATCAGAGATGAAATAGTGAGGAAAAGCTAGCACATACAAGTTACACAGCAAATAAACATAAAGAGACAACTTCAAGCTTTACCCCTCTATACGAGATAAATTTCCACTTTGCCTCTGAACAATTTCCTAGTGTGCCTCCTGTCCGAGAGGGGATCCAGTGTTTCACAGACAGCTTCCCTCTTAGAGGCTGCACATGGATACCTTTCACTGCAAATCCCTTCCCGTTGAATAGGTTTTAAAGGTGTTTGTTTTTATTTTCTCCCACACTATCGGAATTCATGGTTATTCAGAGAAAGGGGGTTGGGGCAGGGGGATTCTCTCTTGGGGCATCTCAGTGTCTTCCCATTAACCGTAATGGCCCATCATTTGTCCTTTCCTGGGTTGGTATTTGTGTCTGGTTTTGTGTAAACACCCAGTTCGAGAAGAGCTTTTCCCTGCTGTGAGGTGTATTTCGAATTGTAGCATGGGTCATGAGGACAGTATTCTATGTACACAAATACACTGATTCATAACCACAGTCTGTACCCATATCCCATAATGACCATCAAGTTCAGGACAGTGGAACCTTTCATAAAAGACGTCACCAGACACATTGTATACACAGGAACACTGTGTCCAGCCAGTGGATTCAGTTGCCCACTCTTTGGGGTTGAGACCCCTTGAGGGGCTTTCTCAGGCAGGTGGCTTGGGATTTCAGGATCACTCAACCAACCCATAGATGGCTGCACCACGTGTGCAATGCTGCCCGCAAGTGGATGGGATAGAGGGGTGAGGGGTGCACATGCTAGTTGGTCTAAATTCTTCAAATTTTCACATTTTTTCAGGAAAATGAAGTTTTTCATGAAAATGTGCTGCTGTGTGTGTTTACCATTGCGTGTGTGTGCACGCCCATGTATGCATTTTATGCTGCCCTCCAAGGGATAAGGTCTGTCAAACCTCCTTGTGCTTGTAGATAGTTTCCCTTTACCTGCTCAGCAGGTCGACCCTGACGAGTGGCGGAGACTGTCTGTGTTTGTACAGGTCCTGGTCCGTGACTGGCGCTGCTAGGTGCTACCACCATACAAACACTAATAGTCATGTCTGTGTGCCTTGGGCTCATGCCCTTTGGGCCCGTCTGTCTCTGCAGAGTGTTCTCTATGCTGGAGTAACCGATGGCCTGATTTCCAGAGGCTCGGTTCACTATCAGCCACACTGACCATGAGAGAAGAGCTGAGTTTCCAGGGCTGCCAGTCCAGTGCCTCTCGCTAGCTCTGAGCTCCCTGGGACAGACAAAACAGGTGGGCGCCCGCACCTGATTAGACAGCAAGGAGGAAATCTTGGTTATTTGCAAAGACTGCAAAGCTCTAGCACTTGCAGTCGATGGCGACAGCAGCCGGAGCTGCTGTGTCCTGCTTCGTCTTTCAGGAGGGCTTCGTGTGGATTTCCCCCTCTGTGTGTGAGGACATGGTTACTCTGAGCTTGATGCCTTTGAAGTGTTTCTCTGACTGAATCTCTTCAGGTTGCCTCATGCCTCAAAGCAGAGCCGTGATTTGTTGTTGCTGGTTTAGAGGCATGTTTGTTTGTTTGACTGAGCTGCACTGGCATAATGCTCACAAAAAATCCCACTTGCCAGCACAGGAAATGTGCTTTCAGTCCCCTGGTTTGCCATGAAATCCTATTTTTAAATAAAAACCCCGAGATAATCTGTCCGGTGTCAGGACAGGGTATGACATGGTAGGTTCATGGGGTCTCATGTACAGCTGCAAAGCTCTTCCTATTTAAGAGTGTCTGCAAGTCAAAAGGAAGGTCAGATGTGCACCAAACTGTTTGATCATCACACGTCATGCTTCGCAGCTCTGGGCTTCTTGGTTTGTTTTTATCATGCAGATGAGAAATATATCCAAAGATCTGTGGGAATGATCAACAAGAGTACTGCAAACCAAATCGTTATTCAAACACTAATGCAACATTTTTAATTTCGTTGTTATTTTTTAACTCCCTTGGCTTTTTATGTGTTCATTTCCATCCAGAATAATGATGGCTGCATTAGCAGAAGGTGATTTAATTGCACAAACTTTAGAAAAGCAGGGAGCCTGGTTTTTCCGAATGCAGAGCATTAGCAATTCCCCACATGCTTGTGTTCATCTTAAGAATCAATAAAGCGCAAACATGTCTAATTACCCTAAAATATTTTGCAAAATCTGAAGTCAGATTAGATTTTGCTTAAGCATCAAATAAAAACTTTAATGTCCACCAGAATCAATATGTTACCCATGGGCCCGAAGATTTCCACTTGTAATGAAGGTCTGTAATAACATTAAGATCTTCCTGAATACATTTACTTTTTTTCCCCCTCCTTACCACAGAGATCGAAATATAATTAGTTGGAAAAATAATGCTCGGCTGCTTTCCTTGCCACACATTCTGAATGCATGTGTTCATGAACATCAGTCTCAAATATTTTAATTATTTAATTAAGCGCAAAGAATATTTTACCTGCATAGTAATTCTTCCAAAAGGGGGCAGGAAGGGATTATTGTGTTGATTGGAAGTGAAAATGAGTTATATGGCAAATTCTATATGGTGAGTGTGGCTAGGTTTTTGGTTTTTTTGTTGTTGTTGTTCCTGGGAAAAGTGTTGATAAAAAAGGGAGGTTTTGTGTGGTCTCCATTTTTCTTCAAAAGGTTTGGATTTTTATCAAAAACTTGAAAACCAAACTTTTCCTGTTTTTGACTGAAACTTTTCGGTGTTTGTTTTTGTCAGCGAACACCTGAAAATGATACTCAAAATGCAGACGTGTCTGTGTGGATGAAAACCATGTTTTTCTTTTAAAAAAAAAAAAAAATCTTCTGAATGGAAAAGTCTGACTAGTCCCAATGGTGAGGTGGGACCACATTCACTGATTTTCCCCAACCCAGCTCTTCCTCTCACCTCTTCAGTGCACACAGAAGATGCAGTCCTGATACTTCCTTGTGCAAGGGCTCAGGATTGTGCTGTTTTCCACTGGACTGGTGACAATCGTCTGTTCATAGCATTGCACATCTTGTATTATTCACAGCTCATTTGAGTGATCAGGTCCTCCACTCACCAGATGTTCCTCGCTGCTTTATGATTCCGGAATAGCTTAGGGGTTTATGTGTTAGCAGATGCCAAACGCGCTAGCTGGAATGAGTAGGGAAGGGCGAGGAAATTACGAGAGCCATGATTTTTTGACAACATTCATAACTGAGTCTCATACCCCTGGCTGAAATCACCAGTCTGTCTATTTTACGTTGTATTCGTGCAGGAAAAGATAGCTATTGCTCTCTAATGAGATACATAGGGAAACTGTTTAGACCGTTGGTGGTGTTCCCCACTGGCACTCCTCCCTGCCCCCCCCACACACACTCCCACCCCCCCACAGTGAATTTAAATCCTAAACTTCCTTTAACAACTGGAACAAATACATTGTCATTTTGCTCAATGATGTACAGTTTGACGGGACCACTCAACATACACTCAACATTTCATCTGCTAAATAGGAGACAGCAACGCTAATCATGCCACAGCAGAGAGGTATATTCTAAATGGATAGGAATAAACAGACATAAATGTTGTTATGCATTTTGAGTGCATCTTCTATTTTCCAGGCTCCACTGCAGTAATGAGGCAAATTCTGCTCCGCTTTATGCTAGCATCTTTTGAAAGTCTTTTGAAATGGGCGGGATCACTCTAGATTTATCCCACTGTAAATGGGAGCAAATTTGGCTCCACTCCTCCAGCGTCTGAAGCCTGCTATCTCCCATAATACATGGAGCACCATTGCGATGTCTAGCATTCACTCAGTAGTTTTGAAGCAAATGCAGACAATGGTATGCTCCCAGTGCTTTTTAGGAGCCTAGTTGTTCTGCCACTGGATTTGCTAGCAAAACATACCCGGTCTCCAGCAGGAACGGCTACGGGTCACAACACACATCCTGCTACGTGCTGCCAGCTCCCTCAACTCCCAGTGACTCTTGGGCATTCAGAGGCCACAGCAACTTTCAAGATCAGGCCCTCAGTGAAGTAAAGTCTGTCACTGATGTGGGCCATTTAGAAAGGAAGGGTCATCTTGGAGCTAAGGCACTGGCCTTGGGCTTTGGTGATATGAGCCAATTCCCAGCTCTACCAAAGACGCCCTGTGTGACCTGGGCAAATCCCTTAACCTCTCTGTGCCACAGTTCCCTTCTGTCAAATAAGAATAATGATATTCCCTTTGTCTGTCTGCCGTCTTAACCTGTATATGCTCTGTGGGGCGGGAATGTCTCTTGCTGTGTTTGCATGACCCCGATCTCAGTGGGAGCCTGTAGGTGCTATCTAAGTGCTACCCGTACATATACATTTAAGCGCTGCAGGGGAGGAGCTTTTCAACACACCTAAAGAACGTAGGAGCAGGAGTGACTTTCATTCTTGAATTCCTCAGCTGCTTTTGAAAATGTTCCCCAGGTTGCCTTTGCAACAGACACAGACCTCTCTTCCCAAAAGCCATCTGCATTGTTTCAAAACATGACTTGTCGGTGACACTGATCCAGCATGTGTTTCATTTCACTGGGAGTTATTAGCGGGAGTTCTTATTACTATTTATTTATTAATTAGTCATTAATTATCTATTGAGTGTTGTGTGTGTGCTCCACAATGGACAAGAAAGGAGAAAGCATTTGAATTCTCCCCCTTTGTTGACAGCTTTAGCTAATTATTGGGTCATTTGCTGGTAGGACAATAGAAAAAAAATCACAAAAGGGTTTTTCTTTTCGGTCAGAATTTTTCTACCCACTCGATCCCCAAGAGAAAACTTCACCGTTGGAGATGGAGGCTTTTTTATTGCAGATCTACATCCACGTAAGCAGGCCCGGAGCTCTAGTCCTTGTATCTTTACCCTGTCATGGCAACTTGGGAGGGCTTCTGCATTTTTGCCCCCAGGCAGCACATGACTAATAAGAAACCCAAGGAAGCCCTTTTTAAGTGAAGCTCAGATGCCAGGGAGATTGACTGTAAACAGATTTACTGAAGTTTGCAACCACATTTCACCAACCATTATTCTAATTAGCCCTTGTGCTGTGGACTTTGCAATGGGATTTCTTTTTTTCCCTCTCCCTCTGCAAATGAACAATGCAATTAAATCACTGAGTTGGCTTCCTGAAAGCTTGGATGCCTTCTTGCCCTCAGCCCAGCCAGGCTGCCATTCAAATCGGCACCAGGGCCCGCTGAGCCCGAAATCACATGCCTAGCCGACACATCTGGGAGCTGACACAGGAGGGCGTTCTGAAGGAAGCTTCAGTAATTTTCTGACCCCCTCTGCTCACCAGAGTTCCTTTCTGACTGCTGCAAACGCTACACAAAACAAAGCTGCTGAAGGTGGAGGCAAACGGAGAAGGCCAGTGAAGACGTAAGCTGACTTGCAGGAGCACAAAGATCAAGCAGGACTGATTTACAGTGATTGAATGGTTTTCTCTTGCAGTGGCCCTCCGAAAGTTTAAGGCTGGTAATCCCCTAAAGACGCACACAGCACTATATTCTGCAAATTGATGATCCTCCTGGGTGTCAGAGGTTAAACTGGCCAAATAGGGAGCTAGGCAGGAGGGTCACGGAAAGGGCTCTGGGCATGCAAGACAATCAGAGAAGGAAAATTAAACTGGGCGAAGAGGCTCGGGCAAACAAAGGCCACAGCAAAGCAGTGAAATCCAGACTCTCTCCCGCTGCTGTTGGGAGGTGGTGTGCACTATTTGCACATAGTAATCTGTGCCGCAGGACCGCTGGGCAGCACCCTGAGAAAGTCAAGCAGTTCCTCCTTTCGGCGGTGGCAATCACCCAGATGAAGCAGTGAGAATGGCACTGGGGGAGCCTGCCAGGCTCAGGCCAGACCAGTGTTGCACGAACTCAGGGAACTCGGCACAGGTCCAGTCTCAAAGCTGTGGGGGCTGAAGCTGCTGCCCATGAAGTTCTGTAATATTCGCCGGGCCCTAACAACTGCTCGGCAAGACGGGTACCAGAGAACCGGTGCCTGTGCTCCTGTTATACTGCCAGGGGTTGAGGCCTAGCGGGACATTCTTACCCTTTATCACCGGAGATCCTAAATATGCCCTTGGAGGCCTCTTCTTACCTAGGTTCTAATATTGATGTCCATCACCGTTGTATCTGGGCACCTTTCCTTCTTTCTCCTGTGACATCCAGTGATTACCTCTGTCTCTTAGATGACTTATTTGAAGAACAATGTATCCCAAATTCTAGCAGTGCTAGTTAGCTCTGTCTGCCACATACATGCTCCCACAAAGAGGGCACATTTCATTTTACAAGGAGAACACATTCATCTTTGACTCTTGTTGTGTGCATTGTCCTTGCCGGAGATATAGCAGCCAGAGTTTTATTTACACACCGCTTCATCTTTCAAATCCCACTAACATTCCTGACTCAATTTCCCTCTGCTTCTCCTGCTGATAAATCAATGAAGGATCTAAAGGATCCGATCAACCACAACTGAACACTTGCAAGAGCAAAACTGAAGCATTCAAGTTACCGCTTCTCCAGGGAAAGCAGACGCACCAGTATCTCCCTCGCCGTCTCTGCAGAGACCTGCGTCAACTATTGGTGGTTTTGCTTACCAAGGGCACTTAAACGAGCAGTCAGTGAATGGCGAGGTGTCAGTATGGACAGGGAGCTTATCAATATGTAAGACAGGTGCAGGGTATGATTGTTTCTCGGAGACGCCACCTAGTGGGCTGTGATTTCACCATGATGTTGGATTTTTCATTCAGCTTTAGCAGGGCCTACAGGTTTCCCATTCACTGTTAATGGCAGCTGCACGTTTTCCATTCTGGACTTGTCCGGGCTGCAAGTTTCCCATTCAGTCTTAGCGACAGCTGTCTATGGGTCTAGCTAGCTTTCTCACAGCGCTCTCAGCCAGAAAGTGTGGTGGATTCATTCAGACTGTGGCAACATCCCCTGCAGGCACCCCATAATGCCTGTGACCAGTACATCCAGAGAAAGAAAGCCAAGACCTCACAGCCTCCTGCAAACTCACTGTAAAATATTACTGCACTCTGCCGCATGAGCTCAGAAAGCTGCAGTGACATTGGTGGAAGATCTAGTGCTTTGGGGAGTATTTTTGTGTTTCCAATGAATTAACAAGGGATTGTAGCGGAGGGAGGCATAATGACACTGTATTTTCGGGGTAGGCATAGGCAGACCGTGAGCCAAATCTAAATTGCCAGACACTTTTGAACTGACTCCGAAATCTTTTATTTACTTATTATCATTATTATTTTTGTATTATTTTCTCTGGAGTCTGGACCTTGCCTATACCTTGACCAAAAAGATATTTCAAATGCAAGCCCACAAGATTTCATGCTGCTTTCACTCCCATTGCATCTGTTCTCCAAATTAGCCTTCTACCAAAACTGAGCAGGATTTCAAGGGGCCATTTTTCTCATGAATTTCATTGTCCTGATCTGAATAGCATTTTTTCTATTATTTTGTCCATCGGGGAAGAGATCCAAACCTATTATGGCTGGAACATGTCATACCCCTTCCTCCATTCCCCTCTCCATTTTAATAACCTAATTATGGGAAGGTTGGAGGAGAGCTGAATAATATCTAAGCAGAATTTGTCACTTATATGAGCAGCCAATAACTGCCCAGAGATTAATCAGCTGACGCTGACTGACTGTAAACTAATAGCTGGACGGTCGCTGCTGCAGTGGTAATTTCTAAACCTGCTCAGCAAACACTTGGAGTCTCTCTGTGCTCTCGCTGAAAACCCACATTCAGGAACAGGAGAAATGGAGAGTGCAGGTTTCCGAGAGCACCTTTCATCCCAACAGATCCCAAATCATTTCACAACCGGGGGCTCTGATCCTGCAAATGCTTACCTGAAGGATTCTCATTAATGTCAATTGGTTATGGACAGGCACCACTGGGAGATATTTTCCCCTGTGCTAAGGGCTGGCTTCTTGGGGTGCCATACAGCTCTGCACATGAGATGAATTTACCCAAAGAGGGGGAAATAGTTTGCTGAGGTTGGTTCTTCATTTTTGTTTTTTTATGGGTTTTTGTTATTGTTGTTTTGTTTTTTGGCACAATAGAACGGTGCACCAAATCTCAGCCAACTTCTACCACTGAGCTGCTCCAACGCCGCTGGGAGGTGCCATTGTCCTGCGTAAAGACTTACTGAGGAGGGTTCATTTTCTGGTCAGGATTTGGACTCTACTATGTGCCGTCCTATGCAAGTCTTTCGAATCCCCGTCAGAGGGGAACTGGACGGCCCAGGGAAGTGCAGTCTCCCGTGTGCTCAGTTAATGGTTTGAAATCTGATCCTGGCTAGTAGGGCCTGCTGGTTGCTGAGTCCTATGGGAACTGAGTGGGGGGGATTCTATGAGGTGGTTTCTCCTGGATACTCAGTGGCCCCTCAGCTAAGGGGACTAGAACTGAATAGGCCATAGAACTCCCCTGTAGTCCTCCTAGATCTGGAATGGCTGCATTGTTGTAGAAAAAGCTTACCCTATCCCGGTCTGAGCAGTACCGGCTCTGGATCAACAAAGGGCTTCAAGCATTTGTCAGCCCAGTACCTGATTGCACTGAAATAAAACATCTTGACTGTCATGTCGAGCTCTAAAGGTTTCTGTTGCCTTTTGAAAAGGGGCAGAATCAGACCATTCCAGAGGGAACTCCCTTCCTCCAAAGTGCAGAGCTGGGAAATAGGATTCCTTCTGATTAAGAGCTGGGTTGACTTCTGAAGATTTTTGTCATCGGCTCTGTAACTTTCTCAGACAGACCAGGCTTTTCTATGGACCCGTAAATAATGGTTCTTTACTGAGAGTAGGGAAATATACCTTTCTCTCTTTCATTTATCTTTATCGGTGATGTGGGAGACTTGTAAAGACTCCAGGCCCATTCCTAGGAAACTAAATCCTGTACATGTCACTAGTGGGAAAACCATATTATTTGCAGATGGATTGCATCGTAAATGTTTGCAGACAATATGATATTTTACCATAATAAAGGTGGAGGCAAGGGGTTTTAATTTTGTTTTTTGTGTTTTTTTCCCCCTAAGCAAGAAAATCCCCATAGCAGATTTTGATGGTCCTCTTTGCTACATCAGGGAACTGAAGAGTAGTTCAGTAAGCACTACACATATTGCTTTGTCTTTTAATAATAGATAGCACACACACACTCCTTGCTGCTGTTGTTTTAGACAGCATCTTGGGGAATAAATTGTCCAAAGATTTCCAGTTATTCCGAGATGCAAGGGAATAACGAGTCTGTCTCCAAGAATATCCATTTCCCTGCTCACATTTAAACCTGTTCTAGTCGCAACCAAACATTGATCCAGGAAGGTGATGCTCTTTAGCTATTGCAGAAAATTTGATCCCAGTCCCCTCATCTCTGTCCTTCAGACCAAATGCTTGCCATGTTCGT
The DNA here is from genome assembly GCF_965140295.1 of Lepidochelys olivacea. Classification (NCBI taxonomy): domain Eukaryota; kingdom Metazoa; phylum Chordata; order Testudines; family Cheloniidae; genus Lepidochelys; species Lepidochelys olivacea. Next base: position 2,596,761 of record NC_140431.1, on the reverse strand, counting down.
GCTTACAAAGATTTTGGCTTTTCTCCCTCTCCCGCACATTCCGCTGGGTCTGTTTTAACCCAGCCCCGTACTACAAATGCCACTTGCTCTGTGTTATCAGCAGAAACTAGCTGCCAACAGAGCCACCGTGGCCCTAGAGCTAAAGCTGCTGTCCTCTGATGGCCGCAGAGCCTTTACAAGGGTTCTTTCAGTTTCACTGATGCAGGGCAAGTTCAGGCAGGTTGTTCAAACTCGCTTGTGTAGGCATGTGTCCCCTGCCCTCCCCAACACACACTCCTCTGTGACTACAAGGACCTTCCCAAACCAGCTCAACCTTCATCCTTCCCAGGGATGCTATTCTCTGATCTATTTTCCGGATTTCATTCCGCCCTAATGGGATTGCCGGTAAATATACTATTTTGGAGCCTGCCTCCAGAACCTGGCATTAAAGTTGTAGATATAACGTCCTCCTCGAGTGGTCAGCAGGGCTCGATCCAGCATTCGGCAAAGTGGTCCAGCAGACTGGCTAGCGAATGAGGTCAAAGGTGCCTGGGGTTGTGTTCTTGGCTCTGCGCCCTTGGGCAGGTCATGTCCTCTCTTTATTTCCCCTCCGGCCCTTTGTCTATTGTGGCTACTTCGAGTCTAAGGTCCTTGGGACAAGGATTGTCTCTCTCTCTCTGTGTACCTGTCAGGAGCAAGGACCTGCAGCAAGCCTGCTGGCCTGCTAACTTAACCCCTCAGACACCCTACTGAGCACAGCTGGGCCCCAGATTAGCCAGCAGACTGCCCCGATTGGCTGAGGGGATCAACAGACCTGCTCTTAAAACTGGCAGCAGGATGTTGACTGCTCAAAGCATTTGCCCCCGGCCGCAATAGCTCTCGGACCTGCTTGTTCCAGCCCTGCTCCTGCCTTTCCTTATTCCAGGTAACCTGGCTCTGAGCTTCAGCCTTGACCCTGCCTCTGGTATCTGACCTCTGACTCCGGTTCTGATCCTGGCTCCTGACTGAAGCTGTGCCCTTTGGCTTGGGCATCTGAATCTGGTGTTGGGCTCCAATTCCCGGCTATCAGCGCCTATTCTAATGAGTAGGCCTGACCCCTGCTCTGACGATTGGGTCTTGCTCCTGCTCTAACTGCTGGGCGCAGCCACGCAGGCCCAGTCCCTCACACCCAGCTCAATGGGGCCCCTAGTTCAGTTGGTGCCTTTCGGTGTGGTTGCAATATAAATAATAATCCTGGGATCGTCAATGCTAAAGGCTTGAGTCTCTACTGCTCCAGGTAAAGGAGTACATCTTTAACAGGTTGCTGTAGTAGACTCTTATCTACTCATGGACCCACTGCTAGACAGGAACGGAGACCCTCCTAGGGTGGGTTACACCAGCCCTCCCCTCCAAGGCCCTGCACTGATTGCCCATGTGCTTTTGTAAAATGTGCTGCATGTATGAGAATACACAGGCACGTTGTGGCTTTGCCGTGGCTCTCTTGTATAAGAAAAACACAGTTTAAGGCACTCAGGAGATCACGCTGCCTTTGCAACCTGCACATTTTCTGCTCTAATGCTTTGTGTGCTCCAGGTCTCAGTATTAATCACAGGAGCATATGGCTCTGCTCACAGCCTCTGATCCCTTCCATGTCCCTGTTTAGGGCATGCAACATAAAATGCTAATTATTTTAAATTTGATACAGGTGTTAATAAGGGCTGATGACTTGAGCTGTGATAGATTTAACCCTTCCTTAGGGACCCTACCTCTAGGAGGCTGACCACATGTAAAAGAGGGTGAAAGTGACCTGTTCCCAGTATTTGAATAAAGAAAGGCCAAAGGAGGATGGGGGAGAAGAAAAGGTAAAGAAGGGATGAAAAAAATCCCTCCACCTTTGGCTGAACCAAGAGGAGCTGTACTAAGTTTATCTCAACTAGAACCCACTCTTTGCCAGCCTTACAAGGCTGAGTGCAAACTTTCAGTGGTTCATCAAGCAAGCCAATTGCTCACCTGCATCTGGAAGAGCGATGTGCCATAATATGGTGGTTCCTAACTCATGCGCTATTGACCGTTGGGGATCTGTAGAGAGCTGGCTGGTCCCATGGGCGAGATGTTGGCTCTGCCTTTTTGTTTCCGGCTGCTAAACTGCATTTTAAAAGAAGATGAACATATATTAAATGCTTTTCTCCTGACAGCAATTTCTGGAATTGCTGCAGTGTTGTTATGCAGTCGTGACTGGGAGGAGAGGTGTCTATCAGACAGAGGGCCTGCATTCTGATGTCAGTTACCTGGTGTAAACAGGGAGTAAATTCGTTGCTGTGTTTGCACTGGTGGGACAGGGAGCAGAATTTGGCCTACATCACTCTATTAAAATGTGGCCCATCCTACGTAAAAGTCAGGGCGCCCCTGACATGACACATTCTGCACCTCAGCTGCCATGAAATCCGCAAGACAAAATATCGTTCCCAACTCTATTAATCAAAGTGATGTCGTCGTTTGCTCCTGTTCACTGTCACTTTTGGTGTTATTTCGGCCTTCACATTCTAATTAACAGGGACCCTGAGTCATCGCACACTCTGCTTTATCACGTTTTTACACCCTGGCAATGTGTGTTGTTCTCCCCGAGAGGCTGGGTCATATCTAATGTTGACTACAGACCAAATGAGTTAGGATTCCCTTAGCTCAGTGGGCAGCAGTCCATGAAACCCATCACACTGTGCAGCTCAGGGGGATTGTGGCTAGAACATCACAGAATGATTCACTGAAAACCTGCCTGTGTCTTATGGATTAGGAAGCTTCTTAACCCATCAATATTTCTACCTATCAGCATCATATCCCCCATGTCACTCTCAGGAAACATTCTTCTAGGAAGCGTTCAGATTTAGTTAAAGGGAGCTGGTTTTTTAAATTTATTTCAATCTGTCTCCTTCCACCTGTTTGCCAGCTCCCTCCCCCTCTATCTAGCAGTCTGTTTCTCTACTAATTTAAACCAAGATTCAGGCAAAGATCATGTCAAAAACCTCAGTTGCATGCAGTTGAGATCAGGGAGGAGAACAGAAAATTAACTTAGAAATGACAGCAAAGAAACAGGGACCATAGTTAAAAATCAAGTGATTCGTTTACTGGAAACTACGCACATGATTCTGATCTCACGTGCTCTGTGAAGGAACACCGATGTGAAACAGGATAAGAGCAGAGTCAGGACCCAAATCTATGTCCTGGCAACCTCTATCCTAAGGGGCTAATTCTGCCCTCGTTCCCATTGGCTTCAGCACGGAAATGTCTCATCTGTAATAAAAGTATTGCTGGGGATTTTGGGGCTCATTTTTGCAGGTCACATTGGCCAGCACGAATCAGACATAAGGCAGCAGCAAGTATGCTGTGCTAAATTACATATTCATGAAAGTGTAAGGGGGTCTAGGCAGCAAGATTCATCATGATTTGAGATTTTCTGGAAAAAACTAAGTTAGCTGTAGCTTTCAGGAAATGTGCTGGGTTGGGAGCATCTTTAGCTAAGAATGACAAATACTATGAAAAGCTAAATAGCACAGCTAATGTCCATTGTGTGTCTGAAAAGTTAATCAGTTCCACTGAGTGGCCTGGCAGGGCAGGCCGCCATTTCTCAAGAGAAGAGATGCCCAGCAATGAAATAGCAGAGAATGCTGGGGGACAGCGTAGAGGTACCTTGGCAGAACTGGAGTGAGGATGAGGCTTTGGATGGCAGTGTAGGAACAACAGGGGATGATGCAGGTCATAACTGGACAGAGCTGCGTGGGTGCCAAGAACTTGAACAGAAAGGGAACCGCACAATCGGATTGAATGCACAGCCAGAATTGTGGTTTGGGTAGATGGGTGCAGATTAGAATAACATGATATGATGCATGTAAGTCAGAACTGAGGTATATTAACAGAGCTGTGGGTATTGTACTATATGGAACCATGGAATCACAAGCCTTCTTAAACAAGAGGTGTTTACTATACAAAACAACTACAACTCCAGGAAACACAAACCATCAGGCTTCCCCCACAGCTCAAGTTCCAGCTTGATCTAATTTTGTTTACCAGGAGCTATGCCCTGTCTGGAATTCTGTACAGCATAAAGTGGCATCTAGTAGCCAGATAATATATATCAAGTGAATATATTATTATAGTGGGGTTGGGGGTCCTGGATTAGAACAGCAGCAGGGTACAGTTGTTCAAGATTGAGACGTCTTGGCAGAGTTATGTTGGAAGTAACTGGTGCAGCCTCTGCCGGACTTGCACATGAAACCAATCATCACTATGAGACCTTGAGTTCTATCAGCATTCCTGTAATTGAACATGCAATGCGGGCTTTCTTAAAATCAATTTAAATGAGCCATGAATATCACTAATCTAAGACAGATTTTTCTCACATGCAAATAATAGAATGATTAAGAATGCACCAGTGGAATGCTTCCAGCCAAAGTCTGAATCCTGCAGCTTCATGAATTTATTGGGCAGCTCAGTTCACTGAAATTTTTATGAGTCAGACTCTTCTGAAAAAGTAATGGGGAAATGAAGCAGCAGTGTCTGAAAACCACAGAATCTTCTTTTATGCAGTATGCATTAGGCCATGTTCCTTTACCTCACAGTCTATCAGAGTTGAAGCTTGAAAATCTGCAGAGCCAGCTGGGAAACCTGGTGAAAAAGGAGGCAAAGCAAGGAGGCAAAGTTGTCCTGCCTTCACAGTAAGTTGTCCTGCCTTCACAGTGGGTCAGGCTGGAACAGAACAGAGAGGGAAAGTTACTGAGGACAGAAATGACTTAGAGCAAATTTCAAGGTGCTTAAGAAATAACGCTCCTGACTCCTGTAGAGTTCAGCAAGCCAATGCTAACCTTGGGCTGTGTAGAGGTTGTGACACATGCATCCTGAACTTGAGAACTTTAGCTTCACGTAAGGCTGTTGTAACGAAATATTCTATCCTGACCCACCTGAACCATAAAATCAAGTTGTGTTGTGCCAACATCTTTTCATTCATCATCTGCGCTACCCTGCATAGCATCCTGGGACTAAAAACAACAGTAGTTCTGTACAAAGGGGTATTTTTTCTTTGCTTTGCTGATGCAGCAGATTGATGAGAGATAAATTCACCTCTTCGCAGAGAGCCAGCACAAAGCCAGAGCGCTCCTGAAGACCTGCATAACCTTCAACATTCATGAGGTGCATAAGCATTGTGCTGGCCCTTAGCACATGGGTACATTTAAGGCTAATGTTTAAATGCTTTGAAATCATTCCTACTCCCTCCCATTGCATCTTTTACCCCATCAACCTGTCCTCTTCCATCCTCTCTCTGATTCTTTTGCCCAGTGATCTTGCAAAATGTTTGCTGCTATGTGCATAACAACCTGCACTTTTTCTTGCAAAGATGCAATGCCCCTGTGTGGGTTTTGTATTGCGCATTCATGCAAAACTTAGAAACAAAAAAAACTTCCTATTTTTTTAAATACACAGAAATCTCACTTTCCTTCTAAAAATATTGAGCACAAGACTCATGAAATGTTGGGAATAATTACTCAGACTAGCTAAACTCAACTGGGGCGGGGACCCTCTTGAGAAAGATATTTTGGAAAATGGCTACATTAAATATAAAAAAGAAAAAGAATTCGTAAAACTTCCTAACTTATAAAACTTCCTTCCACGGCCCTATTAAATGGCCTGTTAAGGAGACACACAGAGTACTCATGAATTCATAATAAACAAGGTCATTTTGGAAAGCTTTCCTTTCCCCCATAGTTTAAATTCATGAGTCGAGGGCTGGGGGCAATGCGTTTTTGTGGTTAGGGATGCAAAAGGAAGGTAGAGGTGACCGGTACCTTGTCTGCCTCCAGGTTTTATTCTGAACAGGAACAAAATGGGATCTCTCCATCACTGAACAGCACAAGGAGACTTTCACATTGCTCCGGGGTCAAAAATCAGAAGACAATTCAAAGGAAATGAAATGCAGATAGGGTTAAATTCCCCCTGTACTGCTTAAGACCATAAAATAGGGTGTGACTGGTGCATAAAACTTTCACTGGTCCTCTGCACAGGGGTGATTTTTCATTCTAAATGTCCCTAAACACCCCCGGAGTCTGACGTCTTCTGCTTGTATACAGAACAGATACAGCACAAGCTAGAGCTGTGCAAGCTTCTCCCACCCCTCACCTGGCCCTTGTGACTTTGTAGGGGCATGTCTAGGGATGACGGGCAAATTCATCCTTGCCTCAGTGCTGAAACAGTGGAGACAACTAGCGTCAGTTGCAAGGGCCTCTCTTTTTAACATTTGCACCTCTTGGCTGGGTTTTTGCATAAAGTGTTCTCCAAACAGCTGCTTTTAACTCCGTTAACTGCAGTGCTGTCATGATTGTTCTCTGGAATCTGACTGCGTGGCCTCTACCCATTCTGTTCCTGACAGGCGTCCGTCTCTAGGGTTCTCAACCACCACCTTTCACCACCGAGGCTCATTTAATAATTCGATCACACACCTTGTACGTGAGTGTTTCTTGTCGCATGCTTTTTCCCCCAGCAAGGGCCACATTTACACCAGCTGTGGAATCCGGTCAAGCAGTGAAACTCCATTGCCTCCCATGGCGCTGTACTGATTTACACCCGCTCATGGTGTTTTTATTTCTGTGGGGAGGGACGGTCCGTTCATTTGGTTTTTAATTATCTCTGCTGTGGAGAGTACAGCTCTGAACCTGATCCTACTGCACAGCACTGCACGCCCCCATTTTAAAATCCAGTGCTAACTGCCCATCCTTACTTAGTAGCATGAAACAAGGAGGGATGTAACTCCCCAATGCTTAAGATTTCAGAATGTCAGATATCAGAGAGAGGAATAACCTGCATCTTTTGGGTTGCTTGTGCAGAGCCATTTCTTGCTCTGAAATTTAGATGCAACAAAAACTGAAGCATTTCACCAGCATCACTGAGAGAGCCGTGCCGTGTGCTTCACTCTGTTCTCTTCACCATTCTTCCGCAAAACAAGCCCCCTTTTCAATATTCTCAGCAAGTATCACGTGCAGGATATGGCAGTTTATTTATAGCCAGTTCATTTTCATTTTCCTCCTAGCAGGGATGAGATCGTACATAGAGATTTCACTCCTTGGGGAACCTATCTCATTTCCACTGCAGGAGAGCTTGACACCTCCTGCAAATGAATGAATTACCAAGACATAAGCACACAGAAACTACACAGGGACCCTCTTTTCATTGAGAATTCACATTGCCTCTGCCCCCCTTCCTTTAATTTAATATACCATGTACAGAATGTACAGGTTCCAGATGTGGTGCAGAATTACTGAATGAGAAATCTCATGGCTTTAACCATTTCCAGATTTGCCCTTGATAAAATCCTTGATTGATCACCTACCAGATATGCACTGGCCAGCTAGCCAGATCTCAGTTCTCCCTAACTGCATAGTCTACTTTCTGTCCACCCACAGGCCCACCCAAGTTTCTGATTTAATAGCTTGTGTTAAGCCATTTAAGGGGAAGGGTGCAATTGTGTGAATCTGTTTCAGGCAGGCGATGCCTCTGCTCATCGAACATAAGAATGGCCATACTGGATCAGACCAAAGGTCCATCTAGCCCAGTATCCTGTCTGCCGACAGTGGCCAATGCCAGGTGCCCCAGAGGGAATGAACAGAACAGGTGATCATCAAGTGATCCATCCCCTGTCGTCCAGTCCCAGTTTGTGGCAAACAGAGGGTAGGGACACTCAGAGCATAGCACTGCATCCCTAACCATCCAGGCTAGTAGCCATTGATGGACCTATCCTCCATGAACTTATCTAGTTCTTTTTTGAACCCTATTATACGTTTGGCAACATCTCTTTGCAAAAAGTTCCATAGATTGACTGTGCATAGTGTGAAGAAATACTTTGTTTTGTTTGTTTTAAACCTGTTGCCTATTTATTTCATTTGGTGACCCCCTCATTCTTGTGTTATGAGGAATAAATAAAACTTCCTTATTTACTTTCTCCAGACCCGTCTTGATTTTATAGACCTCTATAATATCCCTCCTTCGTCATCTCTTTTCCAAAATGAAAAGTCCCAGTCTTATTAATCTCTCCTTATATAGATGTTGTTCCATACCCCTAATTATTTGTTGTTGCCCTTCTCTGTACCGTTTCCAATTTCAATATATCTCTCTTGTGATGGGGCTACCAGATCTGCACACAGTATTCAAGATGTCGTCGTACCATGGATTTATACAGAAGCATTCCTGTCTTGTTCTCTATCCCGTTGCTAATGGTTCCTAACATTCTATTAGCTTTTTTGACTGCCACTGCACATTGAGTGGATGTTTTCAGAGAACTGTCCACAGTGACTCCAAGATCTCTTCCTTGAGTGGTAACAGCTAACTTAGACCCCATTATTTTATATGGGATTTTGTTTCCAATGTGCATTACTTTGCATTTATCAACACTGAATTTCATCTGCCATTTTGTTGCCCTGTCACTCAGTTTTGTGAGATCCTTTTGTAGCTCTTCACACTCTGCTTTAGACTTAACTATCTTGAGTAGTCGTATCATCTGCAAACGTTGCCACCTCACTATTTACCCCTTTTTCCAGATCATTTATGAATATGTTGAATAGGACTGGTCCCAGTACAGACCGCCTGGGGACACCACTATTTACCTCTCTCCGTTCTGGAAACTGACCATGGATTCCTACCCTTTGTTTCCTGTCTTTTAACCAGTTACTGGTCCATGAGAGGACCCTTCCCTCTTTTCCCATAACAGCTCACTCTGCTTAAGAGCCTTTGGTGAGGGACCTTGTCAAAGGCTTTTAGAAAATCTAAGTACACTATATCCACTGGATCCCCCTTGTCCACATGCTTGTTGACCCCCTCAAAGAATTTGAATAGATTGGTGAGGTATGATTTCCTTTTCCAAAAGCTGTGTAGACTCTTCCCCAACAAAACGTGTTCATTTATGTGTCTGATAATTCAGTTCCTTACCATAGTTTTAACCAATTTGCCTGGTACTGAAGTTAGGCTTCCCAGCTGGTTTTCGGCTGGTCGGGCATTTCTGGAAGTAGCAGAGTGCGAGAGCCCGTGCTCGTAACAGTGCATCTGCAAAACACTAGCACCGTGTCGCCAACAGAAAATGCAGCAAGATGCATCTGGCAAGCCCAGGACTAGACAGGAGATAACCCGTCTGAAGTCTCAGCTTTTCACTGATGTTCTGGGCAAGGACTGACTATTTCTTGTGTGTAGAGCATCCAGCGCCCAGTATCCTGCTGGGCCCCTAGGTAATACTGAAATATAAATAACAATAGTAATTCAGCAAAAAGAACATGTTCCCGAGTGTTTTGGAACTGGTTCCCTGGAGGGAAGGAGAAGAGCAGAGAGAAGCCAAGTTCCTCCCTGCCCCTCCTGCAATTTCATCTCTGTGAAAGGATGATCAGACCCCAGCTTTAATGTGCGCATGCACTCCTGATTGGCTTCCATTCCGCCAGACCTCAAATATTGTCCAAGCCATTGCACAGCGTTCTTAGCAACCTGCCCCAGAGTATCCCCCCCCCCCCCCAGACCAAACATGCTTTACAGAAAAAGGGCTTAAGTTTCCACCACCTGGCACCATGTGCCCTCCTGTCTACCTGTGCAGAGCACGTGCAGAGCACATGTGAAACTGCCTTTCTGATGTGATGAAACTTTGCAATTGTGTAAATGATGAAACAAGGGACAAAGCAGCAGAGAATCTGGACCATAATTTGAACTAAACTTGGTTGCTCTCTCTGTCCAAAATGGTAGGGCTGGGTGGGAGACTGCTCAGGGTTTTTGCAAATCATCGTAAGAGATTAATAGCACTAGCTAAAGCCATTACTAATGTTTACAATATGATTTATTTAAGGTGTTCATCTAATACACACACAACTAATCTAATGCTATTGATGCTTAATCTGACCCTTAAATATCCTATATATTTAGTTAATGCAATTAAAGTAGGATGACATATAACAAGAGAATCTAGTTAAAAACAGCTGCACATTTCAGTACTGCGCACACAGCACTGTGCGAATTCACCAAAGAGTAAAAAAGCTGGGAGCTCAGGCCACAGTTTACAAACCTTAGTGTACAGTTAGGCACTAAAATTCCAATGTATAGGCACCTCAGGAAATCTTCTGAAGTACTGAGAGCCCTGCCGTTGGCTCATGGGAGTCAAAGTTGCTCAGCATCCCTAAAAGTGAGGTCCTTAGTGTGGGTACCTAACTGCAGATTTATCTGAAAACGCAGGGCAAAATTATCAAAAAGGCCTAAGTCAGTTAGGGACTTTTGAAAATGTCACCCATCATCAACAAAACGTCTCAGAGTGGTTTCTCCTACTGGAGTATGAATTTGAAGTTCTCTTTCCAGGGGTGAGGAAAGGGAGTATTCTCTGACTAGGCACACTGCTAAGCAATGACCCACACCAAGTCTTTTGTCTTTCTCTCCCATGCTCCACAAGCAGTAAAACTAAGAACATTTCCCCCTCAGCTGTGGTGAGTACTCCCTGGTCAGAAAAGAACAGAACAGGATTCATCACTATAAGTCCAGCCTCTAATTTAGGGTCTGTGTTAGGGGAAGACTCCTCTCTTCATCCTTCTCAAATGCTTCCCCCAAGATCATTGCTCCTCAGACAGCTTGAAGCATTGTTTCATTGGGTCAGTGAGCCCCACAGGGAAGGAAAGGAAGGGGAAGCCAAGACATTTTAAAGGCAGAGAGTGACAGACAGGTCACTGCAAGGAGACTGCAAGCTGACTCCAGGTGCCTGCTGGGAGAGACGTGCTTGTGGGTAGCCTTTCCAAGGCTTGTCAGGATGTGGCTCAGTTTTCACAGTGCAGGCTGTCACAGCATCAGTGAGCAAGAAGCTGCAGGAGTGACCCACCGGTGCAGCATGGGAGCCAAGAGCCTGCTGGCACGAGGGTGCAGCGTGGAACGGTGCGGAGCATTGCAAAGACCAGGCACTCTGTTTTAATCATAGGCTATTTCCCCACATGGTTTAAAAATGAAAATGGATTTTCCTAGCGTACAGTACTGTTCTATTTGTAGCTTGGAAGACCTGGCTCAGGACAGGGCCCGGGCGGAGCAGATTAGAAACTCGGCCTAAGCGTCTGCACTAGAAAATGAAGTCGACCTCACTGACGTCGGCACACAGTCACTGCAGTGACGACATGGCTTGTGTCTGTCGACACTTGGCTCCTTGCCTCAGCGCTGCACGTCCTCACCTGGAGCGCTTGTATCGATTGTACTGTTCTTGAAGAACATGGGTACAAATTTTAGGCACCTTACGATGAAAAAAGACTCCTAGTGGGATTTTTTTCAAAAGCAGCTAGGTTCCTAACTCCCTTTGATTTCACACCTAACTGCATCTTTAGGCATCTAAATACCTTTAAAAATCTGACCCCTGAATCTCTGTTGCTGTATGTTTTGCCAGTGCTTTCTTCTTGATGTTGGGCCAAAATCTCAGCTGATGCAAATCAGTGACCTCAATGGAGCTATGCTGATTTACGGCAGCCAAGGACTGTACATTAAAATTTAATGGAAAATGTAAATTGTCATTAAAATTTTCAGTGAATGACTTTTGTGAGAACACAGCCAGGTCTCCATTTGCTCACGTTATTATGGACAGCAATCTTGAACAAAAGAGTAAAGAAATGTTTTTAATAACTTTTCTGGCCAAGTTTTATTTTGGTCCAATAATTTGGTCCAGTTTCCCCTCTGGTATCATCTACTCTCAGATTCTACATGATCCTTTGTCAGGAAATCAGTGATTTGCACGTTTCCATCAAATCCCATTAGTTACCTTCATGCTACAAAACTGACTTCCTGAGGCCTTGTCTACATCATGACTTTACCAGCTGGGGATGCTGTTCTGTAGCAGTTACTGGTGCCCTTGAAATTCAAGCAAACGGTAATTAGTACTGTGCAGTGTAGACTGACCACAGAAGCATGGAATTTCACTTACTACTTGAAGCCGGTAAATAGTCTACATTGTTTCCTTTTTGCAGCTGCTCACAATTCAGAGGGATTGCTTTCCATAGTCAGCATGTCATAATTTCTGTGTCTGCTCAGTGGAATGAATCAATACATAACCTCTAGACCATGCTTGGGAATTTCAGCTGTATCAGGGTATTTTTCTCCCAAAAGATATAATTTCTGGACTTTCAAATTTAAATATAACCCTGGTTTATCTGTGCACAGGACAAATCCAGAATGTAGAACCCCACTATTTAGTTTATTTCCATTTTATAAATGGGCCTATGAAAAATACAAGACACTTGCACAAACTAAATTTATAAACACATAGAAAAACATTGATTGAACCCAATGCCAACAGCAAAACACTCTGAAATTACCCTCTCCCCTTGGATCCAATGACACACACTGCCTTCCAAGCCCCTTTAGAAAAGCTTGGGGTACATATTCAGTGCAATATTCCCTAAATTCAAGATCTTTTGGAGCAGGGGCAAGAGTAAATTCCAGAGTTAAAAGCCTTCTAGAGAGAGAATTCTGTCCCCTCCCCTGCACTAACAAAGCTGGCAACTGTCAGTGTCCCAGCTAAGCGTAATTGTTCAGGCAAAACACCCAGGGAGAGGCAGTCTCTAATATACACTACATCCAAACCATAAAAAGCTGTATGGATCAAAAGCAATACCTGGAAGTAGACCTGGTAACCAAGACAGTAATAAACACGTTGGATAGTAGTTTGACTGTCTGTTTATAAAGATATTGTTCGGATCATATGTGCAGGATGGGTTGGCAAATGTTGCAAAAACGATTCTGTGATTCTTCCTCTGAAGTTTTAAACAAATCTGCTTCATCTGTAGCCATGCCTTTTGCATTTGCTCTCTGTGAATAATTTTGCAAACTAGGTCACAAACAGGAATCATCAAACTTTAACCAATTAGGGTCTGATCTTGTAAACAATTATGCATGTGAGCAGTCCCACTGAATTTTAAGGGATTACTCTTGTGGGCAAAGTTATTTATTATATATGTGATTTCAGGATCAGGCTTTTATGGCAGAAAGCAAATTTCATTCAGGAAATCTGATTCTCAGAGTTAGGTTCATCCAGCCAGGGAGCAGCAACGTGCCAGGTGATGAAGGTAGCGCCTGTCTAAAAGACAGAGAATGAGCAGCTAACCAATTGCATATAAATTGCAGACCAAGAATCAGTCTCAGAAATTATTTGGCCAAAAAAAAAATTAATACATTAAAGGACAATCACCATCTATTAGCAGACAATTTGTGACTAGAAAAACTTATGAATTACAGTATTTGTTGCATATTATTCCCCAAGCTCTGCTAAGTCCTATCATTCCACTGGAAGTATGTCAGGGATTGCAGGTGATCTGGTTCTGGCACGGTATCCACCTCTAACAACCCTTCTGCAGGACAGTTAACTGGAGCATAAAGAGACTTGAAGTGGAGAATGATTGATGTAAAGAACGATCAACTTTTCCGAACCGTTAATCCCAAATGAAAACCCTAGTGTTAGAATTTAGGATTTTGCATGGTATGAAACTATTCTTAACCCTCCCACCTCCCAAAACCATCATATAATGAACTGGCTGTTATTAGCAAGGGAGGTGAATGCACGTTATCCTTCATTAAGCGGTAACACGGCATTTGCAAATGAAGAAAAATGCCTTAGTTAGTATGTAACTATGCACAGAAAAGGCTCCCACGTTATGAAGATTTCAAAGCAAGGCAATTGAGTGCAGCAGCAGGGCCCAGAAATTACCATCATGGGACTTTAAAATAGCATATGGATAGATCTGTATGGAGTTTTCCCCAACCCCAGACTCTGGATTGTACTATGAAACATGACTATAAACTACAGCAGCAGAGAGGCATGGGTCATGGAGAAAAGCTATGAGATCTGAACTGAGGTGGTGAGTCAAAAAAGAGGAGGGGGTGTACAGGAGGGATGGCTCAGATCGTAGAAATGTAGGGCTGGGAGGGACCTCAAGAGGTCATTTAGTCCAGCCCCCTGCACTGAGGCAGCCCCAAGTAACCCTGGGCCTAGACCATCCCTGACAGGTGTTTGTCCAACCTGTTCTTAAACACCTCCCATGATGGGGATACCACAGCCTCCCTTGGGAACCTATTCCGATACTTAACAATCCTTATTTTTGGAAAGTTTTTCCCTAATACTTAACCTAAATCTCCATTGCTGCATAGATTCACAGCTAGATGGAGTCATTGTGATCGTTTAGTCTGACTGCCTGTATACCACAGGCCAGAGAACTTCCCCCAAAAAATTCCTAGTGCAGATCTTTTAGGGGAAAAAAATCCAATCTGGATTTAAAAATTGCCAGTGACGGAGACTCAACAATGATCGTTGGTTAATTGGCCCAATGGTTATTTTCCCTCATTCTTAAAAATGGGCACCTTATTTTGAGTCTGAGTTTGTCTAGCTTCAACCTCCAGCCCTTGGATTGTTAGAACTTTGTGTGCTGGAGTGAAGAGCCCATTATCAAATATTTGTTCCCCAGGTAGGTACTTATAGACTGTGATCAAATCACACCTTAACCTTCTCTTTGTTAAGCTAAATAGATTGAGCTCTGTGAGTCTATCACTATAAGGTTTTCTAATCCTTTAATCGTTCTTGTGGCTCTTCTGTGAACAATCTCCAACATCCTTCTTGAACTGTGGACGGTTTCCAGCAGCATTCGCACCAGTGCCAAATAACATCAGTAAAATAACCTCTCTACTCCTACATGAGATTCCCAGGGGTTTTACATCCCAGGATAGCATTAGTCCTTTTGGCCACAGCATCACATTGGGAGCTTGTGTTCAGCTGATTATCCACCATGACCCCCAAATCTTTTTCAGAGTCCTAGATCAGAGATCAGGGGACGGGATCCTGCAGAAGCAGTGACAAGGTTGTCTGGATGGATGGAGAGAAGAGTCATAGAGGGACATAATGTACAAGGACTGTGAAATTGGCTGGAACAAGTCCACAGGGGGGTTAGATGTAGAGTTGGTTGAAAATTCTCATAATTTAGGTGGCTATTTTCAAAAACAGAATGTATCTTTTTTCACCAGCTTATAGAGTTTACGAAGTGCCTGGAATTTGAAAAAAAAATGAAGTTTTGACAAAATGTGTACTTTTTAAAAAAAAAAAACATGGAAACTTCTCCGCATTTTTTTTTAACATGCTGTATTACAAATCAGTGGGCTAAATTCCTCGCTGGTGAAATCAGCAGATCTATATCAGGGATGGATTTGACCCAGGGAGGCCAATTTTGAACCAAATGGGGAGACTGTGAAGTTATTTGAGAATAGGGGTTGGTCGGGAAAAGGGAGACTCTCCATAAAAATTCACTTTGTATGACAGCAGCTCCACATTGATGGATATACCTGTAGGACTGCAGATAGGGGCTTTCAGGATTACTTTTCATCTGATTCATTCTGATGAGGCCCAAGATACTGAGAACTGTAGATGTGCCCATCCAACAGTGAACCAACTAGTGACTGGAACAAAGTATTAATTCCACAGCTCGGATGTGAACTTCAGATATTTGACTTATGACTTTCACAAGGAAAATGCCAAAGCAATAGTAACCTTTTCTAAGTGTCAGTCGTCTCAAAGCACGACTCTGATCCCATTTCCTATGATCAAAATGCTACATGAGATGGGCAAGCAAGAGAAAATAAAAATTTAATACATCTTTCCAATGAACCTTCTTTATTATATTCCTCCAGGCAAATGGTGCCAAGTTACATTAATCACTTTGTAATCAGTTTCAGTGTTACATCCTTAGCTTATACTCTACATAAAGGACTCCTTTGAGCAATCTTATAAGCAGGGTGGAGAGTACATTCATGCAGCTACGTACACAAATCCTATTAGGGGTTACAGCAGTTACCAGTTGGTCTGGTTGTTGAGACACTAGCTAACAGGACTGAGGTTCCATGCCTCACTCTGCCACTTAACGCATTCCAGTTAGTTCACTGCTCTGTGCTGTGGGCTATCCATCAATAAAATGAAGTTCATGTCACTTATCTACCTGCTTGTGGGGGCTAATTAATTCTTGAGCGTGAAGTGCCTTAGAATACTCGAATAAAAGGTGTCACGGAAGTGTGAAGAACTGTTGTTCAGAGTGGGAGGTGATGGGAATGAATGGTCCAGGGGATCATTTTGGGGGGCTGGGAAGAGGATGGGTAGCCCTTTAAAAATACAGTCAGGCTTGTAATGCAGAAGCATGCTTTCTCTGGTGTCTTGCCATGCACTGGTGGGGTTTTAAGGGACTGGTTTGCCCAAAGTTTTCTGCCAGGCTGATTAATCCATTTGCAGCTAAGTACTCTCCAGTGTGAAAGCAGCCCCCACAAGAACTCTGGGGCATGTTAGCTCTTCTCTGTGCTTGTCATCCTGACCCAACAGATTTCTGCCTCCTCTGGTTCTCTTCTGAGCTGTGGGGAACTACAGGAGCTTGGCTGGTTCTCAGGCCTGGGGGGGATCTCTATCGTTTTCCATGCTCCAGCCAAGCTGGAACACACAGGGAGGAGAATATTAACAGCAGCAGCCAATCACAGTGTTTTAAAGCTCACAAATTGCAGGGGGTTACGAGAAATTCCCTCATGGGATACGTGTCTGTTGTTGGCCAACCGTCCAGTGAGACAACAAACAAGCTAGTGCTGTGTCATTACTAGACTCGTGTGGATAGGAAATTACTCCAGCACAGCCCTGTTGAGTGTTCTCGTCATGCAGTGTTGGAGTTGTCTGAAGCAAATTGCTATCAGAAGACCTCTCCAGCTGCCAAATGTAGATCTCTCTGGCCAGATTCACCTCATGTTACTCCGTTGATTTCCTGGGGGTTACGCCCGGCATGTTGTGCTGATGTGTTGATTTTCAGCAGTAACTATCCTGAGAGTAACAGGTTTCAGAGTAGCAGCCGTGTTAGTCTGTATTCGCAAAAAGAAAAGGAGGACTTGTGGCACCTTAGAGACTAACCAATTTATTAGAGCATAAGCTTTCGTGAGCTACAGCTCACTTCCTCAGATGCATATCGTGGAAACTGCAGCAGGCTTTATATAAAGCCTGCTGCAGTTTCCACGATATGCATCTGAGGAAGTGAGCTGTAGCTCACGAAAGCTTATGCTCTAATAAATTGGTTAGTCTCTAAGGTGCCACAAGTCCTCCTTTTCTATCCTGAGAGTAAGTAAGTTTTTTCCTAACACGTAACCTAAATCTCCCTTGTTGCAAATTAAGCCCACTAATTCTTGTCCCATCTTCAGTGAACATGGAGAACAACTGATCACCATTCTCTTTATAGTAGCCCTTCACATATCTGAAGACTGTTACCAGGTTCCCCCTCTCGGTCATCTTTTCTCAAATCTAAACAAGCCCAGACTTTATAACCTTTCCTCCTAGGTCAGGTTTGCTAAACTTTTGATCATTTTTGTTGCTCTCCTTTGGACTTTCTCCAATTTGTCCCCATCTTTTCTCAAGTGTGGCACCCAGCTCCGGACACAGCACTTCAACTGAGGCCTCACCAGTTCCAAGCAGAGCAGGACAATTACCTCCAGTGTCTTACATAGGACACTCCTGTCAGTACACCCCAGAATTATGTTAGCCTTTTTGAGAACTGCATCACATTTTTGACTCCTAGTCAGTTTGTGATCCACTGCAACCCCCAGAGCCGTTTCAGCAGCACGACCACCTAGCCAGTTATTCCCCATTTTGTAGTTGTGCGTTTGATTTTTTTCCTTCCTAAGTGAAGTAGGTTGCATTTGTCTTGAGTTTCAGCTTGTTGAATTCAGACCAGTTCTCCAGTTTGTCAAGCTATATCTGCAGCCAGCACACCCAGCGCTGTGACCCTATCCGCCCTCACCAGGTAAACAGAGTGAGGCCAGATTAGTGTTCGGATGGGCAGATTTCAAATACTGCATCAGTTGGGGCTGATGCAACAGTAGATGATACCCCGCAAGTCACCGGGTTGGAGTGGACGCCCCCCGCATGGGATAGTGGAGTGCTGTGCTACGGTGGTGCCATCATGGAAACCTGCGGTTCTGAGCGTGACTCCTCATGAAACGGCCCCTGTCACGTTTCACAGCAGGCCTGTCATCTTCCTTTAAGGCCATTTGACTTTATCTCTTGATCCGCCACGAATTCCAGGAGTCTCCTAATGAACATCTATATCATCAATAGTACAAAGCAAGTCAACTCCCCACATCCCAGACAGCAAAAGTTCAAGCCTGGGGATCCTTTCCCTGCCCTGTGGCTCTAGGCAATTTTTCCTTGCAAACCGTTTTTCCACAGTACCCACTCTGGGGGGCTGGCTTTAGGATCTTCACCATCATCTCAGAAACTCTGAGCTCCAGGATATTTGAGAGACAGGAAAATGTAGCTGTTCCCCCCCCCACCCCCCAGATTAGGTTAAGAGGAACTGAAGTCTGTTT
Source organism: Lepidochelys olivacea (assembly GCF_965140295.1). Classification (NCBI taxonomy): domain Eukaryota; kingdom Metazoa; phylum Chordata; order Testudines; family Cheloniidae; genus Lepidochelys; species Lepidochelys olivacea. The sequence continues at coordinate 2,578,407 of NC_140431.1, read as the reverse complement.
TTAAACTGCTGCTCATCTCTAGCCATCTGCCCTGCTTGGACAACCCTGATAAAAGGCCTAGAGTTGGTACCAAGAAAACGAGCTGAATGTAGGAAGTCAATGGTTTGATTACTTTTAATACAGGTGTTGGATTAGCACCATGTAAATGAGGGGCTGTTTCTAAACAGAAAAAATAAATGAGAGAGAGCCTGTGTATTTGATAGTATTACTTTTGTGTGTTTGTTTGTATTTCAATGGAGAATAGAGACCCCAATTGAGATCAAGGCCCCCTGGTGTTAGGGGCTGTACATACACATAGTAAGAGGCAGTCCCTGCCCGGAAGAGCTTGCAGTGTAAATGAGAACAAGTGTGAGAGAGAGAAATAGAATCGCCATTTTTCAAGTGGCAAATGGAGCCACACACAGGTAGATCAAGTAATTTCCCCAAGGTCAGAGAAGGAGTTTGTGGCAAAGCCCAGATCTCGGGTCCCAGTATACCCTGTCAGCCTTGGTGCTATGACCATTTAACCTGCTCTGCCTCAAAGTAACGCTGTTGTTTGGCTGATGAGTGTTTCCTCTCCTTCATCAGGAGCTGGGCACCAGCTCACTGCCTGCAGCTTAAACATCACACGTGGGGCAGTAGTGTGTATCCTGGAGGTGTGAGCTGCCTCCAGCAGAATGCTGTCCATCCAGAGCCCATGGCCCTGCTCTGAGGAGGGGCACCGCCCTAGCTGGTGAAAAACCCATCTGTGCAACATTCCATTTGCAGCTCACTCCACAGCCTTCCTTCGGGACCTAAAATCCTCCATTCCACAGTCACTCCAGTTTTTCTTTCCCTCCTTGAAATTCACCCAAGCATTCAGCCTGCGTTTCTGGGGATCTGACTGTCAGCTTTAATAAATAGAGAAAGCAATGCAGGCACATGCCAACCGTCCCAGAAGCCTGTCACTTTCCCAAACGCATGGTGGTTTTAAACAGTCGAGTGGATCAAGGAGTGAATTTAAATGGGACATAGCCCATGACTTATTAATTATAAGCACCCATCAAATGGGAGAGCTGCGGCTGGGGATGGAGCAGCAGAGCGGGCTGTACCAGAGGGAAGAGGCAGAAGGCTGGAAGCGGGATAAAGTGGTGGGAGGGAGAAACATGGTGCATCTCCATTGGGGCTTTTGTTTTGGTTTAGCTCTCTTAGAGGTTTAGGCTTTCTCCAGGTAGATTTAGGAGCAGAGCTGTCATCTCATTAGCTGGAACAATCTACAGAGCAAACCTGCAGGGACTGTGCCGTGACAGCAATTTGTGCTCTGAAGAGAACCGTGTGGACATTGTGTCTGGTTCTGCTCCCTGTACGTCAGCAGTAATGTTCCTGAAGTGGGTGGTTTAAAGCTGGTGTAAAGTGAGATCAGAGGAAGGTCCTTTATTTCCTTAGAAGCTGCACTACCAACGCCACAAGGGTATATAACTTCCATAGGTTGTCAGAGATCATTTCAGCTCACAAGAACATCACAGGTAGGGAAGCTCTAACTGAAGGATCATGGAGACTGACAGAGGAAAGATAGAGAGGTCTGTCTGCCCTGGAAGTCACAGCATGGGATATCAGACGTGGTAAAGTAGTTAGAAAAATATATGGACCCCTGCTGAAACACTGGCCCCTTTGCAGAACTGGGGTTCTTGGGGGTGAGGCAGGGAGACCATATCTGAACATTTCAGAGCTGTAAACAAGTTTGTTTCTTTGCAGCCAGATGCAGACATGCGTGACATAGTTTCACAGCAGAGGCTGCTTTTGTGACATTTTTGGCTGTGGAAATATTCACATTCTGCATACTCTAAAGACATGGATAGTTCTGATGGCCCATCCACATTCTGGCTGGCTTTCCCAGCAAGCGGGAACGCTGGACGCTTCAGAATGTGGGGACTGCCAGATTGGATGAGACCCAAACTCCATCTAGCTCAGTATCCTGTGTCTAACAGGAGAAGCATCAGATGCTTCAGAGGAAGGTTCAAGAAACCCTGCAGGAGGCAGATGTGGGATAATTAGTCCCCAGGGAAAGTTTCTTCTTAAGTTTGAGTTTGGCTTATGCCCTGAACCATGAAAGAGTTTTATATCCCTTCCAAAGTTCTGGGCATTTTAACCCTTACTATTATAACTTAGGATATTTTTGTTTCCCATATTAATGTCCAGTTCCTTCTCTTAGTCCTGCTAATCACTCGGTCTCAGTGATTTTCATATATCGTTTATGGATGGGATAGCTGTTGAGGGCCCAATTTTCGAAGGTGCTCGGGATAGGAGGTACCAAACCACTCATGCTCCTCGGTTGTATTTTTTTAAATAAAATTTAAGGAAATTCCAGAAAGAAAAGTCCTTTCAACCTAAAAGTCTAAACTTTTCATTTTGAAAATGTGGAAACAACAGGTTTCAACGTCTTCTGAGGTTTTTTAGTTTTTTACTAAAACAGTTAGCCAAAATTGACGTGAATTCACAGCTGATCTGAATCTGCATTTATTTTGCCAAAAAAAAGTTTCAGTTGAAAAAATTCACCCACCTATGCAAAAAATTCTCCCTCTGCTCCTATTTAGGCATCAAAATAAAAGACTGAATTTTGAGACAGGTGCATGTGGATACTGAGCTCTTTGGGATATCTGTTCCCGCATGTCTGAAAAACAGCTGAGCCAATGGAGGAAGGGCATGAAGGGGATCCCTGGGTATTTTCTGGTCCAGGGGGGAAAAACCCAAATTAGCACATTATCTTTTGACTGAAATGTGGATTTAACCCTTTTAATGAAGGTTTTTTTTGTAACTCAGGCAGACAGGAAAATGAAGGAATCCTTTTTTCTGTTTCATCTCAGCCAGGGACCACCCACGGGTTAGCATATTGGCTTCTTGGTCTGGTCTCTATGATTCTGTTTCTGTGATCTATGCAGCACCATATGGAGTTTTTTGTAGCACGCAATGTTTGAAAAAAGAGATCAATATTCAGTCAGACATTGAGAGCCTGAGTCAAAGGCTCCAATGACTTGAATGGGGTTTTGGATTAGGCCCCAGGTGAGCAGCTAGCAGACTCCCTCACCCTGAACACCCTACACATGGGGTTAAAGGGAGGAGAAATCATGGGGGCATGACACAAAGGGCCCAAGGAGAAAAAGAAAGGGAAGCTTTTAAAGGCTGGGTGAAAATAAATAAAAGCTGTAAAAGAGAGGGAGAGCCAATGAGCTGAGATCTTTGAACAAGATGATCAGACAGGAAAGCTCAAATGGCAAGTCACAGCCCAAACCAAGCAGCAATTGGCAGCCAGACTATAAAACATAGATGTGCTAGCACCATCCGAGAGAGAAGGGAACTGGGAGCGAGGGGAGGGAGGGTGCAATTCTGTATGCCTCTAAAAATGGCTGTGAAAAGAAAAGTTCCTTAGAATTAAATAGCAAGTGATAACTTTTCTGCAGACTTTCAAAACCAGCCTATGGGATTCTGCAGCAGGGGCATGATTCTGGATTAGATTCTCTTGAACTTTTCAGTGTGCTGGGCTGAGCAAAATGGGCCACGTTTCCCCCTCAGCACATTTGCTTCAGAGCTGGTTTGTATAACACAACTAGCCAGACAGGCTGCAGTCCTGCGCCAGGACCCCATTGACTCCAATGGCATTCTGCACCTGCATGTTGCAGGGGGCCCTGCTAGCTGATGAAGGATCAGGGCCATGTTGAGGAAGTGGGATTCATGTCAGTAAAGTGCCCATTCCCATTTGCAGACAGGTGGGCAGAACAATCTAAACCTTTTGGCGAGTGCTTGGGCACAATTGACACATTTCACATAACCTCAACTTGCAGAATCTCTCTGTTTCATCCCTTGCAGATTCCTTAAGGCTAGTCTGTAGCCGTTTGACAGAGAAATGTGTTCTATACAGAATCCTCTGCTGTTCACACGTTTTCTTTATCACTCTGTGGCAGAGGCTTTGAGTCCTTATCCTGTTTAGTACATTTCATGCAACTGGTTCAGTCTGGTGTAGTGTATTATTGTCTGTAAATAGGTTCAAGTGAAAGGGACTGCCACATCTCTCCCGGCATGCCACTCTTACTTAGCAAACTTTGAGAGAAAAGTTACAATCCTAAACCACCTTGACAGGACTTTCTCTAAGCAGTGCTCTCTACAACACAACCTCAGCTGCACTCTGCAGAAGCAGGAATGAATCCAAAACAATGGATTATTGGATTACACATGCATAATATTTCATATCCCCACAATGGGTAGCACGTTACACTGTAGCTGGATATTAACCAAGGCTGTATGCATAGATTCTTGCATATGTTGTGTATAGTCTAAGAAATTACCTTCCAGTATCAAACCAATATTAACTTACAGTTGATTTATCTGATGCTTTTAATGTCAGCCAGAAATGGATTAAATGGCCAGGCAGAGTGATGGGAAAATTATATTTATTGTTGAAACGCAAAAGCTCACCATCATGTATTTATACCATGCTAGCTAAGTGGGAACCAGTATTGTTCAGTTAACACAGGGGATTCGTAGCCAGGATTTTATGATCTGCTCCCAGATCTGCCGCTGCCTCTTTCCCCATTTGTAAAATGGAGATAGTGATATCTCATATTGGGGACCGTAAGACTTAACTGATGTTTCTAAACTGCTTTGAAATCCTCAGATCAAAATGATAAACTCATAGCATTACAGCATCTAACAATAGCTATTTCATAAACCACTTTTTCATTTCTTGACATGGTTCTAATTCTAGCTATCAGCTGGTATGTCATAGAGTGCTTTTAGCTTGGGAAAAGGCCTTGAGAGCCAGAGAGTATACTGACCATAAAGACCATCTGGTCAAAAGCAAGACCCAAACCCTATTGTTTCCATGGTACACAAAGTGTTTGTAAGCACATGATTAAACAGGGTAAGTTAACTCCCTGACTGTCACTTCTTGAAATGTAAAGCTGGCAATGTTATGTAAACATTCTGCAAACCTAATGCTTAATAGATACATAAACAGAACGTTGTGCATCAGTGTAGGCTCTGTGCACGTGCATAGGGTAGGCAACCACAGTCTAATGCTAATGTATGCTTCAGAGGTCTAGTTCCTTGGCTGCCTATTTAAATTCCTGTGAACTTCAAAGGTGTGGAGGTAGGAAGCTTGGGTGGCATTCATCACTGGTCAGAATACCAGCATGAGACCCAGTCCTCAGGACAGGCTTTCCAGCCAGTGTTCAAATTCTTTCCATTTCAGGCCAAGTCAGACATGGACTTGTCTTGCCATTTTGCATAGTGTTAGGTGCTTCTCTGTGCAGTCAAAGCCAAGCAGTGGAGAGGAACAGAAATCAGAATTAAAGCTAGAGCAGTGATATCTCTAGAAATTAATCTTACTTAAACACTCACTGATGTTCTGAAGCACTGGGCGTGTTCCTGAATGGAATTCAAGCTTGGGCAAGGCTCATCTTCATGTGGGAAATGGCCATGGTAGACCATGGAAGCTGCAAAATTATTTTAAAGGAAAGCTGAGATTCTTACCTACTTATGGGACTCCAGGAGCTGGGGTTTAAGAAATATTCCAAATATGATGATGTCTGTGATAAAATCAAGAGCGTTGGCTACCGTGGGAGAAGGCAGCATCAGCCCCAGTCTGTCACCTACTAGTGCCTTGTCCCTGTCAAGCCACATCCACTTTGGCATGTCTGGTTTCTCGGTGGTGCCCCTAGAACTGCATCTGTCTGAGATGAGCCCCAGGATTTTAGCTCTCATTATGCTGTATGTGGTCAGAAAATGCCTAAGGCCTGTCTCAAGTGAAAGCAAGTACACGGTTGTATGTTCTGGATGTGTGTGGTCAGCAGGTCCTTGTTTCTCATGTACAGACAGGTGCGCACAGGAGCAGCTGCCATACTTTTCAAATTGCTGCAAAACTGCAACAATTTGGACCAGGAGGAACTTAGAGTCTCTGTCACTAATACATCCCACACTGAGACATCTATTTGTTGTGCTAAACTGTTCATTTTGTTGCCGCTTTTTCCCACCCACCTCCACCCCTTTGTCAGTTCTGTCTCATCTCCTCTGACCCCTGGGCATTGAGCTCGCTAGGGAGGGTACTTCCTTCTTGGTTGCTTGTCTATGCTGTGCCTGGCCCAATGGGGTCCTGGTTCTTGAGTAGCACTCTCAGGAGCCACTGTAATTACTAGTAACAACCATCATTTTGCTGAGCTCTGTCAGCAAGGTGAGTAAGTGTGTCGTGATGTCCAGGATTTCGGCCGATTGTACAGATTCTGCATCAAGGTGATTTGTTTTGTTGAATAAACCCTGGGCAAAGGGCTGGCGTGAGGTCTATGTTTGCCCCTCTGTGCCTCGTTGTCAGGCCTTCTCTAAGTGGGAGCTTAGTATTCTGCTGCAGCTGCCACGTTTTTATATAAATATTGAGTTTCCAGTTTCCATGTTTCGCCTCTTGCATGGATTGCCCTGTAGGGAAACGTGTTCCTTGCACCCTAACCTCTGTAAAAAGTTGGTCTTGCTGATGTGTGTGTGGGTTAGAGGGAGAACGGATTTATTCATGCAGCAGGTAGGTATGTGAGAGAAAATTCAAATTGATCAGAAAATTAAATATTCATAGGACATTATTCATTAAGATTCATCTTGCCAAGTGGGTGAAATGAGGCAAGGGAAGAAATTAGCTTGCTTGAGAGTGTCAAAGTGATTATGTGATTAAATTGCAATTTATAATTTCTCCTTCAAAAATGTTACTTCTTGATTTGTGTTTCTGCCCCTTCTCTATTTTTCTTCAAGACTCTCATTATATTGTATGTGATCAGAAAATGCCAAAGGCTTGGCTTAAGTGAAAGCAGTGCATAGTTGTATATTCTGGATGCATGGGGCCAGCAGGTCCTTGTTTCTCATGTACTTTACATGCCCCTGGGTTGTCTGCCTACCTTTCCTATGATTTATTTTTCTTTTAGGCTACTAGCAAGTCTTGCAAATGGTCTGTGTGCCATTAACAATCTCCTCGCCCCTAAATACAGCCCTGGCTTTTACTTATTCCTTTAAAAAGTCAATTTTTACAGCAGTTGAAGTGGAGCAAATCTTTAGCATCTTGCATTGTTACACAGGGTAATACAGTGTTACACTGAATACACCAGGGGATTTGGAGCAGAGCAGAACAGTGCCCTGATGCGTTCTCCTCTAATCCTACTATAATGTCAGGCAGGTAGCAGCTCAATTCCTTTCGCACACAGATCCCAACACCCTCAGTGTGTTCAGAGCAAGGAAACTACACCCGCAGGGCAGCACAAGGGCAGGAAAGCTTGTTCTAATATTGCACCCCAATTTCAATGACTCAGCCTCTTGTTTTTGTCATGGCTCCTAACCCAGCATAGGGAAACACTTTCTTTTTTTGCTGCCCAATAAAACTGTAGGGGCATATGCTGGCAGCTGAGAAATGCAATGTTAATTCATGGCTTGTTTATGAACAACGCAAGGCTTGCACAGGTTAATTAGTTGAGGCAGGCTTTTCTTCAAATGAATGAGCAGGCATGGTTTTATAGCTCTGTCACCCAGTTTATTTGTTCATTTTCTGTTTTATTTGGAAATACATTTATACAACAATAAATAAAATCAGCCATGACAGGGCTTATGTCTGCAGCAAGCATTTAAGCCCTGCCAAGGTAGTAATCCACAGAATACTTGCAGTTATTGGCCTTGGCAGGAGTTGGATATCTTTTCTAACTATGGGACAGGTGGTTAGGAGAGATAGTGAAATTTGTGCCAAGCGACAGCGTACGGGGAAGGTGCAGGCAGCTGGGGAAGGGAAAGACATGAAAAAATGACTGGCTACTATGTGCTGAGGAGAAAGGAGAATCTCCTGCTTCAGAAAAGCCATCCCAAGGTAGAAGTCTTTCCTCCAAAAGGAAGAAAAATTCTCAGCTCGAAGCCTTTTTTTTTTTTTTGGTATCCAGCAGATGCTCTTATATCCAGAGCTTTAGAGCAGAGCCCGGAGCTGGAGCACGGAGCAGCTCCGGAGCAGTGGAGCTGCAGGTTTTTGCCTGGAGCTGGAGCGGAGCCGGAGCACAGCTCCAAAGCCCTGCTTATATCAAGTAATGGCTTAATCTGTGCTAACATGGATGGTCAAGGTTAATATTAAATTTACATTGTTTCTCCTATCCACCCCTTCAGATTACATCAGATCTGTCTACAGCAGCAGCATTAGCCTGAGTTTGCAAAAGCGTACCCTGCTGATCAAATATTACAGGCTAGATGGGCCACTTTGCTTCTAGAAGGTGCAAAAGAGTTGACCTTGTCCATTAAGCAAGGAGCTGGGTTCATGCTGAAATTAAACATTTAGAGCAAACATGAGAATGAAAGGCATTGGAGCAGGGAAAGAGAGGAGCCAGTGCGCCAGACTTGCTGCAAAGGTGGTTTTTTGCAGGTCTTGGAGGGGAACTGGGAGACGTTAGAGAAACTGTGTTGCCATGGAAGAGGATCGAGGTAGCTGAAGTCTTTTCTCTAGTGAGGGAATGCAAAATGTAATGTAATGTAGCATTACTGAGCTGCCAAATCACTTCTGAAGGTCTTCGGAACTTGTGTGCTCAGGTTTCCCCAGGATCTGAGGCATGACTAGACAGTAATAGCTGCTAGTCAAACAAGTACCCTTTGCCTCTGGAGTTGTTGCCAGAGCATGTGAGAGACATCAGCAAAATTGGTGGCAATGGGAAGACCAAAGAGAGACCTGTTTCCTCTGCGATGGGCAGGGAATGCCATTTTCTCAGGCTTTAGTCTGAGCACTCAGATTGATACTACCTTGATGGGCCTAAGGAGAAGGCTCATCCAGTACTGGCATTTCTTGGCTAGTGTGACAATCTGGAGCCACATTTTAGGGTGAGCTGCCCAGCCATGCTCCTCTGTAGACCAGGAGTCCTCCTAGCTGTTACCCATGGAGACTGGCAGACCCTCAGCACTCTGCCTTGGGGGAAACACTGATCTCTTTGCAGCTGGTAGCTAGATAACACTTGCCAGGTGTGAGCGTGCTATTCATTTCCCTAAAACATATGCCATCTCCTGCATGTGCTGTCTTCATCTCTCCCATCCCATCTCAGAGTTACAGCTCTGGGCACCTCCCCATAGCATAATATGGTATCGTCCTAGCCTCTATGTGGCCTCCTCTCTCCCTAAGAGACACTAGTTGCCCCAAGGTCACCTGCCTGGTGTAACCATCCTCAATCGCAGCCTCCAAAAGGTGCTCTGCCTGTGGCTGATTGACGTGTCCTTTCTCCATTCCACACCTCTCAACTCAAGGTTCTGGGACCTACTGCGAGATCATTGACCCCCCTTCCCCCCTTGCTGAGGCGTCACCTCGAAGAGTCCCAGAGATCACACAGAGAGGCTAGAAGGTCACTTCTCCAGAATGTATCATCTTTTAAACAGAACATCATGGTTTCTTCCCCTCCTTTTGCAATGTGAGAACTTGGCTGACACTACAAGGAGCTCAATGGTGGGGAAGCTGGTTTCAAAGCTACATTGTGCATGAAAATGTCTGTTCCCCAATCAGAGATGCAATGTCCAGATCTTTCAGTCTACAGAAATTTAGCTGAGTGTACATATTAACCCCCATTCATGTTAACCTTTAACTCACGCTATCCACCCCTGTTGTTGAAGTCCCTTGAAATCAGTGAAATGTCAGCATCAGGGCTGTGCAAAAATTTCACAGTGACCTGTGATCCTGCATGCAGCCCTCCTGGTTCTGAATTTCATCACAAACTCGAAACTCAGAGCAGGTTCTTCAAAAGATTCCCAGGGGTCTCGCTTTCTTGGGGAGAGAGAAGGAGAGAATCCAACATGACACACATTAGTCAATCACTTAATGCCCTTACTGGAAAGCACCCGGGTACCACAGTGATGGATGTGGTATCAAACCTGGGATGGAATGGACTAGAACAGAATAGAAAAAAAGCTCTCATCTGAACCAACCTGGGACCAATTAACAGGTTTATATTGAAATACTTTGTGGATTTTCCCATGGCTCTGTGGTTGAACTCTGGTTTTGCCAAACCTCCACCTCTGATGCTCAAAGGGGACACATCCACTTGCCTCAGAACTAGGACTGATTAGAAAATGGGAGAGGAGGATCCATGCATTTTCCTCCCCAATTTTTCACTCGAATTTCTGCTTCAGTGGCAACTTTCCTAGATCTTCTACTCAAAGTTACAGAAAACATTGATGTAGTGGGTGAAATTCACCCCTGTGCAGAGAACAAGCATCAGGGCTTTGCGTCACTTACCTCCTGCTAACCATAGGACTTAAATAGGACAAAGCAATGCTTTGGCTTTCTGCCAGCCCTCTGTATGGAGGTGAATTTCATCCCCAGTGCCCTGAGTTACATATAGCTCTGTTCCAGATGCACCTGGTCATGCAGCAAGCACCTGTCTTTATTGCATGGGTAAAGCCATGTAATATTTACACATTCCCTCATCCAGTGCCCAGGTGAGTTTCTTATAATTTTATAAAAAGAAAAGAAATAAAACCCACTGATTTTGCTTCACTTACCCCAAAGCCTTTAATATAGCTTTCTCCGTCTAGATTCTAGATAAGTTACAGTAAGCAAGTATGGAGAACAAATCCCTGGGCTTTTAATTAGGCACTTAAAGAAGAGGAATAAAGTTGAGTTGCCTTCTCGGACTGTTCCAAGGGTGTATTCTTTTTTGGGCAACCAAAGCAGTGTAGCATGATTTCTTTTAATAGTTGACAAAATATCATGGATTGACGTCACCTAATTACTTAGTATCTACATGCTGGGACAAACTGGGGCAAAATATGACAATATTCCAGTTGGCTGGTCCCAATGAGGCTAACATCTCCTGCACATTAGCCAAATGAACTGCTATTTATCTGCACCTTGCAAGAAAGGAACATTGTAAATACAAGAAGATGGTTTGATTTCCGAGTTGTAACTGAGGCCCTGTCTACAGTGGGATTTTAGCCACGAGTGTAGCTGTCGCAGCCTACTCCAGTCTGAGTCGATTATCTGCCTGTGTATGTGCTAAAGCCCCAGCAGAGACGGAAACCCGCACCGGTATGAATCTTGCCTGCAGTAGGGGTTTGCACTGGTACAGCTACACAGGTGGTTAAAACCCAGCAGAAGCAAGGTCTCAGCATTTCCCTGGACAAGGCAGTTCCCTTTGTGACCTGGAACAACATGAGGAAAACAGAGATTCTCTTTTCCCAATGTCCTTTTCACTCCATTTTTAAAGGGCAATAATATTCAGAAGAAAAGGACAAAAGGGGTGATTAATCCTCCATTAAAAACCACGAGATTCCAAGAGTCACTGTTGCTAAGAGCAGAGCTGTGTGCAAGGGCAGAGGGTTTGAAGCGATGACGCAGGCTGCAGAGAGGAGATAATAAGGAGAGAAGAAAACACTCTTAGTAATATATCATTAGAGAGTCTTAAGCCAGCAGCCAATAATTTTGCAGCAAGGCAGAGCTAGATACAGTGATTGTGGTGGGCACTCACTAAGAGATATTTCAGCTCAGGTGCCCTTTCTGTAGTTTTTCAAAGTACCAAAATAAATCAACAGTAGGTGCTATTTTAAGCAATAAATATGAAGCCTGTAGATAGTGTCAGGTCAGAAGAGGAATGTGGAGTAAATTAAGAGCCAGCTGGATTGTTTTCCTCTTTCATCTATGCCTGTGTTCTTAATTGCACGGCTTCTTTGTGCTGTTGTTTGATAAAGCTATGGAAGGTGAACGCAAGACTGAGCCTGCTGCAGAGGTGTCTTGCAAAGCATAGACAAAGAAGATCAGGGTACCCACAAACTTTCTTGTGTGTTCCTAGAGCTCAGAACCCAGCCCTGCTGTCAGATAGACATGAGCTGGAAGAGCATTCTGGGCAAAGGCATGCAAATGAGAGAGAGCTGTTATTTAGCCACATTCCTAAGACCACAGAACTCGTGAGTTTTTGATCTGACTCTGATATTATCTTCCTTCAATGTTAATTATTTTTATTACTAACATTCTTTATTATTCAGTTGTGCACCAAAAGCATCCTGCTTTACTTCCAACCTCCCAGGTCCAGCACTACCATGGAAAGTTGTTTTTCAAACCCAGTCAAGTGTTCGGTTTATCCAGCCCCCACCTCCTTACTAAAACAAATGTCTTGTCCCATTGCAATTCACCTTATCTCCGATCATAAGGATATATATTACCAGCCAACTTCAGTACTGGGTCCAGGATTGGAGGCACAAAGCACCTTCCCTTGTATCAATGATGAAAGTGAAGAGGTACTGACTGGTGTCCTGCCATCCTGACTTCTACCCAGAGTCTATGCATAAGGCTGTGAATACCGAGCAAATCCAGCAGTACCAGAATCATACACATTGCTACCTTTTTAGATGCACATCATGGCAGTCACAGAAATGTTGGACAATAAGAAACATGAAAGAGGAAGGATGGTTAGGGTGCTAGTCTGAACTGTAGGAGACCTGGGTCCAATACTCTGGATTTAGGACTTTGTCACAGACTCTCTGTGTGACTTCGGGAAAGTGACTTAGCCTCTGCGTGCCTCAGTTTCCCATCTGTACAATGGGGATAATTGCACTGCCCTGCCTCGGAGGTAGGGGTGAGGATAAATGCAGTAAAGTTAGTGAGGCGCTCAGATACTCCAGTGACAGGGGGCTGGATAGATAGATAGATGACAGCACCAAGAAACTACAAAGAAGCTGAAAAAAAGACTTCACAAAAGGAGGAGTCAATAATAATAGAGAATAGGGGAAATACGCCTAATATAGCACCGTGCCTAAAAGGAAAACACTCCACAGATGCCCCAGCAGGAAAATGTGGGTACCTAATAAAGCATATGGTTATTCCTATAAAGTTTAGAGCGAGTGCATTTGGGCTATTTAGGAAACATGCAGCTCAAAGAAATTCACCCTCATTAAACTGCTCTAAATCAGGTTACTTGCTTGTTTCTGCATCACTTGTAAGACACCTTTATAATTACTTGGCATTGGCAAGCCATTACTCAGAGGTTCTTGGCCAGGGTAGCAGACGACATGATTGTCTCATAAACCTAATGAACCCTATTGATCACCACAGGATAGGAACTGAGCTATAACCAGTCCCTTATTCTTTATTTGTTTAGTTGTCAGATCTGAATTCACAGCCGAGCCCTGACACTGAGTTATGAGAAAATATGTGCTGTTGCCACATTTCACAAATAAAGCAAAGTTAAGCACATGCACTCAATTCAATTGTAACCCAGATCAATACGAGCTGTAAAGTGAATTTAGTCCCTGCTTTTGAAGCAGTTTTCTAATGCTGTCTCCATTTAAGATAATGCTTGGCAGAAAGTATGTCCCAATGGGTTTATGAGCTAGTGGTGTTGGCAGCTAAAGAGTTATAATACTCATCAATAGTCTCCAAAATGAAAGATCCACAGTTCTTTTACAGAACCTTGTTCTGTCTCCCTTTATGCATGAACTGAGAAAATCTTTGCAGAAAAGTATTCAATGCACCACGTCTCAGTTTTGAAATCCTAGTTCTTCTCTCAGGAATAGAAATAAATAAGCCAAAAAACAGGAATTAATTCAGAGATTTGAAGGCCAGAAGACACAATTCTGACCTAGTCTGACCTCCTCCATGACAGAGGCCATAGGATTTCACAGAGTGGTACCTGCATCAAGCCCAGAACTTCTGTATGAGCTAAAACACATCCTATAGAAAGATATCCAACAGAGAAGCAATGGAGAATCCCCCCATCTCTACAGCAGGTGTTCCAATGGTTAATTACCCTCATTGTTAAAATATTTGCCCTGTTTCTAGTATGAATTTGTCTAGCTTTCTCTGCCAACTATTCCAAGTTAAATAACCAGAGGATGATTGTACCACCTACCATGGATGTAAGCATTTATCTCAATTGCCAAGTGTTAAAGTTGCTTTCAAAAAACAGGTTCAAAGAGTAATTGGCTACGTCATCTTGATCACTCTCTTACCTCATTTGGGGACTAGCATTGGTTTCCTCATCTCAGCCTGTGAAGTTCCTCTGTAGGGCATTACTCCCTCACTGGGACACCAGTGGTTGGAAGCAGTGACTGCAAGCAGTACTGTTGAATCCAAACAGATTTTATTGAGGCAATTCTTCCACAGATTGTGCAATGAACTCGTATCTCTTCTTACTCACCAGCACATGAGCAAAGCCTGAGTGTGTGTTCTGACAGACATACGGTCCCTCTCTGGCCTGGCCCAGATACTTTATATGATCACATCTAAGGGTCCCACACCCTTTTGGCCATGTTTAAAATCCCTACTCAACTACTCCATCACTCAAGCCCCATTCAGACATCAGTCCACCTGCTGCCTTGTGTCTGATTTATTTGTCAGTGAATATCTCACTGCCGATAATCCCACATGGTCATGCAGCAAAATCACCTGGAAATGGAGTGCATCCGTGTGAGCAGAACACTACTCGTTAACCCTTTCGCTAGTCCTGCTGTTCTTCTGGTGGCCCCAATGCAAGATTAGAACAGGGCAGCAGGTGAGTTCTCACTGGAGATCACTGGGACATTGGGCAGCAAGAGAGGAGTGAACAGGAGTTCCCACAGTGGGGGCAAAGCTGCAGAGCGACTTTCATAGTCAGTTAGCCAAAGAGCCCAACATACGACATCCACGTTATTTTCTCAGTTTTTCCCTTTTGCTTTTAATTTTCCCTACTCTGATTAATATGTCAAAGCTTATGAACAATTCACTCCCTCCGAATTTGGGCTTTGGTCTGTTTTTCTCCCATCCCTTTCAGAAACTTTTACAGTTGTCAAAGCCTTGGCTGTTTGTGTGCTGAAATGAACAAGCCCAGAGCTGTCACAGCTCTGCTGAGGAAAGACCCAAGAATAACTCTCTCAGCAAATCCAGGACAGATGCATTTTAATTCTTCACAGAGCAAGTTTCTGTCTCTGCGTTCTAAAGACACAGCATAAAATTCATTATGGGGAATTTTTCTTCTTTTAGTGAAATCAATGGAAATGGAAAATCCTTCAACTCTTACTTTCTAAGTCTCTCTGTAGCTATCACAACTGGAGAAGCAGAGCTATTGAAAAAGCACCTTCTTAGATTTCCACTAAGACACCAAATGTTGTTTCCATTAGCCACAGGAGAACCTCCTCTACCTACTGTATTGCTGAGCTGCATGAGAGAGGCCCATCCTACAGACCGAGTCTTTTGTAGGTATTATATTGGGGCTCCCAGGTGCACATTAAGGAGAGAATAGATCCCTGACACAGCGACCTAAGCTGGATTTGGCCCCCACATACCCAGTGAGAGAGGAGAAACAGGTCCAGTCTCATTTTGGCTCAATTTTGGACTAAATCAGAGCAAAAATATTTCCAAGATAATGGGTGTCATTCACATGGATGTATCATGGGGGAGAGGAGAAGGGTTATAATTTATATTTTAGTAGCACCTAGATGCCCCAAACAAGATCACAGCCCCTTTGTTCTATACACTGTACAAACACATAACAAAAGGCAGCCCCTGCCTCAAAGAGCTTCCAGTATAGATAGACAAGGCGGGCAAAAGGTGAAAGGGGAAACTCAGGCACAAAGAGGCAATGTGACTTAAGCAAGGTGATACAGCAAGTGGCAGATCCAGAAATAGAACCCCTAGTCTCTTAGTCCCTGTCCTGTGCCTGACCAACTGCACATGTAAATGCTCAATTGCATGTCTGTCTGGCCACTGGCAGAAGATGATAGAACAAACGTGACAGACGTTAGTCACTTTGCTTAATGAACTGCTGGAAGGTGCTCAGATCCTATGGTGATGAATGTGTTATCAGAACTATAGAATAGAAAAGACCATGGTAGCAGGGCATGTGCTGCCAGGGAGCAGCAAGCCCTGACCTAATGAGAAGCCCAGCAGCAGGCAGGAATTGGGAATCAGCAGATCTAGCTAAGCAGCAGCTAATGATTGGCTGTGTGATTCCCCGCTGGAAGAGAGAATTGAGAACTCAGGTCCATAAGGTGGGCAGGTGAGACAACCCTTTCCTGTGGCCCAGAGCTGCTGGGGGTAGGTGTGGACCCGCAGTACCAGCCCAGGTCAGGACTGTCTCTTTTGTTACTTCTCCATGTATTTTGCATTTGTGTGGAAGGCAAAACCAGAGTTGGGTGTGGGCATGTGGCTGGCTGTTTTTCCCGCAGCTAGTGGTTAGGCCTACCACATTACAACCATGTTATTACTTAGTCCTGCCTTGAGTGCAGAAGACTGGGCTAGTCAGCCTACTGAGGTCCCTCCCTGTCCTACGCTTCTATGATTGTGTGTCCTGTGCACGTCAATCTACGGATCTCAAAGCACTGCACAGACACTATTCATTACACCTCAAACCAGTGGGTCGGTAGCATCATTCTCACTTAACAGAGGGGTAAACTGAGGCACAGAGAAGGGACGTGACTTGCCCAAGATCATACACAAAGTCAGTACGACAACCCAAGAGCCCTGATTTCCAGTCACTTGCTGTAACCACCCGACCACGCGTCCTCCTGGCACACAGCTTTGACAAGGTGCTCCATTCTGGCCTCAACTGCGCAATCCCTCCTGCTGTGTCACTGCTCTGACTTGGCTTTTAGACAAAAATGATTCACTTTTTCCCCCTTCCTATTTGATTCCCTCCTAGGCTAGGTTTCAGAGTAACAGCTGTGTTAGTTTCTATTCGCAAAAAGAAAAGGAGGACTTGTGGCACCTTAGAGACTAACCAATTTATTTGAGCATAAGCTTTCGTGAGCTACAGCTCACTTCATCGGATGCATACCGTGGAAAGTATAGAAGATCTTTTTATATACACAAAGCATGAAAAAATGGGTGTTTACCACTACAAAAGGTTTTCTCTCCTCCCATCCCACTCTCCTGCTGGTAATAGCTTATCTAAAGTGATCACTCTGCTTATGCGTATGATATGTGTGTGATAAACAAGGTGGGCCATTTCCAGCACAAATCCAGGGTTTAACAAGAACGTCGGGAGGTGCGGGGGTAGGAAAAAACAAGGGGAAATAGGTTACCTTGCATAATGACTTAGCCACTCCCAGTCTCTATTCAAGCCTAAGTTAATTGTATCCAATTTGCAAATGAATTCCAATTCAACAGTCTCTCACTGGAGTCTGGTTTTGAAGTTTTTTTGTTGTAATATCGCAACTTTCATGTCTGTAATCACGTGACCAGAGAGATTGAAGTGTTCTCCGACTGGTTTATGAATGTTATAATTCTTGACATCTGATTTGTGTCCATTTATTTTTTTATGTAGAGACTGTCCAGTTTGAGCAATGTACATGGCAGAGGGGCATTGCTGGCACATATCACATTGGTGGATGTGCAGGTGAACGAGCCTCTGATAGTGTGGCTGATGTGATTAGGCCCTGTGATGGTGTCCCCTGAATAGATATGTGGGCACAGTTGGCAACGGGCTTTGTTGCAAGGATAGGTTCCTGGGTTAATGGTTCTGTTGTGTGGTATGTGGTTGCTGGTGAGTATTTGCTTCAGGTTGCGGGGCTGTCTGTAGGCAAGGACTGGCCTGTCTCCCAAGATTTGTGAGAGTGTTGGGTCATCCTTCAGGATAGGTTGTAGATCCTTAATAATGCATTGGAGGGGTTTTAGTTGGGGGCTGAAGGTGACGGCTAGAGGCGTTCTGTTATTTTCTTTGTTAGGCCTGTCCTGTAGTAGGTGATTTCTGGGAACTCTTCTGGCTCTATCAATCTGTTTCTTCATTTCCGCAGGTGGGTGTTGTAGTTGTAAGATAGCGATCTTGTAGGTGTTTGTCTCTGTCTGAGGGTTTGGAGCAAATGCGGTTGTATCGCAGAGCTTGGCTGTAGACAATGGATCGTGTGGTGTGGTCAGGGTGAAAGCTGGAGGCATGTAGGTAGGAATAGCGGTCAGTAGGTTTCCGGTATAGGGTGGTGTTTATGTGACCATCGTTTATTAGCACTGTAGTGTCCAGGAAGTGGATCTCTTGTGTGGACTGGACCAGGCTGAGATTGATGGTGGGATGGAAATTGTTGAAATCTTGGTGGAATTCCTCAAGGGCTTCTTTTCCATGGGTCCAGATGATGAAAATGTTATCAATATAGCGCAAGTAGAGTAGGGGCGTTAGGGGACGAGAGCTAAAGCAGATTACCACAAAACCCCTTGATGGGCACTTTGCAAAACAAAAGGAAAAACACAGCTGAGAAGGGGAGGAAAAAGCTTCAAATCTTCTTTGTGTTAATCTGAGGGAACAATTTGCCGAGTGACTCTTTAAGCCCTTATCAAATGACCTTGCTCTGAGATTTGAGAGGTGCTCTCAGCTTCTGCATGTCAGTTTGTGGGGACTTGTCAGCCTCGGTTTTCTCATTAGCGTTGCTGCAAAGGCCCGGATGGCATACCACAAAGACAGACAACTTGTAGGGCCACTTTACAATCAGATTCCTCCCCTTCCTTCACAAACCCCCACTTCTGTAGAGACAGCGAAAAGTCAAAGGCCCCCTTTATCTTTACACAGCAAGACGAGGAACACTCTTTTTAGCTAACTGTGAACTAACAGGGCCTGCCTCACGCCTTGTAGAGTCATTTATGCCAGTACAAAATGCCACCAAACCACAATGGCAGAGTTTGACACCAACGTCGCAGTCCCTTTGTGCTGCAGTTAATATATTTTGTGTTTATGGGGTGTTCTATGGGCTGAGAGAGCCTCTGCTCTTACCCAGCCCAGTGCTCTGGCCAAAGAGGTGCTTAGATAAGGCAAAGCATGTGGATTGTTTGGGTCTTATGCCAAAGTTGGATTCTCTTGTCACTCTTGAATTCCTGCGTCTGTAGCCAGGCATAACCTGTATTGACTTTTAATAGTGCTTACGCAATTCCCGTCTCTCCTTCAAGCACAACTTTTTCCGCAGAGTCTCTCCCCAATAATCCACTCCTATGGTATTAATTTTTAAAAAATGAAAAAGGAGCATCTGATGATTTGATGTATTTTATGTCAGAACTACATTGTCTGTCTGGTTTCGAATCTAACCTCCCAGAGACAAGTGCCCAGACTTCCTCTGTCTTTAGACAGTCCTGTCAATGCTGCTGCCAGACAGCAAATTATAGTCAGAGGGAGAGCTCTGCAGAGGCATTTGCAGACATGATCCTTCACCTGCAGTAGTTTCCAGTAGAGAAATGAGAGGCTACCGCTCACATACTTTTAGTGTATTTATTTTTAATTAGAAATGAGCCTGAACTGCAAAATTGAGCCCTTTGACTGGGTTTTGAATGCCCTCCAAAGCAGGGATGTTTGGCTATATTAATAATTATTTGTATAATTGTAGTGCATAGGGTCCCTGATCACAGATCAGGGCACCATTGTGCTAGACACTGAGCACGTATATAATGAAAAGATGATCCTTGCTTACAGTGAGATTGCAAGCTCTTTAGAAGATGAGTGACAACAGGTGGATATAACAGAGCAGAAGAGCCCAAGGTAACAGTCAGACAATTATAACTTGTGTAATTAGAAGCAGTCACTGCATGCCAGCTGCCCAGCCATTGTTGAGTGCTTTTCATGCGTCCCAGAATAGGCTGGATTTAAGGGGAAATTTGAAGGAGGATAATGTTGTAACCTCATGGATTTTTACAGGATCTAAGGTTTTGATACAGGCCACTAGAGAAATAATGGCCAGCTGCAAAAATCCCAGTCCCTAATCTGGGTTTGAATTCCCCAAATTCTGGGCTATTTGGTTTTGGAGTTTTTACTATTGCTAAGGAAAATTAACTTTCATTTTGACAACTGGCTTAGTGGCAAATCTAAAGCCGCATTGGATCCATCCCTTGCCTTGCCCTTTGGAATGCTTTCACAAACTCGGGGCAAGCTGTCAGTTCCTCAAACAGATCAAGGCAATAAGAAATTAAATATATTTGTTGGTGCTAAAAATAGCACAGTTCCTCTTTGGGGATACATGAAAAAGCCCCTTTCACAAGAAAAAACACTGGGCCTCTGCCAGGCAACAGATGCAAAACCCTTCTCCTGCATTGCTCTGGGAATTGATGGCTGTTGTCTCCCCACGTTGGTGTTTCTATTTTTAGCAACAGATCAATGCAGCCTCTCCTGCCTGTGGAAGAAACGCAGGCTGTCCTGCCGAATGGTAGGTATTGAGAAGCTTGTATTAAATATTAATTCACGTTAGACAAAGAGCCATTTCATCTTTGTCACTCAGGCAACACAAATGGAAAATCCATGAGACCCTTTCCGTTAGGCGGTGCTGACAAGGTTCTAATTGATGGGGTAGTGAGTGGGGAGGCATGCTGCGCATTCCTGAAGTGTGAGCAATAAACCACAAGTGTCATTAAGAAATGTTCCCCTCCTCCCCCTCAGACGAGCAATAAACTTCAGGCTGAATGTTTTATCGATTCCCCTGCTATTGATTGGTAAATGGATTAGGTGACAGAAACAGATGGAGATGGCAAATTCTGCAGTACTGCTGTGCCCTTCCCTTAACTCAAGATCTCAGCTCAAAGCATTTTACAGGTCAACGGTAATTAAGCCTCACGATGCGCCTTGCTCCCCCCTCCTCACATGATAGGTTAGTACTGTTATCCCCATCTCAGGGATGGGGAAACCGAGGCACGGAGCATTGACATCACTTGACCATGGGCTTCTAGTGAATCACTAACAGGGCTAGCAATAGTTTTGGCTCCCAATCACTTAATCTATATGGCTGTTCAATTTTTTTTAACCTTGAGAATAGCCAGTCATCCAAGGAAGCTCTCCCCTGTCCAATAACTACAATATCTATTTCCTTTCAGACACAACTTTAAATCCCACTTTTATCAATCTAGGAGATAAGTAGACCCTCTGCACAAACTGGCCACCACTACGTCTCTCCAGTAGATGTAACAGCGTGCCTCTGGGTGGCTTGTAGGCAGATGGGATTGAATCTGAGACCCCGATCTAAGCACAAGTCTTTACTCCCTAAGCTAAAAGACCCACAAGCCAAGGCTGTGGGAGTCTCGTCAACCTCAGCTGAGCCACCACTAGAGGGGAAGAGAGTACCTCACTGAGTGGGTGTGGGTCACGCAGACAGTGTGCTGTCTCACCCTCACGATCCTGGGAGTAGTGATGGTGTAATTCTAGGATGCAGTGAGTGGAAAGCACTGAAACATCTCACAAAATTGCAGGGATCCTGAGATTGCAGTTCCTAAGTAGCATTCATACACCGCATTAGCATTTCCAGCAGGCAGGTTAATCCTCTAAACTTCACATGTGGTTCATGGGGAGGTAAGGCTATTTGATCACTCAAGGGGAAAAAATTAAATAGGGGCCCCATGCAAATAAGAAATTATGCAAATCACCTTATATATTAGGCTGACAACATTTTCGGTTGCTATTTCAGCTTTCGTTGCCTGAATGCAAATTCCCACATGATCTACTAAATGTGAGAGAGCTTGAGATGCATGATAATATCAGGACATTTCCCTGGATACTCCGTGCTGGATGTTTTGGATGTTTTCTCTCTACGCAAATGATTTGTGGGAGGAGATGGGGGGCGATGGGGAGAGTGGGTTTGCATTGCTTGCTGAGGTTTCTCAGAACTGCTCTTTTCCCCCTTCCCCATTTTTAAGCGCATTTTCAGTGCTGATGAAAGGGGCCAGGAAGGCAGGCCTGGAAGGTAACAATCTTGACCCACAGAAGAAGAACAGTAAAGCCAGCAAGCTTCCCCTTCCCACTGCCCCTGGCCTGTGGTTCCTCTGCCCAGAGCTGGTGTGTCCCCCAAGGCCCATTTAGTCCTTGGGGTCTCTGCTTAGACTCTCAACAAGAGGGACAGTGGTGATACTGACACCAGGCCACTGCTGCCTGCACTGAGTCCCACCAGGTCATTGCATGCAGAGCACCAAGCAGTCTCCATATAAGGTGCAAGGCTCTGCATCCCATTGCCAGTCAGCTGAGATGGTCAGTCTCCTGCTTGCTCAGAGGTGTTGCTTCGAAAATCATCTGCTCAGCGTTAGCAACGTGGGGATCCAGGGTGATTCCCATTTTGTCACACCCCTGGCTGGAGCCCATTCCAGCTTCTCCACTCCTGCTGCTCAATGAGAAGCCTACATCAGCTGCTGTCCCCCCAGTTCCCAACACAAACACGGGTACCAGTTCAGGACACATTCCCGAGTCTCTTCCCCTGCCCCACAGCAGGGGATTTTGGGGCTGTGGGGAGAAGTTTGCGCATTGGTTCATCTGGAACAATTGAATAGCTTAGCAGGGAGCCTCAGATTTGTTTGAACCAGTTCTGTGGAAACTTGACTTCAGAGCTCCTGTTTACATTGGTGGTTTTCCAGGCAATTCATTAACATGGCTGCAGCAGAATTGTCAGAGTAATTATATATGTGCGCTAACAAGCCAAACCCTAAGACTATAGATGCTGAATTAGCAAAAGCTCCTAAGTACAGGTAGGTTCACCCAGAATTAATACAGGTAGCCACACAAATGTCCTCTCCTGATTAAATGAAACGGCATCTTCCCACCCCCACCCCCAATTACCTGTTATAAGTTCTAGAGAAAGGCTTTCCTGGGTAATAAAATCCCAGCTGTATTTCTCAGCAAATGTAATAAAATGGGAATTTGACCAAGTTCTGGAGCAGCATCAAAGCTGTGATCTGTTCTATACGTGGACATTCCAGTCTTCCACCCCACAACTTTGAATCTGACACTATCGTTTTCTTCCATGTGACCCAGTGATTTCCTGAGCCAATTAAAGAGACCTGGTGGGGGACGTCATCTCTCTTATTGGGCCAACTTCTGCTGGCGAGAGAGACGAGATTTCGAGCCACACAGAGCTCTGCATCAGCCCTGGGAAAGATACTCCCAGTGTCACAGCTAAATGCAAGATTGAACAGATTGTTTAGCATAAGTAGTTAACACACATTCTAAGGGACCATTTGAGGTAGAAGAAGAAAAGTAAAAATGCCATATACAATAATTCTTTGTATCCTTTTATCCCAGGATCTCGATATTTTTTTAAACATTAATTACACCTTACAACCCAGTGCAACATAGTTCAATAATATTATCCCCATTTTACAGATGAGGAAATGGACGTACACTCCATGTAATTTGTTCGAGTGCTCAGCCCCTCAATCAGGGCCGCTAGCTCTGTTAAAAAGGGCTCCACAGCCAGTGTGCAGATTCAGAGTAGGTCAAAAAATCTGGCCCCTGATTTTGGTGTAGAAATGGGAGCTGAGCTGTTTTGGAAAACTGGCACAGAGACTGAGCCTGCCTTTTCACAGTCAGTCAGTTGCACAGCTCAAGATGGCAGTTTGGGAGTCCTGGTGGCCAGCCCTGTGTTCTTCGCATGACACTAAACCATCTCCTGCAGTAATTTTGGCAGTCGTGATGTTTCTTGCTACATTTTAGCCCAAAGAGAATGTTTTGAGTGGGTCAAATTATAAACCTCTGAAAAGGTCAGCGGAGTTTTGCCAGCAGAGAAATAGGCCCAGTGGATATCTAGGGTGTGCGTCTCCTTTGGCTGAAGGAGGCAGCATTGCTCAGTGGATAGAGCACTGGACTGGGAATCAGGAGACCTGGGTTCTATATTTCCAGTTCTCTCCCTGGCCTGTTGGTGACCTTAGGCGAGTCATTTCACTTCCTTTTGCCTCAGTTTCCCCATCTGTAAAATGGGGGTACTGCTGCTTAGCTCTGTAAAGTGCTTTGAGATTGATGGCTCAAGAGTGCTGTATAGCAGGTAGGTGATGGTGGTATTACCAGGGATTCTAGTTTTCCATGGTAAAAAAAACCATAAAAATGCACGTTTTTCCACAATTAAAATGAAAAGCTGAACTTTAGTTTCTCTAGTCACCATATATATAGGTATCAGTTGAACACAATATTTTATTGATAAAGTGGAACCCCGTTTATCTGATCTAATGGGGCCGGATTGGATCATCAACCATTCTGATAATCCAGAGAGTTTCCGCCCAGGCGGTGAGGCTTCCACTTCAGCAGAAGCCCGAGCTCCGCCACGCAGGGCTGACAGCCCAAGCCCCAGGCGGTGGGGCATGGGCTGTCAGCCCCAGTTCGGTTAATGCAGATAGCCAGATAATGGAAGCTCAGATAAAAGGGGTTCTGCTGCATGTTTTTATTTTTTCACAAAATGTAAAAACTCAGGATTCTGTGTTAGAATGCAAATCCCATGTTTTTCCATAGCAAACAGAGTTCTAGGATCCCTGGTTATTACTGGGTACCCAGCCTTACTGACTCCTCTTTTCTGAACGCCAGTGGTCTCTCTTCCCCTCACAGACCTGCGCAGCCATGTAGGGTGGAAGGAAATAGCAGCCTACTGAGTTACGAAATACAGTGGAAGAGAAAATACCAGCTTTAGTCTCTACTGTCACGGGAGCTTGTTTTAAAAAATAGACCTTTCCCTCCTGCCCCGACCTTTGTGGAAATAGCAAGTGCCTTAGAGGGAAGCTGAATGTGCTCCTGGTGGTTGGCTGCATTGTTTGTCGTGTCTCCTTACAGTGTGTGCATGGGGGAGGGTTCCTGATTTCCCTACCGGCAGCTCATGACAGTGTTTCATGACGATTGTACCTTTCTGTGCTATGAACACACTCGCACGTCCTCATTTCCTAGCTGAAAGTGGACAGTCTCCCCAGTATCTGGTTGATGGACACTGAACTGACTTGCGTGTTCCAGGGGCATTTCCTACCGCTACATACGTCTGGAGAACAAAAAAGTGCCTGATTCTATGCAACATTTATTGTCATCATGCCCCAGTCAGGACAGGGTCCAGTCACGCTAGGCGCTGTTCAAACATATTCTGTATTATCCAGTGACCAGGAGCCCTAGTCCTCGACCAGGACCCTGTTGTGCTAGGCACTGTACACAGAGAGAGAGAGAGAGAGAGAGAGGAAAAAAACAGTCCCTGCCCCAAGGAGCTCACAATCCTAAGTGTAAGGCAAGAGGCGACAGACAGACAGACAGGAGTGGGGGAGGGTTCAAAGAAGCAATGAGACAGTCTTGGTCAGCAGTGGTCTCTGCACACCAGCAGACCCAATTACCATTCCAGCTCCAAAGGGCTAACAGTCTGACGGGGAAGCAGAGGAGACAAAATGTTGACAAGTCGAGGGCATTTTTCAGGGAGTGTCAATGACACAGAACAGCCATTCTAAGATGGACAGTGTTATCGAGGTGGGGCTCTGTAGGTCTGGAAGGAATAGGAGAGCGTCCTGCCGGGTGTATTGTCATGAGAGCAGGCTGTCACCCAATAGCACGGCTCTGGGCACCAGCTGATCACTCTTGGAGGAGAAAGGAAAGTGTCAGCCCCTAACCTGCAGTGCCACGTTGCGCAATTGGACAAGTGCCCTCCCCTCGACCCCTTCCTCTGAGCCACCCAGCACTGGTGGATACTGGGCTTGAGACACCAATGGTGAGATCCAGTCTGGCAAATGCCCTGTTGATAGATCCTTACTAGCCATTTCTGCTTAGAAAGCTCAGCTGGCTGACTACGCTAATTTGCATGTGCCGCTCCTGTGAGAGCAGGACTTGATTAAATGCACAACAGGGTAAATTAAGTGGTGTGTCCTGTGCTCTGTGTGCACAAATGAGAGGAATCAGAGTGTGTGTGTGCACAGGGGGGCTCAGAGAGAAGCAGCCAGCCGCTCATCCCTTATTAGCACGTAATTGCGAGAACTGGAAACCAGGTGATACAGGGTGGCTGACCTTAAGTGGTTACCAGGCGGCAATTGTCAAACATATAAGGGCTCAGCTGCTATTCTCCAGACACTGTGTGTTTCCGGCTCAGCTCGCCACTGGGGAAGGTACTGTCTCCGCCCACCTGGGGCAGGGGCTGGAAGGGAACACCACCGATTTGTTCATAACGTATGTTTAGAACATAAGACGATAGTACTAAAAGGTAGTCGTACTCGTTCCTCTCTCTCCGGCATGGACCTGGCACCTTGCAGCCACGTCACACGGGGTCTGTTACTCACAGGATCTCCAGGCTGTGGGGTAACCTTCCAAGGGGGAAGGAAGGCCTTGTGACTGGGACTCGGGGGATCTGGGCTGAGTTCCTGGTACCGCTACAGATTGCCTGTTTGATCTTGGGCAAATCACGTAATCTCTCTAGGCCTCAGTTCCCTGTCTGTGACATGAGGCTAATAATCCTTCCTCTGCCTGTTCAGAGCGGAAGGCCTTTGATACATGGACTGTCTCGAACCATGTGTATGTACTAAGGGGCCCTCATCTTTGTTCAGGCCTCTAGATGCTGCTGCAATGCAATTAATAACGCGGCACTGCCCAGCCCCTCAGAACTGGGCTTCTGAGTCTAGCAAAAGCATGTGATGGCTAAGAGTATGGAGGAGGAGGGAAAGGAAATGGGATCCCAACTGTTACGATAACATGGTGTGGCTGCTTGACGCAGGGAGAAATATC
Organism: Lepidochelys olivacea; assembly: GCF_965140295.1. Classification (NCBI taxonomy): domain Eukaryota; kingdom Metazoa; phylum Chordata; order Testudines; family Cheloniidae; genus Lepidochelys; species Lepidochelys olivacea. The sequence continues at coordinate 2,552,059 of NC_140431.1, read as the reverse complement.
TCTGTGGTCAGATAAGCCATTATAACAGATAACAGATTATGGCCATTTTAGAATAAGCTGCTGCTGGAATCCCTCCCTAAGAACCAGAGCACTGAGTATTAAAGGTTTCCAAAACTCAGTAATCAGACATACATTTGCTCTGGGCCTTCCCTGCAAACTGGGTGGGGGGGAATAATCAGATGAGCAACCCTGATCTCGGTTCCTCAGGTTCCTGTCTCTAACCAATCCTTAATTGCCCCTCATCCCTGCCTGTTGCCTGAGCTGCCAGGCGTGGGGCTGTCAAACTGTGATGGTTGAACTGACAGAGGTCTCAGAAAATGAGGAGCAAATTACGATAGGTTTTTTTAATAGTTTATTAACACACACACAGCAAATTCTTTCAGCGCCAGTGGGGAGCATCCATAACAACCACCTTAAAACTGTTGCCATTCAGAGGGAGGGTCTCATTCAGAATCCAGTCCGAAAAGCTGGGCAACAAGGGACTGCAGATGAGAAGTGGGTAGTGGATCCCACTGTGTTGCTTGTGGGGTTAAAATAGAGAGTGCAGCCAGGAGAAGGAGCGCTTACCCCACCTGCAAAATTCGTCTGATGGTACGTCACCCATCTTCATCCAAGTGTCTCCAGCTCTAGGGGAGGCCATCGCTGCTGCGTCTGGGCTCTGGCTGCATTGGATTTGCAGACAATGTCTTCTTGCCTCATCCCTTCCAGTCCCCCTCTTCCTTGCTACGGCAGGCAAGCTTCACATGGCGCTTCCATTTATAACTAGCTTATAAAAAGGGTGAATGCAGTTTAGTAGATATCATCAGCAAAGCTGGTCAGGAATTTTTCGATAAAACATTTGTTGTTTGGGAAATGCTGATTCATTGGGAAGGTGTCTTGGGTCCAGGATGGACTGTGTGTGATCTCTCTCTCCCCTCCCAATAGCCCCCTGGGATGTAAGAGCTGCAGGTTCAAGTCCACGCTCTGCTTTAGTCAGTGTTCCCTTTCTCTCTCTTGCACATGTCTTTTCACAAAATATTTTGAGGGGTCCCAATTTCATTCTGATGTGGAACAAAAACAAAAATTTCAAATCTTCATTACTTTTCACGAAAGGGAATTCTTGTTTTCCAGCCGCCAGCCCTAGTTATCAGCATGTTACAGATGTAGCCTGTGTGTGTTAGATGGTTAAATCATGGTTATGAACAACCTAGTGACCTGTTAAGACTCTATAAATGATTAACTGTTTATTAAAACACCCATTAATCATGCATAAATGGAACCCTAATACCAAGTGTGGCTGTTATTCCTCCCTCTGACATTGCATTGTCTGTAACCTTGAAAATGTTCCCGTCACATCTTTCCCCCTCTTTTCTTCATTCCCTTTTCACCAGCGCAGGCATCATCAAAGTCATCACTGGAGCAGGGCCTAGTTCTCTGGCATTTGCTCCCCACTGTCAAAGCTATATTAGTGCTGGCTGATGTCTGTCGTGCTTCAGAGGGAAATAAAAATTTTCTCCTAAGCCCTTGAGTTGAGAGATTAGCTAGGGGTGAGGATGGGGAAGAAGGGCTACTGTTTTGATGTGAGAGCCAGGCATGATAAATAACTCCAAAAAGGCTTATAAAATGATAGACTTGTTTTAACCCCTGAGCAGCTAAAGTGTTGGGAATCTAATTACTTTCCCTTGTGGGTGCTTGTAAAAATTCTGTGTGTTCACTTTATTTTCAAATACAGTGCTATGGAACACTCAGCAAATCTCAGAAGGAAGTAGAGCCCCCCCCCCCAATTCTCTCTCTCTTACAAGAGCTCAGATATTGTGACTGTAGGTGCAGTTTTGCAAACAAACTGCTCTGAGACAGAAAGAGAAGATCAGGGGAAATACTCAGCTTTAAAGACACTGGAATACCTCTAATTAGAGTTTGGATTCTGTAATGTACTCAAACTATGTGGATAACTCAATAACAGGTGTTGGAACTGCTCCACCCTATGGGACAGATGCTGAGTATCTGCCGTTAGCTGTACTCTGTAGTGGTCAGAGCAAGGGATGAGGAGTCTGGACTCCTGGGTTCTATTCCCAGCTCTGCTACTGGCTTGCTATGTGACCTTGAGCAAGTTACTTCACCTCTCTGTCCTTCAGTGTCTTCACCGGTAAAGTAGATGATAATACTTACCATGCAGTGAGAATTAATTGTTATAAAGAACAATAAGGTTCTCAGACTGAAGGTGCAATAGAAGTGCTAAGTATTATTATTATAAAGCCTGCCTAACTACTTCTGTGATCATATGTTAGTTCAAAAGGAAGAGCTTTGCTGGGTATGGTACAGAAAAGTGCTTCTCCAGACACACAGCAGCCTGCTCCCTGTCCAAGCTGGGATGTAGATTTTGCTACATTAAGGAAATGATATAGTTCCAACTATGCTGTGGAAGTACTGGTGTTCTTGTATCATCTTTATGTATAAATAATGTTTAAGGACATATTTTTGTGCTGTTCTTCAATCAGCTTATGACTTGGATGAGCAAAGATCTAATCATTTGCCCTGATTATTCTGGTCTGTGCTGTAGAGCTTTCAGGCAGTTCTTCAGATGCTGAAATGGGAGAGTGTGATTACAGGAAGCACTGTAGGTGTTCCTGCATATCCACTGGCTTCTTTGTAGAGGGGCAGGGGACTGGCTTTAAATAGCAATGAGAAATGAGGCTGAAACATGCTATACCACTGTCAGGGGTTATTTATTAATGACTTTCTGCAAATCTTGTCTTGGAGAGGGGGATCGGAGAAGGACTGCACGCTTAGCGGTGGAGTAGGAAGCTCTGACATACGTGTATGAACACATCTGCCTTTTGGTGCATAATGGCGTCCCCCAACCATCACTGGTATTGCTGCTCTTCTTTACCCGGCTGTGCTCTCGGTCTAGCAAGGAGACAAGTCAACTCTGAGTGGAAAGGGAAGCTGGAGGGAGAATGAGTTGCACTCGCCTGTCTGGTAACGGGGCATGGCAACATGAGCCTCAGCAAGTCTTTCTCTGCTACACCTCCAGAGCGCCACGCCAAGTGTGGACAGGTGGCTTTGATGAATAGCTCATCTCTTCCATGAGACAGGGTTGAGTTCATCTGCTTTAAGCAATCCATAATCACCTGTTCATTAGAACTAAATGGTCTGGAGTGGGGGCTGTTTGGAAGGGAGCTATCAAGTGAGTTAGAGCAGTGAGGAGAGAGGTAGGGGAGGATGGCTTTTGCCCAGCTCTTCCTGGTGTTTGGCAGCAAATGTTGATGCCTTTTTAATTTGCTCTGAGATGGTTCTCTGGGAAAGCAAGAGGCTGACCTGGCAGCATGCCGCCCCTGCGTATTCTGCAGCTACGCAGCTCCATCTGCTGGAATCTTCCTTAACACAGATCCTCGGGTGGGCTTCCGTGCAGTCTGGTGAGTGCTGCTGTGCTCACACCCACCTTTTGGACGGCAAACCCAGCTGAGAGCTCTGCCCACAGGTGCCCCCACTGGAAGCACACTGGGTGAGAGTGTTCTCAGGACAAGCTGTGCAGCCTCTGGCATAGAGAGCCGACCTCGCAGCATCCGGATGCTCTGCCCAGTGGATAGTCTTCAGTCCCAGTACTGCCTGGGGGTCTGCCAGTGCAGACTCCAATGGAAGTCAGTCCAAGTGAACCTTTTTCTTCTGGTTTTACCTGCCGTGAGAATTTGTTCAGTCAAAAGACAAAAATGAAATGCACTTGTTGGGTCTAATTCTCAGTTATACTACAGCCCCTTTATGCCGTGATGGCAGTGCCCAAAACAGATACTTTTAAATGGCCCCCCCCAAAGATGCCCTCACACAGCAGGCACCCTTAGGGGGAGTACAGCTGGCAGACAGGCTCCAGACCAGCCTGGTTCTCAGGGTGGCTCCGGGATGTGTCAGGGTATACCTGCTGCCCGGCACTGTGGCTGTTCTCTGCTTCCCAGGCCATATGGGCAGCACAGAGGGTGTTTGAGCAGCCCCAAAGGTTCTGCCTGGTGTTGAAACGGCTCTTTAGTGGCCCACTGCTGGGCAGACTGTTACCAGTACCAGTGAAAATTCAGATTCAATTTGCTCAATGCACAACAATTTATTTGAGAAAGAGTCACACAAGCAGTAAAAGGTTATATAATACATCTTCCTAATCAGCCTCAATTCCCAAACATACCCTCAGTGACTATGTTGGCCTTACACAGGATCCTGATTGGCCAACAAAGCAGGTATAGCTACCTGTCCTAGATGGAGACTTCTCTTCTCAAGTGCTTGATCTGTCAAATGTCCCCCAAAGCAAGGTCTTGGTTACCCTGAGGCCATCTGGTTCAAAAGTCCTTCAAAAATCCCTCATAGCAGGGTGTTGGCTACCCTGAGACCCTCTGTCTTACAGCATCACAGACCTCTTCAGATATTAATTGGGGAACTAAGTAACTAACTAAATAACACTGGACGTATGGTAATCTTAGTACTTGTACCCTTGCTCTCAAAGGAGTCACATGTCCCAGAAATATGCCCTGTGGGCATTCCATTACTGGGTTTTCTAATTAATATTTTAGAAAGGGCTGCAAAATGGATAGAGACCAAAGATCAGTTGACATTTACCCTCTTCTTAATCATTCACTTGAGCTCTTAGTGTGGTACCATCCTAAAGGGTCATTTTGACCCAGGTCATCCTGGACCAGACTCATGTTTACCACATTCATTCATGTCAATCACAGCAATTCACAATAATAATTTGCCACCGTCTCAACACCTGGTCCCATGATAAAGGGTAATAGCCAAGCATAGGAAGGGAGTAGCAGAGAATCAGGCCCCTCATTTCCCCCAGCATCAGAGCATTTTACCATGTATTGGATGTCAGTAGCTTGGAACACTGCTTTTCTCATCCTTGATTTGGAACCAGTTCTTCCAGCATTGGCTCTTGCAAGGCAGATTGCTGCTCATGTGACACAAGGTCAGTCGTTAGGTGTTTTTTTGGGTGTGGCCAGGTACAGAAAATCATTGGCACTCAATCCTTCTCCCATGGTATTGCAGGCCTGAGACAAAGCACCTGCAGAGGCTGTCTGGATGGCTCGTCTATCTGCTCCAGCAGAGCACAGCAGCTGCATTTCAAGGGAAGTTATGAGACTCGTTCCAGCATTAAACTGGACTGAAGAGACTCAGCAGTGTCTTGAAAATCAAATGCAAACAACTTGTCATAAACATACAGCTAAGGATAGCATAAAATCCCTCCTTTACCTGTAAAGGGTTAATCAGTTCAATTAACCTAGTTGGCACCTGACCAGAAGGACCAATGGGGAAAGAAGATACTTTCAAATCTGGGTGGAGGGAAGGGGTTTTGTGTGTGTGTGTGTATGTGTGCTTTTATTGTTCTCTCCAAGACAAAGAGAGAGACCAAGCAAGTAATCCAGCTCCTACTGAATGATACATCTAAAATTACAGAAATAGTCAATAATAGCAAGGAAATGTGTTAGAGTATCTCTTGTTTTAGCGTGTGAATTTTTTCTATGCTAAGAGGAAGGTTTATTCCTGTTTTTTGTAACTTTAAAGTTTTGCCTAGAGGGGAATCCTCTGTGTTTTAAATCTTATTACCCTGTAAAATTACCTTTCTTCCTGATTTTACAGAGGTGCTTCTTTTACTTTTTTTCTTTATAATAAAGTTCTATTTTTAAGAATCTGATTGGGATTTTTAGTGTCCTAAAGACCAAGGGTCTGATTTGTGCTCACCTTGTTTACTCTCAAGCCTCCCCAGGAAAGGGGGTGAAGGGACTTAGGGGGATATTTGGGGGAAACTGGAACTCCAAGTGGTCCTTTTCCTAAATCTTTGTCTAACTCACTTGGTGGTGGCAGCAATACTGTTACAAGGAAGAATTTGTGCCTTGGGGAAGTTTTTAACCTAAGCTGATAGAAATAAGCTTAGGGGGACTTTCATGTAGGTCCCCACATCTGTACCCTAGAATTCAGAGTGGGGAGGGAACCCTGACACACTGCACAACTGGCTTTTCCTATTTAGTTGTTACAAAAACAACACTGAACATGAAGTGTTTCATGGTTCCTGGACCTAGGGTTCCACTTCACTGTAAACAAAAGACTTTCCTGAACTGAGCCAGCATCCTGCAGTTATCCACATACTGCAAACTTAAAGTACTTTTTGCAATCCACGTTTTTCAAACCTCCATTGCTTGTAGCTCATTGGCAACCCTCTGAGCTATCCAGTCTCCTTATTTCTCAGTGTTGGAGGCTTGTCTGTCTCCCAATGCTTAATCCATCATTTCTTTTACACCTCCCCCTTCATTTCTTTTACGATCCTACAGTATGTGCTTTTTATCTCTTTACAATCGTAAAGAGACTCATAACCAGAGCTGAACAAATAGTGTGTTTGGGGGAAAAAAAAGTCATTCACAAAAAACAGTCTGTTGCAGGTGAATTATCCACCAGCAGAAAGGGCTGGATTTATCAGCTAACATATTCACTAGGAACAGTTTCACAATCTCTGCTGCCCCCCTGGTTTTGCAGCCTCTGTAGAGAGAGGAAGGGACTTGCCCAGGGTCACACAGCAGCTTAGTGGCAGAGCCAGGAATAGAATTTGGGTTGTGTGACTCCCAGTGTAATGCCCTGTGTAATAGGCCACACTGCTTATCAATTATAATTTGATTGCTCAATGTGTGTTTAAAAAGTCTTTTCAGTCCATCTATACAGCTGCTGTGCTATCTTCCATTCATGCCCTTTCGTATATATGATGGATGGGACCACCCCATTGTTAAGTGTTTTGCCTTAAGTGTGAGAAAACCTGGATTTGTGCTGGAAATGGCCCACCTTGATTATCATGCACATTGTAGGGAGAATGGTCACTTTGGATGAGCTATTACCAGCAGGATAGTGAGTTTGTGTGTGTGGTTTTTGGGAGGGGGGTGAGGGGGTGAGAGAACCTGGATTTGTGCAGGAAATGGCCCAACTTGATTATCATGCACATTGTGTAAAGAGTTGTCACTTTGGATGGGCTATCACCAGCAGGAGAGTGAATTTGTGTGGGGGGGGTGGAGGGTGAGAAAACCTGGATTTGTGCAGGAAATGGCCCAACCTGATGATCACTTTAGATAAGCTATTACCAGCAGGACAGTGGGGTGGGAGGAGGTATTGTTTCATATTCTCTCTGTGTGTATATAAAGTCTGCTGCAGTTTCCACGGTATGCATCCGATGAAGTGAGCTGTAGCTCACGAAAAGCTCATGCTCAAATAAATTGGTTAGTCTCTAAGGTGCCACAAGTACTCCTTTTCTTTTTGCGAATACAGACTAACACGGCTGTTACTCTGAAACTTGCCTTACAAAAGCATAGATGAGGAAGGGTGGGACAGAATATGCCACTCTCTTACTTCCAACAAGTCAAATTCATCCCTAATGTAACTCCAGTGAAGAAAAGAGGGTTGCACCAAGTATCAAATCATTCTCGTCTAATCTGAGGATGATTGCATAAATTGGATGGTGGAAACCAGTTTAGCTCACAGGATTATCCAAGGTAATTATTACAGTCAGTGTCTGTGTGAATGGCCGTTTGAGGGCTTGCTCTAACTTGGCCATGCTAACACAACTGCATGTAGGTTAACGGAGCTGGGAAAGATCTTGTGGGAAAGTGTGCGTGTTGCTACGATCACAGGCATAGAATGTGCTCGTCATCCTTAGACAAGGGGCTAGCCATGTGACAAGGAGCTGCAACTTTTGTAACCAACAAAATGAATGATGCCAGAGCTCATTTGGCCATGTGGGCGCGCTGCTACCTGGGGTTACTAATGTCACGGAAACTTAAGATTAACATTGTGTTCAGCAGTCCAACATCCTCAGATCTTGACGAGAAGACCAGTGAAGCATTCAGGCTGCTAGCCGCTGTGCTGGCAGGAAAGACAAATTACTTTTGTATTTTGCACTGCAATGGTAGCTGTCCCGTTATGTCCAGGGCATACACGCTGAGAAGTTAGATTAAAAACATGAATACTCTTTCTGGAAGACTGCAATGTAACACTATTTTATTTCTTAGAATTTAGAACACACAAGAACCCAGAACCAGGGAGACACAAAGCAGGCTGCTCCCTAAAACTCTCCTCACCTTACTATAAGCTAGCACTCTGCAGAATGACTGCTGCTCCCAGATGTTTCACTACAGCACCCCAGGAATTCCCCTTTCCCACCTCCTCCCTCAAAGCGATAATTTGCAATTCCATCAGTCCTCAAAACACCACACCTGTGAGCAATTTTTATCTGTGTGGGTGGGTGTGTATGTATATATCCCTTCATTAATAGACTTCAGGTGCTTTACAAGGTGAGTGAACATTATCACCTGTATTTTACAGATGGGGAACACACGGGCTCAGAAATGAAGTTTTGCCTAAGGTGTCGCAATGAATCCGTGATAAAGCAGTGAATAGAACCTACAAGTAGCAAGCCTCAGTCCCTACTTTAACAACAAAGAACAGTTCCGAACTTGAAAGGCATTTTTCTTCTGCTTAAAGATGCAGTTCTCTTCCTTGAGAGGGAAACCATTAAAGGTGACCAGCAACATATTTGTTCCCCTTTTTGTGGCGGTGTTATCTAAAAGCTCTGGTGTGGAACTCAACAATGAAGAACTGTCCAGTGTCTTTGAATTTTTTATGCCTTGACAATGTTTATCGGTAAGAAAACTGGTGATGTTTAATAGGAGTCATTGCTTCGCCTGAATGGATGACAGTGCCTGAAAAATGGAAAGGTTATTATCTTAGGATAGTCTCCATATTCCCCATAGTCCATCATCCACCTAAGTTTTGTTACACTTTTGTTCAGCGGTGTTGCTGAAGCCTTGAATATATTATACAGAAAGAAGTTACAGCAAATGAGTGTGACTAATGTGAAGCATTTCTCCCAGAATTCATTATAAGAGCTTCCTTTCCTTGTGTAATGACAATATGATTAATGAGCACTGAAGCTCAATAGTCTAATGTTCCAGTCGGATGGTCTCCCTTTGCCTTAAGATCCCAGTTGGTTCCAGAATGGGTCAAGTGTACAGATGTTCCACACGGTTAAGCAAAAGGATTTTGAATATTAACCTTGAATTTAGTCACAGATTAATTTTTTTTCCGTGCTGCAGAGGAAACAATTGTCCCAGCCCAAAGCAAACGTGGGAACTAATTTCAGAAAGTTGGCTGAGGTTGAAAACCCCTTGTGGCAGGCTGCATGAGCACCGGAATGGGGTTGGTCAAGAAGGAAGCATGGCAGGGTGTAGGGGGTGTGCCAGCATTATGTTCGGTGGGCGCAGACTGAGAAACACCCAACCGGCCAGGAAAGGAGCAGCTAGATGGACAGTGGCAGCTTACTAGGAAAAGCAACAAACTGTCTCCAGTTCTTTACTGGTGATTCCCGTACAAGGGGAAGGGGTGGAAAGAAGCCCTGCTCGGTACCCAGCAATAGCATGACCATACACCAATGCAAGCAGGTGGATGATTATTTATTTGTATTACAGTAGCACCTCCCAGCCCCACTGAGATCAATACCCCACTGTGCCATGCCTTGCAATAACATATAGAGGTAGTCACCATCCTCAGCACCGAGCTGGCTGTGTTCATCATCCCAAGTACTATTTAGCATTACGTTCTGCAGACTGAGGGATAGCTACAAATAAACACATTGTGACATGAAATACAGTGACATGCATTTCACTGCACTCCCCACGCTGCTTTGAAGGTCAGCAATGTCATGAAATGCTGCACAATCCTGAACTCAAAGCCCAGCAGATAGCTGAAGGGATGAGTGTATCACAAACACTTGGTTCTAAAAATCACACAGTTGTTGTAATTTGCAGTACGTGCTTACTTTGGGATCATAAACGCTGTTTGTTTCGCCTATGCCCAGAAGTGATTTGGGTTGCCCAAGATCTCTGGCATATTAGTAAGTAGTTTATTGGTGCTTCCGGCCCCAATCCTGCAACAATGTCTGTGCAGGCGGAGCCTTGCACCTACCTGGAGCCCTAGTGAAGCCAACCGGAGCTCACTGCAGAATCAGAGCCTCAGTGATCAGCTCATATATTACTGTCTTTCTTAGCAATGGATTTGCAGAGTCTGCCTGCTTCATTGGATTAGCTTCACACCACACAATACTTTTCAATTCCTAACTGTGGCATCCTTGATAACCAAATTGCATGCTTCAGTGTTGCCTTCCTTGGCCCATTATATTATCAGAAGATGCATTCTTGGCTAAGCAACTTCCATTTTCCCCTCAGATTCAGCTCTTTACTTTGCTGATTCCTGTGGCTATCGTATTCCAGTAGCTGAGCTGCACACTTCAGCAATTTAGTTTTCTACTCACTTTCCTGCTATGAGATGCATGTTTCAGCACTTGAATGTTCACGTGCTTTGCTGAGCGTCTGGCATGCTTCACCCAAGGTTGATGTTTGCCCCAGAGACCTCCTTTTACTCGGCTCTCCTCTGACAGCTGTTGCAACATGCCTGGGGCCAGACTCATGAAAGGAATAATGGGGAGGCATGTTTGGTTTCCAGAACATTAATGAGTGTTGTGGAATGGCATGGCGCCCGCTTGGCTTTCCCTAACAAAACACTGTTCTCTGGTTGAGAGATGGGACAGTCCCGACACCCTGACTCCAACTGCGCCTGACATTGATGAGATCCCACATCCAACTCCAGATCCATATCTGAGCTTTGCCCTTGGGCAATTTGATACAAACTAGCCTGAGTTTGATGACTTTCTGAATGTGCTGCATAAGCTATTCATTTGATAGGGATTTAAGAGAAGGTTGAGAGTATCTTCCAGGAGATGATGAGAGCTTCTGGAGCTGGTTTACTAGCTGGCTGAGTTAATTAGTTCCTGTTGAATGTCTGTTTTTAATGCTGCTGAGTGTATTATGCTGTAGTAAGATTAATAAAGTGTCAGGGAGTCTAGAGCTCCTGTAGAGGCATCTTATATTTACTAGCATTGAAATGAATAGCCCTGCTCTTTAGAGTGCGTTGAGCCAACCCCTCAAATCCCAGAGCAAGGCTGTATTTTGCAGCTCGTCTTTTATTTAACCCCAGGAACAGAAGCCCGAGGAGCTCAACAGGGCAATATAACAGTGCTAACTAGCTTCCACCAGGCTGCTCTCAGAAGCAGCTTGCCTCGACAGCTCTGTCTCCAGCTGCCTCGGAGATGCTTGGACTTCCACTAACTTCCCTTCCAAGAGCAGAGGCTGAGGATTTGCAGCACAATGATGGCCAGACTCTTGCAAGTGGCAATTGTTGTTGCTATGGGACCTGGCTGTGTCCTGGGGGGCTCTGCAGGAGAGGGCTGCCCAAAGTCCTGGGCATTATTACCTTTTCCATTCAGCCCCCACCTCCCTTTGGAGAGTGGGATTCCAGGGATGTGAGATGGCAGAGGAAGAAGGCCTATCTCAGTGTCACTGGAGCTATGCTGACAGGCAGGCGGTCATACTGGGCTACTGGGTGGCATGAAGGCCCAGCCCTCCATGCTGTGACTGCACAGGCTTCCAGTGGCATTCCTGGGGTCTGCAAGTTCTAGGGGCCATTAACACCCAGTTCCTTGCACATGGCAAAGGAAGAACAAACCACTCTCCTAGCAGAAGACTTTGGAGACATGTCTGCAATGGTTCCTGACCGTAAGAGTTTTTCTGCTAGGGCCATGATTTGACCTGTTGCTATTAATCACAAAGGGGCCATAATGTGTCAGGTTACTATACAGGTGTGTATGGGGGAGCAGGAGGAGAGATTGCCCCATATGTCGCTGTGCAACTGCCAGGCACAATGACAGCATCTGTGTTCCCCAGAGCACCAGGACTGCTCTCTCCTTGGGCCTCCTAGGCACAAAATGGCAGGAGCCAACACCATAGTCCTGTCCCCGACTTGCTGGGTTGCACAGCAGTCCAGGTGTGGAGGAGGGAGCATGCTGCACTCCCTAAAATGATGGGAATGTGTGACACTGGGAAAACCTGTCTGAAGGATGACAGCCTCCTACTGCTAGCAGCTAGTGGAGTTACTCCTTTAACCCAAGTGTTCGAGCCTGGTGCTAAAGGCCCTAGGTTCAAACCCTGCTGATGACCTTATAGGGAAGTCATTTCACATGCTCCCCCTGCCTGTTGGGGAAGAATTTGTCCTGCTTGAGGCAGAATTCCTTCTGGAGTGGTATAGCCCCACACCACCCACAGTGTGCCTAAATGACACCCTTATTATTTGCAGATTCATCACCTGTATTACAGTAGCACATAGAAACTCTATGTGAAGTTGGGGCACCATTGCGTTCGATGCTGTGCAAATGCTGAGCAAGAGAGGGGTCCTGGCCAGAGATTGCAACCTAGCTAATGAATGAGCCCTTAGAGAGCACCACCAGCATTCCACTCCTTCACCGACAAAACGCAAAAGAAGGGGCCCGTCCGTAAGAGCTCGTGCATTAATCTGCAAAACATAAGTCATTCGGTAGCAATCAGTGAAAGGTCCTCTGAGGTTATTGGAACCATTGATCTTGGGAAGAGACATTTATTTGATTGGAATATTTATAAGGACAAAATGTTAATAAATGTTCACACCAGAACAAAGGAGGCCTTTTCTTTGTCAGTAGCTGGGTCCTTTGCTCATAATGCTAGGGCTCAATATGAAACACAGACCCACAGCTCTCCGCACTGGGGTTATTCTCTCATCATATGATGGTTTGGGGGGGGGCATTGATTAAAGGAGAAAAAAGTAATCGTAACATTCTGTTGTCTAATCTGATCAGTCTAGAAATCGATCCAATAAAAATGGAAAACACGATGGGATAAAAGAGAGAGAGAAGAATTTGCTTGGAGACTTTAATTAAATGCCACAGAAGGTTTCAGGATGTGCAGGAGTGCTCTCTACTGTGGTGAAGAGATAAAAGTGCCTCAGTAAACACGGATGCACTGGAAATGGTTTATAATTCCCAGGACGGTTGGGAGATACTCTTGAAAAACCCTCCTGCTGGGATGTGTATGGGGGACGGGATCAGATGTGTGTGGGATTCTTAATCAGTATTATCTGTGGGTATTACAGAAATAATAACATACTATTATTATGTGATGAGGACAAAAACACCCTCCCAAAACTTATTTATTTTGACCCAAGCTCTTTGGATGGTCCTAGGCTGATCTAGTCTTCCAGGCAAGCAAATGTAATGTACTCACAGGGCACCTTGTAAAACAAACCCACAGTGTATTTTATCACTAAAAAAGTTAGGGCAAAACTCTTGGAAAGACAGAAGTGTCCCTTGATTGTGGACGTCACTGTATTTCTGTCTATTGAAGTTATTTATATGGCTCCATTTAAGGTAAATTCTGAGCACCTCACAAACATTTATTGCATTTATCCTCACAACACCACTCCTGAGGAGCAGGGCTCTTATCTCCATTTTGCAGATAGTGAACTGAAGCACAGTGACTTCGGGTGTGTCTAGACTGCACACTAAGCCCGGGCCCATGGGATTTGGGCCTGTGGACTTCGTGCTTCCAAGCCCACGCGTGAGAATCCACACTGCATCATAAACCTGGGTTTACAATTGCTGACTCAGCTCTCACAGCTGTGCTAATGTGTCCATACCACACTGCGCCAACCTTCTGACTCAAGTCTGCGGCTTGAGCTCCATTCACACTACAAAACAACAAAGCTTGGACCCGACTCACAGAGGGACTCAGGCTCTGCCCCACACCCCACCCCAAGGAGGGTCTGAGGACCCAGGTTCTGAGTGCTTGCTGACCCAAGTCAGACTGATTTGTATGTGGACAGAAGGGGGTGTGGTCTCAAAGCTGAGTTAGAGCCCAGGCTTAGTGTGCGGAATGGACATCGCTTTTAAGGGACTTGCTAAAGACACACAGAGAGTCTGGCCGGGCAGGGAATTGAGCCTTGATCATCTGAATCCGGGACTGGGCCACTGCTGCTTCTCGAAGTTCAGGAACTCGATTCTCCATTAGAGAACTGGACGTTGAGGCTGCTGCGGTGCCTAAATGCTTGGCTGTTGTTGATGCTCTTCTTGCACCAGAGTAAAGAGGTTGGCCTGGCTTCAGAGGTTACACAAAAGAGACTGTGGGCCCAATCCAACTACTGGAGTTAATGGAAAGGGCTTCCATTGGCTTCAGTGACAGTTGGACCAGGCCCATTAAGCTCCCACGGTTAAGCTAAGGGACCTAATCGCTGATGACAAGGATAAAAATAAACACAGACTGAGCATGGTGTTTTAAGATTACAGGCCTGCTGGGGTTAGCCAGGGTCAGACAGTGCAGAAAGGTGAAGCAAATTGGACAGCCCTAGCATCAAATGAGATTTGGGCTGAGAGCTCTCTAAGCTGGAGCGCGAACCAAGTCACTGTTATTTTGGGTTACAAGGCGGGGATTAGGGTTCACAGCTCTGTCCTTTTTTTTTTTTTTTTTTTTTAAATACTTCTTGTGAAAGAAATCAGATTGATCGCCCTGGAAAAAGAAGGCTTCTGTTTATCCCCAGCAAGCTTCCCCTCCGTTCCCTCACCAGCGTGCGTCAGTCCTGGCTTGGAAGTACTTCTCTGGGGGTAAGAGAGAAATTCCACCACCAGCGCTCATTGAGACCTTGGTCTGCCAAAGGACCAGGGTGAAAGGCAGTGTGAAGTCCAGCGCACTAGGAACTGGACTCAGACCACTGAGTCCTGGTGATTTCTGCCCAGATCGCTGGATAGTCATGGGATAGTCGTGCTTTTTAGTCCCTGCTAAGATGGAGAGGAAGAAAGAGAGGGCTCAGAGATAACTGAGCAACATCAATGTGAGCAGGGAGGGAAGATGAGATGTTCAGGATATGCCATATTTAGCTGAAGGGAGCAATGGATGTTCATGAAGGAGTCATCAGTGCAAAGACATAAGCCAGGGCAGAGAGAGATGCGAGGGCCAACAGCACATGCCTCATGGGAAACTGTGGCTGACGTAGGTCATAGGCATGTTTCACACAATGTAGGTTTAAATATTTAAAGCAAAAAATATAAGCCACAAAGAGAAACTATGGCTGACCACGGCAAAGAAACCAATATTGATATTCTGGGGCTGCAGTCAGTTATGTCAATGGTATCTGAGTACACTGGGAAATAAGAAAGAGAAACTTTTTTCCAGGTTACTGGGCAAAATAATGAAATACACATTTGAATAACCTTCAGGTACAGCATCTGTCCTCCAGGTATTTACTCAAGCTAATAAAATCCCCTATTTTAGGTAATGAGATGGCAATAGCTGTTATTCATGCAAACGGGAGCCACTTGGTTTTGAATCATTCAGACAAAAATAGCAAGATGGAAAAGCAGGAATCCAATGTATTTCAAGCAGAAAATCAAAATTATAAATCCCACTGCCTGTGAGCATGTAATAATATAGGCTCTGTATAATTAACTAGCTTAAACTGCAAACCTTAAACTGTTGGTTCTAATCAAGATGTAGACAGCGCCTAACAAAACACAGGTAACTATGAGACTAGTTATTTAATTTAATATTTTTAGGGATCAGAATAGCTATAATTTTATCTATAAAGCATGCTCTCCTAGAGCCTGGGACTGTGAGCCTGTGTAATTCTAAACCATGGCATGACTCCTTCTCTCCCTTACATCCATTCTGTTTTACCTTCTGCTCCCAGTCCTCACAATGAAATTCATCCCTGCGCAGTGGGTCAACATCACAGCCAGCCACCTCTCATGTTAGGGTCTCAGTGAGACACACATGGTGTGCAGGCTATCTGCACAAGGATCAATCACACCCAATAAGTTCAGTCCTGCTTCCATTGGAGTCAATGGCCGGAGAACCAGAACAGGCTCAAGTGTACGAGAACAGTGTTTTGCTTTTGTACAGTATCTTCTGGGCAATTCAATGAATTTTACAAGCATTAAGGAGCCTAATCCTGTTCCCACTGAAATCTACAGGAAACAATTTTGCCATTGGAGCAGGATTGGGTCCTCCTCACAGTCCTATGGGATAGGCATAAAAACATTAAATTTCAGAGATCGAGAAACTGAGATGGGGAGAGGTTAAGTGACTTACCCGAGAATGGGCAGTGATCCGTGACAGAGCTCAGAATGGAACCCAGAGCCCTGACTCCCAGTCCCCTATTCTAACTACTGCCTCACTTGATCTCTTTTACTAACTGCAGTGTCACTCAAAGAAGCAGAGGGGCAGTATGTTTGTTACCACCAACAGACTGGATCCCCAGCCCAACTAAAAACAGCAACACACACAAGGTTAATGTCCAAAATCCACCTCCTTCCTGGGACTTCCTTTGTTCCGAGCTCAGAAATAACAAATGTCAAACCATAGCCACAGCTTACTCTGGAGTTGGCTGCTTGTGGGATTTATCCGTCAAGACCTCCTGTTGCATCCTGAGCTCGACTCTCCACCTTTTATCTACTGGGTTGGAATTTAGGAACCCACTTGGTCTGGTGGCTGAGATGAATCAGCAGAATAGTCCTGCATCTCTGGGCAGGGTGCCAGAAGCTGGCAGTTACCGGCTGCTGGCTGCATATACAGTGAGTCCTCATCTGTCCTAGGTAATGACCCTTATCAGTTCAGTTGCAACTTGGCCATCCCATACTAGTGGCTTGCTATGGTCTTTCAGGCGGTGGTGCTCATCTGTTTGAACTATTGTGGAAAAACACCTCAGGGAGGGTCTGTTCTCTCCAAGATGCCTATGCGCAATTCCCATAAAGAGACCCCTTCAGTCTATAATAGCGCCATTTAATTCAAGAAATACAGAGCAAGTCACAGTCCTGTATTTCTTCTTCTAACTTTGCAGTGTTGGAAACTCCCAGAAACAGCATTCCAAAATGGGCCAGTGCAAAAGGGTCTTTTGCCTTTGCCAGCGCTGCAGTACGTGTAAGTGACTGCCTAGAGTCTGGAAAACCAGCAGTCCTTAGTACCATCTGTCCTCTCATAAACTCGGGAGATATAGTATGGCAACATTTAAAAAAACAGATGGAGAAGATGTCATTACAAAGTGTGCATGCTACACCCAAATGATGTCTTCCTGGACGGCAGGTGTTCCACCATCGGCCTGAAAAATGCTACTTATCAAGAAATGGCCTGGAAATTACCACGTTGGACACAATCACACTGTTAACATTCCGCGTTTTTTATCATTTTGTGAGTGTGACAGAGTAGTCTGCCCCTTAAATGGAGTAGTGCTTCATGGTCAGCCCATACTGGCAAAGGACCCCTTAAGGGTTTGAAAGTCCAACAGATATCTACAAAAGGAGCTGTGGGGGATACGGAGAGAGAGAAGCAGTCCTGGAAATGAGTGGTGCTTGGGAACAGATCCCATCACTGTGTCCTTAAGGGCCCAGAGCAAGGAGTCTTGCAGAGAGGGTAAGGCTGGCTTCAGAGTCCTTTCCTCTTAAGCTAAAGGGAAATCTCTAGTCATTATTGTTGCATCAGGATTTTAACCTGTTCAGCTTGAGCTGCAAACATTCTCACCGTCACTCCTGACTGGGGTTTGAACAGCATCCATGTCAAGGCAGTGGTTTGTTTGGATTTCGTTTGCATTTACAAACTGCCTTACAGAAGCTTTGTGTACACTTTTTTCTCTCTGAATATCTGCAGGCTTTCTCAGGCTGCTGTCTGTGGGGGGGGGGTGTTGGGATAGGTTGCAAAGTAGAAGTCAGGGCATTTGTCCAGTTTCCCTGGCTGGCTGAGCCTACACCATCTGGCTTAACTTTGGATCACTGGAGCAGCACAAAGCAGTCGGAGCATACTTAACTCTGGCCTTAGATTTGGACTTTTCAATATCCTACAAGACTAGCAAGCCACACTCACCTGCCTGTGAGATCCAGCAGATGGGCCAGGAGGTGCAGCTCTGACTGAAATATACTTGGGGGTGTCTTCCTTCCAATACCCTTCTCAAGTGAGTTATAGGATAAAGCAGCTACAGGAGCAATTTCTTCCTGAGGCAGCAGCTACTTGGGTTGCCCCTTAATGAAAGAACAGTTTGTTTCTTTGATACACTGCTCTAAATAAATGAATATTTCCGTTTTAATAAGCCTGGACCTCTGCCACAGAGTGTTACCTTATTCATTCTTTTAAAAAATGTATGTAAACAAATCTCAAGTTTCTGTGAAAGTAGGGGAACAACTTAGCATACTGATGCAATTCCAAAGCAGAAGCTTTGTCTGATTTCAAAGCAGAAGAGGGTGCTTGAAATACAACTGAATTAATGCGGAAGGAGATGAGTTTCTGTGGAGTCCCATCAAATAAAATATGCATATTTTATTCCCCTTTCATCATAATGGTAATATACAGGGTGCAGGGAGTATTAATAATTCCAGCAGTATTCTAAGTGGGTGAATGGGGCCTGGACACTGCAAAAGGTGTCTGATTAGCATACTTAAATCAGTGTTGTAATTAGTGTGAGTTCGCTTTCCAGGCTTTAAAACTTCCTAGTTTTACATGGACCATACTATTGAAATCTGAAGCTTACAGGAATAACTCTTGCTGGTTTCCACTCATTCAGGGAATCTCTTTGCTCACTGAGCTGCATTGACTATTTGATTTAGATGGGAAGGTTTACTTCGTGTGCCTTGGATGTGTTCCAGTCCAGGCTGGCATCTACAATGTGCAGAGTTGAACAAGGAGATGAGGGCTAGATCCAAAGCTCACTGACATCAATGGGAGTTTTCCCACTAACTAGGATGAGCCAGTGGTTAGGACTCAGGTGACATGGGTTCACTACCCTGCTCTGACAGACTCCCCATGTGACCTTGGGCAAGTCACTTAGTCTCTTTGTGGTTCATAGAATCATAGAATCATAGAATATCAGGGTTGGAAGGGACCCCAGAAGGTCATCTAGTCCAACCCCCTGCTCAAAGCAGGACCAATTCCCAGTTAAATCATCATTCAGTTCAGTTCTCCTATCTGTACAATGGGGACAATAGCACTTCCTTACATCATGGGTTTGTTGTGAAGATAAATACACTCAACATAAGAAAATAAGAATGGCCATACTGGGTCAGACCAATGGTCTGTCTCGCCCAGTATCCTGTCTCTGACAGTGACCGGTGCCAGATGCTTCAGTGGGAGTGAACAGAACAGGGCAATTATCAACTGATCCAGCCCTTGTCATCCAGTCCCAGGTTCTAACAGTCAGAGGCTTAAGGACACCCAGAGCATGGGGTTCCATCTCTGACCATCTTGGCTATTAGCTATTGATGGACCTAACCTCACTGAACTTACATAATTCTTTTCTGAACCTAGTTATACTTTTGGCCTTTACCACATCCGCGGTAATGAGTTCCACGGGTTGATTGTGTTGTGTGAAAATATACTTCCTTATTTTTGTTTTGTAACCTACTGCCTATTAATTTATTGGGTGACCCCTAGTTCTTGTGTTATGAGAAGCGGCAAATAACACTTCCTTATTCACTTTCTCCACACCAGTCAGATCTCTGCTCCATTGTTTCTTTTCCAAGTTGAACAATTCCAGTCTTTTTAATTTTGCCTCCTTTGGAAGCTATTCCATACACCCAATCATTTTTGTTGTCCTTCTCTATACTTTTTCCAATTTATCTTTTTTGAGATGGGGTGACCAGAACTGCAAGCAGTATTCAAGGTGTGAGCATACCATGGATTTATAGAGAGGCATTAGGATATTTTCTGTCTTATCTATCCCTTTCCTAATGGTTCCTAACATTCTGTTAGCTTTTTTGGCTACCTCCACATGTTAAGCAGATGATTTCTGAGAACTATTCATGACTCCAAGATCTTTCTTGAGTGGTAACAGTAAATTTAGACCCCATCAATTTGCATGTATAGTTGGGATTTTGTTTGCCAGCGTGCATTACTTTGCATTTAATCAACATTGAATTTCATCTGCCATTTTGTTGCCCAGTCGCCCAGTTTAGTGATATCCCTTTGTCACTCTTCGCAGTTAGCTTTGGATTTAACTATCTTGGGTAATTGTATGTCCTCTGCAAACTTTGCCACCAAACTACTTACCCCTTGTCATAAATATAAAGGGAAGGGTAAACCCCTTTGAAATCCCTCCTGGCCAGGGGAAAGCTCCTCTCACCTGTAAAGGGTTAAGAAGCTAAAGGTAACCTCGCTGGCACCTGACCAAAATGACCAATGAGGAGACAAGATACTTTCAAAAGCTGGGAGGAGGGAGAGAAACAAAGGGTCTGTGTCTGTCTGTAGTCGTCTTGGCCGGGGACAGAACAGGAATGGAGTCTTAGAACTTTTAGTAAGTAATCTAGCTAGGTATGTGTTAGATTATGATTTCTTTAAATGGCTGAGAAAAGAATTGTGCTGAATAGAATAACTATTTCTGTCTGTGTATCTTTTTTGTAACTTAAGGTTTTGCCTAGAGGGGTTCTCTATGTTTTTGAATCTAATTACCCTGTAAGATATATACCATCCTGATTTTACAGGGGGGATTTCTTTATTTCTATTTACTTCTATTTTTTATTAAAAGTCTTCTTGTAAAACACTGAATGCTTTTTCATTGTTCTCAGATCCAAGGGTTTGGGTTTGTGGTCACCTATGCAAATTGGTGAGGCTTTTTATCCAACATTTCCCAGGAAAGGGGGGGTGCAAGTGTTGGGAGGATTGTTCATTGTTCTTAAGATCCAAGGGTCTGGGTCTATAGTCACCTAGACAAATTGGTGAGGCTTTTTACCAAACCTTGTCCAGGAAGTGGGGTGCAAGGTTTTGGGAAGTATTTTGGGGGGAAGGACGCGTCCAAACAGCTCTTCCCCAGTAACCAGTATTAGTTTGGTGGTGGTAGCGGCCTGTCCAAGGTGTAATATTTTGTACCTTGGGGAAGTTTTGACCTAAGCTGGTAAAGATAAGCTTAGGAGGTTTTTCATGCAGGTCCCCACATCTGTACCCTAGAGTTCAGAGTGGGGGAGGAACCTTGACATGGTGGCACAGTGGTGGGATTAACCTGAAATCATTTTGAGATCCAGTTGAGATTTTTTGAACTAGAAATACAGATTTTAAAAAGGAACTTTTAGGAAGTCCAGAAGGCAGCTTTGAAACTGAAAGCAGCTTGGTTTCTCTCTGCTTTGTGGCCAAGCAGAGACAAAAGGGGATTATCTTGTGAATTGCAGGTTTTCTTTGCCTGGAGGCAGGGTACTTAACTCCTGCAGGGAAATTCACAGTCTTCCAACCCAGAGGTTTTTTTTTCTTTTCTTCCTAAAAGTAAATAGGGGGTGTGTGCTCTACCCATTTGCCTGGAGACAAAAGTGGCAGGGTTTTTTTTAGGATTTTGATTTTTTTTTGTTTTACAAGGAGCACAGGTTTGAAAAGAAATTTTTTTTTCTTTGGGCTGGGTAAGCAGGTTTCCAATAGTTGGAGGTTTTTTGCTTTAATTTGGGCCCAGAGCAGAGACAAGGGAATTGTCTTTTTCTGTAGGCTGACAATCACTATCAGAGAATAGGTATTCTATTCCAGCACAGCAAAATTTTACAGCCAAGTTTTGTTTGTTTATTTCTAAACCTCGGGTGTAAAGTTAGTTAAAAACAGAGAGGTTAGAATGGGCAAATCCTCAGCTCGACTACAGCTGGAATTAGCCAAATTTCAGGCTGAGGAAAAACAAAGGGAACATGAAAGACAGATAGAACTCATGCGGCTGAAGGAGGAGGAGAAGGAAAAAGAGAGGAAGCATGTGGAGGAGATGGAGAGGATAAAGGCCCAGCAGACTATACCAACAAACCCTAGCAATCCTTCTCCAGGTACCACTTCCCATCCCAGAAAGTTCCCCACCTACAAGGCAGGTGATGATACTGAGGCCTTCTTAGAAAACTTCGAAAGGGCCTGCCTTGGGTACAACATCTCTACTGACCAATACATGGTAGAGCTGAGGCCGCAGCTCAGTGGACCCTTAGCTGAGGTGGCAGCTGAAATGCCTAAAGAACACATGAACAAGTATGAACTGTTTAAATCCAAGGCGAGAGTCAGAATGGGGATAACACCCGAGCAGTCTCGTCGGAGGTTCAGAGCCCTAAGGTGGAAACCAGACATGTCATTTACCCGACATGCCTACCACATTGTAAAACATTGGGATGCCTGGATATCAGGAGCAAGTGTTGAATCTCCAGTAAATTTGCCCTTCCTAATGCAAATGGAACAATTCTTAGAGGGTGTTCCTGAGGAAATAGAAAGATACATCCTAGATGGGAAACCCAAAACTGTAATTGAGGCAGGAGAGATTGGAGCCAGATGGGTGGAGGTGGCAGAGAAGAAGAAAACTGGTCGCAGTTGGAGCGGAGACCAGAAGGGACCACCCCAGACCACACCCTATTACCGGGGGCCGCCCAAAGCCCCACCTACCTCCCAAAGAACCCTCCAGACCCCTTATCGTCCCACCACCCCGTTCTCCAGCAACCCTCCTCGCCCCAGTGACCCGTCAGCTGGACGATGTTTTAAGTGTAACGAGCTGGGGCATGTAAAGGCCAACTGCCCCAAGAACCCCAACAGATTACAGTTCATTGCACCGGAATCACACCAGAGGTCCACAGGCCCAGATACCTCCCAGATACCCTTGGAGCGGAGGGAAACTGTGAGGGTGGGTGGGAAGAAGGTCACCGCGTGGAGGGACACCGGAGCACAAGTGTCAGCTATCCATGCTTCCTTAGTGGACCCCAATTTAATCAACCCAGAGATCCAAGTGACGATTCAACCCTTCAAGTCCAACTCTTTCAATTTGCCTACAGCCAAGTTGCCTGTCCAGTACAAGGGCTGGTCAGGAATGTGGACTTTTGCAGTCTATGATGATTATCCCATCCCCATGCTGTTGGGGGAAGACTTGGCCAATCATGTGAAGCAGGCCAAGAGGGTGGGAATGGTCACCCGCAACCAGGCTAAACAAGCCGTGAGGCCTAGCTCTGTTCCGGAAACTTCTATCAGGACCCAGTCAGAGGTAATGGACCTGGACCCCAGGCCAATGTCTGCAACAGCAGTAGTGGATCCAGTCCCAGAGACCCAGACGGAACCAGTCCCAGAACCGGAACCAGCCGAACAACCAACACCAGACCCCGTGTCAGCACTGAATCCAGTACTTGCAACCTCAACACCAGAGGGCCCCACCGAACCTGAACTGGCAGCAGCCGATAACCCTACACAAGAGGCTCAGCCGGAGCCTGAATCCCAACATAGTGCACCAGCGGAGAGCGGTTCACAGTCAACAGAAACAGCTCCATCCCCTATATCGCTTCCAGAGGGACCAAGCCTAGGTCCACAATCCCATGAGGAACTGATGTCTCCAGCATCAAGGGAACAGTTCCAGACCGAACAGGAAGCAGATGAAAGCCTCCAGAGAGCTTGGACGGCGGCACGGAGCAACCCACCGCCTCTCAGCTCTTCTAATCGATCCAGGTTTGTTGTAGAAAGAGGACTTTTATACAAGGAAACTCTTTCTGGGGGACACCAGGAAGACTGGCATCCTCAGAGACAGTTGGTAGTTCCAACTAAATACCGGGCCAAGCTCTTGAGCTTAGCCCATGATCACCCTAGTGGCCATGCTGGGGTGAACAGGACCAAAGACCGTTTGGGGGGGTCATTCCACTGGGAGGGAATGGGCAAGGATGTTTCTACCTATGTCCAGTCTTGTGAGGTGTGCCAAAGAGTGGGAAAACCCCAAGACCAGGTCAAAGCTCCTCTCCAGCCACTCCCCATCATTGAAGTTCCATTTCAGCGAGTAGCTGTGGATATTCTGGGTCCTTTTCCGAAAAAGACACCCAGAGGAAAGCAGTACATACTGACTTTCATGGATTTTGCCACCCGATGGCCGGAAGCAGTAGCTCTAAGCAACACCAGGGCTAAAAGTGTGTGCCAGGCACTAGCAGACATTTTTGCCAGGGTAGGTTGGCCCTCCGACATCCTCACAGATGCAGGGACTCATTTCCTGGCAGGAACTCTGAAAAACCTTTGGGAAGCTCATGGGGTAAATCACTTGGTTGCCACTCCTTACCATCATCAAACAAATGGCATGGTGGAGAAGTTTAATGGAACTTTGGGGGCCATGATACGTAAATTCGTAAATGAGCACTCCAATGATTGGGACCTAGTATTGCAGCAGTTGCTCTTTGCCTACAGAGCTGTACCACATCCCAGTTTAGGGTTTTCCCCATTTGAACTTGTATATGGCCGTGAGGTTAAGGGGCCATTGCAGTTGGTGAAGCAGCAATGGGAGGGATTTACACCTTCTCCAGGAACTAACATTCTGGACTTTGTAACCAACCTACAAAACACCCTCCGAACCTCTTTAGCCCTTGCTAGAGAAAACTTACAGGATGCTCAAAAAGAGCAAAAAGCCTGGTATGATAAACATGCCAGAGAGCGTTCCTTCAAAGTAGGAGACCAGGTCATGGTCTTAAAGGCGCTCCAGGCCCATAAAATGGAAGCATCGTGGGAAGGGCCATTCGTGGTCCAGGAGCGCCTGGGAGCTGTTAATTATCTCATAGCATTCCCCACCTACAACCAAAAGCCTAAGGTGTATCATATTAATTCTCTAAAGCCCTTTTATTCCAGAGAATTAAAGGTTTGTCAGTTTACAGCCCAGGGAGGAGACGACGCTGAGTGGCCTGAAGGTGTCTACTACGAAGGGAAATGTGCTGGTGGTGTGGAAGAGGTGAACCTCTCCATGACCCTTGGGCGTATGCAGCGACAGCAGATCCAGGAGCTGTGCACTAGCTACGCGCCAACGTTCTCAGCCACCCCAGGACTGACTGAACGGGCATACCACTCCATTGACACAGGTAATGCTCACCCAATTAGGGTCCAACCTTACCGGGTGTCTCCTCAAGCTAAAACTGCTATAGAACGGGAGATCCAGGATATGTTACAGATGGGTGTAATCCGCCCCTCTGAAAGTGCATGGGCATCTCCAGTGGTTCTAGTTCCCAAACCAGATGGGGAAATACGTTTTTGCGTGGACTACCGTAAGCTAAATGCTGTAACTCGCCCAGACAACTATCCAATGCCACGCACTGATGAACTATTAGAGAAACTGGGAAGGGCCCAGTTCATCTCTACCTTGGACTTAACCAAGGGGTACTGGCAGGTACCGCTAGATGAATCTGCCAAGGAAAGGTCAGCCTTCATCACACATCTCGGGCTGTATGAATTTAATGTACTCCCTTTCAGGCTGCGAAATGCACCCGCCACTTTCCAAAGACTTGTAGATGGTCTCCTAGCGGGATTAGGAGAATATGCAGTCGCCTACCTTGACGATGTGGCCATATTTTCGGATTCCTGGGCAGACCACCTGGAACATCTACAAAAAGTCCTTGAGCGCATAAGGGAGGCAGGACTAACTGTTAAGGCTAAGAAGTGTCAAATAGGCCTAAACAGAGTGACTTACCTTGGACACCAGGTGGGTCAAGGAACTATCAGCCCCCTACAGGCCAAAGTGGATGCTATCCAAAAGTGGCCTGTCCCAAAGTCAAAGAAACAGGTTCAATCCTTCTTAGGCTTGGCTGGTTATTACAGACGATTTGTACTGCACTACAGCCAAATCGCTGCCCCACTGACAGACCTAACCAAAAAGAAACAGCCAAATGCTGTTCAGTGGACCGGAAAGTGTCAGAAGGCCTTTAACAAGCTTAAAGCGACACTCATGTCTGACCCTGTACTAAGGGCCCCAGACTTTGACAAACCGTTCCTAGTAACCACAGATGCATCCGAGCGTGGTGTGGGAGCAGTTTTAATGCAGAAAGGACCTGATCAAGAATTCCACCCTGTAGTGTTTCTCAGCAAAAAACTGTCTGAGAGGGAAAGCAACTGGTCAGTCACTGAAAAAGAATGTTATGCCATTGTCTACGCTCTGGAAAAGCTACGCCCATATGTTTGGGGACGGCGTTTCCACCTGCAAACCGACCATGCTGCACTAAAGTGGCTTCACACCGTCAAAAAAACTAACAAAAAACTTCTTCGGTGGAGTTTAGCTCTCCAAGATTTTGATTTCAACATCCAACACATCTCAGGAGCTTCTAACAAAGTGGCTGATGCACTCTCCCGTGAAAGTTTCCCAGAATCAACTGGTTAAAATCGTCCTTGAGATGTGGAAAATATTGTTAGTCTTTATGTACTTGGTAGTATATTTAGAGATGCATGTGTCTTATTAACTCTGTTTTCCTAGAGCTCCAGGAAGAAATCCCAGCCAGTGTTTCACCCTAGCTGAGATTTGGGGGGCGTGTCATAAATATAAAGGGAAGGGTAAACCCCTTTGAAATGCCTCCTGGCCAGGGGAAAGCTCCTCTCACCTGTAAAGGGTTAAGAAGCTAAAGGTAACCTCGCTGGCACCTGACCAAAATGACCAATGAGGAGACAAGATACTTTCAAAAGCTGGGAGGAGGGAGAGAAACAAAGGGTCTGTGTCTGTCTGTAGTCGTCTTGGCCGGGGACAGAACAGGAATGGAGTCTTAGAACTTTTAGTAAGTAATCTAGCTAGGTATGTGTTAGATTATGATTTCTTTAAATGGCTGAGAAAAGAATTGTGCTGAATAGAATAACTATTTCTGTCTGTGTATCTTTTTTGTAACTTAAGGTTTTGCCTAGAGGGGTTCTCTATGTTTTTGAATCTAATTACCCTGTAAGATATATACCATCCTGATTTTACAGGGGGGATTTCTTTATTTCTATTTACTTCTATTTTTTATTAAAAGTCTTCTTGTAAAACACTGAATGCTTTTTCATTGTTCTCAGATCCAAGGGTTTGGGTTTGTGGTCACCTATGCAAATTGGTGAGGCTTTTTATCCAACATTTCCCAGGAAAGGGGGGGTGCAAGTGTTGGGAGGATTGTTCATTGTTCTTAAGATCCAAGGGTCTGGGTCTGTAGTCACCTAGACAAATTGGTGAGGCTTTTTACCAAACCTTGTCCAGGAAGTGGGGTGCAAGGTTTTGGGAAGTATTTTGGGGGGAAGGACGCGTCCAAACAGCTCTTCCCCAGTAACCAGTATTAGTTTGGTGGTGGTAGCGGCCTGTCCAAGGTGTAATATTTTGTACCTTGGGGAAGTTTTGACCTAAGCTGGTAAAGATAAGCTTAGGAGGTTTTTCATGCAGGTCCCCACATCTGTACCCTAGAGTTCAGAGTGGGGGAGGAACCTTGACACCCCTTTTTCCAGATTATTTATGAATATGTTGAACAGCACTGGTCCCAATGCAAATCCTTGGGGGATCACACTATTTACTTCTCTGTGAGAACTCTGACTATTTATTGCTATCCTTTGTTTCCTATCTTTTAACCAGTTACTGACCCATGAGTGGACCTTCCCTCTTATCCCATGACAGCTCACTTTGCTT
Source organism: Lepidochelys olivacea (assembly GCF_965140295.1). Taxonomy (NCBI): domain Eukaryota; kingdom Metazoa; phylum Chordata; order Testudines; family Cheloniidae; genus Lepidochelys; species Lepidochelys olivacea. The sequence continues at coordinate 2,524,816 of NC_140431.1, read as the reverse complement.
AAGAGCCTTTGGTGAGGGACCTTATCAAAGACTTTCTGAAAGTCCAAGAATGCTATCTCCACTGGATTACCCTTTTCCACACATTTGACCTCCTGAAAGAATTCTAATAGATGGGTTGAAACTATAGTAAAGAACAGAATGATCAGACACATAGCTTAATATGATACTTTGGAGAAGAGTTAATATGGCTTTGGTAAAGGGAAATCTTATCAGTTTGCCTTGTACTGAAGTTAGGTTTACTGGCCTGTAATTGCCAAGATCACCTCTGAAGCCTGTTTTAAAAATCAGCATCACATTAGCTATCTGCGAGTCAGCTGGTACAGAGGCTGACTTAAGTGATGAGTTACATACCACAGGTTTTGGCCTGCCTAATTATATTTTTGACTTGGCAGCTTTTTTGCTTTTCTGTTTTCCTCACTAGGATTTGAATTCCAATTTTTAAAAAATGTCTTTGTCTCTAGCTGCCTCTCTTACTCTATTTAGCCAGGGTGGCTTTTTATTTTTGGTCCTCTTACTGGGTTGTTTTTTGTTTTTTTATTTGGTGTATGCATATATTTTGAGCCTCTGTTATGGTGTTTTTAAAAAGTGGTCATGCAGCTTGCAGGCATTTCATTCTTGTGACTATTCCTTTTAATTTCCATTTAACTAGCCTCTTCATTTTTGTGTAGTTCCCCTTTTTGAAGTTAAATTATGCTGTGGTGGGTTTCTTTGGCATTTTCTCCCCTTACAAGGATGTATACATTTAATTATATTGTGGTCACTATGACCTAGAGGTTCAGCTATATTTTTGGGCCAGATCCTGTGCGCCACTTAGGACTGAATCAAGAATTGCCTCTACCCTTATGGGTTCCAGGACTAGCTGCTCCAAGAAGCAGTCGTTAATGATGTCTAGAATATTTGTGAATAATCTCTTCCCCAGTTCTGTCACTGAAGAATGGTGGCCTTCCTTTTACTTAGTGTAACCTATGTTAGATCACCCTCAGGCTAGCTCACAAGTAGGCAAGATAATGGCCTCCTACTACTGGGTGCTAATGGAATTTCTCCTTTAGCACAAGTGGTTGAAGTCTGTGTTTTGGTGCAAGTTCAAACCCTGATGGCATCCTATGGCAGGGGGGTTAGGTTAGGATCATATTCCACAGTTTGTTTATCTCATTGTGTATCCCCCCCTTATGAAAGGAACAATCACAGCTGTCAGAGTCCAGTTGTTCACCAATTTCTGTAACAAAAAACAAGTGGTGAAAGGTGAGCTCCAAGCAAGCATTTGTCTGGCTGATGTTTGTAATAGCAACAATGGCTGTCAGGTTGGAAGGTCCTAGCAGGATGGCAGAGGTGTTGGCAGCCCAGTATTGGGGGAAGCTTTCAAAGAGAGAAGAACTAATTTATTTACTGCTTTTGCCTATTGCTATCATCTGAGCTACGGCACAGTTCCCATGTTTCCCTCTTCTCTACTTAGAGAAATGATTAGAAAACGCTTTCAGCAAGCCCACCTTATGGGCAGTAGAGAAATGATTTGTTCTCCAGACTCCCTGCCCCCCTTAGTTTTCATGCTTTTCTCTTACTCTTTTTTCTGATCTTCCAACTGTGGAGGAAAGGAAATCAATCAGGGTCCCAGAGTCTTGGCAAGTGATTGCCCAGCAGTGAAAGCAATTTCCAGCTGTACTGAGCATGGAGTAATTCAATGGGTCTGAGGCCATGGGCTGTTATTAGATGGGGGTCATTTCCTAGCATATTACTGTTCTCTACCACTTTTTGTGCCCCCAATCTGGTTTCAAGCATGTAATATAGTTGTAATAAGAGCCCAGTATGGTGAATAAAGTGGCAAACAAACTCCACTGCCTTATCAAAGCATTCAATCACAATCTGAAATTTGTCCACCAAGCGAACAGCTCACGGAGTTCTTTGTACATTAAATTACCTAAAAGGACTAGGGAAAGGAAAGAGGCAAAGTGACATTCCTTCCTTCTGTCTGTAATTAATATTGTATTTGTAGCAAGAAGGGGTCTGGCAAGACCACGGTCTGTCTCTGTGCATGTTTCCTATGCAGGCACTCAGCCAGGAAGGGTTGATGTGGGAAAGAATTCAATTCCAAATGCTTACAAGTAAAGAAAATGCAATCCAATACTGCAGACACATCCATTCCCTTGCCTATTCCTTGAGACCTTCGCATTTTTTCTTCTCCCGCTCTGCTTTGAATAGAACAGTGCTCAATCTCCTGGATACATCTTCTCCACGCAACAGCTCCCAGTCATGGCTGTCAGCTGTAGGGCCTTTGTTGTTAATGCATAACTTGAATTAATTGCAGGCTGTTGTGTTTTTGTCTGTATCACTGCAATGTTTATTTAGACATTAATTCTGAGAAAGAAGTTTTTTAAAAGTAGAGATGAATTGCCAAGAAAAATGATAGTCTGATATCAGTCTGAGCACAGAAACAGAGCTGTGTGCTGTACACAGTAAGCTCAGCTGTCTCATCTCCTGCCTTTCTGCAGGGTTAGTCAGAAATATTATGGGTCCCAGATGTATGCCCATGACTGCATCTATCCCATTATTATTACAGTAGCATCTAGAAGTCTCAGCTAAAATCAGAGCTCCATTGTGCGGAACATTGCACAAACAGGTAGCAATAGACAGCCCCTGTCCCAAAGAGCTGGCAGATTAAATAGTCAAAATTAGAGCTGGGTGAAAGGTTTCTTGTTTCACTGGCAAACTGAAAACTGGGGAGAAAAAAAATCTGTTTTTGGATTGAGCAAAATATTTTCTTTCTGACCGAGTAAAATTAAAGGAAATTTATATAGCAAATGTCATTTCAAACTGAAAAATTGAAATGTTTGGAAAATGTCAAAACTCTTTTGATTGATTTAGATTTGTAAGGTTTTTTTCCCCTCCCTAAATGAAAAATTGGGTGAAACTAACATGTATTCACGAAACTTCTCACTGTTAACAAATCTACATTTTTCACCTAAAAAACCCCCCCAAAAATTTATGCAAAATTTTGTGCCCAGCTCGAATGAAGAAAGACGAAGGAAAGAAGGAAATATTGTCTTCCCGAGGGGCCACAGAGATGTTAGGGCTATGTTTTCAAGAGACTCAGATCCCAATTAGTCACCAGAATTAAATGGCCGGGCTTTCCAAAGTAGTCAGCACCTCACAACTTCACTGTCACGTTTATGGTCAAAAGAGCCCAGCCTCCCAGGTGTCTTTCTCTTTGGGAAGCCTGGACATAGGTGACTTGCTTAAGCTCTCACAGGGAGTCTGTGCTAGAGGCATGGATTGAATCCAGATCACCCGAGTACCAGTCCAGTGACTAACTATAAAACCGTTCTTCCTCTAAACCCTCATAATCTGAGCCAGGTCTGTATTTTAACTCTGAACCCTGAAGCACTGTAAAAAGGTGAGTTGATATTTCACTCTATGGTCCTCTTCCCTCTCAGTCAGTAAGGACTTGCTGTCCAGCCTGCCATTATGGGTGCTGTACTGTTGGCGATTAGGGTTGCCAATTTTGGTTGGATGTATTCCTGAAGGTTTAATCACATCACATAATCTTTACTCCAGGACAATTGTGGAGGTTTGGCAACTCTAGGAGATGCTGTCTCTTGGATCAAATGTAATACCAAGGTCCTCGCCACGGGCACCATCAGGTGGGTGTTAAACTCTAATGTCCTGGCCAAATTCCAAGTTGGATAGTTATGTTGTTTACCTGTGAAACTGAAGGAGGAATTAATTGGATATGGTATTTTTCTTTACTGCCGAGTCCGAAACTCTTGCTGCGTGCTCTTTTAACCAGCTGCTGTGTTTCACCCCAAATAGGGCTGTATTTGAATGATAGGTGAAATAATTCTTCTGTAGAGAAAGTGATCCACTGGGGTTTGCAACGCTGGACTGAATCCTCAGATGGTATACGCTGGCACTGAAATAAATGGAACTATGTTGAGTGACCCCACATGAGGACCTGGCCCATTATGTGAATGTGAAATAGTATGTGCTGTGAAAACCTGAAAGTCTGAGCAATTATTGAACACATGCTGGAACCAGTTTCTTTAGCTTCCAGAATCAAACTCCTTACTGTAATGTGCTGAGGGATATTTAAGTATGAAGAACAACATAGTCTGGGATATGTAAGTATCAAGATACAAAAAGCAAATTCTGTTCTCTCTCTTTCTTTATATTTGTGTGTGTATAAAATATGCATACACTTTAGTTTATACTCTTATGTATCAGAGGTATCAACTTAGTTCTCTGAGATCTTTTATTTTTTTCATATAGAAATATTAGTTATAAGATCAAAGTCGCATTATGTCAAAAACAGTCCTCTGGTAACAACAAAAAGAATCAGTTTCCCAAAGGAGAAATGCTCCATTTTTGTGTCATAAAAATTACAAATAAAGCATTTTCTATATTACTTCAGAATATGATGGCTGTTAAATCTTATACAATATAGATAAGCCTTACTGAAGTGCTGAGAAAGCCTATTCAAATATAGCTAGGGTGGTAGAGAGTAAAAGAGGAATGCTTAGCAATTGAAGTTGAAAATTGCCTGATTAGAAAATAGTTTCTCGGAGCATCCTTGGCATTGTACCATTTTTAGCTGCACTAATACAGCACAATCCAAGATTATCAAATAATATTGTGTACCTTTCATCCAGAGATCTCAACACAATTGGCAAATATGAGTGGCGTTATCCTCTGAAGACGGGGACATTCAGTTTCAGTGACTCAAGTTATTAACGGGTCAATTGACTTGCTAATGGTCCCAGGTCTCCTAAATTCAAGTCCCCGGCTGTAATCCCTGGACCACTGTAGCAGACACTAAGAGGAAAATGAAGCAAAAGGTAGAGATCGCATTTGGCCACCTATGTGCATTACGTGATATAAGGCAGGTTTTTGATTAATAAAATTAGCGCTGAGAAAAGTGCCAGGCCCCTGGAGGCAGATTTCCTCTACGAACACAGACACAGGGTAGGTGGCAGCAATTTATTTTCCCCCAGCCTGTGTGCTTCAGTCCTGTCCTGGAGTTTGCTCCTTTTGTCCTTGGCCTGGCTGCTGAGGCTGCCAGCTCATTCTAATTAGGGACACCTGTCTATTAGCAACTGGACTGAGATTTTGTCATCCTTCTGTCTCTGACAAACCGCACCAATTAATTCACCTTGGCTGCTGAAGGGCCATTAGATTCAAGCCAATGATCTAGAATGAAAAGCTCCACATCCCATTACCCTTCCGCCTCAGCTATCCAATGGCCAGCCAAAGCCTCATGTAATGCAATGTACGAAGGAAGGAGTCACAGGGGTAATTTTGGTACTGTATGTTCACAGGAGGGGATTTTATTGAAGAAAGAGTGCAGAAAGGATTCACCCTATTTGCACACGCAGTTTAGAAAACAAAATTAAGGCTGTATGTGTTTACATCCTCTATATTTTTGTATAATGCTTCATGCCTATTTCCTTGGTTGTAAATGGACTCGTCTCAGTAAGCTGCCAAATAAAAAGGGGGTTTATGGCTCCTTTTGAGTATTGACTTGTTTAAAAACAAACAAAATCCCAAACATTAAAATCAAGGATGAATTTTTAAAGGCAAAATGAGGTTATAACTTCTGCCTGTAAAAAGCCATACAGATTTTATTAGGCTGTTTTACGTTGTTCCCCAGTTTGAAGGGAAAGAAACAACACACAAGCACAAAACAAAATGTTTTCATTGTGGCAAAATTTCTGGAAAAAGACTGACGATCCTGTGCTAATGCAAAGAGCCTTCTGAAGTACACATCCACACAGCAGAAGAAACAACACACAGGTTTAAGGATGGTTGTCATACAGTATTTAAGGAGATAAAATATATAATGCTCATGAGGCAGCTCTGGATATCTTCCCAGCTAGTTTCTTGTTTCAGTGGTGTCACAGCCATGACAAATCAGTTTCTTTCTAATTGTTTGTATTCATGTTTTATTCCCTTTTGTTTGTGACACCTTCTTAGAAGCTGCTTTTTTACCTGTTTTGTCCTCTTCTCTTGGCACCTGATGTATTTTGTTAATTTTTTCAGTGCAAGAAAAGCCTAAACTGTCTGTCCTGTTTCAGGGTGCACTGCACTGTGATCCTCTCTTCTGGTCCCAGCTGAGTGCACCCCTCCAGGTCCTAGGCCTCAGGCCTTCATATCTCTGAGGCAGAATCCTGCGATTCTCCCACTCCTTGAGAGGACCTGGAGATACAGTACCCTGTGTACCAGCTGGGCTAACCCGTCAGGTCCAAACAGTCTTGGTACTTGTGGTTCTTCCTTGTGGGAGCTAAGACCAATGATGACAGTGACCCAAAACAGCTTTCTTAAAATAAAGTATTGTTTAATCTTAACTGTAGGAACAAGGCCAGGCATAAGAGAAGACATTTTAAAAACAATAAACAGTCTACGTGCATGTCTATCTTATCTAAAGCCTTAGATAGGCCTATCATACCCCTGATCCCCAGCCTCTGGAGTCCAGAAGTCAGTCTGTTCCCCAGTAGTCTCAGCCTCCCATTTAAATCCAGCCAAAATCCTTTGTTGTTTCCTCTGTCTTTACAGCCTGGTTAAACCGGTCCAAGTTGGACTTCAAAGCAAAGGACTCAGCACTTTCTCTTATCCCTTGATGTGTTTGTCAGGAGATGTGAATATCAGAAACCCTCTCCCCCTGCCTGGCTGGCTGCATTTCCTGACAAACCTGCTGATGAATTAATATAATAGATACTTCCCGGTCAAGATACAGTATTCATAAATTACAGGCAGCTCCAAATCAGTCTCATCATCCCATCTTCTGACATCACCAGTGAGGTCAGCAGAAATGTGCACAGTTCAATTATTACAGCAAAATGTATTAATAGAAAGATGGATATGCTTCAAAAGTTTTAGAGGCAGGTTTAGGATGCTTCTCTGATGTATATAAATCCTTAATTAAAAGACATTCCTTTCCATCCTAAGTCATTCTTCCTCTTAGAAGGTTACATTCTAAAACATTAGATGGTTGCATCTAGTGGTTAGAGCTGGGATGTCAGGGACCCAGGCTGCCTGGGTTCTGTTCCTGGTTCTGCCAATTATTCTATTACTTCAAGCAAGTCCCTGAAACACTCTGCATCATTTTAAGCTTTTGTAAAATGGAGAGGATATTTATCTTCCTAAATGACCTTTGAAAACACCATGCATTCCTGGGATGAAAAGGACTTTGGAAATACACAGAATTAATTATCAGAACACTACACTTAAAGAAAACTGTTTATCCTGATCAATTACTCTTACACCAAAAAAAAAAAAAAAAAACATAACAAGTAGTGTCTGGGCCAGTCCTGTCTCCTAATGTGAACAGTCCAGCAGGAGCCCAATGCATCGGAGCCCCACAAGGAAATTCACTTCTTTTTTCCAGTAGTGTGTCTAGTTCATTGAAAAGTTCCGACACCGACAGAATGAAGTTTAAAATGAAATTTGTGAAAATGCCAAGAAAATCCATTTTTCAAGCAAAATACTGTCAATCTACAGCCCTTAACTAGTAAGATCTGAACTGTTCTCACACTGAGTCTGTTATGTTCGATACCCACAATCAGTATTCCAATAATGTCCCCCATTTCGGATCTTTATCTTTTGTAGGGTGTATGTGTAATATAGATACAGATATAAAGAATCGAATCCACATGACATAGCAAAGTTTGTACTAAGTCATTGCATGATCATCCTGCTATAACCCTTGTCCTTCCTTGCCCCATCTCCTCCTTACTGTTCATCACCTTCACTCATTGGGTCACACTTAAAAATCTAATTTGCATGCTCTCTGGGGCAGGTGCCACATCCTTTTAGGTCATCTGTGAAGTGCCCAGGACCCAGCTGGGTAATATACAAGCTAGGTAATAATAGTGTGGCTAGTGCATTCTCTGCACAGCCCTGGGTGGGAGAGGTACCTTCCATTTCTGGAAGTCTCTCTGCCAACCCTACTCTTCCTGAACTGCTGGTTTCTTTTCATGAGACTGTGGAGAAGAGAGCAGCTGGATGATTTTCTCTCCTTCCTGCAATACTACCTATTCATGTGGAACACATTGCTGCCTTCTCAGTGGAGCTCTTTGGAGAGGATGCCTGGAGTTTCACCTGGAAATCATTAAAGTCATACTCCCAAGTTTGCTATGCAGCTCACATGAGAGCCTGTCCTTGAAGAGGTACCTACAGTGTCACTAGCACCGTTCCACGTTTTGGGATTTCTGCACATTAACAATCAAACATAGTAAATCTGTAGCAAAATTGACCTCCCTGGTGAGACCCATCCCAACACAGTCCAGGCTCTGGCTTTTTGGCTGCAATATCATACATGTGTGCACAGAAGGATGCTGCTAGAAAACTTTTTTCTTTCATGTGCTTTAGTTTACTAGGTTTTTAGAATAAAATTACACATTTCTCCTTCCCTGAGACCATCTAGGACACTTCAGAGATTATCCCTCTCCAGATGTTTGCTTTTCAGCTGTACTGGCTTCACCAAACCTTCTTTTCAAGTCCCAGAACAGAGAAGCCTTTGGTGCCAGATGTTCTGTGACATAATTCATGCTGATAAGACCTTGTAAGAGCTGAATACATGGCTAGTCAATTATCAGCTGCACATAAGGCCATTCTGAACAAAGGTTGCTTTTCTCATTCTGTTGCTGAGAATTGGATTGGACGCTAAGGAGAACATGTTTGCAGCATCAGGGAAAAAACAAGGAACCAGCAGGAGCTGCCACCCAGAAAACATCTGCCAATTTTGAAAGCAAAGCAATTCCTCCATGTCATTTGCGCATTCAGATATAGTCCGTTTGTTTTTTGACTTGTTTACTGTTTGTACTATGGTAGCACCGAGGAACCCCGGTCAAAGAGCAGGTCCTATTGTGCTAGGCTCCATACAGACAGGTAACAAGGCAGCCAATCTGAGATTGCTCTGGGATTCCCCTTTGCTTCCCTCACGTCTACCTAGGGAGGCCTAGACATGACGTCACCCAGGCACCTGCACAAAAGCTTACAGCATACCGTGAGAGATGCACCCTCCCTCACACTTGCACTGAGACCAATTCTCCCTTCCTCATCACTAGGAACCCAGGTTGGGATCTCAACTCCAACCATCATATACCGGCTCCTGACGCTGTACACAGATCTCTGTGTTGGCCCAAATCTATGGTGTGTAATTAGCACAGTAATACACAATGGATAGTTGCAAAGGGCATAGTGTTTTGGCTGGACACAAAGAACAGGGAGACTAGCCTGGAAGCAAGTTAATAATATACTTTGCACCTCTATGGTGCTTTCCATCTGAGAGTCTTGCTTCACCCCACTCCACTGCCTGGAGAAACAGATAGGTGTGATTGTGCCCATTCTGGTGCTAAGGAAATCAAGACAGAGAGGTCAGGTGATTTGTCCCAAGTCACCCACAATGAGGCAGTGACAGCGGTAAGATTAGAACCCAGGAGCCCTGGCTCAGTCCCTGCTCAAACTACTAGACCACATTCCCTCTTAACATACAACACCAGGAGTGAACTTAAAATAAGTCACAGGTTTCAGAGTAACAGCCGTGTTGGTCTGTATTCGCAAAAAGAAAAGGAGGACTTGTGGCACCTTAGAGACTAACCAATTTATTTGAGCATGAGCTTTCGTGAGCTACAGCATGCAGCCGATGAAGTGAGCTACAGCTCACAAAAGCTTATGCTCAAATAAATTGGTTAGTCTATAAAATAAATCATGTTACCTCCTGCAGATACAATGTACATCAAAATCCTCTCAGTCATAAATGCCCTGTAACTAATTTGGGTTTCAACAACCATTGATTCTGTGAACGTTTTTGTGAGGCAGTTTTAAGGACAATGAAAATAGCAATACAGAGCCTCAGCTCCCTCCAGAGAGTGCTAACAACATGACCAGAAAAGAACAGGTGGGGAACTTTATTTGAAGCTGATGAGTGCCCTTAAAACTCTACAACAAGGGTGGATAGATGGATGCTGTCCATGCAGCAAGCACTCTTCACACTGCCATCCTTCACCATCATAAAAAACAATTTTCTGGAGGTTATAACGTGGGCCAGAAAAAATGATCTAATATGAAAGATGATGGTATTGCAGGACACTGCTCAGTAAACCACATAATATCAAACCAAGGTGATACTCCACAAGTTTGCTTTCCTTATAGTGTGACGCTGGCTAGAACAGATGATACAGTAATCAGGGTCACATAACTACACCAAATAAATAAATACAAACTTCTAGGACTAAAAAGCATTGGAGTGAACAGGACACTCACTGCCTATCTCATGCCCTCTAGTGGCTTGTAACTTCTTGGGAAAATATGTTAACCTTTCTCCTTTTAATGTTTTCTTTTTCTTTTTGCCAGTGACTTTCTGGTGAAAGCTGTTGGATTGACAGTCCAGGAAAATCAATGCCTCTGTTTACCCACCTGGCTTCCAGAGACACCTGGGCATAAGAGTGGAAGCTTCCCCATCCTGCACCGTTAGTAGGGACATTTCGGCATGCACTATGGTAGTGTGAATAAGGTGCAATACAAGCTTTCTGACACAGGATGGAGCTGCATTCACACAAACAGGGCCAAGGCCTCAGAAGTGGCTCATAGTTTTGTAAGTTGATGAAATACAAACCTGCCATGACCGAACCCAGAAGCTGGCCAATCAGTTAACCAAAATTAGCTTCATAATGAGCTTTGAAACATCTAATGGACACCCACTTCTAGCTATGTTCGCTTCTAGGGATGTTGCTTCCTTTTCCAAAAGCCTTGGGAATGCTTTTCTCCTTAATGCCTCCTGGAGCTGCCCACCTTCTGCACCTCCATGCTGGCTTTGAGTTAACCTCAATAATTCACACTCAGAGCACATTAACCATTTAAAGAGGAAGCTGCTCCTTTCTCCAGCCATCCGTCTTGCTGCTGCTTGGTCTTTCAGCTGAGAACTGAGTTGTGTCACTTTCATAGACGACATCTCCTTTGTCAGGCTCCATCCTGCACTTACAGGAAGTGGTGGTCTAATGTAGTCAGTCTTTTCTAGCTCGAACTTCCTTAATTTATGCTGCTCCAATACCAAACTTCTTTCTCTTCCCCCTTTTTGTCTCTGCAGGGGATGGCAGACTTCCGTCCCCCTACTAACACAGCCTGCCTACACCTCATTGATTTCTCCTCTGCAAATCCTCCGTCACAACCCACCTGTTCTCCCTGGCCTATAAATCCTCCTATCCATCTCATTAGTTGGAAACAGTCAGCACTCACTTCCACATGGACTGAGTCTTTGTTTCCCAACTCTAGCATTCTTCCACCTACTCTAGCACGTCACAGCACATGTGGGAGGCCGTATGGTTTTGTGATTCAAGACAGAACTGTGAGGCAGGAGACTTGAGACCAAATTCTCAGCTGCTGTATATGAGTGCAGCTCCATTGCCTTCAATGGATCGACACCTGTGTACACCTGCTGAGGATCTGACTCATGGGCTCTGATCCCAGGTTAGATACTGACTTGTTTATGTGACCTTGGGCAAGTCACTTATCCCACTCAGTGCCACAATTTCTCCTTCTTTAGAATGGGAATTATTATAATTGTTGTTTATTTGTATTGCAGTAATGCCTAAAGGCCCCAGTGCCATTGTGCTAGGCTGTACACACACAACAGAAGGATGATCTTCGTCCCCAGAAGTTGACAATCCTAAGACAAGAGCCAACAGATGGATACTGACAGACAGACAGCACCAGATCGCTGTGAGATTATGATCAGTGTGATAAGCAGTGGTCTTAGTGTACCATTATAATAGTAGTAGAAATAGGTGAAATATTTTTACAAATAGTTTATTTGCCGAAAAATTGCAGGTGCGGGTCAACTGAAACTATTTGTGAATGCAGGTCACTGAACCAAAAAATCAATTATTTGCTCAGCTCTAAATAGTGGAAACACCAATACCTACTTCCTGGGAGAGGTCATGAGTCTTAATCACTGTGTGTTTCTGAAGGGCTCTGAGATCGCTGGCTGGAAGGCACTATAGACGTGTGAAGTGTTATCTTCACTGATACCTCTTACCAGACAGGACAGCCTGAGCAGTAGGGCTGCCCATTTTGGTTGGATGTATTCCAGAGGTTTCATCACATGACAATCTTTAATTAAAGATTAATCTTTAATTCCTGGAGACTTCAGGACAATCCTGGAGGGTTGGCAACCCTATAGCAGTATTCGGTAATACTTGTGCATGAACAATTCTGTTCAGAAATTAACACATTGTACGTCATGAGTTATAAGGGAGAGGAGTCTAGAATGGCTGAGGATATATGTTGTTGCTAACACTGTCACTGTATAATTGAGCACTTCTCTGTCTGTCACTTTTATCACCGAAGAATTATCATTCTGAGCTGCTGTTTTCACTAGCCTTCCCTGTACTCTGCACCTTCTGTTTAAAGATGCTGCTGCTTTTTCTTAGGAAATGCCTCAACAGAATTTATGTTCATAGGCAATCACAAGCTCCATGTTCTAATGTCATCAGTGTAATAGTAACAGTAAGGATAGCTATTAAGATTTATTCTCTGACTTCCAGAATCTAGTGAGTAACCAATTCCTCAGCACATCTTACTGGAATATCAGAGACCATGCAGCCCTCTCCATAGAAAGGCTCAGTTCTAATTCTGATGACTGTGTGGGAATCAGCACTGATGGCAGTAACCCCCGTTCCTCAGAGAACAAGGAGTTGAGACAATCAACTCATAAATCAAGGAGACCCCCACTCTCACTAGGAAGGCAATAGGGTCTATGTGTTAAAATAGCAATCCAGAAGCACTCATGGGTTCTGGTTTTCGTGTTGTACTGGCTAAGAAAACTCAAAAAAATGCTTTGTCTCCTATTACCTATCTGCAAAAGGGGGACAGCAATATTCGCTTCTTTGAGCGGTCGGTGCTGCATGGTCAATTAGTGTTTGTAAAGGGTATTGAGTTCTTCAAACAGATAGCATCAAGAATCATGAGCATTTTTTCCACTGAATGCATCCGATGAAGTGAGCTGTAGCTCACGAAAGCTTGTGCTCAGATAAATTTGTTAGTCTCTAAGGTGCCACAAGTTCTCCTTTTCTTTTTATGAGAAGTTGAGTCATCATGAGATTTATCAAGTCACACTGCACAGCAGGATATACAACACCACCCTTTTCCAAGTAAAATCTCAGTGCACCAATAGCATTAAATACCATAGTATGATTTGATGTGACTGTAGAAAATAAGAGACAAACTTAAGATTCTGTAGTTTTTCAAAGAAGCTGACGTAAAACCCCAGACTGGGGTTTTACGTCAGCTTCTTTGTAAAACTACAGAGTCCTTCTTTTCAGATGCCCCCATCACAAGAAAACCCGATTAGTGATAATTGGGTTTTTGTTGGGAGTCTGAGCAGAAGTGCAAATGACTAAATGGGCTGCAGAAACTGATCTCCTATTTCACCTCTACAGGTGGACCTTCTATATCAGTCTTGAGGTTCACTGTGTAAGGGAAGTTCATGCTGACAAAAAGAATGGCCTGTAATTAAAGTGCTGGACTTGGGACCAAGGAAATTCCCAGCTCTGCCACAGATTCCCTGTGCAACCTGGGCCAACACAATTCATCTCTCTGTGCCTCAGTTCCCCATCTGTAAAATGGTGATAATATTCTTTTCTCCCACCCTTTGTCTTGAAGGGGCTGTAAGGCAGGGCCAGGACTCTTTTATCCTGTGAATGTACAGCATTTAGCACAACAGTGCCCTGATCCCAGCTGGGTCTAAGCACTAATGTAATATAAATAATAATACAATTGTTTCCCTCTTGGGTTAACAAAGAGAAGCTAAAAGTCCACAATCCTTGGGTAGTGTAAATAAGCATAGTTCCATCAACTTTGGCTGAGCTACACTGCTTTACAGCCGCTGACGATCTGTCCCTTTCTCCCTAAGAGCTGTTTACCTGAACACAATTCTCATTAAAAATAAAAGGATCAGTCACTGGTTTACTACAGTTCTTCACTACAAAGGAATTGCTGCTTAGAACGATTTAGAAATTGCTTTGTTTTAGACAAAAGCTTTGTTTCTTTTGTTCTAATTTTGAGCTTTCAGGTAGGGATTGTCTTGTACAGTGCCCAAGTGGTAAATAATAATAATAAATACTACAACTAGAAAACCAGCCCAGCTACAAAGTGGCTCATGGAGCATGTGATTTCATCAGAACAAGTTTCTTATCATGGACTAAAACCATTCTGGAGTACTTCTAAAACAACAACAACAACAAAATAATCCATATGAACACTCTCTCTCTTGGGAATCAATTAATGTGATAGAAAGAAAGGCTTAAACTCCAATGAGTGAGTGGTTTGCTCCAGGAACTGAGCTGACCGATGACTAAATTCTCATCTTATTTACCTTTCAATTTGTCCTGTACTCTTCCTATTAGAATTAGGTTTGGCAAAAATACAGATTTTTTTCTGCAGACAACACCTGCTCTACATTGCTTTCTCATTAGAGAGGTAGTATTTGCATAACCGACGTTTTTTAAAATAAAAAAACAACCCAGGAAAGATGCTGCTCAGTGTGAAGGCAATTTCTCTGTTGTCACTGTCATCACTCATTTTCTTCACTTCAGAAATAGTTACGTTATTCTGTCTAAGCAGCAAAGGAAAATTGTATCTTTCCAGTAATAATGCATTACAATAACAACACATTTAATTAGAGGTTTGTGAAATGCTTTAAAGATTATAAGGCCTGAGAATGTAAATTATTACTTTTAATTTTTCCTGGTGTCTTATTTAGGATCTCAAAGCACTTTTCAAATATGAATTAAGCCTCAAAACTCTTCTGCAGCAGGTATTATGACTCTGTGAAAAGCACTATATGAGAGTGCAGTAGCATCATTATTATTTTACTAATGAGAAAACTGAGGCACAGAAATTTTGACTTGCCCAGCATCACAAAGTGAAGCCCTGGAAGAGGTAGAATTTTAACCAACGTGTCTAAGATCAATCCACTAGGGGCTGCAAAGTAATAAAATTCCATCTTATTTTTGTATTATGGTAGTACCAAACAGATCTCACCATTGCCGGACAACCAACAAGGGTATTATATATAAAAGCCTCCTTGATTTATCTCATCTGTATCGAAGCAAGGAGGCTTTTCCAAAGAAGCTGGAAGACAACTAGGGACGGCTTGCTCAAGTATGGCCGCTCAAGAAAGTGTGGAAAAAACATGGCATTTCAAAATGTACGCAGGTATGACTAGCGAAAAGCATAATTTTTTCCATAATGATTCAGGGATGTGAATCATGGTAAATTAATGCTGCTGACAAGAAGAAAACTGAAGCTTTTGAAATGTGGTGTTGGCAACAACTCTTGCTATCTCCTGTATGGGGTGGGGGGCGGGGGAAGACGAATGCCTATATTAGAAATATTATTTGAGAGAAGCAGATCCTGATGTCAGAAAGAAAAAGATGCAAACTTATGTATTTTGGTCACAACAGCTGCAGAGATTGAAACTTGCAAAAGTTATTATGGAAGAAATGATAGAGGATCACCCTAGTAGGGGACAACCAGCAAGGAGATGGATGGATGGATGATGGTGTGCAGCAGACCAGTGAGGGGACAGCTGCTGAGCGCTGTAAATTAGTGATGGATCATGAAGGCTTCTGAAAATTCTGCTATGATGTCACCACCAGTCAGACATGACTACATGGATTTACTTAGTCCATAGAGGGCCCAACCATGACTGAGATCCTATTTTGCTTTGCACTGCACAAAACCAAGATGCTACCTGTCCTAAAAAGCTTACAGTCTAAATATGTGCTCAGAATGCAAAATCAGATGATGTCTTAGCACTGTGATAGAAGTGACAAAACCTTGGGGAGGGGGCTGACCTCTCGTTTGAGGTTGCAAGAAGAGTGCCTGCCTGGAAGAGAGAGAAGCCATCCTGCCTTGGTGCTTCACTTGCGCCATCTGACACCGGCCAGGCTTCCTCCCTGTACTGGCCTGAAGGAACCAAACAAGCAGAGCCAGCCTGAGGACTACGCCAGCAGTGGGCTGCATTATTGATATGGCACATGGTCAGCACCCAAGAGGACCAGGGACAGCTGCCCCCCTTCCCTACCCCAGGCTGGGGGCAGCAATGGGGAAGTTCCTGCTCCCCCCCCCCGCCCTTTCCTACCCCAGCCTGGGGGCAGAGACGGGGAAGTTCCTCCCCCCTTTCCTACCCCCCCCCCGCCCTTTCCCAGCCTGGGGGCAGAGACGGGGAAGTTCCTCCCCCCTTCCCTACCCCCCCCCCCGCCCTTTCCCACCCCCAGCCTGGGGGCAGCAATGGGGAAGTTCCCCCCCCAGCCCTTTCCCACCCCCAGCCTGGGGGCAGAGACGGGGAAGTTCCTCCCCCCTTCCCTGCCCTTTCCCACCCCCGGCTGCGGGGGGGGGGGCCTCCGAGCCGCCCCGCCCCGGGCACTGCACGGCCTGCGAACAGCGCCCCCACAGGGCCAGGGCCAGGGCCTCCGCCTACAAGCCCAGCCTCAGACTCCGCCCCCGGAAGTGACGCGTCAATCACAGCCCCGCGCTCTCCTTCCAGGGCCGCGAACAAAAGGGATTTTCAGCCCCGCGCCCCGCCCCTCTGCTCCCAGCGCCGAGCCCTGGTTGGCTGGCGGCGGCCCCGGCGGCCGGCTGCCCGCTCCGCCCCGCTCTTCCGCTCGCTGATTGGCTGTGGGTCACGGGCGGTGGGGTCGGCGATTGGCCGGCGCGATGTCAGTCGCAGCGGGGCCGGGCGGAGGCGCCTGGATGGGGCGCGCGGCCGGCTGGTAGCGGCGGCGGGTGCGGAGCTGGACGGGGCCCCGGTCAGGTCAGTGTGTCGCCCGGGGGGGCGCTGCCTCCGCCCCCGGGTCCGCGCGCGCCCGGGGAGCCGTTGGGGGGCGCGTGACCCCCCCCTCCCCCCCGGCACGCTCCGCCGGTTGGGGGCGGGCGCCGGGCTCGCGCCAGGTGCCCCGGGGGGGGGGGGAGGGGAGTTAGCAGCTGCTCCTGGCGTGTGGGGGCCGGGGGCGGGACCCGACCCCGCGCCGAGGGAGCCGCTAGCGTGCCCCAGGGTAGCGCAGCGGTCCCGCTTTGAGCCCGTGTGTGAGCCTTGGGCGGGGGTTGTGCCGCTCCCCCCCCCTCCCCCCAGAGCAGGGGCGGGCAGGACAGCCCCCGCGCGTCCAGCGCCGGGCACGGGGCTGATGCCTCCGGCGTTGCCGGCCAGAGTGTATCGACTGTCTGCTGGTTTTGCAGGGGTGAAGCGGGCAGCCGGGTGCGTCGGTACACAGAGCCTCTGGGGGAGCTTGCGCCCGCACCTTTGTGAAAATTGTTTCCTGCACGGTGTGCCAAGCCAGGGTCCCTTCGTTGTGTGATTGCTGTGCTTTCGTGGTGTGTCGCGCGGAAACAGTCCTCGCGGCGTGACGGTTTCTGGAGTTCGTTCACTCGTCTCTCCTCCATGCAAACACAAACACTTCTGCAGTGGGAACAGAGAACGGAATAAAGGACGGTCCATGAGTATCTGAAGGACGGATACACCGTGGGGTGGGGGAGAATTGTTCAAAAGGGTTTCCCGGGGACTGCAATGAAGAAGGGAGTTCTTCAGGCTGAAGTGTGTGCCTCTCCCCTCTTCCCCAAGCTCAAAACAATGAGAGGGGCATGGAGTGGACTTCCAGAGGAAGTAATGTTGCTATTGTTTTGGCCCTTCTTAAACTAGACTAGACAGACTACTAGAGAATATAGAGAAAAATATCTCTCATCAAGGCTGGATATAGTCTTTGGGATCCTGAATGTTATAACCCAGAGTATGCAGAGAGGTAGCTGAGTTGGTCCCAGGGTGTTAGAGAGAGAAGGTGGGTGAGGTTCAATAAAAGATATTACCTCATCCACCTTGTGTCTTTAATAACTCAGAGTAAAAGTTCTTGACATCTGTAGGAGGAAGTGGGTTCTTACCTGGAAGATGGAGCAGAAGCTCAAAGTGAAAATCATAAAAGGTTGCATAGTGGCATCCTATGGAGAGAAATGATAAGCAAACTAATAAGAGAGCAAACAAAGGCAGCAGGTTCCTATTTTCAGATACTGAAGATGTTGAACTGGCAGTGGCCTCTCTATGTTACAGGAAAGAGGCAGAGACAACTTAACAGCTATTGGCAAAGCAAAGATAGGGACAAACTGGTAGCAGATGTGCATAGGCACATGTCATTCTGAGGTATGCATCTGATGAAGTGAGCTGTAGCTCACGAAAGCTTATGCTCTAATAAATTTGTTAGTCTCTAAGGTGCCACAAGTACTCCTGTTCTTTTTATCATTCTGAATAGAGATGCTAAAATGGCCATCACAAATCCCTCACCCTGCAGTAAAGCCATTAACAGGGTTATCAGGGCTTTAAAACGGTGAAATTGACTATTTCTCTGTGTAAAACAACAAAAACAACACCCAACTTAAAGCTGTTATCTTCCAAGCCTTTTCTAAATAATCTGTCTCTAATTTATTATGTAGATATTTAATAATCTTTGGTAAGAAAACTTAAGGTTTTTGCCTTTTTTCTTATCTACAATTTGGACTGTGAAGCGAAAGTTAAAAGGTTGATAACTTATGTGTGTTTTTAAAAAAAGCTATATTTTTGTGGATTCTCCTAGCAATTCTTTGTTTGCGTGTTGCTGAAACATGAATTTGGGGAGATAAATAGGCAACAGGCCACCTATCCTTATGAACCAGTTTTGGGACGTCTAGATTTGACAAACAATCCGGTCATCTTTTTTAAAATGTAGATCAGTCATTTTGGATAGTTCCTTTTTAGGTGTCTCCAAGTTACACAATCTGGTCTGTGTGCACAGTATTCATGAACCAGTGTTTGACATCTCCGAGAACAGACTCTGACTCAGAGGCCCAGTAGATGTCATGAAATTTTACATCCTTGGTGTGTAATGGATGGAGTGCTGGCTGAGGCTCTAGCTGACACCATTGCTGGCTATTTCACAGACCAGTATTGGATTTAGCTTTGAAAATCCTCTCTTCTCTAAGTGGAGGACAGACAGAGTCATGAAGAGTATCCGTCAGGGAATTGCTGACAGAATAAAGTAAGGAACAGAAATGTATCTAATTAAGTCTCAAAAATTTACCAGACGTTTACTAGCCTTAGAACTAAGCCTAATAGTGAGAGGTTTTACAAAAGGCAAGGGTGGGGAAGCGCCCTCTACGGGCCAAGCCCTGGAGTAGTGCCTCCATGAGAAACCCAGAACTCCTGCTCATGAGGAAGGGGAGGATATTGCTTCAGGATCTTGGCTATTGCAAGAAAGTGAGGAAAAAATTCTCTGCCACTCTACTCTTTACTAGTCTGCTTTTATGTGTGGATCCTCTTCTGTGAGGAACACACAGCCTACTTCTCTTTCCTTGCTTAGTAGGTTTTATGCTACAGGTATGACATCCTACATCCAGTTAAACTTTTTCCAAGCATGAAATTGACATGAATCTTGAATTTCTTGCTGCTATTCAGAACCATCAGGGCTTCAGTGAAAATGACTTTGGTTTATTAACTACTCTGCTGTTGCTCAGCAAGGCTTCCAGCAGCAATAGAGTCACTGGAGCTGTCTGTGCACAGACTCAGGAAGACAAAATTTCATCTACCAACCTCTGAAATGTAAACCACATGTATCTTTGCAAACATTCGGGCTAGAAACATAGTGCCCCATGCTATAAGGTGCTGAACGCATCTGAATTCAGTTGGTGTAAAAGGTATTTAGGACTTAACAGTGTCAGGCCATATATGTATGTAGCGGCAAGAAGACGTGGATTTTTCAGGCTCTTTATCTAAACATTCGTTTTTAGAAGAAAGGTCTCAAACCTGAGATGATTGACCCCAGAAATGTCTGGTCAGTCCATCGTTAACACAAACATGCTTCTGTTGTGCATTTTAAAAAAGTTTTGGTCTTAACTGGCTCCCAGCCAGAAAAAAGTTTTCATGTGTTTGTGCAAAGCATCTTAGTTTGAAGGTGGCTTATTTTGTGTTTGTATTTGACTTAAAGATATGTATTATTTGGCTTTTAGTCTTGAGTCCTCTTCCAGAGCTTTTGTCTGCAGAGCATTACCACAGCACAGGACAGAGAGTAGGGGATAGTGGAAATGAATAGGTGATTTCCTTTTTCTTAAATGAAGAGATTTGCCACCCAGTGATGTAGCTGGAGGATTTTATATACAGGGGTTTCGTGTGTGATATTTGTAGACTGTAGTTCTAGAAAACAGACGCATATAGTTCAGGGGGATTTTAGGGATGAGTTTGTCATCACAGTTTAAAGAATATTTTAAGAATAACTTGGTGTGGGGAACTTGTTATTTTGGGAGAGGGGTTGCTTTGTTTTTCTTTTCGTTTAAATCTTTCACCATCCCCCCCAAATAACCCTAAATACTACTCATTTTAACTTAAAATTCTGTTGTGGTTTTGGCTTACTGCCTAATACATTTGAGGAAATGTAGAAATTAGACAAGAAATTAGAGAGAGTGGTATGCCTGTTCTTGAATAGTTAGCTGAAAGCACAGATGCAATATTCTATATGCAACAGCATATTTTTATTTCACTGATTTACAAACTATCCTTTCAGGTTCTTGCATGGCCTCTATCGCTGAGGTATCTGAACGCCTGTGAACTTCTGAAAATATCAGCCCTTTTTCAGTTATGAGGAGTTAAAATGAGGCTTATTCAGAGCTGTAGACACAGAAGCATTGTTGAAAAACCAGCATATTTGTAGCCATAGCGTATGAAAGGACAGGAAGTATCCCCAGTCATTAGAGGAAAATGCCCACTTCTGTTCTGTGTAAGATATTGCAAGGAAAAGCACAAGACACATGAGTCAAATCCTTAAGAGTATGTGGACTGTCTGACAGATCTCTATTACATACTCAGCTGTGGTGTGGTTAGGTTCTTGTCTGATTAGAACACTGGTCCCTTGGAAGTCATGGAGTATGTCATCAAGCTCTGTTGGAGTCAGTGGACCAGATTCTTCTGTTAGGCTAGGGACTTCAGATTTACACTCATGACTACAAACAGAATGTAGCCTAGTGCCTTCATAATAATCTGTGCAGGTATTATGCATGATTAAATATACTGAAATACTCCTATTATTTGGTAGTGTACCTCATCCTTTCCTCCAACAGTGTATGCTCAGAATAATTAGGTCGAATGTAAAACCAGTTTCAGATACATCTGTAAGATTATGTTTAAGTATTTATATTTAAAATTTCTTTTAATATTTATTTTTTGTGTATTTCATGTTAAATTCTGGAAAGTAGGTTATTTTAAGGGAAATATTGACCGGCTCAGAAGAAAATGTGCCATAAGAAATGTTGCTTTCAAGTATTAAAAATTACGTTTCTGCTGAAAAAAGCATAGCACAGCTAAAAGGAAGTTTACCTTTAGACAAGCAATAAGCAGTTCTGTTTGTTTAAGCTCTGAAGTTTTGATTACTGTCTTAAAAGTGTAGCAGACCTCAGACTCAATAAAAATATTTATTCTATAAGACTAAATACTATGTAGTTTTTGTGGTTTGATCTCTGTGTGTTCACACAGGTTAACATATTGCACTGGATGTGAACTGTAATGTTCTAATTGTTATTCCTAAGTATTGTTTTTAAAGTTGTAAGTGGAGCTTTTTATTTAGGAATATAGAGGTACTCGGTCAATTCTCACCAGTTGCACATGAAAATCTACTTGGCAGGATGAATGTGTGTGTGGTATTAACAGGGGGAAATTGTGCAGGGATAGAGAGGGAACAGTCCTCTGAATAGCATTTAGAGGGAGGAAAATTAGAGAACTTAACAATATAAAGGACATGCCTAGAGTGACCCAGGATAGGATTCAGATAGACAATGGAATTTATTGGTGTAATGGCCTCTGAGTTATTTTTTTGATTCAGAGACATCTGGTGTTCTTGTGAAATTGGGCACCAAAATAAATGGGGTTGACTTTTAGTTCTTTCTCCTTCCCCCCACCAGCATCCCTCAAGATAAAAGGGCTAGACAGGTTCCATTTCTAAATGTGCATGGGTTCAGCAATGTGGGATCTGCAAGGTGTCATAAGTGACCTTTCCCAGTGTCTTAAAACCATAGTAGTACAAGTGCGTTTTTTTCAAAATACTGTTTTAATTATGTCTGTCTTGTGAGATTTTCGTTATTAAGACATACAGCATGGCTGGGTGAACTGTGCTCTGAGTACAGTTATCGCTTGCTTGTATGTGACTTGTTGCTGTTAGGCTGTATGTGTGTGTCCACCATCTCAAAGTATCTTGAGCTTCATGAAGTTGAAAATTAAAGTGCAAGCCAGTATACATACTGACTAGTTTATATAGCTTGTACTT